>NC_092776.1:66775314-67492814 GCF_047496795.1 Chiloscyllium punctatum | reverse complement strand
AACTAACACACACACACACACACCCTGGGACTAACACACACACACACACACACACACACACACACACACACCCTGGGACTAACACACACACACACACCCTGGGACTAACTCACACACACACACACACACCCTGGGACTAACACACACACACACCCTGGGACTAACACACACACACACACACACACACACACACCCTGGGACTAACACACACACACACACAAACACACACCCTGAGACTAACATACACACACACACCCTGGGACTAACACACACACACACACACACACACACACACACACACACACACACACCCTGGGACTAACACACACACACACACACCCTGGGACTAACACACACACACACACACACCCTGGGACTAACACACACACACACACACACACACACACACACACACACACACACACACACACCCTGGGACTAACACACAAAAACACACACCCTTGGACTAACACACACACACACACACACCCTGGGACTAACACACACACACACACAAACACACACCCTGAGACTAACACACACACACACACCCTGGGACTAACACACACACACACACACACACACACACACACCCTGGGACTAATACACACACACACACCCTGGGACTAACACACACACACACACACACACACCCTGGGACTAACACACACACATACACACACACCCTGTGACTAACAAACACACACACCCTGTGACTAACACACACACACACCGTGGGATTAACACACACACACACACACACCCTGGGACTAACACACACACACACACACACACCCTGGGACTAAAACACACACACACACACACACACACACTGGGACTAACACACACACACACACACCCTGGGACTAACACACACACACACACACACACCCTGGGACTAACACACACACACACACACACACCCTGGGACTAACACACACACACACACACAGACACCCTGGGACTAACACACACACACACACCCTGGGACTAACACACACACACACACACCCTGGGACTAACACACACACACACACACACACAGACACCCTGGGACTAACACACACACGCACACCCTGGGACTAACACACACACACACACACACACACACACACACACACACACACACACACACACACACACACCCTGGGCCTAACACACACGCACACACACACACACACCCTGGGACTAACACACACACACACACCCTGGGACTAACACACACACACACACACCCTGGGACTAAAACACACACACACACACACAGACACCCTGGGACTAACACACACACACACACACACACACACAGGGACTAACACACACACACACACACACACACCCTGGGACTAACACACACACACACACACACACACACACACTGGGACTAACACACACACACACACACACACACACCCTGGGACTAACACACACACACACCCTGGGACTAACACACACACACACACACACACACACACACACACACTGACACCCTGGGATTAACACACACACACACACTGGGATTAACACACACACACACACACCTTGGGACTAACACACACACACACACACACCCTGGGACTAACACACACACACACACACTCACACACCCTGGGACTAACACACACACACACACACACACACACACACACACACACACACACACACACACACACACCCTGGGACTAACACACACACACACACCCTGGGACTAACACACACACACACACACACCCTGGGACTAACACACACACACACTCACACACACACACACACACACACACACACACACACACACACACACACACACACACACACACACTGGGACTCACACACACACACCCCCTGGGACTAACACACAAACACACACACACACACCCTGGGACTAACACACACACACACACACACACCCTGGGACTAACACACACACACACACAAACACACACCCTGAGACTAACACACACACACACACCCTGGGACTAACACACACACACACACACACCCTGGGACTAACACACACACACTCACCCTGGGACTAACACACACACACACACACACCCTGGGACTAACACACACACACACACACACACACACGCACACAGACTGGGACTCACTCGCACACACACGCACTTTGGGTTTCTCTTAAACACTCTGGGACATTCTGTGATTCTCTCTTCCACTTGGGGATTCTCACACACACTCTGGGCCCTCTCACACTCTCTGGGACACTGTGATTCTCTCTCACACTCTGGGATTCTCTGACAGACTCTGGGACTATCTCACACAACTTTGGACTCTCTCAGACAACCTGGGACACTGAGACTTTCTCCCACTCACTGTGGGATCCACTCTCACACATTGGGACACTGTTATTCTCTTACGTACACTGGAATTATCCCGCACACTCGGGGAATATCTCAGACACTCTGGGATTGTCTCACACATTGTGGGACTCCCTCACACACACTCTGGGATTCTCTCACACACTCTAGGAATCGCTTACACACTTTGGGACACTCGCGGATTCCCTTCCGCAATCTGGGACGCGAGGACCCTCGCCCACAGACTCTGGGATTCCTGCACACACGCACACTGGGACTCCCTCACACACACTCTGGGAACAATGGGATTCTCTCATACACTCTGGGACACTGTGATTCTCTTACACTCACTGGGATTCTCTCGCAAACTCTGGCATACTTGAGGAATCTCTCTAACGTTCGGGGATTCCCTTACACACCATGTAGTTCTGGGCCTCTCTCTCTCACTGTGGGATTCTGTTATACACTCTTGGATTCTCTCACACAGTCTAGGAATCCCTAACACACTCTGGGATTCCTTTACGCAATCTGGGTGACTGAGACCCTCTCACACACACTCTGGGACACTATGGGATTCTCTCACACATTCTGGGACTCTCACACACAACCTCCGACTCTCTCACACAACCTGGGTCCCTCTCCCATTCACTCTGGGACACTGTGATTCTCTTACACTCACTGGGATTCGCTCGCACACTCTGGCACACTCGGGGAATCTAACATTCGGGGATGCCCCTTACACATTGTGGGACTCTGGGACTCTCTCTCACTCACAGTGGGATTCTTTTACACACTCAGGGATTCTCTCTCACACTCTGTGTCTCTCTGGGATTCCCTCTCACACACTCTGGGATTCCCTCTGGCACACCCTGGGACTCTCTCACACACAACCTGTGACACTCTCACAAACACCCTAGGATTCTGTTCCACACTCTCGGACAAAAATCAACTCGGAGGGGCAGCAGTTGGCTATGAAGAGATCGAGGGAGGGTAACAGGCCAGTACGGGGTGTCCTCTCGGACACTCTGGGATTCCCATACACACTCTGGCATATTCTGTGATTCTCTCTTACACTCGGGGATTCTGTCATACACTCGGGGATTCCCTTAAACACCATGGGACTCTGGGACTCTCTCACTCACTACGGGATTCCATTTCAAAGACTGGGATTCCCATACACACTCTGGGACTCTCTGGGATTCTCTCACACATTCTAGGAATCCCTAACACACTCTGGGACCCTGTGGGATTCCATTACGCAATCTGGGACACTGGGACCCTCGCCCACACACTGGCATTCCGTTACACAATCTGAGACTCACACTCTCTCACCCACACTCTGGGACACTGGGATCCTCTCCCACATACTCTGGGTACACACTCTGGTATTCCCTCCCATAGACTGGGACACTCTGGAATGCTTTCACACACTCTAGGAATCCCTAATACACTCTGGGACTACCTTACCTAATCTGGGACACTGGGACCTTCTCCCACACACTCTGGGACACTCCAGGATTTTCTCACACACTCTGGGACACTCTCACACACTCCGGGAATCCCTTACATACTCTGGGAGACCGGGGCCATCTCCCACACACTCTGGGATTCCCTCACACACTCTTGGGACACCCTGGGATGCTCTCTCGCATGTGCTGGCATCCCTGGGATGTCCTGTCACGTGCGCGCACCCCTTCACCCCAAGACACTCTCTCTCACGAGTGAAACCACGCCCCCCACCACAAGGGATGCTCTCACGCGCAACCCCCCACCCCGGGACGTTCTCTCGCGCACACACACTCGGGGACATTCTAAGATTCTCTCTTACACTTGGGGATTCCCTTACACACCATGGGACTCTCTCACACAATCTGGGACTCCCTGGGACCCTACCTATCACACTCTGGGGACTCCCTCACACACTCTGAGGATTCCCTTAGGCACTCTGAGATTGGTGGAAACGGGTTTGGGAGCAAAGGGGTTGGACGGGGTTGGGGGAACGGCGTGGCATGGGGTTGGGGGGGACAGCGTCACACGGGGTTGGGGGGGAACGGCGTCGCACGGGGTTGGGGGGAACGGCGTCGCACAGGGTCGGGGGAGCAGCGTCACACGGGGTCGGGGGGGAACGGCGTCGCACGGGGTCGGGGGGGAGCAGCGTCGCACGGGGTTGGGGGGGGAACGGCGTCGCACGGGGTTGGGGGGTGGGGGGAAAACAGCCTTGCGTTGCACGGGGTTGGGAACAACAGCGTTGCACGGGGTTGGGGGCAACAGCGTTGCACGGGGTTGGGGGCGACGGGGTTGGGGGGGAACGGCGTTGCACGGAGTTGGTGGGGAACGGTATTGGTCGAGGTGGGCGGGTGGTTTTGGACTGGGTTGATGGGAGCGAGTTTAGATGGTGGTGGTGGGTGAGGACGTGGATGAGGGGACGGCAGCCCCCTGTAAATAGAGGTACATTCTCCCCAGCGCCTCGGAGCCCTCTGTAAACACTGACACATTCCCCCCACCCCACACCCCCCCCCCTCAAGGCCCCCTGTAAACACTGACACATTTCCCCTGTCCACCCCTCTCGGAGCCCCCTGTAAACACTGACACATTCCCCCCACCTCCCTCTCGGAGCCCCCTGTAAACTCTGACACATTCCCCACACCTCCCACCTCCCTCTCGGAGCCCCCTGTAAATACTGACACATTCCGCCCACCCCCGTCACGGGGCCCCCTGTAAACACTGACACATTCTTCTGGTGTATTAATCCATTCCTGAAAGTTTGTATAAACATCCCCACAACCACGCTCAATCAGCTTCTCTCAAGCTCCCACTTACAATGAAAGCTATAGCCTCCTCTACAAATGGGTGAAATGAACAATCCAAATGATACCCATCCATTTCCTACACCAAAGCAGTGACTACTCTTCAAGCTGAAAATCTGGGCCTCCAGGGAATCTCTCTGTCCTAGCAATTAATTGAGTAAATATTAAAGAAATATCCGTTCTGATCCTGACAGAAAACTTTTCAGGGACTCCCCCTGAGGGAAAATGTGGATATTAGGTTTTTCTTTGATTGTCCATCGGTTGGAAGGGTTTCTCCATCAAGATCATCTGATTCAGAGTCCAGAAGCCGGGATGTGTGGAAGGACAGGACTGTGTGAGCTACTGTATACCACATCTGACTGTGTCAGTCACAAAAATAAATCTCTCGGTTTGAGACCTGTCATGGTCAGTGAGGATCAGTAATGAACATCTGACTCCCTGTCTGGGAGAAAATCTTCCTGTTTTGCAAGATCAACATTTTAAATTGAATATTCCCATGTATCAGAACTGCCTCCAGAGTCAGCGATGAACAACGGACCCTAATTTACACCCAGACATCAATGAGACACAGAAAGAGTTCTTGCTGTTTCAATAGCGCAATCACAGTCAAGCAAATGAGGGGATTGTTTCTCAAAAAAAAAACTTCAACCACACGGACAGAACGATACCATTTAGCCCCAGGAGTCTGACCACAGCTTAATGACATTCTTTGTTCTGCTTAAAAGTTACATCAAATGCAAAACATTAACTCTGCTTCTCTCTCTCTCTCCAGTTGCAGCTAGTCTGTTTCAAATTTCCAGCAGCCACAGCATTTGTGTTCATTTTAGTAACATAATTATTAACTTTTCAGAACTCACCCAGTTTCTTCAACATCTTTTGATCCACTTAGTATCGCAAACATTGCAAATTATTCTCTGGAATGTAGTCAGTGATTCCGTTCTTGATGTGAAAATGATCACAGATTCCCAGGTGTTTGAGTGAAGTCATTTCTCCTTATCTCAGTCACTCAGGCTGCTCTCCAGTCCTGAGACTGTGTCCCATTGTTGGAGATTCCTATCAGCAGAGACAGCTGCCAACATCAACCCTGCCAATCTCTTTGGTAATAATATCCAGTTCAATGAAAACACCTCTTATTCACATGCAGTACAGGATATCTGAATCTCACCCACTTAGTAAACAATCTCCAGAACCAGGAATAAGTCGGTGCCCCTCTGTTACAAACACTCTGTGGCAATGTGTGCTTCCTTCAGTGAGGAAAACAAATTTGCACTCATCTGTGTCCGTCTGTCTGCCTGAGGTTCCAATAAGTGCATTGATGGGAATCACATTGGAAGACCAAATCCCTTTCCAGGTGTTTAAATCACTTCATGCAAAATTTACAGACAAAGGAAATCTGTGTTATCGGGAGCATAATCTTATTAGTGACAGTCTGTTGCACACAGCAACATGATCCTCTCACAAACACAAGCCATTTTTTTATGTTGAAATTGAAATATTAAGCCAAAAAGGTCATGTAAACAATCTGCTGTTTGTCACTTTAATAAATGAACTTGCTGATAAGGTAATGCTCAAAGTGTTATAAAGTTGATGTGGGTACTGTATCTTTAAGAGGGAGAGAATGGACTTCTGAACTGAGAGCTTACAACTACCTGTGTACCGTACATGACTGGCCAGCAATCCCAGAGTGCACTGGGAAACAAACAAATATAACATTTGGCTGTGAAATATAGACCTGAGTTGGTTGCTGTTTTGACAATAATTCAAATTTAACCTATCAGTTTAAATTATACCCCAAGATTCCAAAACCCAATCGAGTTTGAATTTATTGTTTTGCCCGCATCAAGCCAATGAGATGATCTGATGGGGGCATATAAAATGCAGACATTTAAAAAATTGGTCAGAGAGGAACTGCTGTTTGGGAGAGGTAAAAACAATGACTGCAGATGCTGAAAACCAAATACTGGATTAGTGGTGCTGGAAGAGCACAGCAGTTCAGGCAGCATCCAACGAGCAGCGAAATCGACAGCATCTCTCCATGCTTCAGGCTCACTGCCTTTATTCCTGATGAAGGGCTTTTGCCCGAAACGTCGATTTTGCTGCTCGTTGGATGCTGCCTGAACTGCTGTGCTCTTCCAGCACCACTAATCCAGTGCTGTTTGGGAGAGTTCACATCTTGCTCACCAAGAAATTAGGAAAGTCTCTCAATCAAAGGCTACTTTTTCATATGAAACATACTCAGAGAAAAAGACGACAACGACGACCCAGGGAGATACTCAGCCAGAAGCAGAAAGACATAAAATTCACGAGTCACTGTGTGGGTTTGAAATTAAATTGATGTAATTTTAATAAGTGTCTTATTGAAATATCGTATAGTTATAGAGCTGGAGGCAGATAATACGCAGTGAAGAGAAAGGCGGAGCTTAGATTTATGAATAGTTGTTTAATATTTACTTTTCGAGTTAAAAATAAATTGATGCTATTTGCTTTAAAGAGTGGAATATGTGAGTTTTCTGTCACTCAGACTTTAACAGATTATGTGGTGAGGTGAAGTTTTCTGTGTGTTTGGTTTAATTAACAGAGGGGTTCACTGTCATGTTGTAACAAAAGAAACACAACAAAGAACAGTACAGCACAGGAACGGGTCCTTCAGCCCATAATGTTATGCTGAATGTGACACCAAATTAAATTCATCATTTCTGCCTATCTTTGTTCCATATCCTTGCATATTCCCATGTTTATCCAAAAACCCCTTAAACACCCCTCTCATATCTGCCTACTCCACCATCCCTGGCAGCATGTTCCAGATTCCGACCACTCCCTGTTGAAAACATATTACCCCTCACATCTCCTTTGAACTCTCCCCCTCTCACCTTAAATGCACATTCTCTAGTAAAGATATTTCAACTCTGGGTAAAACATTTTGACCGTCAACCCTGTGCATCTCATGACGCTGCGCTGACTGTCCCTAATTAGGTCATTCTTTACCAAATGCGCATAAATCCTTTCAGTAAGAATTCTGTCCAAAGCTTCCCAACCACTGAGATGAGACTCACTGGGCTATAATTTTCTGGATTGTCCCTATTTTCCTTCCTGAAGAGAGGAAAACCATAAGCTACTCACCAGTCCTCTGCGACCTTTCCAGTGGCTAGCGAGAATTCAAAAATCATGGCCAAGATCCCAAACATCTCCTGTCTTGCCTTTCTCAAATAACCTGGGGTAGCTACCATCGGGTCCTCGGGATTAATCCACTTTAATGCTCTTCAGGAAATCTAACGCTCCTTTCTCGACCTCAAAAATGCCCGAGTACATTAGCATGCTCCACACAAACATCATTATCCTCGATATGGTTTTCCTGGGTGAATGCCGATGCAAAGTGATTATTTAGGATCTCGTCCACTTCCACTGACTTCAAGCACAAGTTCCTTCCTTTAGTCTTGACTGGCCCGACCTCTTTCCTAGTTATGTGGAAGTTGTGGAAAGGGTACAGAGGAGATTTACTGGGATATGGCCTGGTATGAAAGGTAGATCTTACAAGGAAAGGCTGAGGGAATGGAGGCGGTTTTAGTTGGAGAGAAGAAGGTCGAGAGGTGACTTAATTGCCTTCAAAAGTAGTAGAATCGCTGACGTTAAGGGCATTTAAATGGGCATTGGACATACATATGGGTAATATAGGAAGGGTGTAGGTTAGATAGGCATCAGATTTTTTTCACAGGTTGGTGCAACATTGAGGGCCAAAAGGCCTGTGCTGTGTTGTAACGATCCATGTTCATATCCTCTTGTGGGTAATTATCTCCTGAACGATTTGGGATTCACTTTAACCCTACTTGCGAAGGGCATGGCCCCTCCTTGCTCTGCTGATTCCCTGTTCAGGTTCCTTCCAGCTTTTGTTTTTTTACATTCCTCACAGGCCATGTCCAATTCTAGCTTCCTAAACCTTTCATAGGCTTGTTTTTTTTTTCCCCTTTTGACTAAATTTCCAGCCTCCCTTGTTATCCAAGGGGCCCTTACATTGCCAGCCTTATTCCTCCTCCTTACTGGAACATGTTGGTCGTGAACTCCGATCAGGAAGCCTTTAACTAACTCCAACGTGCCCAATGTAGCATTGTCTGATGACAGCTCCTCATAATTAACACGGCCTCGCTCGTTCCTAATACTGACATCATTTGCAATCCCACAATTTAGAAACATCCAATTTATTCCTAGCTGCCTTAAAAAAACTTAAGTTGTGATCACTATTTCCAAAATGGTCTCCCACTGAAAGGTCAGTCACCTGGCCAGGCTCACTCAGCAATATAAGGTCCACTATGGCCCCTCCCCCTCCTTTACATTACTATTTCAAGAAACCCTTTTGGATACACTTAACAAACTCTGCACTGTCTCAACCTCTTGCTCTAAAGTAGTGCAAGCAAATGTTGGGGAAGTTAAAGTCACTTTGAGAACCCTGTTGTTATTGCCTCTTTCCATAATCTGCCGAGATATTTGTACCTCGAGGTATCGTTGGCAGATTGAGGGTCCTATAGTGTAATCCCATCAACTGCATCCTTCTTATCCACGTTGCCTCAGTAGACGAGCCCCTCCAGTCTGTCCTGAGTGCAGACATAACATTCACCCGATTGGTAATGCAACTCCTCCACCTCTTTTACCCTCCTTTCCATCTCATCTGAAACAATGAAACCCTGCAATACTGAACAGCTAGTCCTGTCCTTCTCCGAACCAAATCTCTGGAATGGCCACAATATCGGATCTGAGCTTATCTGCCTTAGTTGTGTTGCGCCTTGTGTTGAAATTAACACAATCAGCCCATTTGTACTATGGGGTTCATTTCTCTGTATTTCCTTTCTGATTGACTCGTATACATCTTCTGACCTTCCTTACGCCCCCCCCCCCCCCCCCACGTGCTGCCCTGCTGCTGTGATTCCCAGGACCTTGCCATTCTAGGTTAAAACCTTCCCTTGTAGCAGGAGCGAGCCTCCCTGTGAGGATATCAGTTCCGCTCTAGTTCAGGTCATCGCTGCTCCAGAAGATGTCCCAATGATCCAAGATCCTGAAACTCTCCCCCTGTACCAGCTCTTCAGCCATGCATTCATGTCTGCTATCTTTCAATTCCTTGTCTCACAAACACATAGGACTGGTGGTAACGCAGTGATTACTACCCTCAAGGTCCTGCTTTTCAGTCGTTCCCTTCTTCCTGTGCTTGCTCCTCAGGATCTCATCCCTCTTTCTACCAGTGTCGTTAGTAGCAATGTGCACCATGACATCTGGCCTCCCATTCTCCCAATTCAGAATTTCAAGCAAATGCTCAGAGATGTCCTTGACCCAGGCACCAGGGATACAACACCCTATCCTGGAGTCTCAGACGCAGTCACAGTAACACCTGTCTATGCCCCCAACTAGTGGCTCTCCTCCCATTTTCGCTCCCTTGGATTTTGCCCGACCTTGTTCTACAGCAGAGTCAGTAATAGAGTCATAGAGTCCTACAGCACAGAGAGAGGCCCTAGGGGCCAGACTGATCCCTGGCAACCATAATGCCTATCCATGGAAACCCCATTTCCCTGCCCATGCCCCATATCCTTCTAATCCTTTCCTATCCACGTATTTGTCCAAATGCCTTTTAAATGTTGTTAATGTACCTGCCTCAGCCACTTCCACTGACAGCTCATTCCATATGAGAATCAGCATCTGTGTAAAAAAAGTTGCTGCTAACGTTCCCTTTTACTCTTTCCCCTCTAACTTTAAACTGATGCCCTCTAGTCCTCAATTCTTCAACCCTGGGAAAAAGACTGAATGCATTCACCCTATCCATGCTTCTCGTGATCATATACATTTCTATAAGATCTCCCTTATGTCTCCTGTGCTCTGAAGAAAAACGTCCCAGCTTGTCCAACCTCTCCCGATAACTCAGGCCATTGAGCTGTGGTGCTATAGACCTGGCTACCGCTGTGCTACTCCCCTGAGAAGCTATCCCCAACAATACACCAGCTCTCTCTCCTTAAACATCCTGCATCCAACCCCATCTTTGTCCCCTGTACGATCCTCTGTATCCTGCTGTTGCTCCAACCCAACCACACGGACACCCACCTACCTGATGGAACCTGGATGTTTGGACAGGACAAGATCATGGGTGTTTTTAAACGCAATGAATGGAATTCTGAAATTACATTTGTAATGTAGAGCAGTGTGAAATGGAGGTGGATGACCTACGTGACTCGCTGTAAGGACACAGACAGTAGAATCTGAGGTGATCATGAGTATATGGAGGTAGAATGTGGGAGACAAACTGGATCTGTATTGGAGTAGTCATGGTGAGAGGGAACAAATGCTGGATGGAGGGTTTCAGCAGCTGAGGGACTGACGCTCAGGTGAGCCATCGGAAACTGAGCGGGAGACCACCATCTAATAGGACAGAGAAACTGATCCATCAGCCTGAAACTGACTGACCACGTGGCTGTCAGTGACTCCAACACAAGGGAATGGAAACATTGCTCAGAGCCTGTTTCTGTAACATTCGACACAACCAGGAAATGGAAAGTGAATAATGAGATGAAAACAAGGCCATTACTCTGTTAGAGTCAAAATCATTCAATGTTCAGTCACTGAATATTCTAATCTGCAGAAAGGATTCTCCCAGAATCACAGCAGAGGGAGAAAACAAGCTTGGCAGAGACAGAATGAAGCCACCGCCTGCATCACAACAGCTCAGAACAAAGAGGCTATATTCTCAACCAATTGACAAGCAATACAGATACTGTCAGAGTTACAGATCGAGTTCAGAATTATTCAGAAAAAAGACTTACCAGATACACTGGTCGGTGGTGTGTGCCAAAAATCCATGAAGTAGCCTTGAGATGTGCTGTTTTTTCGTTGAGAAATGATTCTTTGTTTTCGCTAAGAAGAGCAGATGCATAGTTCACTGATCACTAGATTTACAGACAAAGGAAACCTGGCCAAGGACTCACAGGTCAATTACACTGTTAGTGACAGTCCATCAAACACAACAACAGCTTGTTACACAGAGAACAGAACAGATTTTAGTTTAACAGAGACACTCTCACAATGAACAACTGCTGCTTTAATAAAAATATTACCTGTTTGAAGAAAAGGAATATATTACCAATACAGCGAAACTTTTAAACTGCTCAATGTAACTGCAGAGTTTTTAACCAATTCAGCAATCACTGTTTCTATGTATTTTGAAGCTATTTTGAGCAGGGTATGTATCGTGGGGCGGTGTGGACTTGCTGGGCCAAGGGCCTGTTTCCACACTGGAGGGATTCTATTCAATAAAATTGTCAACCTGTCCCACAGCAGGATGGGTAATGCCTGAGAGGACTCTGTACTGGGGAGGGGTTGTGTCCCACAGCAGGATGTGGAAGGCCCGAGAGGAGTCTGTATCGGGGATGGGTCATGTCCCACTGCAGGATGGTTAAGGCCAGAGGGTAATCTGTACCGGGGAGAGTATGCATCCCAAAGTAGGATGGGTAAGGCTCAAGAATAGACTGTACCAGGGAGGAGTTTGGTCCCACAGCAAGATGGGTAAGGCCTGAGGACAGTCTGTATTGGGGATGGAATGTGTTCCTCAGCAGGATGGGTAAGGCCAGAGGGAAAACTGTACCCAAGTGGGGTTGTGTCCAACTGCAGGGTGGGCAAGGCTCAAGATTAGACTTTACCAGGGAGGAGTTCAGTCCCACAGCAGGATGGGTAAAGCCTAAGGGGAGTCTGTATCAGGGAGGTGTTGTGTCCCATAGCAGAATGAGTTAGGCCCAAAGGGAGTCTGTACGGGGGAGGAGTTCAGTCCCACAGCAGAATGGGTAAGGCCCGAAGGCCATCTGTACCAGTGAGGGATTGTGTCCCACTTCAGGATGGTTAAGGCCTAAAGGGCAGTCTGCACCAGGGAGGGGTTGTGTCCCACAGCAGGATGGGCATGTCCCAAGGAGAGTCTGTACCGGGGAGGTGTTGTGTCCCACTTCAGGATGGGTAAGGCCCGAAAGATTCAGTACTGGAGTGGTATTGTTTCCCACAGCGGGATAGGTAAGCCCGAGGGAAATCTGTACCGGGGAGGGGTTGTGTCCCACAGCAGAATGGGTAAGACATGAGGAGTGACCGAGAGCAAAGGTTGACTTAGGGAGCTGAGGGGCAACATTTTCCACAGAGGACGGTTCATATACGGAATGGACTGCCAGGGGCACATGGGAGAAACAAGAACAATTACAACATGGAAAAGACATTTGGGCAGGAACATGGAGGGGAGAAGGTTTGAAGGGCCATGGGCCAAACGCAGGGAAATGCAACTCATTCAATTCAGGAAACCTGGTCAGCATTGATGACTTCGGCCAGAGAGTCTTGCAGCACAGAAACAGACCCTAAGTCTTGGGTTTTTGAGGGAGTGGACTATCGTGACAAGGCATGTTGTCGAGACTGAAGTAAGTTAGAGAGATATGGATGGGAGTCTGGACTGGAGCAGGTTTCAAATGTGTGAAGTGATTGGTAAGAGGGAGGAAAGTACAGAGATAGGAACTGTTTTTGGCGTTAGAATGATTGAAGACACTGATCCACAAGACAAGCCATAGATACAGTGTGGGAGAGGGAACACAGAATGGAACATTCCCACCCTCTCGTGGAAGGTCTGCTTTCCCCTCTTTTGTACTGATGCTCACTAAGACAGCACAGGCTTGGATTGATAACTGTGACACTCCCGATATTGTCTTAGTACAACAAAACTTGCAGTAAAGGTGGTGACTGAACCTGGGGTGTGTCTGTACTGTGCTCCCCCTCCAGCACTCTCGCTCTGACATGTCCTGTTAGCTGATGTTTGGAGTCCTCTCATTGCTCTCTGCTCTGTGCACTGAGAGTGATCTTACCTCACTGCAGGATTTATTGAAGGCTCCAGATCTCCCTGCCCTGTGTCTCTCTGGCTGACAAACCATCTTCAACGAGGGATGGATGAGACACCCAGCAGCTGGGAAGTCTATTAGATCAGGACCTTCCTGAGTACCTACAGACAGATAGAAAGAATGGGAAATTAGACTGATGCAGTGAGGGCTACACATGTCAAATGGCACTGAGTCCCACAGAAATCTAGAACATCACAGTCTCCATCGTCTATCTGGAGTGGAGAATTCTGTTTGCTCAGGATCTGGAGTAGCTGCAAGAGCGAGGGACATTGACAGAGGCAGCGATTAGACCCACACAGTGAGGGATATCACATGAAGAGATACTAAGTGATATCACCAGAGTGCAAGATCAAACAATTGTGCAGGAACAAAGGGTTTTGATTCATGTTGCACTGGGATATACAGACTGTGAGCAGGCGAACTGATGGCCCTCGTGGCATTATTGTGTGACAATTTATCCAGAAACTCAGTAAATGTCCTCTGGACACAGGTTCAAATCCCGCCATTGCAAATGATTGAATGTGAATTAAATGCTTCAAAAATGCATTAAAAACCTGTGAGTATTAAACAATTGCTGATGTTAAGAAAAATCCACCGGCTGCATTCATATCTTTCGTGAAGTAATCGAAGGTGGGTCTTTCCTCCGATTGTCCTCGGCCCCGATAGCCCCGCCCTCCTACACATTGACCTTCTCAAGATGGCGGCTCTGAGGCCCGAGCTCCCTATTCCCTCAAACAAATGGCGGCCTTGACCCTGGGCCGCTTTCCCGATAGAGACCACCATCTCCTTATCCGGGTCTTTTTCGGGTTTTTTTTTCACATACATCCGCGTATGTGAATTCTCTCCGCTCCTTTCTCCCAGCAAGTCTCCCACACGCCGCTCTCTGAAGCCGATCATAGCCGCACCCGGAGAAAGCTACTCCATGTGTTGCTGTGTCCTGGTTAATGGGACACTGCGCATGCTCTTCATAGAAACCAAACTGCGCGTGCGTCGGAGGTTGTCAGTGAGTTTATAGAGAATATTCATGTCTGTACAGAATCACGGGGGAAATATTCGACATTAACAATTGCTCTGTCGAGTTACAGTCATTGACATGGTTAATATGCAAATAAATTGTTTGGTCCAACTTAACCATACCAGCCAGGTGTGTAAATTACCAATCGTTCTGGGAGTATGAAAATAAGTTTGTTACTCGAGTTGTGTAAATCGATTGGAAATATGTTCATTGTCAGATTTACATCTTAACTATTTCTTTAAAACCTCACATTGGTTTATGAGAGGGGTTTAATGGTCCACTACGTCGTGACAATGATCAATCCTGCAAAGCAGTTTGCTTCCTGACCAATCCTGAAGCGGTCACTCCCGAGAATGCATTGGCCCGCTCCTCACTCACTCTGGTTGGAGGACCGGCCGCTGCTCGGTCCTCCTGTTCCGCCCCTTCCTTCCAAAAGCAGAGGTGCTTCAGGTGCGACTCAGCAGTTAAGTAACAGAAACTTTAAGGGATAAGGGAAGTTGGACTCGATGCCTTGTGATGCAGGGAAAATATCCCAAATCTTGGACTGAGAGGCCGACGTTCAATTCACAGATAGTGCAGGTGTGTGTAAAAACAACTTTGAACAGGTTCATGAGGGAAAATAAGAGAAGTCAGGAACCGAGTAAAAACAATAGAAAACCTATACAATGTGGTGGTGCTCTCGATAGTCAGACGATTTTAGTCTTTACCAAGTGTTTCAGGGTCCCAATACAGTCTGTTCCACCCCTCCTTGTGCACGTATACCACGATTGTGGGGTAAAGTGTTGTGGTGGGATATAAAGGTGCTTTTCTAGAACTCACTCGGTTTTGGAGTTAAAAATGGGTGAGAAAGAGTAGGGTTTTGTATGCAGTTACCTGTTCCCCTCCTGCTGCAGCATCTCATTATTGCCCTGACACTACCTCGTACATGTTTGGTAGAGATCACTGTCATTTCATAAGCCATCACTCTGTTTAAGACAGCAGAAATCTCTTTTAGCACTATAGTCATGACATGCATGAACCTTTTGCAGTGCTTCAAACTCCATGTAAGACTCAGTCTGGAACCTCCTCTATCCTTAAGACTTTATGCACTGCTTGCACTCTTCCATTTCCCCTTTGCACGTTACCTTTCCAACCCACCTCACCTGCATCACTCCATAGTTGGAGCTGTCAAGGGCAGAAGTCTGTGGAATAGCCTCCCTCACCTTCTCTATCTTCCTTTTAAGATGTATTTTAAAATCATTCTCTTTAATCAATGTTTTGATCATCCATGAAGCACCTTAGGAGACTTGCCATTGTGAAAGTTCCATACAATGCAAGTAGTTGTTGTTATTGCCATACATAAGGAGAAACAGGAATGATGCAGTCACAATTCTAACAAGAAAGTCACTGATAAGTGCAATGTATAGGCCACCAAATAATTACATCACATTGGCATAGGCAATAAACAAATCAATAACTAATGCCTGTACAAATGGTACAGCTATTATCGTCGGTGATTTTAATCTACATATAGATTGGTCAATCCAGCTCAGTCAAGGTAGCCTTGAGGAGTTCATTAAGTGATAGTTTTCTTGAACACTATGAAATGAAATTAACAAGGGAGCAAAGCTATCCAAGATCTGGCCCTGTGCAATGAGGTAGGAAGAATTAATGACTACAGAGTTAGGGATCCCTTGGGAAGAAGCGATCCCCGTATGTTTGAATTAGAATACATATAGAGAGTGTGACGATAAAATCTAATAACTGGGTCCTGTGCTTGAACACCTGGAACTACAATTGAATGAGAGAGAATCTGGATAAAGTAGCCTGTAAACAAAAATATGGTGGGAAGTTGATGAGCAGTGGAAGATTTTCAAAGACATTTTACAAAGTGCTCAGCAAAGATATATTCCAGTGAAAAGGAAGGACTGTATGAAAAGGTATACTTGGCAATGGGTATCGAAGGAAAGTGATCAAATTAGACCCTAAGGCCATAAGACATAGGAGTGGAAGTAAGGCCATTTGGCCCATCGAGTCCACTCCGCCATTTAGTCATGGCTGATGGGCATTTCATCTCCACTTACCCACATTCTCCCCGTAGCCCTTAATTCCTGTGACATCAAGAATTTATCAATCTCTGCCTTGAAGGCATTTAGTGTCCCAGCCTCCACTGCACTCCATGGCAATGAATTCCACAGGCCCACAACTCTCTGGCTGAAGAAATGTCTCCACATTACTGTTCTGAATTTACCCCCTCTAATTCTAAGGCTGTGCCCACTGGTCCTAATCTTCTCGCCTAACGGAAACAATTTCCTAGCATCCACCCTTTCCAAAACATGTATTATCTTGTAAGTTTCTATTCGATCTCCCCTTAACCTTCTAAACTCCAATGAATACAATCCCAGGATCCTCCGCCGTTCCTCCTATGTTAGACCTACCATTCCAGAGATCATCCATGTGAATCTCCGCTGGACACGCTCCAGTGCCAGTATGTCCTTCCTGAGGTGTGGGGACCAAAACTGGAACCAGTACTCCAAATGGGGCCTAACCAGAGGTTTATAAAGTCTCAGTAGCACATCGCAGCTTTTATATTCCAACCCTCTTGAGATAAATGACAACATCACATTCGCTTTCTTAATCATGGACTCAACCTGCATGTTTACCTTTAGAGAATCCTTGACTAGCACGCCCAGATCCCTTTGTACTTTGGTTTTATGAATTTTCTCACCGTTTGCAAGGTAGTCCATGCTTGTATTCTTTTTTCCAAAGTGCAAGACCTCGCATTTGCTCACATTGAATTTCATCAGCCATTTCCTGGACCACTCTCCCAAATTGTCTCGATCCTTCTGCAGCCTCCCCACTTCCTCAGTACTACCTGCCTGTTCACCTAACTTCGTATCATTGGCAAACTTCGTTAGAAAAATAAGGAAAAATCAGAAGAAGAGTCTGTCTCAACTGTTACTACAATGACGATGCAGACACCCATCTATCAGACTATCAGCGGACAATACATTGCTATCACACAGCGGGGAAGCAATTCAGCTGGCCAACAATGGTACAGATGGAGTGCAAGGACTCCAGACACTAACAATGACCAACGCAGCTCCAGCCAAGGTTGGAGCAGCCATTGTACAGTATGCACAGAGCCCTGATGGACAGCAAATCTTTGTTGAAAATGTGTTGCTGGAAAAGAGCAGCAGGTCAGGCAGCATCCAAGGAACAGGAGAATCGACGTTTCGGGTATAACCCCTTCTTCAGGAATCAGGCAGAATCCAAGGAACAGGAGAATCGACGTTTTGGGCATAAGCCCTTCTGTGCCAGGCAGCCAAGTGCTTGTACGAGGTGCTGCTGAAGATGTCCAAACCTATAAGATCCGTACAACTCCTAACTCCACTGCTGGCCAGGGAATGGTTATGGCATCTTCACTAGTCCTGCAAAGCCAGTCCCTGAAGAATCCACTCATAAACATGAAATCCACCTCATGAAAAACAGGGAAGCGGCTCGATAGTGCCGTCGCAAGAAGAAAGATTAGATTACTTACAGTGTGGAAACAGGCCCCTCGGCCCAACAAGTCCACACCGCCCGGCCGAAGCACAACCCCTACATACCATACCCCTACATTTACCCCTTACCTAACACTACGAGCAATTTAGCATGGCCAATTCACCTGACCTGCACATCTTTGGACTGTGGGAGGAAACCGGAGCACCCGGAGGAAACCCACGCAGACACGGGGAGAACGTGCAAACTCCACACAGAGTCGCCTGAGGCAGGAATTGAACCTGGATCTCTGGCGCTGTGAGGCAACAGTAGTAACCACTGTGCCACCGTGCCGCCCACAATATGCAATGTCACAATCATCAAGGATGTAGCTAGATAGATTAGATTACTTACTGTGTGGAAACAGGCCCTTCGGCCCAACAAGTCCACACAGCCCCGCCGAAGCGCAACTCACCCATACCCCTACATCTACCCCTTACCTAACAGTGCTAACCACTGTGCCACCGTGCTGCCATAGAGTGTGTGAAATACTTGGAGAATCGGGTTGCTATTCTGGAAAATCAAATTGAAAGAGAAGGTGTACAAAGTGGCCAAAAACAGCATGAAACTAGAACTGGGAAAACGTTAAAGGTCAACTGAAAGCCACAAAAGAGCAATATAGAAAAGTAATATAGAACATGAGAAAAATAAACTAGCACAGACTATAAAGACAGAGAGCAAAAGTTTATATAAATATATTTCATGAGAAAAGAATGGCTAAAGTAAATATTGGTCCTTTGGAAAATGAGAAGAAGCATTTAGTTATGGGATATCACAGTGGAGGATACTAATATCTTTCCAGTAACTAGCAAAGAGACAAAGTTGGGTGAGGATTTGGTAACTATCATTATTACGGAACAGCTAGTTTTAGACTGTTTGGAGGTAATTGAGCTAACGATAGAAAAGTCTTCTGACCCTGATGGAATACCTCCCAGGGTACTAAAAGAGATGCCAGGAAAAATAGCAAATGCACTGGCAGTAATTTTCCAAAATTCACTGGACTCTGTGGCAGTCCCAGCAGATTGGAAAACAGCAAAAGTGACACCACTATTTTAAAAAGGAGGTGAACAAAAAGTGGGGAGTTATATACCAGTTAGTTTATTCTCTGTAGTGGGAAAGATGCTTGGGTCTATTATCAAGGAAGAAATAACAGGGAATCTCGATATAAATTATCCCATTGTACAGATGCAGTATGGGTTCATGAAGGGCAGGTCATGCTTGACCAATCTTTTGGAATTCTATGAAGACATTTCAAGCAAGGTGGACAACGGGGACTCAGTGGATGTGGTGTACCTGGATTTCCAAAAGACCATCAACAAGGTGCTGTGCAAGAGGCTGTTGCATAATATAAGGGTGCATGGCATTAACGGTAGAGTATTAGCATGGATAGAAGATTGGTAAACTAATAGGAAGCAAAGTGTGGGGACAAATGAGTATTATTCTGGCTGGCAATCATTGACAAGTAGTGTGCCTCAGGGATCAGTGTTGGGAATGCAGTTATTTACAACTGATACAAATGATTTGGAGTTGGAACCACATGCAGGGTGTCAAAGTTTGCATGTGACACTAAGATGATTAGTGGAACAAAGTGAGCGGAGGACTGTGAAATTTTGCAGAGGAACATAGATACATTGAGTGAGTGGGTAATGGTCTGTCAAATAAAATAGAATGTTTCTAAATATAAAGTTTATACTCTTTGGTTGTAGTAACATTTAAAAATAAAATCACTTGAATGTTAAAAAGTTGCATCATTTGCTCTGCAGAGAGACCTGAGCATCCTTCTACATGAAGGTTGGTCACCAGGTACAACAATCAGTTCAGAAAGCAAATGGAATTTTGTCCTTCATTGCTGAAAGGAATGTGTTTAAAGGCAGGGGTTATGTTCCAGCTGTATTTGAGTGCTGGTGAGGCCACCCCTGGAGTACTGCATGTAGTTTTTGTCTTCTTACTTGAGAAAGGATGTACTGGCACAAGAGCGGGTGCAGAGGAGGTTAACTAGGTTGATCCCGGAGTTGAGGGGTTTGGTTTAAGAGAGACTGAGTAGATTGGGATTATATTCATTGGAATTCAGAAGAGTTTTCAATATTCTGAAGATTAAAGGGAGGGTGATTGTGTGATGCTGGCCAGGAGTGGGTTTACATAATGAAATCTAGAGTTAACAAAATGAATGAATGAGAGTTTCAGTAAATGAGCTGAGACTGTGGTGAGGTCAGGTGATATCACTGAAGTCAAAATAGTGGTCTTGGAGTGGGACTGGGCTATCACCCTCGCCTCACCTCTGGAATTCAGCTGTTTGTCAGTTTGTGAATCGAGTCTTTAACAAGACCAGGAACTGAGTAGCCCTGGCAGAACCCAAACTGGGTATCACAGAAGCTTATTGCTGAGCAGCTGCGTGACAGCACTGTTGATGACACCTTCCATCAATTCACTGCTGAGCGAGTGTCGACTGATGGAGGGAAATTGGCACTGTCCGGCGTTTTTGTGTTGAACGTCCCTGGGAAATGTTCCACAATGTCAGTAGGTGCCAGTGCTGGACTTGTCTTGGTGGGCAACAATTTCTGGAGCACAGCCATCAGTCTTATTGCCACAATGCTGGCAGGGCCGACAGCCTTTACACTACTTCTCCATTTCTTGATCTGATTTGAAATAAGTTTTCAACCAATTCATTTCACGTCTGTGATGTCAGGGACCAATAAAGGCTCATCCACTTGGCATTGCTGGCTGAAGATTGCTGCAAATGCTGTTGTCTTGTCTGTTGCATGGATGTGTGAGACCCCTCCATCAGTAGGGGTGGGGATATCTGTGATGCTTCCTGCAGTGAGTTGTTTAGTTGTCCATCACCATTCCTGACTAGGTGTGGCAGAACTGCAGAGCTCAGATCTGAACAATTGGTTGTTGGATCACATAGTTCTATTTGATATTGCTTGCACTATTTGGCGTGCAGATTGGGTAGCTTCACCAGGTTGGCACCACATTTTTAGATATGCCTGGTATTGCTCCTGGCGTGTCCTGCGGAACTCTCCATTGAACTAGGGTTGATCCCCTGACTTGATGTTAATGGTTGAATGGGGATCTACTAGGCCATGAGATTTCAGATTGGGCTGGAGTACAGTTCTGCTGCTGTTTTGGCCCACAGTGAGGCGGAAGTTGCAGGGTAAAGAGGGCTGATTGTGTTGTTGTATTTTCCAGTGCATTGGTAGATGTAATGTGGTCCATCCAGTTTCATTCCTTTGTTCAGACTGTGCAGTGATTAATAAAATGAGTGATTTGGTGGGCCACTGTCAGGAATGCAACATTCTAAAAAAATAGATTTTGTGATTTACACATGAAAGAAGTGAAATTATCATGGTATTTGAACAGATGTAAGGCTGAACAGACAATCAAGCTATTTTTCAATGGATAATTTCAGTTACATCACACTATAAATTTTTGCTATATATTCAGCCTTAGAATTGTGCCCTCCACAATCACCTGATGAAAGAGTGGCGCTCCAATAGCTAGTGTGCTTCCAATTAAATCTGTTGGATTATAACCTGGTGTTGTGTGATTCTTAACTTAGAATATGACAGCACTACTAACAGGACTGCATGTAAACCGGCTCAGTCCAGTTAATTAATACATTCGGAAGGATTTCCTCCAAGTTTGATGACGCAATATTAGTCAAAACCGTCAACTTCAACCTGCAATGATGCTCTTAATAAAAACTTCAGGCTGACACAAAGCTCCCCACCCCACTGCAATGTGGTAACTAGGCCCGGCCCAGGAACTGGAACTGCAACTCAAAACTGTAATCTCAAAGGAAGTGAGCAAACACAATTCTGACAGATTAGTTCTCAGAGATGAGTAGCAAGTTTGAGACAAGGCAGGTGGTATGCCTTCTTGCATTTAGCTTAACTGCATTTCTTATTTACAGTCGTGTTTTGCAAAGTATAAAGAACTGTTTTTTTCCATGGTTGGGGAGTTTTATCCTCGTTGATCACAATTGCTGCCTCTCACTCCCCAAGTCAAATCATAGGATCTATAACAAAACAATACACTGCAGATGCAGGAGATCTGAACCCCAGAAACAAAGTGCTGGAGAAACGCAGCAGTTCTGAGGGCATTGGTGAAGAGAAAAACATGTTACATTTCAAGTTCACTGACTCTTCGTCTGAACGGACAAAAGGTCATGAGACTTTGAACTTACAATGTTTTATTCCCTTCAGAGATGCTGCTGGACCTGCGGTTCTCCAACATTGTGCTTTTCATATTGAACTTTATTTACAAAACAGATCGGAAAATACTAATCTGCAAAAGTGAAAGGTTCATTGTAAACATGTAAGCATAGTGTCCACACTTGAGTTACACAAGCATGCCTCAGTTTCAAAACAAGATTTAACTCACAATAATATTCCATCTCAAAATTAGCCAAGTTACACCAGTAATAAAGCTCCTCCACCCAATGAGGCATTTCAGTACAACATCCTGCAGTGTTGCACACAGCCACCTTTAGCAAAGAATGATCACATGTCACAAAATTGAACACCGAGAACATGTCTCTTTAAAGGAGCTGAAATCAAACTCTCAATTTTTGGAAGGACTTTTATTAAAACTGAACATTTAAATCTCAGAGCATAATCTTTGCTTTTTTAAACAAAGTGTGTGGGAAACATCCCACATCTTGCTAAAGGTTCTGTTCAGTCTAATATATAGAGCCAAAGGTCAAGCAAACATCACACTTTCCATTCACTTCTACAAAGGGCTGACATCACATTTCTTCAGAATTTAAAGTATTTTATAAATTATTTGTAAAATCATTTGTCACGTTAAAGAACTGGACAATAAATGACATTGTTTGCAATAAGAGTGAAGCCTGTGACAGCAGATTTAGCTTTGAAGGGCAGTGTATGTGCTTTCTAAATTCTGGGAGCACTTTGGGAGACTGCTCCCAGATGGTGATAGTGAGCATATCTGGAATGCACCTTTTAGATTTGGGAATCCATGGGAGACAATCTGTGGTTTCACTAATACTTGGCTTGTGTTGTTGGTGTACAGTAAGCAATTCATAAAGTTACTTATGTATTGTTGTTGACTACCCAAATGGTATTCAAATCTGCCAAGTTGCCTTCAATAGTGTGAATGCATCTATTGTAAATATTTGGAATATTCCAGAACTGCCCAGTGCTTGGCAAATTCAGGGGGGATAAAAAATCACATGGAGTAATTTGAAATTAAGAATCCAAGAGGACTTAACCACTGAAGTATTCAATTCAAATAGTTAAATGGAGTGCTCACATTTAAAATACCTCTTATCCATAGGAATGGATGGACTGACAGAATTGGGACCAAGTTCCTGGCTGGGGAGTGTGAAATGTGCTTTGATAAAGTCACCTGCATTTACCAACAATAATTTGGCGAGCTCGGAAATTAAAAAAAAAATACGAGTTTCATTGCTGCTCCAGTCTGGTCCTAAGCTCTGTGAAATAATAACAATGTTCAGGTTTATTGCATACACTCTGAAACATGTGTTTCTTCTACAGATCCTGTAAGTTTCCCCAATGAGCATAGTCCTTCCAAATGATGTTGCTAACTTTGGCCAACTCATTTCTTTCCGAGCCTCTGTAACCTGAAGAGTGACCAGAAGCAATTACTCCACATATGTGGGAACATTACCGACGAGCATTTTTTTCCTTCAGAATTGACTTCCATATATTCAGTGCCCAAAAAAGATAAAAAGCTTGTTACCTTTTATAGAGCAATGATTCAATGGGAGTAAAACCTTTTCTTGCTTAACAATCATGCTGCCTAAATTTTAACATGAACACTTCTTAATAGTTCACTCGATCCTAATGAAATATTTGGTGCAAAACAAATCACATGATACATAGTTATTCAGATAACAAAACAAGTTTGTTCATTGAAGAACCCAGAGAAAAAGGTTATGAAATAATGTGAGTTTGATATTCCTCAATCATCATTGCAAGTGCATTCTCTGCATAAATTCTCCTTTTCCTCCTTGAAGTATTCAACTTCTTGAATAATTGAGAGAATGAGGTCACAGTTGTACATCACAAAATCAGACCCTTCAGTCCAACTTGCCCATGCTGACCAGATATCCAAAATTAATCTAGTCCCATTTGCCAGCATTTGTTCCATATCCATCTTAAACCCTTTCTACTGATTATCAGTTTATTTTACTTTATCAGCACTTGAAATACTGACATTTTCTTTTCTCCCAACATTGGTTAAAGAAATCATAAGTTCATTCATCCAAGTTAATTTTGTAATCTTTCACAAAGAAACAAGTGAGGACAACATATAGCTGAGTGCAAAACAAAATACTGCAGCTGCGCGATATCTGGGAACACTCTAAAGGTGAGGCACTGATGCTGCACAAGTTTATCAGCACGGTTTCAATTACTGACAATAATTTAGTAATGTCTTAGCCTACACATAGTTAAGGTAAATGTGCGATATCTGAATTTCATGAAATGGTTCCTATCGCACTTTGATCAACAAAAATTATTCTTGGTTTAATCTTCTCAAAGGAGAAAGTGACGACCAAAGAAGCTGGACATCAGAGTTGAAAAGTGTCATGCTGGAAAAGCACAGCAAGTCAGGCAGCATCCGAGAAGCAGGAGAGTTGATGTTTCGGGCATAAGCCTTTCATCATGCATCACAGGCTTCAGAAAAATAACTGGCATAGACTAATGCCAATACATGTGTAGAAGGGTCAGACCATGTTACTATCAGATTAGAGACTAATTTCAGATTTTGTACCATTCAGTGCAACATTTCAGTATGATATTTACATATGTACCGAAAAGAGAAGTTGTCTAAACTTACAAGCTCTAGAATGATTATAAGATTAAACCTGGAAATAAAGCTGGTGAACAAGAATGGCAAAGTGAAGTCCCATCAGTATCGCCTTGGGCAGTGTCAAGTAAATATTTGACAACAGAGTTGCGACTTTAGTGTAACCTGCAGTCTGATCAAATTGCAGCAAAAATCTGTTCAATTTTATCTGCAAACTATTGAATGCAAATCCTCCTTGCACAATAAAGAGGCAGCATTTTGGGATGTCATTTTAAAAAAATATTATTTTCAAAGTTACTCACAATTAAGAGTGATCACTTGGTGCTGTCTGCATAACACAATATGAAGAGGAATTAACAAAAAAAGAACATTATAACCCGAATTCAGAGTCACTAATTAATTGATATTGCATGGGTCCAGCATCTATAAGTAATCAATTTTTAAAAATAAATACAGATACATTTACTAACTATATTGGAGTACAGTCAAGTTTCTTACTGAACAGTGACAGGATTGGACAGAATCGACATGGATTTAAGAGAGGGGAGTCATGCTTAGCAAATCCACTGAAAGAATCTACAGAGTCGAATATTAAATTAAGAAATTGCAGGACAGTTAGAAAAGCTTATAATTAAACATGGTAGACTGGGTTTTGTGAAAGAGAAACTATATTTGACAAACTTATGACAGTTCATTGAGGAGATAACAAGCAGGGCTGATAAAGGGCAATCCAATGATGTTCTGTATTTGGATTTTAAAAATGCAAATGATAAGGTGCTACATAAAAGTTAATTGCACAATTTAGGAGCTCATTGTATCAGGGTAATGTATTGGAATGGATTGAGGATTGGTTAACCACACTGGTTGTTGCTGAGTCCTCACTTGCAGTGCTGTATACAATGTTAGCTCCCATATTTAATAAAGGATAAACCAACATCGGAGACTATTCAAAAAAGATTCACTTAGCTACTTCAACGACGAAAGGGTTGACCTACCAAGAATAGTTAAGCAGGGGTGATCTTATGGAAACAAGATTCTGAGGAGTTTGACAGGGTGGATGTTGACGAGATCTTCTAGCACCAGTGAAGTCTCAAACCAGGGGACTTTACAGAAGGGAACATTGATTTTAGAAATAGTAAGTGCTTTTTTCTCTCACTGAATGGCTAGAATTTTCTCGCCTAAACTTTTGTGAAAGTTAAATGTGGGAGGGGAATGGTTGGGTTACTCTTCGGAGGGTTGTTTTGGCTTGTTGAGCTGAAGGCCCTGTTTCCACACAGTAGGGAATCTAAGATTCTATCTCAAATTATTTTAAAAGAGGGCAGATAGATTTTTGAACTATTGAGCAGTTGAGGGCTATGCGGATCAAGCATAAAAGAGATGTTGATGCCTGGGTTGGCCTAGCCATGATCTGATAGAATGGGGGAACAAGCTGAAGGCGATGAATGCCCTACGCCTGCTCCGATTCCTTGAGGCTCCGTTTCATGTTTTTCTTGTCTCCAAAGAAGAGTGTGATACAATGTGCTGAAGATCTCAGATGTTGTGAAAATGGGGTGTTTATGTACTGATTCAGTTGGCATTGATTCATCAATCACAGCTATACAGTCATGAGTAGGAAGGAAATTCCCTCCATGAATAAAGGAAATCTACTGCAGAGCTCACACAAAGGAAATTCTAACCCTCAGTAAACTCTCCCATCACTTTACCCAACATATCAGCAAAAGTAGGACACACTGCGCATGCGCTATCCAACTAAGGGACCTCGGGTGATTGATGTCTGCACCGGACCAATGAAAGGACGGTGGGCGGGACTGGAGGACTTAGGGGTGGTTGGTCCTCCAATCAATCAAAGGAAATGAAGGGCGGAGCTAAACTAAACCATGTGATCACCCTCGCGCGCGGCGCAGTGTCGTCGTCATAAATGTTCGGGAAGTTATGCAGAGAAAGGATACGGTAAGGAAAGAAATAAACAGGGAAACGGGAGAAAAACTGTGTTGCTATGAGCGGAGACGTTTTACAAATTATGCACGTCTGAAAACAAAAATTTGAACGCCCCAATACCATGTTTGCAGTAAATGGAGAATTGCCTCAGCGGCTGCAGGCCTGAGTGAGCGCCGCCATCTTTATTTGGGACAACGATTTACTGGGCACGTGCGGAGCCGCCATCTTTGTAGGTGGCAAGATGCAGCCAGGCGCATGTGCAGGCTGTCTCTAGTATAGAGTCATTGTGATCACAGCAGCCAATACTGCTCTGATTCACCTCTGGGCTCCCTCATAACCACTTTGTCAATATCTAGCTTCCTCACTCTCGAACCATGGGTGTATTTTTGGTCTGTTTACTACTGTATTATTACTTTTATAGACCCTTTGTAAATGAGTTTTTCACTGCGGCCCAGCCCCTGACCATGTGCTGCTCTATTATCAGATTACTTTTTTCTTGAATATTTTTGACAGTTAAGAATTATTTTTTTTCCAATAAGCAAGTGTATGTTCCTTCCATTTCTGCACTATCAAATTCTGCACCATTTTCATTCCCTGTAATCTATTTTGCACTCCTTGAAACATCAACTGTGTTTCTCCTTCCACAGATACCAGTGATTAATGCCAAAGCCCTGTTGCCTGTGGAGAGGGTGATGTTTGACTTTCTTGTACAGCTGCAGTTTGTGTGGTGGAGGTGCTTCCACAATGTGGTTGGGTAAGAGACATTGCAGATTATTCATTACAGCAACATTTGAATATTTGAAGATAATGTCCAAATCAAGAACAGTTTGTAGTTTTATTATCATGCTTATAATTTCACAAAAATACTATTGAGAGTTTAGATATAAGGCCAGAGATGGAGATATTAGGTCAGGTGATCAAAAGCATTGCCAAAAAGCAGATTTTGAGGGATGTCTTAAAGGTGGAAAGCAGACCTGTGAGGTTTTGTCTGCAAATTCCAGACCATGTTGCTTTAGCAACTGTAGAATCAGCCACACAGTTGAAGTAATGAATTAACAAATCGTTGGGAGTCTCAAAGAAAATGGGTTGTTGAGGTCTCAAAAGATGTGTGGTGCAGGGAGCTAGGGATGATCACAGCCAGGAATCAAATCAAGAATGAGAATTTTAAATTGTTGTCGCTTATGAATATGAGCCTTTTGATGGATGAACATGTTTGGGGAGAATTGAGCATGTGGGCGATAGAGCTTTTCTTTTTTCTTGAGATTACAGGAAGGTTGAATTTGGGAGGCTGGCCAGGAGTGTGTTTGGATAATTAAGTCTGGAGATAACACACGATGTACGAGAGTTTCAGTGTATGAGCTGGGTTGAGGGTGGAATCAGCTAGAAATAGTGGTGTTGGAGTGGGACTGGGCTGTCACTCTCATCTCACCTCTGGGATTCAGCTGGTTGTCAGGTTGTGAATCAGGGCGGTAACACAATAGGGATCTGAGTGGCCACGATGGAGCCTAAAATGAGTGTCACTCAGCTGGCTGTTGCTGAGCAGCTGCTGCTTGATAGCCCTGTTGATGAATACTTCCATCACTTTACTGCTGATCGAGTGTGGACTGACAGAGGGAAATTTCCTGGGTTGGATTTGCCCTGTGTTTTTGTGTTGAACTTCCCTGGGTAATGTTCCACATTGTCAGTCGATGCCAGTGCTGGAGCGGTACGTGGCTTGGTGGGTGGCAAGTTCTGGAGCACAAGCTATCAGTATTATTGCCAGAATGTTAGCAGGACCCATAGCCTTTACACTACTTAACCATTTCTCAATATTGTTCGAACTAAATTGAACTGGCTTAAAGCTTACATCTGTGACGTTAGGAACCACTGGAGAAGGCTGACATGGATCATCTCACTTTGCATCTGGCTGAAAATTGCTGCAAATACTGTCATCTTATCTTTTGCATGGATGTATGAAATCCCTCCATCAGTAAGGGTGGGAATATCTGTGGTGCTTCCTGCAATGAGTTGTTTAATTGTCCATGACCATTCACAACTGGATGTGGCAGAACTGCAGAGCTCTGATCTGATCCATTGATTGTTGGGATTACTTAGCTCTGTTGCTTGCTGCTGATGCTGTTTGATATGCAGATAGTCCTGCTTGGTAGCTTCATTAGGTTGGCACTTCATTTTTAGGTATGCCTGGTGCTGCTCATGGCATGCCGTCCTTTCCTGTCCATTGTGATGGGTGAGTGCGGGATGTACAAACCCATGAGATTACAGATTATGCTGGAGTACCGTTCTGCTGCTGGTGTTATCCCACAGTGCCTCAGGGAGATCCAGTTTGAGTTCCTACATCTGTCCCATTTAGCACGGTGATGGTACCACTCGGCACAATGGAGGTTTCTGCCAACTTTAGGGTGAGTCTTTGTCTCCAAAAAGACTGTGGGATGGTCGATCTTACCAATACTGTCATGGACAGATGCATTTGCAGTTGGTAGGTTCATATTGATAAGATCTAGTATGTTTTTCCCTCTTGCTGGTTCCGTTACCGCCTGCTGCAAACCCAGTTGAGCAGCTATGTCCTTGAGGACCCGACCAGCTCAGTCAGTAATCCTGCTGCTGAGCTGCTCTTGGTAGAGGACATTGAAATCCTGTACCCAGAGTAGGCTTGTCACCATTTTATTGACTCAGTGCTTCCTCAAAGTGGTGTTCAACGTGGAGGAGCACTGATTCATCAGCTGTGGGAGCACGGTACGTGGTAATCAGCAGGAGCCATGAGACTTCTGGTGTCCAAAGTCAATGCTGAGTACTCCCAGGGCAAATGTTTCCTGTGTGTACACTGCTGTGCCATCACCTCTGCCTGGTCTGTCCTGCTGGTGGGACAGGACATATCCAGAGATTTCAGGAGAAAGTGAAGACTGCAGATGCTGGAGATCAGAGTCGAGAGTCTGGTGCTGGAAATGAACAGCAGGTCAGGCTGATGAAGGGCTTAGACTCGAAACATCGATTCTCCTGCTCCTCGGATGCTGCCTGACCTGTTGTGCTTTTCCATCATCACTCTCTCTATCTAGGGATGGTGATGGTGGTGTCTCGCCATTATCTGTAAGGGATTACTCTGTGAGTATGACTATGTCAGGCTGTTCCTTGACTAGTCTGTGAGACAACTCGCCACGTTTTTGGCACAAAAAAACCAGATGTTAGTGAGCAGGATGTTGCAGAGTCGAGAGGGCTGATTCTGGGTTGTATTTTCTAATGCCTTGTTAGATGCCAAGTGGTACATCCAGTTTCATTCCTTTGTTGAGATTTTGCAATGATTAATACAGTGAGCAGCTTGTTGGCCAACTGTCAGGTTGGCAGGACTTTTTTCGCCATTGACAATGGTTCCATGGAGATCAGGAGATTCCTAATTTGTTATTTTTTCTTGAATTCAGATTCTACCATCTGCCGAGCTGGGATTCGAACAAGGACTTCAGTTGTACATTTTAATATTCTGGATAAAAGTTAAATACATTAGGTTTGTTCACTTATTTTAAATATCACTAACGCAGGTTTTATTTCTTTGTAAAACACTGTTCATCATCCTGTCTCCTTCATCCTTCCCTCCAACACCAAGAGCAAGGAGCACATTGAGTTTCTCTGTCACTAAGACTGAGACAATCCGATCAGCTACCTCTGCTGCTTCTCTCCCTCCCACTAGCCCACTGAGACAAACTGCCTCACATGGTGTTCCTGATTTTTGTCCCGTCTTTCTCCAGTCTCTTGTCAAGCCTTATCAGAGCTCACCTTGATCTTTTACTAGTCTCGCTAAACTACAGACATTCCAATTCTGTTTCCTCCTCATCACTCCCCCTCCCCAATTCACAGGTATTGTTCCTTGTTCTGTCTGTCTTTTCTGGTTATGTCTTTCTCATCCATTCTGCAAAAAAAAAACTAACATTTGACCTCACCATCATTTGTAAATCCTGCTCCATCTCCACTCTCCCTTTCCTTTCTGAATTCCTTGTATTTGGTGTCCCTCAAGGATCTATCCTTGGTCCCTCCTGTTTCTCACCTCCGCACTGGCAGGAGGTGACATCGTCCAAAAGGACAGTGTGAGGTTTCACATGTACACTGACGATGTCCAGCTCTCCCTCCCCACCATCCCTCTCCATTGCTCCACTGTTACTCAGTTACCAAACTGCTTATCACATTCCCACTACTCGATTAACTGCAATTTCCTCCAAGAAACATTGTTGCGGTTAAACCCATTACCTTCAGTTGCTATTACAAATTCCTTTCCCTTACTGCTGAGTCCCTCCCTCTCACTGGGTGCAGTCTGAGACAGAACTAGACTCTTCATAACATTGCTGTCATATCTGTAACCCCAAGGTGACCTTCTGATCAGACATCTACACAATCACAAACACCAGGAATTCCAATCTCTAAAACGTTGCTTGTCTCCACCTCGCCCCAGCTCCATTGCTACTGAAACCCCTTACCCGTGTCGGTGTTGCCTTAAACTTGATGAATCTGAAACAGAACCCTTGATTCCGTGACTGACCCAGAACCTGCTAGCTGTCAGTGTTTCCTGCACAATTACCCCCTGGTCCCTTTGTGGTCTAGCTTTCTTCAGTTTCCACCATGGAAATAGCACTCTTTTTTTTATTATTATTATCTCCTCCAACACGACCAACTTCCCATTTTCCCAAATTATACTCCATCTGACTACTTGTTCCCCCTTCTCCTGTGCATCTCTCACTCTTCACAATCCTCTTAGAACTTTACAATTATGCCTTTTCTAGGAGTTCCCCCACCACCCCCCAATTCTTCTAAACATTTACTGGGAGTCCTGGGCAGTGGGAAGCATGCAGAGTTGCTCTGTTTTTAGAGATACTCTATAGGAGGAGCTTGCTGCCCATTGGTCAGAATGGAGGTAACTTGCCCATCAAGCTGCATGAGCATTTCACACCCCATGACTTATTGATGAGGCACAGCAGCAGCACGGAAGGAAAGAAAGAAAAGGAAACCAATCCTGCTCTCCACATCTCACTGCCTCGTGGAATATTCTGTCCCACGTGTCAAAGATCTGTCCTGTTCAGTCACATGAAGTCCCATGGTGAAAACTCCTAGAAACCCACATAGATTTCCCCCTGAACTGACTGCTGACCTCCACAACGGATAATGTATTCCAGTCATCCTGGGCCAGGAGGTGCGAGTTTCTAACCTGAACTGACAGTAATGGATTTTATAAACTTGTATTACAGGATACTACAGGTGGACATTCAGATGGTAATCTCAGTCATTGTAACACCAAACTCTGATTGAATTAGTCAATTCATCAAGACCTGGAAATTCACATTGTGTGTGAGTATTGTATTCCATCTGAATCCCATTTGCTGCATAAAAGTTCTCCTTTGAATCTTCCCAAACCTTTAATGTGTGTCCTGTAATCCTTGTATAATGAGCTGATGGGTGTAAGGTTTATTATTATTACGTGTAACTTTTCTAAACCCCTCTGTCACAGCTCCTCTCAATTTCCTTTGCTACAAGGAGAACACCTCAGTTTCCCCAAACCCCTGATTCCCCAATGTCTGTTTGCTGTCTATAAGGTACATTTCAGGATTTTATTGGAACATTCTCCACTTGCCTGCATCAGTGCAGCCCACAACACTATTAAATAAAGTGAACATCCTCCAGGACAAAGCACTGTGCCTGAGTGGTGTCCCATCCACCACCTTCAGCATTCCCTCTCCCCACCCCAGAGACACAGTGGCATCACTGTGTAAAAGGTAAAGGCAGCATTGTCCTACCAGACCATAGGGCTGCGCTGTCATTAGGGAGGAAACTGGAGCACCTGGAAGAAACCCATGCAGACAATGGGAGAATGTGCAAGTCCCACAGAGACAGTTGTCCAAAGCTGGAATTGAACCTGGGGCCTTGGCAGCAGTGTTAATCACTGAGCCACTGTGCCACCCTAAAATTGTAATTTGATTCACAACTACCACTTCCTCTGATAGTTCATTCCACACACAAACCATTATCTGAACAAAAATAAAAAAACCCAAACGCCTTTTTAAAGCCGTTCTGCTGTCACCTTAAAAGGTATGTACCCAATCTTGAATCGCGTCCCATCCTGGAAAGGACACCTGCTGTTCACATTACTGATACCAACCCTCCATGATTTGAGAAACATCTCAGCTTCCTGCGCGCCAGTGAAAGAAGTTGCAGCCTATCCAGCCTCTGCTTATAATTCAAACTATCCATTCCCATCAACATCCTGGTAAATCTCTTCTCAATCAGCTCCAGCTACATAATGTCCTCCCAATATCAGCATGACCAGAACTGGACACAGAATTCCAGAAAAGGCCTCCCCAACATCCAAAATAACGTCCCAACTCTTGTACTCCAAAGGTCTGAGCAATGAAGGCAAGTGTGCTAAGCACCTTCCTAACCACCCTGTCTACATGTGACACAGACTTGAAAGGCCCGAACCCCTCGGCCTCTTTGTTCCATATCACTACTCGAGGCCCTGTCTTTAATTAGTGTAAGTCTGCCCTCGTTTGTTTCATCAAGATGTAATATTTTACATTTATTCCAATCCAGAAATCCCAAAAAACCCTGAGCATTAAAGACAGTAGGAGTATACTTAAGAGGGAAATCAGGAGGGCAAAAAGGGGACATGAGATAGCTTTGGCAAAGGGTTATGAATAATCCCGAGGGTCTTTATAAATACATTAAGAACAAAAGGGTAACTCGAGAGATTAGGGCTCCTCAAAGATCAGCAAGGCAGCCTACGCCGTGGAGCTGCAGGAGATGGGAGAGATAAACACTGATGCAAAACATTCAGTTAGTACTGTGGAGAAGGACAAGGGCAATATAGAATTTGGGGAAGTAGATGTCGACATGTTGAAAATATCCAGCTTACAGAGGAGGACGTGCTGCGTGTCTTGTAACCCATAAAGCTTAGTTAATCCCCAGCACCTGATTAGGTGTACCCTAGAACTCTGTGGGAAGCTGGGAATATGCTTGCTGGGCCTCTTGCTGAGATATTTGTATCATCGATTATCACAGGTGAGATGGCGAAAGGTTAGATGTTGGTTAACGTGGTGCCGCTATTTCAGAAAGGTGATAAGGACAAGCCAGGGAACTATCGACCGGTGAGCCTGACATTGATGCTGGGCAAGTTGTTGGAGGGAATCCTGAGGAACAAGATGCGCGTGTATTCTGAAAAGCAAGGACTGATTAGTGATAGTCAGCATTACTATGTGTGTGGAAAATCATGTCTCACAAAATTGATTGAGTTATTTGAAGATGTATCAAAGAGGATTGATGAGGGCAGAGAGGTGGATATGATCTGTGGAATTCAGTAAGGCGCTCGACAAGGTTCCCCATGGAAGACTGGTTAGCAAGGTTAGATCTCATGGAATATAGGGAGAAGTAGCCGTTTGGATACAGAACTGGCACAAATGTAGAAGGCAGGGTGGTGGTGGAGGGTTGTTTTTCAGATTGGAGACATGTGACCAGTGGAGTGCCGCAAGGATCGGTGCTGGGTCGACTACTTTTCGTCGTTTATATATATGATTTAGATATGAGCATAGGAGGTATCGTTAGTAAGTTGGCAGATGACACCAAAATTGGAGGTATCATTGACAGCGAAGAGGGTTACCTCCAATTACAACAGGATGTTGTTCAGATGGGTGAGAAGTGGCAGATGGAGTTTAATTCAGATAAATGTGACGTGCTGCATTCTAGAAAAGCAAATCTTAACAGGACTGATAACTTCGTGGCAAATTCCTAGATAGTATTGATGAACAAAGATATCTTGCAGTGCAGGTTCATATTTCCTTGAATGTAGAGTTGCAGGTAGATAGGATATTGAAAAAAGTGTTTGGAATACATTCCTTTATTGATCAGAGCATTGAATATAGAAGTTGGAAGGTCATGTACAGGACATTGGTTAGGCCTCTTTTGGAGTATTGTGTGCAATTCTGTTCTCCATCAATAGGAAGGATGTTGTGAAACTTGAAAGGGTTCAAAAAAGATTTACAAGGATATTGCCAGGGTTGAAAGGTTTGAGCTGCAGGAAGAGAGCAAAAAGGCTGGGGCTTTCTTTCCCTGGAGCATCAGAGGCTGAGGGGTGACCTCCGTAGAGGTTTATAAAATCATTAGTAGCATGGATAGGGTAAACAGACAAGGTCTTTTCCCTGAGTAGGAGAGTCCAGAAATAGAGAGCATAGGTTGAGGGTGAGAGGGGAAAGATATAAAAGGGAACTAAGGAGCAACTTTTTCACGCATAGTGTGGTGCATGTATGGAATAAGCTGCCAGAAGAAGTGGTGGAGGCTGACAATTATAGCATTTTAAAGGCATTTGGATACTTGACATGAATAGGAAAGATTTAGAGGGATATGGCCCAGGTGCTGGCAAGAGGGATAAGATTAGGTTCGGATATCTGGTCAGCATGGACAAATTTGACCGAAGGTTCTGTTTAGTGCTGTTCATCTGTGACTCACAGCTCAGTCGGTTTCGGTCTCTTCAAAGGTAAATCTTAGTCTGTTTTATTTTAGTAAAGCTACAACAATCAGTAGGGCGACGGTTTATATCTTTAAATACACATCTTATGATACTTTGATTCAGTTTTTTAATATAAAATATTGGTACTAATTTATTCTAGAGTAGTGTTTTGTAAAGCTGTAAGACCGTGTGCCTTTTTCTGGGTCTGTGGACTGTTAAGGTGCAGAGATGGCCATTCGTACAGTGATGTGCTCTTCCAGTTGTATTTAGGAGATTAAGGAAAGTTTGTGATCCTGATTGTCTGCAGGAAGTGAGGATGCAATTCCTGTAGGATTTCATGGATCAGATGGAGCGATGGTTAAAGGTAATGAAGACTTTACAGGAGCCGGGGGGTGTGATAGGTGGCAGTTTCAGAAAGGTAGGAAAACTGCTGATCCAGTCGGGTAGACGGGTTTCCTCTCAGAAAGGGAGGAGTGGAGGGCAAGTAGTGCAGGAGTCTCCTGTGGTTATTTCCTTCTCAAACAAGTATACTGTTTTGGAAAGCATCGGGGGTCATAGACTCTCAGGGGAATATCGCACTGACAGCCAAGTTACTAGTGTAATGTGAGGTATATCAGGTTCCACGTGATCGATGGTGATAGGGGGCTCTCTGGTCTGCAGCACAGACTGCAGTTTCTGTAGCTAACAGTGAGAAATCAGAATGGGGTGATCCCTCCCTACTGTCTAGATGAAGGATGGCTCTGAGGGTGCAGAATATTCTGAAAGGGAAGAATGATCAGTGGGAGTTCGCTGTACATTGGGATCAATGACATAAGAGAAAAGGATGAAGTCCTGATGCGAGAAGGCAGGCAAGGGCAAGGCACAGAATGAGGTAGGACTGACAAGGTACAATAGACAACAGGTACAGGAATAGGCCATTCTGCCCTTTGAGTAAGCACCACCACTCATTATGATCATGGCTGATCATCCACAATCAGTATCCTGTTCCTGCCTTATCTCCGTGACACTTGATTCCATTATCTTTAACAGCTCTATCCATCTCTTTCTTGAAAGTAACCAGAGACTTAGCCTCCACTGCCTTCTGGAGCAGAACATTCCCTGTGTCCACTACTCTCTGGGTGAAGACGTTTCTCCTCAACTCTGTTTTAAATGGCCTCTCCCTTATTTTTAAACTGTGTCTTCTGGTTCTGGACTCCCCCATCCATGGAAACATGCTTCCTGCCTCCAGAGTGTCCAACCCTTTAATAATCTTGTAGGTCTCAAACAGATCCCCTCTCATTCTTCTAAATACAAGTGAATACAAGCTCAGTCGCTGCAATCTTTCAACATATGATCATTCTGCCATTCCGGGAATTGACCTCGTGAACCTACCCAACACTCTCTCAATAGCCACAATGCTCTTCCTCAAATGTGGAGACCAAAACTGCACACAATACTCCAGGTACGGTCTTACCAGGGCCCTGTACAGCTGCAGAAGGACCTCTTTGCTCCTATACTCAATTCCTCTTATTATGAAGGCCAGCATGCAGTGAGCTTTCTTCACTACCTGCTGTATCTGCATGCTGGCTTTCATTGACTGATGTACAAGAACACCTAGATCTCGGTGTACTTCCCTTTTACCAAACTTGACTCCTTTTAGATAGTAATCTGCCTTCCTGTTCTTGCCTCCAAAGTGGATAACCACACATTTATCCACATTAAACTGCATCTGCTATGTATCCATCCACTCACCTAGCCTGTCCAAGTTAACCTGTATTCTCATAACATCCTCCTCACATTTCACCCTGCCACCCAGCTTTGTGTCATCAGCAAATTTGCTAATATTACTTTTAATGTGTTCATCTATATTATTAAAGTATATTGTAAACAGCTGCGGTCCCAGCACCGAATCTTGTGGTACCCCAATAGTCACTGCCTGCCATTCCGAAAGGAAGCGTTTATCGCTATTCTTTGCTTCCTGTCAGCCAGCCAATTTTCAATCCAAGTCAGTATATTCTCCTTTGTAAATCCATGCTGACTCTGACGAATCCTATTACTGCTATCCAAATGAGCCATAATTTCATCTTTTGTAATTGACTCCAGCATCTTTCTCACCACTGACATCAGGCTAACCGGTCTATAATTCCTTGTTTTCTCTCTCCCACCTTTCTTGGAAAGTGGGACAACATTAGCTACCCTCCAATTTGACTACATCTCCTGATTCTGTGTCTCCCACTTCACAAGGGGCTGAACGTCATCCCTCACCAACAGGGCCATCCCATCAGTCTCTCCTTTTGATAGCACTGCACTGCATTTATGTCAATGCAAGAGGTTTGACAGGGAAAGCAGATGAGTTTAAGATATGGTCTTGAACATGGGACTGGATTATAGTGGGTGTTACAGAAACGTGGTTTAGGTTGGACAGGACAGGTAGCTTAATGTTCCAGGGAATAGATGTAAGAGGAAGGATAGAAAGGGGGATAAGAGAGAAGGTGGAATGGTGTTTTTGATGAGGGATAACATTATTGTTGTACTTAGGGAGAATATTCATGGGAGTTCACCCGGTGAAATTACTTGGGTGGAACTAGGAAATAACAGGATGATCACCTTATTGAGGTTGTCTGTGTGGGTTTGGTCTGGGTGCTCTGGTTTCTTCCCACAGTCCAAAGGTGTGCAGGTTGGGTGGATAATCCAGGCTGAATTGCCCATATTGTTCAGGGATGTGCAGGTTGGGTAGATTGGCCATGTGAAATTGCCTACAGTGTTCAGGGATGTCAGGCTAGGTGGATTGGCCATGGGAAATGCAGTGTTACAGGGGTAAGGTAGGAGGCTCTGAGGGTCAGTGTGGATGTGATGGGCCGAATGGCCTGCTTCCACACTTGACCAGATCTAAACGTTGGTGTTCAAAATTGGACAAAGGTGAATTTTGATGGTACAAGGCGAGAACTTTCAATATTTCTTTGCAACCCCCAGGTAAAGGGACGGCTGGAAAGTGGGAACGTAAGAACAGAAGGAATAGGAGCAGGAGTAGGCCATCTGGCCCCTCAAGCCTGCTCTGCCATTCAATAAGATCAGGGCTGATCTTTTCATGGCCTCAGCTCCACTTTCCTGCTCTCTCACCATAACCCTTAATTCCTTTCCTGTTCACAAATCTTGAAGACATTCAAGTTGATAACGTCAACTGCTACACTCAGCAGGGAATTCCACAGATTCATAACCATTTAGCAGAAGAAGTTCCTCCTCAACTCTGTCCTAAATCAGAGACCCCCTTATTTTGACGCTATGCTCTCGAGGCTGATCTGCCCCCCAATGGAAATAACCTCCCTTCTTCTATCTTATCTATTCCCTTCTTAATTTTATTTTTTCCAATGCAGCCTCCCATTCTTCTAAATTCCAACAAGTATAGTCCCAGTCTATTCAGTCTCTCCACATACACCAACCCTCTCAACTCCCGACTCAAACTAGTGACCCTCCTCTGCACCCCCTCCAGTGTCAGTACATCTTTGCTAATGTAAGGGGACCAAACCTGTACACAGTACTCCAGGTGCGGCCTCACCAGCACCCTGTACAGCTGCAGCATAACCGTCGCTCTAGCAAGGAAGGTCAATAGACTCTTCACCATCTCTTTTAGTCCCCTGGAATGCATTCCATTACGGCCAGGAGACCCATGTACATTTGGGCAATTATCTTTCCCAACACGACCTCTTTACTGAGAATGACAGTTTCCATATCCTCATCTGCCATTGACTCCATAGGCCTGTGAAAATGAGACAACAAGAGTACATAGACAGTATGTTCCTGTTAAGGCCAAGTCTGGTAGGTGTAGAGAATGCTGTGTGTCTAGAAAAATTGAGGGTCTGGTCAAAAAGATGGAGGGATATGGCAGGTACAGACAGCTGGGTTTGAGTGAATCCCTCGGAGTATAGGGGCAGTAGGAGTAAACTTGAGGGAAAACAGGAGGGCAAAAAGGATACATGAGAGCTTTGGGGGAAAGAGGTTTAAGGACAATCCAAAGAGATTCTACAAAACACGAAGGACAAAAGAGTAACCAGGCAGAGAATGGGGATCCTCAAAGATCAACAAGACTGTCTGTGGAACCACAGAAGGTGGGAGAGATACTATCCGAGGATTTCATGTCAGCTTTTACTGAAAGAGGATATGGAAGCTAGAGACTTTGGAGAAATAAATAGTGATAACTTGACAACTGTCCATATTACAGAGGAGGTTGTACTGGATGTCTTATACATAAAGCTGACTAAATCTGTGGGACCTGATCAGGTGTATCCCAAGTCTTTATGGGAAGTTAGGGAAGTGATTGCCGGGCCCCTCACTGAGATATTTCTATCACCAATAGCCACAGGTGAGGTGCTGCAAGACAGGCCCCATTATTTGAGAAAGTGATGAGGAAAGGAACAATACACCGGTAAGCCTGAAGTTAGTGGCAGACAAGGTGTTGGAAGGAATTCTGAAGGACAGGTTTATATGTAATTGGAAAGGTAAGAAGTGATTAGGGATAGTTAGCATGGCTTTGTACACTAACTTGGACTTCAGAAAGACACTCAAAAAGCTTCCACATAACAGGCTGGTTAACGAGTTAGACACCATGGGATACTGAGAGAGCCAACTATTTGAATACAAATTGGCTGGAAGGTTGGAGACGGAGGGTAGTGCTTTTCGGACTGGAGGCCTGTGATGAGCAATATGGTATAAGGATCGGTGTTGGGTCCACTGCTTTTCATCATTTACATCAATGATTTCTATGTGAATATATGAGGTATAGTTAGTGGGTTTACAATAGACATCAAAATTGGAGGTGCACTGGACAGTGAAGAAGGTTACCTCAGAGTACATTGAGACTTCAATCAAATGGGCTGAGGATTATCAGATTGAGTTTATTTCAGATAAATGTGAGGTGCTCCATTTTGGAAAAGCAAATGAGGGCAGGAATTATACACTTAATGCGAAGGTCCTGGGGAATGTTGCTGAACAAAGAGACCTTGAAATGCAGGTTCATAATTCCTTGAAAGTGGAATCATAGGCAGAGAAGTGAAGAAGGTGTTTGGTGTACTTGCCTTTACTGGTCAGTGCATTGAGTAGTGGAGTTGGGACGCCATTTTGCGGCTGCACAGCACATTGATTCAGCCACTTCTGGAATTCTGCTTTCAGTCCTGGTCTCCCTGCTATCGGAATGATATTGTGAAACTTGAAAGGGTTCAATAAAGATCCGCAAAGATGTTGCCAGGGTTGAGGGTTCAAGCTCTATAGTTAGAGGCTGAATAGGCTGGGGTTGTTTTCCCTGGAGCATCGGATACAATTGTGAGGGGCATGGATAGGGTGAAATCCCAGGGTCTTATTCCCAGGATATGTGAGTCCAAAGCTTGGGGGCACAGGCTTCATGTGTGTGGGAAAAGATTTAAAAGGGATCTAAGGAGCAATGTTTCTAGCTGAACATGGTACGTGTATGGAACGAGCTGCCAGAGGAAGTGTGGAGGCTGGTACAATTACCCAATTATGCCTTTGAGATGGTATGTGATTAGCAAAAGTTTAGAAGGATAGCTGGCATATGGGATGGGATTAATTTAGGATATCTGGTCAGCATGGACATGTTGGATCGAAGGGTCTGTTTCTCTGCTGTACATCTTTATGGCGCTACTAAAATTAAGATGGGTTTCTCTTTTATGGAGAGTTAGCAGAAGTTCAGATAATTCTCCTTGGAGCTGAGAAGGTTAAGCAGTGATTTCGACCAGAAGCAGATTTGTTTCCAGGATATTTAATTTCCAGAGAGACAGAGGGAGAAATTATTAACATCACAATTTTTAGTAACTACCTTCAGGTAACTAGCAAATAATGCAGTTTAAAAATGTGAAGATTATTTTACTCACTACATTCTGAGCATCTGGAACAGTTTGACCGACAGCTGGATGCAGATTCAGTAGGTATTGTCAAAACAAATTTGGAATTTAACTTTTTTAAGGAAGGATTTGGAGGACTACAGACAAATGGGAGGTGAGTTGGGATAGACTGGCACCATCTCCAGAAGGGGAGAGTACAACCCTATTGGGCTGAATAGCCCCAAACCCCTGTGCTCGGTAACTGCCCCATTCACTGTGAATGATGAAGCTCATCCCAGGGCAGAGTCATAGAGACCTGCAGCATGGAATTAGACCCTTTGGTCGAACTGGTCCATGCCGACCAGATATCCCAACCTAATCTAGTCCCATTTGCAAACACTTGGCACATATCCCTCTACGCCCGTCCTATTCACAAACCCATCCAGATGCCAAATGGTGTAATTGTACCAGTCTCCACCACTTCTCTGAACAGAAGATTCCATACACAGCAATCTCAGTGTGAAAAAAGTTGCCTCTTGAGTCCCTTTTAAATCTTCCCCCTCTCACCTTAAACCTACACCCTCTCGTTCCAGACTCCCCCACCCCAGAGAAAAGACCTTGTCTATTTTTCCCGTCCATACTCCTCATGATCTTATAAAGCTCTGAGGTCACCCCTCAGCATCTGATGCACTTGGGAAGAGCCCACTCATGTCACAATGGGGCCCGGGTGATTGACAGCAGCTTCAGACCAATAGGAGAATTGGCGTGATCCTCCAGCCAATTCGAGTGAATTGGAGTGGGTCCAGCAGGCCAACACGTGGCCATAAGCTGTGCAGGCGCAGTGTCACGGTGAGGAGGGACCTAGTGAGTGTGAAGGGAGTGGGAGAGACTACAAAGTCTGGGGAAGAAATGGAGCTATTGTGGACTGGGCGGGTATATCAACGTATGGTTTTAGGCTGCTAGACCTGAATTAGAAGTTCCAGGGTAAATTAGAACCAAAAGAACTGCGGATGCTGTAAATCTCACACAATAACCAAAAGGTACTGGTAAAGCTCAGCAGCATCTGTGAAGTGAAATCAGAGTTGATGTTTGGATCTGCTGACTCTTCCTTAGAACTGATGTTACTGAAAAGAAATGTCGGTTTATATGCAGAAGGTAGGAGTTAAGGAGAAAATGATAGGAGGTGATAGAGTCCAAAGAGAGAGATAGGAGCAGTTGGACAAAGGAGTGGATAACGATCTGGCTGGGGGAGGGTGAATAGCTGTTTATGGGGACTGTTAGTGGCTAACCATAGGTAGTGTGTAATGGCAGGCTGTAATAACCAAGGCCTGCTGTGTGCGTTAAGAGGCTAGGGTGCTAGGACATTGGAGAGTTCAGGACGTAAAATTATTGAATTTGATACGAGGGCTCGATGGGTGCAGGGTCCCCAAGTAGAAGATGAGGTGTTGTTCTTCCAGCTTGCGTTAACGTGTGGCGCTGGAAAAGCACAGCAGGTCAGACAGCATCTCAGGAGCAAGAGAATCGACGTTTTGGGCATATTCCTTTCATCGGGAATGCCAGGATTGGGGAGGGGGAGTAGTAAGAGGGCTGAGCAATAAATAAGAGCGTGGCGTTGGTGGGAAGGGAGCTAGCAAGGCAATGGGTGGATGTAGGTGGAGGGTAATGGAGACAGGGGAGAGTGGATAATTGGAAAGGAAGATGGACAGGTAGGACAGCTCAAGAGGGTGGTGTCGAGTTGGAGGGTTGGATCTGGGATAAGGCAGGGGAGGGGAGATGAAGAAACCTTGATTCTGTGGTTAAAGGGTACCAATGTGGAAGATGAGGTTTCTTCCTCCAGGCATCGGTGGCTGGGATTTGGTGGTGGAGGTGGCCCAGGACTTTCATGTCCTTGGTGGAGTGGGTGGAGATGTTGAAGTGGTCGGCCACAGGATGGTGGGGTTGGTTGGTGCATGCATTGCAGAAATGTTCCCTGAAACATTCTGCAAGTTGGTGTCCTGACTCCCCAGTGAAGAGGAGACCACGTCGAAAGCAAAGGCCGTAATAGGTGAGGTGTTTGGATGTGGAGGAAAATCTCTGCTGGATGTGGAAGGGTCCTTTGGAGGTGAGGGAGGAGGTGTGGTCACAGGTTTTACACCTCTTGCATTGGCAAGTGAAGGGGCTGGGAGTGGGGTTGTTGGGGAGCATGGATCTGACTTGAAATTCACAAGGAATGGTCTCTGTGGAATGCTGAAAGGAATGTAGAGGGAAATATATCTCTAGTGGGATCTGATTGTAGGTGGTGTAGATGGAGGAGGATGACGCATTGTATCTGGGTGGAAGGTGAGAACTGGGGGATTCTATATTTGTTGCTGTTGGAGAGGTGTGGTTCAATGGCAGAGGTGTGGGAAGTGGTGGAGATGGACTGGAGAGTATTGTTGACCACATGGGAGGGGAAATTGCAGTCCATGAAATATAGGGGGGGGGGGTGTGTTTTGCTATTTTTCTTGAGTGTTCTGCCAGCTTGCATCAAGCTTCACTGGAACACTGCAGTAAGCATGAGACATAGATGTTGGCCAGGGAACAGACTCGTGTGTTAAAGTGACAGGCAACTGGAAGCTCAGGGTCTGGTTTTCAGCAGAACGTAGATCATCAGCTGCCATTTCCAGCACCTCCACTGAGATGCTGCCAGACACAGGTTCCTGTCCCCTCCATTAACAGTTATGCTACCCCCCAGCCAGATTGTTATCCACTCCTTTGTCTTTCCAAATGTTACTGTCTCTTTTGGGCTCCATCCCCACCTATTATTTACTCTTCAACCCCTATCTCCTGCAGTCCAAAGATATTCAGGTTAGGTGAATTGGCCCAGCTAAATTTCCCGTAGTGTTCAGGGATGTATAGGTTAGGTGCATTAATCAGGGGAAATGTAGAATAATAGGGTTGGAGAATGAGTTTGGTTGAGAAACTCTTCAGAGGGTGGGTGTGGACTTTTTGGGCCGAATGGCCTGTTACCACACTGTAGGAATTCTAATTTTCCCAGCTGCCCGGTTTGGAGGAAGGGTGACTAGACCTAGAATGACCCTTGGTGTATGCAGGAGGAGGAAACTGGAAAGGGGAGTTGAATCCAGTTTAGACTGAGAGGGTTTAATTACACTCTGAACAGGTCGTTAGGCCTGAATTAGAAGCTCTTGGTCCCACGTTTACAGCAAATGGGAAAATCGCTGTGGCCCTCCGGTCCTGGGTTATGGCCGCCATCTTTATTTGGGGCAAGGTCCAGCGAGGCACATGAACATGTCCTCTTCCTGGGTGGGGGAGGGGTGATTGACAGCGGAGCATTTACACATCAAATACATACCAAGAGAAACTTTTGTCTTTACTGTTCAGCCTGCACTGACTGTGAGTTTTGTTTTGTGAATTCATTTTATAGGACATTAATTGAGAATAATTGAGAAAGGGATCTCAAAAGCAATTTTCTATCATTAGCAGGGTCATCAGGATCTGGATGCCATTGACATTTAACTCTGGAAAGGAGAAAGATGTGTCTGTTCTGTCTGTGGGAAAGTATCTTTTTTTCGAGCAAAAAGCAGAAAGATATTCAAATTTTGTGGTTGGATCACCCTTTGCGTTTGTGTTCTGTTCTGGACCCTGCAGCTGTGGAAGGAGATATTGCCCTGAGAGGGAGCACAGATTTATCCAAATTACACCTCCTCTCTTTGTGGAAAATGTCAGATTTTGTCTCAGTCACCCACTTCATGATGTTAACCTGTAAACTCCTTATTTTCAATTCACTGCAAACATCTCATTAAAATTCCTTATGGACTCAAATTCCAACACCATTTCGCATGGAATGTTCTAGATTCTGACAATTATCTGTTCATCCAGAAACTGCTGAAGTCTACATTGACTCTGGCATTACAAAGGGCTGAATTGAAAGATGAGATGCAGTTCCTCAGCTCCCATTGAGATGCATTGGAACAGTACAGGAGGCTGAGGGCAGTGTAGGTGTGAGAAGGCAATGAAATTGACAGGGCTGCACTGTGAGGGCTGCTTGGCTCAATGAGAGTGTTTTGGAGTTGGTTGTAAACAGAGCGAGGGGAGACAGGGAGAAGGTGAAACCCTCAGCTTCAGTTTTAGTTCAGGCCATTCAGAAATTCACATGGTCCCAATGGGAACAGTCAGTTTGTAAGTGAAACCTGCTGAGTTTGTTTTAAAGAGTTTTTAAAAATATAAAATGTCAGCTTAAGTAAAGATTGGGGCTTTTGATTATAATGGAAATGTTTGAAGGGAAGGAAGGTTTCTCGCTCATTTAAATTCTCTTAATGGGAGTAACTAGCTGAATCTAGAAACACATTGTTACAGGAGACCTCAGTTCTGTGGTGTGCTCCTCCTGTACAATGTGGGACATAAGGGACGCTTTCAGTGTCCCTGACGGCTATGTGTGCAGGAAGTGTGTCCACCTGCAACTGCTTTTCAGACCTGGAGCTGTGAGTGGACTTACTGTGGAGCATCTGCGATACTGAGAATGTGATGAACAGCACGTTTAGTGAGTTAGTCACACTGCAGGTGAGGGTTACACAGGCAGAAAGGGAATGAGTGACTATCAGATCAAATAAAATGCTCAGGAAGGAAGTGCAGGGCTCCCCAGTGATCATTCCCCTTCTCAAACAGATATTGTGTACCGCTTGGGATGCTTTGGGGGGGGTGGACTCTCAGGGGGAATCAGCAACAGCCAGGTTCATGACACCACAAATAGCTCCACTGCACAGAACTGGAGGAAGGAGAATGGCAGAGCTATAGTGACAGGGGATGCAGTAGTCAGGGCCAGAGACAGGTGTGTCTGTGGTCACAGACATGAATCCAGGACCATGGAATTGAACCCAGGTCCATTTATTGATAAGTGCACAGACCAATAAAGGTCAGCGTCCCAAATGCAACCTTCAGCACTTGATCACCCTGAAACTCTACTTTCGAGGGACTGTGCAATTGTTCTGAGCCCTTCAGAGAGATTGAAGGGGATGGGGAGAAAACAGGAACAGGGTTGTGTTGTAGATCTACAAAATAACCGTCACGCTCCACTCTCGGTCTCCCCCCTCTGTCTCCCACCCCCCACCATGCCTCCTCCCCACCATAGGGAAAAGACCCTATCCATGCCCCTACTGATTTTATAAACCTCTATAAGGTCACCCATCGAACTCTGACGCTCCAGGGAAAACAGTGTATTCAGCCTCTACCTGTATCTCAAATCGTCCAACCCTGGCCACATACTTGTAATTCTTTTCAGACCCTTTTCAAGTTTCACAATATTGTTTTGATAGGAAGGAGACCAGAATTGCACTGAATATTCCAAACGTGGTCTAACCAATGCCCTGTACAGCGGCAATATGACCTCCCAACTCCTGTACTCAGAGCTCTGAGGAAAACATACTAAAAACCTTCTTCACTATGCTATCTAACTGCGATTCTGCTTTCAAGGAGCTATGAACCTGCACTCCAAGGTCTATTTGTTCAACAGCACTCCGAGGACCTTACCATTAAGTGTATACATCCTGCTAATATTTGCTTTTCTAAAATGCAGCACCTGACATTTATCTAAATTAAACTCCATCTGCCAGTCCTCAGCACATTCAACAATCTGATCAAGATCCTGTTGTAATCTGAGGTAATCCTCTTCACTGTCCACTACACCTCCAATTTTGGTGTCATCTTACTAACGTTACTTCCTATATTCACATCCAAATCATTGATATAAATTATGAAAATTAGTGGATCCAGCACCGATCCTTTGTGACACCCCACTGGTCACAGGTCTCCAATCTGAAAAGCAATCTTCCACCAACACCCTTTGTCTTCTACCTTTGAACCAGTTTTGTATCCAAATGGCTAGTTCTCTCTGTATTCCATGAGATCTAACCTTGCTAACCAGTCTCCCGTGGTGAACCTTGTTGAACGCCTTACTGACAACCACGTAGATCATTTCCACCGCTTTGCCTTCATCAATCCTCTTGTTGTTACTTCAAAAAAATTGACTCAAGTTCAGAGACGTGATTTCTCACACACACAGCCGTTATTAATATCCAGGACTTAACTCTGTACATTGGGGTCTGCTTCACCCAGTTATGGGTGTTAATATTCTGGATAACGTTCACCAGCTTTGTGTTGGTGACTGTGTACTGGGTCTTGTTAATAACACCAACACATAATAAAACCACACATCACCAGGTTATAGTCCAACAGGTTTATTTGGAAGTACAAGCTTTTGGAGTGTGCTGTGAATTTTAACTTGATCAGGATTATCTCAATGGTAACAGTTAAGTGCTTCAACAATTACAGAGGCCATATGTTCCCCACACAATAGGTTCCCCTCTAGCAGTGTAAACTTCTATTCCGGCCCTGGGGATAGCTACTCATCACTTTTCTCCCCCAATCCCATCTAGCTTGCTGTTGATCTTTAAAGTTTTTCTAATCTCCTAGTTTCTCCTTGGTCTTTGCCAATTTGTATGCTTTCTATTTCAGTTTGATAGACTCCTTTATTTCCTGAGCCACCCATGGCAGATGATTCCATTTCCTACAGTCCTTCCTTTTCACTGATATATACTTTTGCTGAGCAGTTTGAAAAATTATTTGACATTTCTCCACTGTCTGTCAACTGTCCCACCCTAAAGTCTTTGCTTCCAGTCTACATTAGCCAACTCCTGCCTCATCTTATTGTAGTCTCCTTTGTTTTAGCACAGGATCTTGGGATTGGATTTAATCTTCCCGCTTTCCAACTGTATTCTAAATTCAACCAGACTTATCACAAGTCTTTTTATCAGAGTACAACGTGAGGCGATGTTACCTGGGTGTTTTGGTTTTCATCGTCAGAGACCTTGGCTTTGTAATAAAGCACAGGATAGATATTCACAACAGAGTATTGTGGACAATGTGAATGTACTACACAGTCTAAAACCATAAATCACTGTCTCCCCTCAGTTTACATAATTTGGAGATGCCGATGTTGGACTGGGGTGTATAAATTTAAAAATCACACAACACCAGGTTATAGTCCTTCAGGTTTAATTGGAAACACACTAGATTTCGGAGCGTTGCTCCTTCATCATGATCCAATTAAACCTGTTGGACTATAACCTGTTGAGTGATTTTTAACTCACCTCAGTTTAAAATTGCAAAATCATTATCTCCCACACGCTTCCTCACTATCTAAATTTGAAATGCTAATCCACCTGACTATCCTGTTGCTTCCGAAAATCTCCTTTGGTGAAGGTGGTGAGTTTTGGATTCAGCTTTCCAGTTATTACAGTAAGAAGAGCACTGGGCACAGGAGAGGCAAGGCAGCCCTTCTAGCCAGCTTCACCATTTAATACGGTGATGATTGAGCTCACATCGGTCTCAGCTGGATTTTCCTGCCTGCTCTCTCTCACCCTTCAACTCATTGCAAAATCAACATCTCTATCTCTTCAGTAAATTTGCTCATTGTCCTGGCATCCACTGCATTTTGAATAGGGAATTCTGCAGATTCACAGCACATTGAGATAAGTACATCCTTCTTCATGAGAATAGAATAGAATCCCTATAGTGCAGAAATAGGGTATTCATCCATAAAGTCCACACCTACCCTACTATGATGAGCATCCCATTCAGACTCACCCAGTCCCTGTATTTCCCATGGTTAATGGCTTAACCTGCACATGCATGGACACTGTGGGCAATTTAGCATCGCCAATCCATTTAACCTGGACATCTTTGTACTGTGGGATGAAACTGGAGCACCCAGAGGAAGCCTGCACAGACACTGGGAGAACGTGTAAACTCCACACAGTCGCCTAAGGCTGGAACCAAATCCAGGTCCCTGACGCTGAGAGTCAGCAATGCTAACCATTGAGCCACCTCTGCTTAAAATCTGCTCCTCCTATTAACAACCCCACGCCCCAGTTGGTTGAATCTATATTCCTTACATCAGAAAATCTGGTTGTGCAAGCAGATGTCTCAGTAAAACCCAGTGACAGTCCAATTGTTCTGTGTGTCTGAATGGGGATCCTATACACAACACCCTCCAGCCCACACTTTTCATTCACTTTCCAGAGACAGGGCTCCAGTGGCTTCATGGGGACTACAACTACCACAATCCCTGAGGCAGGGACCACTTGTGTGTGGGGAAACCAGCACTGTACATGCACAGAATGTGGGTGGGTTTTGGAGCATATGCTTTGGGTAAGTATACTTTGCGGAAAGTATTTCACACTGTGATTGTCTGGAGGAGGAATGTATCTACTTATAGTATTGATCAGTTGGGGGGTCAAAGTGTCACTACACCCATGAAGGACCACTCTCCATCCACAATTCATTGTCTTGCTGGGAATCAACTAATGGGGAACGAAGAGGATCTGACCCATTCTCCCAGACTGAAGGTTCCTCTTCTGTCCAGGATCTGCCACCTCCCTTTCTGTTTCCTTTTGTTTCATTCTGCTGTTAGATTATTGACTTGCAGCAGCTGAAGGGAAAGGAAGTGAACCCAGAAAGGGTGCAGAGTCTAACCAGGGACGGGAAGTGGTGGCATGGATCTGTTTATCAGTAATGCTATGAGAATGGGGAGGGTGTACATTAGGGGGTAGCAGAGTCAGAATGGTGGGAGAGAGTAAGTGGGCTGGAGGGTTACAGCTTTGATGGAAGAAAGGGGAAAAGGGTATTCCAAAGAAACTAGAATTGTCTGTTCTGAATTTCTAACCTGTACATATTCCTTTATACAGGGTGCTAGATGGTGAAGATTTGTAGACTGAAATCTCAAAATCACGTGCAGATCATGATTAAGTTAACCAGCATTTGAAGAAGCAAAGATGGAGAATCACTGGGCCAAAATCCTGAAATACTCTCCCTCCCAGCATTGTTGGTCTCTCTGCGCCAAATGGACTGCGGATGGTTCAAGACAGCAGCTCACTACCACCTTCTCAAGGGTAACTAGAGATGGGGAATAAATTAGCTAGTGATGCCCATATCCTGGGAATGGTTTCTATCTCTAGTTGCTAAAACCCAGTTGATGTCACTGCAGGATGATGAGGGAGGCTGAGTGCATCCTCCAGTAGGCAGCACCATCACATTACCTCACCTACACCCACACAGTAACACCGCAACGTCACTGGAACAAAAGGCAGTGAAGCCAAAGGAGGACTTAGATATAGTTCTTTGAGGTAAAGTCATGAAAGGGGATTGGAGCACAGCAGGAACAGGAGACTGAGCTGGATGGTCAGCTGTTTCCTATTGAATGGTGGAGCAGGATTGAAAGGCTGAATGGTCTCTTCCTGCTGCTATCTTCCAGGTATGTATATCGTCATGGAGCCCGGGTAGGAAGAAGTGGGCAGAGATTCTCCAGGAGATTGCACCTCCACAACAGTTTTCAGTGAGTGATGGTTTGATGGATTTTATTTAACATTTATCTTTAACACAAGGTCTGTAAATTTTGGCTTTAAAATGTTGTAAAAGTTTTTTGCACAGCAAATAAAATTAAAGAAAATAAACTGTCTGAATATAACAGTTTTAAAACTTTCAACCTCTGTAAAAGAAAATCCTGTCTATTCCCGGACACCATCACTTTCCAGCTACTCAAACTCCAGGGAAATATTCCCTCCCTGTCTGAACCTTTGGTTTTATTTAACTGCTTTTCAGTTCTCGTTCTGTTAGCTGTGAAGCGTTCTTTTTCCCCATTTCTCCGACCCAGAAATGTGAGCACAGCAACCTTCCCACCATCAAAATCATCATTACGCCATTTTGCTTTTGGTCACCAGCAGTGCAAAAGTGAGGACTGCAGATGCTGGAAACCAGAGCCTAGATTAGAGTGGTGCTGGAAAAGGCCTTTTGCCGTTGATTTTCCGGCTCCACGAATCCTGCCTGACCTGCTGTGCTTTTCCAGCACCACTCTAATCTAGGATCTGGTCTCCAGCAGTATAATCACCAGCAGTAAACCATTTGTGTAACCAATTGAATATTTATCAACAAAGCCCATTATGGGCCAAGCAAACCATTACAAGTGACTGAGTGAGAAGGGACTAAATCAATGTAGATTTGTGGGGAGGGGGCAGCTGTGGGATAAAGCGCTATATCTCCTACGGTGCCCACCTCCACCGAAAGGCATCGAGAGCATTGATACAGACCACATGTTCCTTCTCTAAGGACACCCTGCTGTGTAGCCTTTATCCTCAATCATAGAATAAAATCCCTACAGTGTGGGAGGAGAGCATTGGCCCATCAAACCCCACCGACCATCTGAAGAACATCACGCCCAGAGCACTCCATCCCTGTAACACTGCATTTCCCATGGCTGATCCACCTAGTCTGCACAATCCTGGACACTGTGGACAAGTTAGCCTAAACATCTTTGGGCTGTGGGAGGAAACAAGAGCACCTGGAGGGCACCCACGCTATCATGGGGGAATGTGGGAACTCCACACAGGCTGTTGACCAAGGCTGGACTCCAACCTTGTGCCTGATGCTGTGAAGCAGCCGTGCTACAATCACAATTTAAATCAAAACCGATGATCCCTGCTCATTGTCACATTGCTGTTTGTGGAGATTTACTGCCCAGAGAGACATCCTGAGGTTCAGAAAGTGGCAATGTAAGTTCAGTCACCTCCAGCCCAGTTCATGTCATTAACAACAACAATATCAATACTCCAGCAGTGTCATCGTGTACAAGGTCCACTCCTGACTCTGATGGACAGTAACATCAGAATCAGAGTCCTGCAGTCCACATGGAGCAGGGGGATGACCACTTCCCTGTGAGCACTCACTGGGCTCTCAATCATGTTGAAGATGCAGCAAATCCCTTGTCACACAGAGGGGTGAACAGCTCCTACCCAGTGTGAACCCGCTGGGGTCTCAGGGAATGGGATGAATCACTGAATCCCTTCTCACACACTGAGTATCTGAATGTCCTCTCCCCGTGTGTGGGCTCACTGGGACTTCGCAGGTGGTGCATTTGTGTGAATCTCCCCCCACATTGGGAACAAGTGAATGGCCTTTCCCCACAGTGAGCTCGCTGGTGTTTCCCACAAACTGAGCAGGTGAATGGCCTCTCCCCGATGGGTATGCACTGATGTCTCTGCAGGTGAAAGATTTGAATGAATCCTTTCTCACACATGGAGCAGGTGAAGGGTCTAAATCCGCTGTGCCATCTCTGGTGCCTCAGCAGATTGTAAGATCGAGTAGTTCTCTTCCCATACGTGGGGCAGGTGAATGGCCTCTCCCCAGTGTGACTGTGTCAGTCAGTGTCGCGCTGGGAGGTTAAGTGAATCCCTTCCCACAGTCCTTCCATTTACACAGCCTCACCCTGGTCCAAACACATTGGTGTCTTCCCAGATCACATGACCAGTTAAATATTCGACCACATGCATAACATAGGAATGATTTTTCTGGCCTGGGAATGCTGCTTTCCCTTTCCATATTACCGATAAGGATCAGGACCTGCGGAATTGGACGACTCTGCAGTTGATGTGATGTTAAAGCTGAGTTTCCCATCTGGAAACTCTCTCCGTCTGTAAAACAAAGTTTCCCCTATCATTACTACAACTCCCAACACCAGCTTTCCCTTCAGTTCCCTTGAATTTCTAAATTTGGACTAATGAAATGACCTACTTAATGTGCCTTTCTCTCACTTGTATCTGAAAGTAAGTTGGGACCATTTTGAATAACTTTATACACTTTACCGGCAGAACTCGTACTTACTCTGTCATTTCCAATTTGTAACCCATGGGAAATTTGTTACCATCTCCAATGACCGTTATGATGCTCTGACCACTTCGTTGGAGCCAGTGCAAGTCAATTCTAACAATTACTAATAGATTGTATCTGAACGGGATGCCCCCACAACAGTAGGGGCTCTGACACTCAATACCCATCATTTAAGTTATTTTTCTAAAAGCCACTCATGTGTCTAGCAATCTGGCAATACAATCGAAGATATTTAATACAGTAACCTTTTAGTCTCAATTGCTAGTTCCAGTCCTTGAAGCAGCCAGTAACATGCCAGTGAATTGAATTCTAACAGCAGCATTGCCCTGGCAGAAGAGATTGAGGAGAATGAAGCTGTTTTCTCTGGACTATCTAAACCTGAAACACTTCAAATGAGCAAACATCTTAAAGAGATCAATATGGTAGACACAGCAAGGATGTGTGCCCTGGCTGGTGTGTCTGGAATGAAATCAGCACTAACTGTGGTATCTTTACCCAGCATCCCCTTTAGGTGCATAAATGTTTAAGATTTATTTGCTGCTCTATTCCACTCTCTTGATCACTCCCACTTGTAACTGCTGTAATGTTGGTGGCTGTGCAAATTTATAACATTTGATTTGTTCCATCCCAAAACCTCTCTGTATAGGTGTCTCACTTTTGTTCACCGAGAGTCTCATTCAATCTGATCTCTTCACAATCCCTGCTCTGATAATACCTTAGAAGGTTCAGAATGAAATGTTCACAGAAGGACAAAAGGAGGCTGATTGACTCATCAGCTCACCAAAGGATCACCTCACCAAATGCCATTCTTTACCTTTATCCCATAAACATTACCATTCATCCCCTTCCAATAACTGTTCAATTCTATTCTCTTCATTGTACCTGGCTCCACCTCACTCTTTGGCAGTGCATTCCATAAACTTTCTCTGCATGAAAGTCTCATGTCACATGTGCTTCCTTTGTCAATCCCTTTACATCGGTGCCTCCTCATTATTGATTCTTCCATGCATGTGAACAGTTTCTCCCGATCTACTCTCACTAGATCCCTCTTTGAGGTATATATACCCAGTATCCCCTGGGATGGTGAATATGTGGGTGGCAGAGTGGCACAGTGGTTAGCACTCCTACCTCACAGTGCCAGAGACCTGGGTTCAATTCCCGACTCAGGCGGCTGACTGTGTGGAGTTTGCACATTCTCCCCGTGTCTGAGCGGGTTTCTTCCAGGTGCTCCGGTTTCCTCCCACAGTCCAAAGATGTGCAGGCCAGGTGAATTGGCCATGCTGAATTTCCCGGAGTGTTAGGTAAAGTGGTAAATGTAGGGGAATGGGTGGGTTGCGCTTCGGCGGGTCGGTGTGGACTTGTTGGGCAGAAGGGCCTGTTTCCACACTGTAAGTAATATAATCTAATCTAATCATCTCTCCTGGTCCCAGTGCTCTCACTGTGGTACTGGGTTCAGTACACCATCCAGCCTCGCTGTACTCCAGTGAATTCTCACTGGTGAGAGGCCATTCACCTGCTCTGAGTGTGGGAAGCCACGCACTCAGATATCCAGCTTGATGAAACATTGGCGAGTTCACAAGTAACCACAGCGATTGCATTTATTTTGTTTGTTCATGGGATCACGGCATCACTTGCTGGGGCAGCATTTGTCATCCATCTGACTGCCCAGGAGATGGTTCAGAGTCAACAACATTATTCAGGGTCTGGATTCACATGTAGGCTGGACCAGGTCAGAATAAGCACAATTTCCCAGACCCAGTGACATGAAGATTTCTGATCTATTATCCTATTTCAGAAACATTAATGATTAATGTTTGCAGTTGAATTAAAAGTGAAAGACCAAAATGGATTTTATTCTGATTGAGCACGTCCTCCTGTTTTCTAAGTTGTTATTGACAATCTCATTCCCCTCGCACCAGAACCTGTTCCAGAGAGTGTTACAGAAAAGGCAGAATGGTCAGCTGCAGCTGGTCACCTGACCGGTCACTAGTCCCAAAGGTGCACTCTCCACAGATGCTGCCAGATCTGCTGAATTTTTCCAGCAATGTCTGCTTTTGTTCCTGATTTCCCAGCATTTGCAGTTGATCAGTTTTTCAATATTCATCTTGTCTGTTGCAGAGGAGTTTATTGATGTGTTTGGAGGGTTTTGAAAATTGCAAGTTAAGCCAGAAATCAGCCATGATCATCCTGAATGGCAGAGCAGGATTGAGGGGCTGAATGGCCTCCCCCGTTCCAATGTAAGTTGTCCATCTGCAGCTTGTGGCAACATTTCCCCTCACTGTTCACTTCACATCCATGTTGAACACCCTGTTACTGACTGAACAAACCTCCTGTGTGTGAACTAAACCTGTTCATGTTCAGTGGCTCCCTGTCCGGCCAGCCACGTTTAACTCTCATCATGGAATTCTGTCTTGTGTTACTGCAGGAATACCCATCAGGACTAATCCTGGAGTCTGTATCCCCGGGATCCACAAACCCCATTTATTTCCTCCTTCCTCTTTCATTCTGGCTATTGAGAAGTCAGTTTCAATCCATTCTCCTGTCATGCTCTTCAACATGCCCATGTGGGTGGACTATAGGCAGCTGGGATTTAATGAAGGGAAGTGGGGATTAGGCAGAAACACTAAGAGAGGTGACAGCAAAGAAAGCTCTCATGATAACAGCAGAGTTTCTCCGTGACCCAGTGAGTGGTGAGGCACCTGAGATTGTGGGGGGAGGCAGATTCAATCAGGGATTTGGGAAAACACTCAGACAATGACCTATCCATCTGATTGTTGACTCAGACAGATAGGCAGAAAAAAAGATGCACATTTAGATAGCACCTTTGATGACCTGGGGAAATTAAACATGCTTCAAACCCAATGATTTCAACCTCAAATCTCTGAAAACACAGACACAAAGCTTCCTTCTTGTACCAGGTTGTCTTTCAGCCTCCTCTTTTCTTAAGAAAAGAGTTTTAAGCTGTTAAGCCTTTCCTGGTGATTATAACCTCTGTGTTTCTGTCAGATTTGTGACTGAACCTTTATTTTCCTGTTGTGAGTGATGCTAGTAGCAGAAACAGTTCCTGACTTGTGAGGGGTTTCGGTTGGAGCATTTATATTTACAAATTCATTCCCACCCTCACATACAGTATGAAATTGATGTAAAACAGAAGGAAAGGATTGAGTAAGAACCCAGAGAAACACAAAACGCAGTATGTGTACCTGAGCTGAATGAACCTGGCATGAGGAAAATGTGACAACAATCACAATTAGGTCGAATCATAGCATCCCTTCGGCACACAAAACAGGCTATTCAGTCTATCGAGTCTGCAATGACCTGCTGTCCCACCCTACACCCATAACCCCACATTTACCATGGCTAACCCAACCCACCTAACCTTCACACTACAGGCCATGTTAGCACGGCCAATCCATCAAACCTGCACATCTGTGGGAGGGTCTCAAGTAATGTCTAAGTGCTCAGAATTGTGGACGAAGGCTGAAAATCCTCTTTTTTTTTCAAAATAAAATCTCGGGGAAACTGCAGCCAGAAAGATTTCCGATTATCTCATGAGGAAGAGAATTCAAAACTCGTGCCACTGACCCAGGTGGTGCAGTGAAGTCACAGAGGTCTGGGAACCATCAGAAATGTAACAGGTTGTGAGCAAGGTGGGGGTGAGACAAGGACAAAAAGACAGTCTGTCACACGGGGGAAGGCAGGAGAGATTAAACAGCAGAAATGGTAGACCCTGAAGGCCACAGGGAATGGAGTTAGGGCTGGGAAAGAAACCAGGAAACAAGGTATGCAGCTGTGAAAGATATACATTATAACAACACAGAGGGCAGAGTTCAGTCTGAAATTGTTGCTCTCACTGGTGAGTACAGAATGCTGTAAAGCCTGGGTAGTTCTATCACAGCCAATACATGCAGGATGAGCCACGTGGCCGCAATCTGTGCTGAAACTTCCTGATAAAGTTATTCTGACATTTGGAATTCAGGTCGGATGATGTTCATAAATTCTCAAATTGGACTTGATTTTAATATTCTGGAGAAATGTTAAATAAAACACAATGATCCCATTCTGCAGACTATAGTCCGCAGCCCTGCATGTTCCAGCATCTCAGTTACATCCATGTCCTTTTATTCTAATGTGATGCTGGTTACTGCCTCTGCCACCCCATCAATGAGTTCCGGCTCCCCACCATCTCTGAGTGAAATAAATTCTCCCCCCCGCTTCTTTCTGGGAATTAGTTTCAATCTAAATCCTCCAGTTTCTGACCTCTCAGTTAATGAATAGCTCCTTCCTATCCACTCGAACTGGATTCCTCAGCATTTTATCACTTCAATTAAATCTCAGCTCCTCCTCCTCGGAAATCATCCCCAGCCTATCCAATCTTTCCTCAGAGCAGAAATTTTCCAATTGTAGGAACATTCTGATCAATCTCCTCTGTACCCTCTCTGGTGTGATCGCATCAACCCTGGAATGTGGGGATCAGAAGTGTGTGCCAGTACTTTAACTGTGGTCAAACGAGTGTGACTGACATTTCCCATGTCACCTCCGTGTTCTTGTGGCTGTCGCTCACACAAGAAGTGTTCTGGTTTTCCCACATGGAACTGGATGTGCACTCCATGGGGTTGGGATTCCATACCATATGTTTATTTGTTAACTAATCCTAAACTAACTTCAGATTAAAACAAGATTATCAGCTACCCACCAATCAACTTCTTCCATTATACTCAAGTCACTTTACTTTTTAAAATCTCTTTAAAATTATTACTATCTAAACACAACAGGCTTTAAGTTGCTGATCAAGTATTCAGATGTCTCCACTGTTACAATCACTTGAAGGTTATCTTTACCTTCAGCTACATTTGGTGAATTGAACACTGATTGTAAATATATGAATATCAAACAGACTTGAGTTTTATGATAATTATTCCAGTCTGACATTCTTGTTGGTTAATATCTTGAAGAGAACTGTCCTCAGAATTCCAGCTGTGCTCTGACTTCATTCACCACTGGATGTGGCTGGACTGCAGATCTTAGATCTGTTCTGTTGTTTCCCGGATTGCTTCACTCTGTCTATCACTTGCTGCTTATGCTGTTTGGAACACAAGTAGTCCTCTTTGGGAACTTCATCAGGTTAACACCTCATTTTTAGGTATTCATGCTGCTGTTACTGGCATGCCCTCCTGAATTCTCTCAGTTGAATGAGGATTGATCCTCTGGTTTGATGGTAAGAGGCAAGTTGGGAATATGCTGGGCCGTGATTCTGTAAGTTTTGTTGGAGTACAATTCTACTGCTTTTGGTGGAAGGAAAGAGCTAAACTCTTGCACTGTAAGCCATATATGCAAGAAGCTACATGCAGTATCATGAACACTGATAGGCTAAGAAATGAAATGCGAGCATCACTGTACTATGATGCAGGATCACAACTGCAGCAAGGGGAGATTAAGAGCCAACTTGACATAGGAGTAGGGAAAGAAGCAGCTGATCAGATTGTCTCCTTCATAGTCACAAAGAGACTCTGTGAGATTATTGTACTGTTGGAGGTGAGGATGGAGGAGGTCGGGGAGATGGAGAGCCCTTCAAAAGAAACTAATTTGCCTGAGAGTTATGGCATCGACTTGATTGCCATGCATTTAATAGAAAGCTAATTGAAACTGTTTTTATCCCCAAAAGATAACAAGACAATAGAAACAAACCCAAGAATACATGGTTCAGAGATGGATGTCAATAGCCCATCAACATCCAACTCCTGCAATTATTCAGCAAACGTATGTGTGATTACCCTGTTCTGATGAACCAGAAAATCACTGTTCACTCTGTGCAGATGGACAGTGATGTGGGGATGTATTGGCCTCATGGTATTGTCACTAGACAGTTAATCCAAAGCCCCACATCGTGTTCTGGAGACCTGGGTTCAAAGCCTGCTGCAGCAGATGGGGGGGATTTGAATTCAATAAAAATAAGCTCTGGAATTTAAGTGTCTAATGATGACCATTTATCGATTGTCAGAAAAAACTCATTTGGTTCAGTAATGCCCTTTCAGGAAGGAAGCTGCCATCCTTACCTGCTCTGGCCTGCATTGTGTCTTCAGACCCATAGCAATGTGGTCGACTTTACCTGCCTCCTGGGCAATTAGGGATGGGCAGTAAATGCTGCCAGGCCAGCGACACCCTCATCCTGTGAATGAATAAAGGAAAATAAAAGTCTCTACCCAGTGTGAATCTGTACATGTTCAATGATGTTGTGAACATTTCCAAAACTAAGTTCTCTATATGCAAAACTTTATGAACTGCCAAAACTATTATTCATTACTTGGTGTGAACAAGAGAAAAAAAATCCTTCAACTTGTGGTTATGAGTAAATTCACTAATGTCTCAGCACGATGGATGCCTGAGAGAATCCCTCCCCACCTCCCCCCCCAAACACACACACACACACGCACACACACACACACAGAGCAGGTGAACAGCTTCTCCCCAGTCTGACTGGTTTGGCCAGTTTCCAGGTGGTATGGGTAAAGAATTCCCTTCTGGCATTCCCCACATTTCCAGTGAAGGGTTTTTGCCCGAAACGTCGATTTCGCTGCTCGTTGGATGCTGCCTGACCTGCTGTGCTCTTCCAGCACCACTAATCCAGTATGCACTGGTGTTTTGCCATTTCTGATAAATGCTGGCAGACTGTTACACACACCGTTAGTAACACCAACCCCCCCACCCCCCACCACCCCCAGAAGCCAGTATAACGCAGTAAACATTATCTCTTGCTGTGGAGAGACAGCCTGTATTGGTCTGAGTAGGAACACTGAGCAGATTTACCTCAATGACAATTTAATCGGTGACCAGAGCAAGTTAAGCAAGTCAAAATAAGATGCATTATAGCACAGAAAGAGGGCCATTAATTCCAAGCTGGCTCTCTGTAGCAGAATCCAATATTGTCATTCCCCATACGTACCCCAAACTCTGCAAGTTTATTTCCCTCAGATCTGGTATAATTGTTTTTATCAATCATTCATCTTCTCTGCTTGCACCACCATAATAGGCAGCATGTTCTGCATATTTCCAGCCAATACAGTCAGCAGAGATACTTACTCATCTCCCACTGTCTCAAATCCTCACATCTGGTCTTAATTCTTGAGCTATCATCTATCAAATACAGATATTTTTGTCTGCTATATCTAGGTCTGTTATAATCCTATACAGCTTTATCAAAAATATATTCTACTTCTTCACTTCAAAGAAAATAGCAATTTCTTCAAATCAATCCAGTGACTGCATTTACTTCATCAGTGAACCACTCCAGTAAGTTTGTACTCCACACCCTGAAGATCACTCATATCCTTCCTTGTTAATGTCTGTTTTGTTCCACAAATCCAGATGACACAAGTTTTCTGTACAACAGCAGTAGCTTTATTATCGGACAGCTGGCAAGAATTTCAAAGCATCTCTAAGGTAGCCGAGTGTCTACTTGTACAGACTCATCTTCACGAATCTCTGCCTTACCCACAGAGACAGTATATTTAATAAGAATTAGACAAAGGCATATCAGTCACATGGGTGATTGCCATTGCATAGTTTAAAGCTGGTAATTATTAATTTACAAAGCTTGATGAATGCCAATGTCCTGTGGTAATGTGTGAATGGATTACAGAAACTGATTATCGTATTGTCCTTGATTATGTGTTGACAGGAAGAGATTAAGGCAGAGGGTTCTTCTTTCAGTAAATGGGGGATTCACTTCCCTATGCTAATATGGAGGGGAGGTAAGACAATGGGAGCAGGAGGCAGTTTAACAGGGTTGTGCCCAGGGCTCTCAGTCTTGTCTGGAAAGGGCAAATTGCTCTATCTGGGGTTATGGTGGAATCCACATGTGTGGTTCCTATTTCGAAGATACGGTCTGCCTCACCCCTACTGAGGTGTTCAGTCTGTATTGGAAGAGTACAGGCCTTGTACTCTTACATTACGGCAGGAAGACCTTTGGCAGGAGAATGTTTAACCCTTGGGTTGCCAATGCATCCTGAAAGAGAAGCAAAGTATGGAACAGGCCCCTCTGTGGTATTTTAACTTCCTCATCCTGACCAGGAATCTGTTCACCACAATTGAATGCAATGATTGACTGTGACCTAACTAGAACTTTGTCAATGGTCAGCATCTTTTCCATGAGTATGTTATCATTCCCTCTATTAAGGAAGCCCAGCATCCTATACATTTACTCAAAACACTTTATGTTCTCTCTCCTTTAAGGATTTGTACCCATTGACCCACATTCCTGCTGTCCTGCTCTCTATGTCTGTGCCATTCAAATGTATATTGCCTTTCTACATTGCTTCTCTCAAAATCCATCAACTTACTGTGTGTTCTAAAGAAGAGACATATTATACTCAAAATATTGTCTCTCGCTCCACACATTCTCCCGCCTGGAAAACAGAACAGTACAGCACTAGAATAATTGGCCCACCATGTCTGTGTGGATCATGATGCCATTCCAAACTGATTCCATCTGCCTGTATATGATCCATATCCCTGCCAACCCATGCCTGCTTATGTGTCTGTCCAAATGCCTCTTAAACATTGTGATTATTTCTGCTTTTACCATCTCTCAGGCAAGTACATTCTGGTCACTGACCACCTTCTGCATAAGAAACTTGTCTGACACAACTCCCTTTTAACTTGCACAGATGTTGTTGAAATTGCTCAGCAGGTCATGCAGCATCTGTGAAAAAAAATCAGTTAATGTTTTGGGTCCGGTCCCCCTTCCTCAGAAATGTTAACTAATTTCTCTTCACAGATGCTGCTAGAACTGCCGAGCTTTTTCAGAAATTTCTGTTTTGCTTTCTGGTTTACAACATCTGCTGTTCTTTCGGTTTTCATTTCCTTTAAACTTGCCCCCTCTCCCCTTAAATCTATGGCCAGTGGAATTGGTAATTTCCACTTGGAAAAAGATTCAGATTATTCACTCTGTCTGTGCCTCTCGGATCACTCCGCAGCCACTGACTTTCCAAAGACAACAATCCAAGATTTTCCAACCTCTCCCAATCCAGGCAACATCCTGGTAAATCCATTACCACCCTCTCCAAAGCCTCCACATCCTCCTTATAATGCGGTGCTCAAAACAGCACACAATACTGCAAAGGTGGCCTAATGACAGTTTTATATTCACTCCCCTGACAGAAGAAGGCAAGCCTGCCATCCACCTCCTTCACCACATTCAGGGAGCTGTGAACTTGCACCTCTGTATATCAATGCTGCTCAGGGCCCTTCCTTTTCGTGTATACATTCCTCTTACAATGAGCCGCCCAAAACGCATCATGTCACACTTGTCTGAATTAAAATCTATCTGCAATTTCTCCGCATAACCTTCCAACTGATCTCGTCCTTGATGTTTCCATTGATAACATTCTTCACGATTCACAACTGCTTCACTTTGTGCCATTTACAAATTTGCTAATTAAATCGTTTACATTTTCAGGCTAATCATTTATATGTATTACAAAGGACAGATGTCCCAGCTCTGATCCTTGTGGAACAGAGGCACTGGTCACAGACCTCCAGCCACCAACATACCCCTGCACACCTGTTACTGGGAGAAATATCAAAGAGGAGCCTTGAGTTCTGTGCTGAGCAGCACGACCAATGTTTATTCAGAGCTCCTTACTAATGCAGGATGGAAGAGTTCCCTCTCTGGAATTCTGTGACTCCCCCAGCCAAGTCCAGCATTTGGATGTGTTCCTTTCATACGTTCCACTAATATTTCCCCCAGACCCAATCTCCTGGGTTCGGGATGTGAACTCAGATGTTTATGAGCTCCCTTTCCCAGTCTCTGATTCTCTTTCCGTCTGCAACTTCCCCTCTCAGCTCATGCAGTTGCTTTGTCAGTTCTTTCACAAATTGTTTCACCCTATCCTTGCCATTGTACATCTCCTGCCCTCCCACTACCATACCCTCTGGCAGCTGCATAGTCCAAATTCAAAGGGGGATTGCTCAGTTCCCTTTGCTGGGGTTGATGTCAGTTTTATTAGGATTGTGGGGAGTACACTAACCCATCCCGGCCTGTCTCTGTCAGGGCCTTAGTCAGACTAGCTTTCAGTGTCTGCTTCATTCCTTCTACTGTCCCTGAGCTCTGGGGGTGGGATGTGAGATGGGATTTCTGCTCAGTACCAAACAGGCCACAGAGCTGCTTAACTTCATTTCCAGGAACATGTGTCCCTTGGTCAGAATCTGCAGGGGAATGCTTCCGCCCACTGAGTAAACCGTTTTATTAAGACCCAGCAGGATTTCCTTCCCTGGGATTGGGATGGGGGTGTATGTAAAATCCATCTGTAATTGTTCCCGTGAGTCCCTGGGCCCCTGCAGCTGCCTCCATTTTATGCTGATTGTTTTCCCTGGCTCATACTGTGTACAGCTACACCCCTGTGACAAAATCTTCTTGTTCCAGAACACCCCTGTAGTTGATCATCCGATATTTCATTTTATCCTGCTCAATATGGGCCAGCCCATGATATGTTTATCATAATGTTTGTCTTCTTCAGTGGCACTGCAGGATCATCCTATGTCCTATTACTGCCCCACCCTTTTCCCATTCCTGTTTCTCCTGCTATGGGACTGTGTCTGGAAATGTCTTTGAACTTTCCTTTCTCGCTTCTGTAGCTCCTGCCACTGCATCCTCCTCAAATGTCTGCACTGTTTCAGTAAGTATGCTCACCCATGCTCATCAACTACCCCGTTGGTGTGGGGTTTCTACTTTCCTGTGAGCTCTAATCTTTATTATTACTGCGTCCACTAACTCTCTGACCTATTCTTCATGCTCAATGTGGCCCCCAGACGGGGTGATATATCTTCACCAAGCCCAGTCATGAACTATACCAAATGCATGCTGACTGTGTGCATTTTGCCTCCCTCACCCCTGGTTAATGTCCACGCTTCTGCCAGGGCTCGTGATGGTTCTCTATTTCTGGATAATTCCTCACAAAATTCCCACAATAATTAAACAATCCTAAAGTTTGCCTGATCCCTTTACGGTGTGTGGGTAGATAGTTTTATAATCATAGTTTTTGTTCCCGCTGGGACTGTTCCCTCTCCCTTCCTGATTTGATCTCCCCAATATGATGTCCCAGTTCCGTCTCTCCCTACCTTCCCAGTTGCACTCTCTGTGCGTTAATTTTAAGCCTGGCCTGGCTAACCTGATCCAATACTCTGTATAATATCTGGATATTTTCTTTCTTACCGCTTGAGGTGATGAGGTGTTGGTAAGATCGGTGTGACTAAATCCATCAAACACACATCAGTGGGATATACTGGAATATTGCGGGATCCCTGAGGTAATAGTATCCTGGAGGCCTGTTCTCCTCGGTCAGTAAACACCACTCTCTTCTGCCATTCAATGTCCACAGGTATTGACCCAGACTATTTCCAGCTTCTGTCAATCTATCACTGTCACAATTACTGCCTCCTCAGCCCCAGCTTTGATGAGATCCCATTTGTGTGGGGAGTGAGAGGGCCCTCGATCTCTACAGGGTCGATAGATAACAACCCACTTTCCTGTTTGAGTTACACACACCGCTGAGTGGGTCCGAGCTATAACCCACCAGATTCTCTGACTGTCCCAGTCTCCCTACAATGTAGCTACCCCGGAGAGGTTGTCTCTCCTTTTCTTTCTGTCCGAGTCCTGGCCGGAGCATCCCCATGTTTAAATTCGGGTGTTGATGTCAATAGTTGCCATTTTAGAATAAATGGTCCCTTCTTGAGTGTCACACCTCCATATCTGAATACGTTTTGTCATACTCCCGGTCTACATCGGGGCAGGTTTGCTTCATCCAGTTTCCTAGGTTCCCTCTCTGACTGCTCTCATTTTAGTAATTGAGGGGGTGAGGGGTAAATCCTTATCGGTAACTGACAAAGATGCTCTGGTGTTAGAATCATGCAAGTGTTGGCCCCTTAACAGCGCGTCAATGAATATTCATTGGCTATGCATATACCTACATGAACACAGGCCACTCACAATATGAACACCTATCTCCCACTCTGTGCCTTGCCTATGTGCCCTTTCCTGCTTCCCTTGTAACATTGTGAGTCTGATTACCCTCCCTGTACTGCAGCTATTCCCCTGTGTTTCTGTGTTTGCCTCAGCTCTCATGGCCCAATTCAGAATGTGGTTAGAATTATCTCCCACTGAGAGTCCCATGTTTATAATTACAGTTAAATAGGGTCCCGTGTCATCTTTTAAATACATCAAACCGATTTCATCATCACAGGTTGGGGTTTGGTAATCTCCCATGGTCATTACACACCTCAGGCTTCCTCTCTGTATGATCCTTGATATTGCCCTTGGTTCCCTGAGTCACCAAGGTTATTTTAGCCCATTCAGTCTGTCCCCTCCCCAGTGTGTCCCTGCAATATCTGTAAATGCCTGGCGCCATGGATCAGCTGTACTCTGGGGAACCGGCTCGCACCCCATCCTCTCATTGCAGGTACAGTTTCTGCTGTACACTTCAGGGCATCTTGGGCCGAGGGAGGGTCCATACATCATCTTCGGTGAGACTGTGTACCTCTACTAATTCATCCATATTGTCCCAATAAGGCCCATTGTTACCATTTCTCTATCAGGCTGGGTGTTCATTCACCAACATCTGTTATTCAGCGGGTGAACGGTTCAGGTTTGGTTTCTGTCAGTTCCCTTTGTTGCGCCCTGCTGTCTGTCTAAGTTGAACTTTGATGCCCAGTGGTGCCATAGACACGGCCTTCTGGGCCTTATAGGGCAGTGGGTCATCCCACCCATTGTCGTCCCTCTGTCCATACGTGGGCGCTTTGTCATCTAACCCGTTCCAGTCAGTGTCAGTGTCATCATCCTCACTGCCTTCTGAGGAGAGCGGGGCACTAGTTACCTCCCCCCACTGTAACTACCACCTGGTCCTTTGGCTTTAAGGCCTCACATCTGAGAGCCACCACCTTCACTTGTTCCTGTTTCCCATAATAATGTAACACATCCTGTCAATCCTGAATTCAAACAGAACATAATGTGAATTTGGTTTTACTTGAAATATTAATAATTTGACATTCACTTTACATATCTATAGAGGTGAAAATTCTACTTTGATAATTGAAGTGAATTTAACGTGATCATACAATGAAAATAACTGATAATCAATGACAATGAATGAACTGAATAATATGTGATATTTTGTACAAGTTCTTGCAATGAAAATTCAATTTTATTTAATGTTTGTCACTCAGTACACCATGGGCATTGTTCTTAGGGAATAAAGTAATGGAAGGGTATCAGAGAAAATAAATAGACTTTAATTTTAGCTTCACTGCAATAATGAACCAAAACAATATTTGGAAATATGGTTGAACTACATAACAAAGTTTCCAGTGTCATTATTGATGTGAAAACTATTTTCGTTTGCAAGTTGTTTTGCACTAAGTATAATTGGAAATGAATTGTGATTTGGAATACACCATTTAAAATATATTTTGAAGAGAATAACCAGATACATTTTTTGGAGGAAATTAGGAATGGAAATAAATATGTATTCATTGATATTAATAGTTTTAAAATGTTGAGAAGTTGACTGTGATTATTTGATTGAGAGAGGCTGCATGATTATAAAGACCAATTCACCTTTTTCATTGCATTGTTTGTTTCACTAGAATCTGTTGTGGTCTAAGCTCTTGTTGTGTGCAGTGGACTGTCACTAATAGCTTAATTAACCTGCGAATCTCAGATCAGGTTTCCTTCATCTGTAAGTGAGCAACACACCTCCTTTTGCGAGGGGAAACAGATTCTCTTCAAAGGAAATAAGTGGCAGATCACTCTGAGAATGGTTTCTAGCACACACCATCAGCAGGAAACGGTTTTTTCTGAAGAATTCCAATCTCTACCTACAAATCTGATTTGTCAGTTTGTGGAGGATTCATCCCCTTTGTTCTGAGCTGTTTTTATACAAGCAGTTCGTTCATTCTGTCTTTACCAAGAATGTTGTTTACTTTCCCCTTTTACTGTGATTCTGCGGGTTAGAATATTCTGTGAGTCAGTAATGTTCAGTAACTGAACATTAAATGATTTTGTCTCTAACAGAGCAGTGGCCTTGTTTTTAGCTAATTATTCACTTTCCATTTCCTGGTTGTATTCAATGTTCCAGAACCAGACTCTGAGCAATGTTTCCATCCACTTGTGTTGGATTCACTGACAGCCACATGGTCAGTCAGTTTCAGCAGATTGAATTCAGTAAAAATCTAGAATTATGAGTCTATTGATGAAATTATTCTCGATTGTCAGTAAAAGCCCATCTCGGTCACTGATGTCCTTTAGGGAAGGAAGCTGCCATCCTTACCTGATCTAGTCTACATGTGACCCCTGACCCACAGCAATGTGGTTGACTCTTACCTGCCCTCTGGGTAATAAATGCTGCCCATAGCCAGTGGCACCTACATCTAGTGAAGGAATTTTCAACAAAGCTCTCAGTCCTGTGTCATGTGAAAAAGAAGCAGAAGGTGACCTTTCAGCCCCTCAAGCCCGCTCCATCATTCAATAAGGACATACCTGATCTGTTAAGTGATTTGTGTTCCATCTTCCCCCAACGTCCCTTAACAAGAACCTATCAACCTGTGTCTTAAAAATATTCATTGAGCTTACCTTCTGGGGCAGAGAGTTCCAAAGTTGCACAGCCCTCTGAGGGGAAATAAATCTCCTCATCTCTGTCCTGAAAGGGTGAATCTAATTTTAAAGTAGTTCTCTCGAGTTCATGTATCACCCACAAGAGGAAACATCCTTTCCACGTCCTCCTTAACAAACCATTCAGGATCTTAGACACTTCAGTCATGTCACCCCTCACTCTCACAAACTCCGGCTGAAACAAATCCAGCATGTCCAACCGATCCACATTTTATTACTGTCACGCCGGGTTGAAATGTTGTGTTGTGTTTATTATGCAGTGAATGTGTTGTTCCACTGTGTGGGGTCTAAGAGTCAACGTGAGCCATACTAGCTTTCCTGTCTCACTGTGTTACATATATCTTACATTACTGTGCTGTTGCCCTCCCTCCCTACCTCTTCTAACCAAAAAGAATGACAGAGAGAGATCAAGAAAAGTTGTTAGAAAATTTGTTGTCGCCGAAAAGGTACTGTTTGTAGAGATTGCATTGTAATTGAAGTAACCAGTTAATGAAAAGTTACTGACAAAATATTTTAAGTGGAGTTGCTGCTGGTGATGGAAATGCTGCTGGTTGGTATAAGAGAGGGCTGGGGTGAATACTGTACTGATAAGAAAGTTGAGCAAGGTAACCTTTTACCTTTGTCAATAAGAAGAGGCAGAGATTGCAGCTAGGACAGCATTGGAGCTGTTTTGATCTTGCAGACATTATTTTAATATTTATTTGATGTGATGTGGGTGTCACTGGCTGGGCCCAGCATTTATTGCACGTCCCTAGTTACCCTTGAGAAATTGGTGCTGAGCTGTCTTCTTGAACCGCTGCAGTCTACCTGCTGTGGGTTGACCCACGATGCCATTGGGGTGGGGATTTCCAGGACATTCACCCACCAACAGTGAAGGAATGGTGATATATTCCCAAGTCAGGGTGGGTTAGTACCTTGGAGGGGAACTTGAAGGTAGTTGTATTTCCATCTAGCTTCTGCCTTTGTCCTTCGAGATGGAAGTGGCCATGGGTTCCTTGAGTGTTGTTAGGGCAGCACTAATCCAGACATGTGGGGAGTATTCCATCACACTCCTGACTTGTACCTGGTAGCTATTGGGCAGGCTTTCAGGAGCCAGGAGTTGAATTACTCTTGTAGCCACTGTGTTTGTGTGGTGAGACCAATTCAGTTTCTGATCAATGATTATCCCCAGGATAATGTTGATAGTGGGTGTTCAGTAATGGGAACAGCATTGAATGTCAAGTGATGGTGGTTAGGTCATTTCTTATACGTGATGGTCGCAGCCTGCATTTGTGTGGGATGTATGTTACTTGCCCCTTGTCAGCCCAAACCTGGATATTGTCCAGATTTTGTTGTTCTTGGGGTTGGACTGCTTCAGTACCTGAGGAGTTAATTGTTTATCAATGTTCAATAATTACAAAATTATGCAAATTCCTTTTTCTGTCAAATGTCATGGACTGTATCTTGTGGTCACTCTGATATTCACTTTCATTATCTCCTTATTTTCTTCCTAATTCAGACACAAATGATTGAACGTTGATCAGGTTAAAGTTAAATAAATTAAAAACATATGTTTCTACATGTAAACTAATTGAATGAAATACATTACTTCTGTATTGTCTGCATTTTGAGCAAAAGTCATTTCTTTTCAATAATTACTGAATTGTCCTCAATCCATCAATCTAGCTGTTTTACTTTAGTCTTCAGTTTACCGATCTTAATGATGTCTAATCAACATCAGAGCAAAGTGCTTTTAAAATGTTGAGTCAACTTATTTGTTCAGATTGCAACATTTATTATGAATTCATTATCCTTATAATAATTACAGAATAATTTGTTTGTCTTTCTAACATGTATAGTCAGATCCATATTTTAATTTAATTCATTGTTTCATTTAATCCATTGTAACAATGCTATTGTTTTCAGGTCAACTATCCCACAGTGGAACCAATGATTTTGCATGCAACACACTTTGAAAACTGACTTTTGTTCATTTGAATAATCACAAATCTCAGCCTTATAAGTTCAGAGAACTGTAATTACTTTTCACTGCAATGATAGCTGTTCATGTCTACACATTGCACAGTCACATAGCATCATTAAATATCTCCTTCTTTGAAGTGCACTGATATATTTTCAAAAATCTATGTGCTGCTAATATGTAATTATTGTTCAGTTCAGTAAGGGGTATAAATGAACAATACTTGCTCAGTACGTGAACTGATGTGAATATATTGCAGTGTACAAACGCACAATCATTGTGAATATCAATTAATTTAATTATATTGCACTTTAATGTTCGCATTCATTGCATTTCTAATCACAATAACAGTGAACTATTTCATGTGACACAATTATTTAAAATTCATGTCACTTTTTTATGGACACAAAATAGAATTAACACCCGTTTTTGCGTTCCTTTACCCATCACAGTCAAGTTTGAATTGTAGAAAGTTAGACTGATACAGCACGGAAACAGGCCATTCAGCCCAACTTGGCATTCCGGCCAGGTTTCCGAAACTAAACTAGTCCCATTTTCCTGTGTTTGTCCCATATCCCTCTGGATGTTTTCTATCCATGTAACTGTCCGAAAGTCTTTTAGATGTTGTAATTGTACCAGCCGCTGCCTTTCCTCTCACAGCTCATCTCAATATGCCAAACACGCGTTGTGAAAAGAGTTGCCCCTCAGATCCTTTTTAAAACATTCCCCCTCACCTTAATAACATTCATACTTTAATCAGTGACCTGAAGCAAATAAATTCAAGATATTGTGATCATTTCAACAATCAAAGTAATCACAGCCTCATCGATTAAGAGATATCTAATGACATTTCACCAATAATTACTGTTTATTTCGAACAAACAGCAATGGGAAGTTTCTCATTAACATGCAGTTCATTGACAGCATATTAATAATTTAGTTATTGCTAATATCTAACCACTGATCAATCCAGAAAGGGATAGAAAAATGGAATTATGGCTCAGTACATCAACTGATGGAAAGATATTGAAGTGTTCACTCTCCCAATTATGATGAATATCGATGTATGTTTTGATTTGATTTGATTATATTTTTCTTCAACACAAAGATTTATTGTAATTCTGATCACAGTAAGATTTAAATATTTTAAAGCTAAAAAAATTTAAATTTGTGACATTTTTTGTAAACAAAAAAATAGAATTTACAGGTGTTTGCTCTTTCCTTTATCAATCAGAATACATTTGGAATTGTTGCAAGTTATACATTTGTAGAAGGAAGAGAAGATGTCTGCAGCTGAATAGTCACAGTGAATGACCTTTTCTTCCGATTCCGACCGACTGCTAAAGATTCTCATTATCTTTTTCTTTATAAGAAAAACAGTTTTAAACGTATTCAGCAGTTGTATTTTTTATGAATTTACAATAAGCTCATGATATGTCGATTTATCTTTCTTCCAATTATCCTGATATTAATTTGTAAGTAAGAGCATATGTGCTTAGTACCATTATTATAGTGAATTACTAGTTCATTCTCAGTCCATTACACAGAAACAGTCTAATTAATTCCCAGCCCAATTATCGGAATGAACACTGGTTAGTTTTCATTTGAGTAATCCCAATTGATTATAATCCCACCCTTCCTTGTTGGGAAGATAATGAAAGGCACTTGTGTATCTCTAGTCGTGTCTCTCCTAAGAGACCAGATAACCAGATGCAGAGCCATTGCCTTGAAAGCTAGTGCTTCCAAATAAACCTGTTGGACTATAACCTGGTGTCATGTGATTTTTAACTTTGTCCACCCTAGTCCACCAGGGAGAAAGTGAGGACTGCAGAGCTGAAAATGTATTGCTGGAAAAGCGCAGCAGGTCAGGCAGCATCAAAGGAACAGGAAGAAGGGCTTATGCCCGAAACGTCGATTCTCCTGTTCCTTGGATGCACCCTAGTCCAACACTGACATCTCCAAATTATTGTTGCACAAAGGAATTTTAATTTTTAAAAGAAAATATGACTTTAATTAAGATCTTTAACATATGATTATTAATCCCTTCCTTTATTAATATAATATAATTGTAATTGAAAAGAAATGCTCACTGAACACGGCACACACAACCACACAAATGTCTTCCTGTTCATCTAATTACTGCTCAAGAGAAAAGCCTGAGTAAATATTTTATTGTTTCTGAGAACAAGAATCACAGTAAACATTTGGTGAGCAGTTCCATCCAATAAATGCACTTGATTTCTTAAATTTCACTTCAGTAATTGCACACGATGTATTTCGCTAAACCCAATAACAATGCTTTATTACAAATGAACGAGGACACTAACATCAGCATACATAGATTTCCAATCCACTTGAAGTATCGCAAAATAAAATAATGTATTTTGGCTTAGTACAACTGTACTTGAAAACATTTTGAGCTCGCACATTAAAAATCTTTATCTGCTTATTCAGACAAAATAGTGAAACTTGGCACTGTAAATTTATTTTGACTTTCACTCATGAAAATACTCATGTGAATCGTTTCTCATTATCTTTCTAGTTCTGATCCAAATGTGGAAATATTTACGATAATAAAACTTCTGGAAAAATAAGTGTTCTTTGCAAGAACGACATGAAGATGTTCAAAGTCCTCGAATTACTGTTGAATAGAATACTCTTCATAAGGGCCTTATTATCTCGAGCCGATATTTTCTGTGACTGGTATTTTTTTTGACTAGTGACTGATGTGTTTTCAAATCATGTGCACTGCAGAAGGATTTTTTAAATTTTCAATTTGTTATGAGCAAAAAAATTGCTTTGAACATGCTGATTTACTTTTTTTACTCCAAAGTTATTTATCAATGTACAATCATCACAAAATTATGGAAGTTCCCTGTATCTTACGTTCACTGTCATACGCACTTTCACTATCTACTTATTAACTTCCTACTTCTGACAGGAATGTCTAAACATTGGTAATGAACAAAAGTATATAAATTAAAAGCACGTCTCAAGAAGCAAACCAATGGATGGAACATGTCATTCTTGTAATCCTGCTTGTTTGACCCAAAAACAATTCTGCTGAATAATAACTGAATGGATCATTTTTGTGAATACATAAAGCTAGCCATTATATTGTATTCCTCAGTTTACCAATCTTAATGAATATCCAATAATCGTCACAGCAAAGTGCTTTTAGAATATTAAATCAATTTATTTTTACGGATTATAATATTATTTTTCAAGTTACTGCCATTACAATAATTGTACAGTGATTGGAGTTAGTCTTTCTAACAAATATAGTGAGAATCGCATTTCAATTGCATCAATTGTTTCTGAGTAGGAACACTACAATATAAAAATCAATTTATTTCTCAGTTGAACGATTCCATAATGGAACCAATGACTTCCCATTCAATGCCTCATTGTAAATATTTGATGATTGCTCATCAGTGATCACGGTAATCTCAGCCTGAAGTGTTCAGAGAACTGTAATTACTTTTCATTAGAATAATTCCTGGTCGTTTCTCCATATTGTTCAGTGAAATAATCAACTAAAATTTCTCAGTATTCTTAAATTAACTGATGGAATTTTGACAATCCAATTGCTGCTATTATCTAATCATTGTTCAATATAGTTCAGGGTATATCTGTGGAATTATGGCTCATGCATGAAATAATGTAAAGATTTGCAGTGTGTGTTGTAAATATCAATTTTTATTTTAACCCTAGCAAAAGTTGAATTGATTTAATTATGTTTTGCTTACATGTTAACATTTACTGTATTTATAAACACGGTACAAGTTAATCATTTTTCATGGAACAAAATCATTTAAAATTCTTGTGACGTTTTGAAGTACAACAAAAGGAACTAACATCTCTATTGTTTCATGAAATAGTTACAGTACATTTTGAACTTTGGGAAGTGAACATTTCTGGAAAGAAGGGAAGTTGTCTTCAGATGAATAGTCGCATTGTGTGACTAATTCATTTATTTTCCTATTCATTTATGTTGCAAAAAAAATTTGAATTTTCCTTTTATTCTGTGAAAACTTGCTTTCAACATATGGAATTATTTTATTGATTTTTGTTCATCAGTTTACAATGATCAAATGATTAGGCATTTTTTCCTCTCATGGATCATCATGAGATTCATATTTAATTAAAGTCATTACTGCTTTGTTACATCATTACTGTAAATACTAATTCATTTTGTCAGTTCATTACACACAGGAAATATGTAATTAATTCCCATACAAATTATTACAATAAACATCTGATTCGTTTTCATTTGTGTTGCCACAGAAACCATGTGACTATGGTCCTACCCTTCCGGGGTGGGGACATTATGAAAGGTCCTTGTGGAGCTCTGACAGTGTCTCTACGACAAGATTGGGAGGAATGATTTCAATTCCCACCTTCAGCAGAGATGTGTCAGAGCAGCTCCAAATATTCATGAGAAAATACGTGAGCATAGATTGAACTGCTTTTCAAAACAACATGAAATATACTTCAACCTGCTGAACATTTTAATCATCACCATATCTATTACTTATTTTCTTCAGGTCACTAATAAAATGATGCATCTAATTCTGCTAGTTCAACATTCCTTGAAAAAGTAATTGAGAATGTTGCATTCTTAAAGTTGGAAGAGTCTAAGAAATGATACTCACTGATTTTTTTCTCTCTATTTGAAAGAACCTAGTTCAGACATTTCAAGCACATAAATACCTATTCTCCTGTGTTATAAAGATGAAAAAATAAACAGTCAAAATTGCTCTTCAGCAAAATAACCAAATGCAACTTCATGTTATTCATTGGTCAGTTGATCACCTACAATTGTAATATTGCAAATATTGCAATTTATCTAAATATTGTTATGTGCTTTGAACAACTTAAATTTCTTATTATTATTCATTCTTGAATTGTCAGGAATTTGTTTTTATTTTCCATCCACCTATTCATAATTCATAAGATTGATATGCTTTCAAAATATCGACGTGTTCATTTGAACATTTAATTTGTCTCTCTCTCTCTCACTTATCTCACTTCATGCATGATAGCTTCAATGCATTTTGCTAATTAACTCTACGAAACTTAAAAATGTTGTTGACTTTACTTCTTTTGTATGCAAGAAAACAATGTAGGTACACCCATTTGTTCTTTAGCTCAAATAACAGCTCAAATAAATTTTAAATTATTGAAAAGACTACACTGGGGGAAAAAGAATGATTCTTCATCTCAAATATCACATTAAATGACACTTTTTTTCAAATCATGTGACCTCTAAAATGATTTGTATTTTAATTTAATTATAAGAAAAAAAACCTGCTTTGTAAATACAATAACATCAGCATCTCTTTATTGTTTCATTCATCAATGACAATAAATATTGAATTTTTGGAAGTTGAACATTTTTAGAAAGAAGGAATGTTGTCTTCAGTTGAATATTCACATTGAATGACTTCTTCACAGTATCTGCTGTTTATTCTCTTCTTCGGGTTCCCATGAAAAGAAATTAACTAGTTCTGCTGGTTCTAAATTCCTGAAAAATATTTGAGAATGTTGCGGTCTTAAAGGTGAAAAGCTAAGTGATCGTAAGTGATCAGTTTTTTGTTCGAAAGAGCTTGATTCAAACATTTCGGACATTCACATCGTTATTCTGCTGTGTTACAAGGGGGGAAATCAAGTCACTTTCTTCATCTGTAAAGTAAACATATGCCACTTCGAATTATTCATTAGTCAGCTAATTACCTACATTTGTTATTAAAAATTGCAATTCATCTAAATATTGGAATGACCTTTGATCAAATTAAATTTCTAATTATTTTTCATTCATGAATTGTTGGAGTTTTTTTTTGTTTTCCATTCCTGTATTCGTATTGAATGTAAATTTTACATGCTTTGACAATAGTGTTTATTTGAAATTTGACTTTGCATACCTCTCACTGATTTTATTTATTGCATATAGTTGCACAGTCGTTCAGTCATTAACACTGCTGCCTCACAGTGCCAGGGATCTTGGTTTGATCCCATCCTCGGTGACTGTCTTTGTGTACTTTACCCATTCTCCCCAAGTCTATGTGACTTTGCTGTGGTTTCCTCCCACAATCCAAAGACGTGCAGGTTAGGTGAGCTGACCATGCTAAATTGCACATTGTGTTCAGGGATGTGTATGTTAGTCAGCAGTGAATGTCGAGGAATATGGTTGGGAAAGTGTTTGGCTGGGTTACTCTTTGGAGGGTCATTTTTTTCAACGAAATTACCTGTTACCACACTGTGCTAACAGGGATTCTACAATAGTTTAATTGCGTTTCTCTAAGCAATTCTAACTTTTTAAAAGTTGACTTTAGTTAATACCTTAAACACTTGATTATCAGTGTTCCTAAATCTTGTAAAATATCTCAATATTTTTTAAATCATTGCTCACACAAAACACCAAACCTGAGGACACACAAAGGTCTTCATGACCATCTAATTACTGTTCAGTGGAATAGTCAGAGTAACTATCTGATTGTTTCTGAGATCAATCCCCACTGCCACAGTAAGGATCTGTTATCATTCCCTCCAATAAATGCAGAAGTTGTCCTCTGGTATTTCAGTTCAGTAATTACACACGATACTGGTTGTTCAAAGCAGTGGTTATTCTTTATTATGAATGGCAAAGGATTCTAACAGAAGAGGTGTTCATATGTCCTCATGTGTTGCATGATCACAAACAATTTTCAGTCCAAATATTGCACAAATAAGTGTAAATTTGGTTTTGTTCAACTGCCGAGGCTAACATTTTCAGTTCATGTCCATTACAAATATTTGGAGAAAGTGAGGAAAGCAGATGCTGGAGATCAGAGTCAAGAATGTGGTGCTGGAATAGCACAGAATGTCAGGCAGCATCTGAGGAGCAGGAGAAACCATGTTTCAGGAATAAGCCTTCATCGGGAATCTCCGGCTCCATGGATGCTGCCTGGTCTGCTGTGCTTTTCCACCACCACACTTTCGACATAAAAAATATTTGCTTATTTGGAGCAAATACTCTCTGTTTCCTCTGTAATTTAAATTTACTGTGCTTTCTATTCACTCAAGTTCTCATTTTAATAGCTCCTCGTTTTCTTCTTAATCTGATACAAATCTCAAAACTCTGGGCATAATAAAAGCGATATGAATTATAAATTAGTATCTGGACAAGAGAACCAATGAACAGCTACATAGACCTCTTGAACAACAAAGATATTAGGATGAAAAAGCAATGCCTTCCAAAAAAAATCTCTATACGTCTGTATCCTTTTTCAATTCAATAATCCTGCAAATAGCTTATAATTGTCAGTTGATCTCTCTTAATGACTATCTAATGAATGTCATTGTAAACCACTGATAAAATTGAAACATTTTATTTGATAAAATGCAAAGATTCATTCTCAATTCGTTATTACAACAATGAGTGAACCATTTTTTATCTGTCCGCTAAGGTCAAGTGACCTGTGGCCCATAATTGAACATTCTAAATATTCCTACAGCTGGGAAAAGCAAAGCTAAAAAGGTCAAACTAAAGGAAACAGTAGACAAAGTAACAAGCTCCAGAAAACAGCGGAAAGCCAGGTCAAAGAGCTCACAAAGGCTCGGGAGATCCTGTTACAACGAGCCCGAGAGCTGTGTTTTGGAGAGGTTGAAGCAGACTTCCTGGCACCTTGACTTCCAGCCAGTGCCTGAGCATTAGACACCTCACTTGAGAATGATGACAAGTGAAGGGTGTTTGCACGAAACCCATTGAATGCTTAGAATCCAGAATTTTGGTAAAATGTTGTGAAACATTTCCCAGATCATGGAAATCAGCTGAACATTGTTGAAATCAAAGTACTTGTAATGGTCTTCAAGACCACCTAATTACTGTTTGGTGAAAAACACTTTGTACGTGCCTTATTGTTCTCAGGATGAATAATCAAAGCAAACATCACAGTGTCACCAGATCCAAACATATGTAAGAGACACCTTATTGTAATTTACACACTACATCTTTCCCAGACCCATGATGACACCTTATTACTTATGACTGAGGATACTACGTGTAACATGTATTGAGATGAAGCAAGTCCTGAATATAGGATGTTTTTTCTGATAGATTTCCAATCCAAAAATTATGATAAAAATGATATTGTGGTTGATTACATTGTCAACAGATCCCCATTAAACGTATTTATCCATTTATACAGGGACAATATTGAAACAAATACGTTGATAAATGCTGTTGACTGTATGCTTCTGTGAAAATAAATCTTCCTTATTGACTTATTTTCATTATAATTCTGACTCAAATGTCAAAATATTGATGATATGAAAAATTGCATGAATTAAATATAATGCAGAATTTGTACTTATTATATATTATATTTCTCCAGAAGAAAAGTAGAGAAACCAAGTATAGAAATCTTGAAGATCTGAGAATTTTGAATGACAAACCATTTCTGATCAACGTTCACTGAATGTCTAATGTCTTTCCATGTCAAAGTTCTAAAATTAATTATCAATTCATTGTCATTCCAAAAAATCACACAGTAATTCAGTTTAGGTTTTGTAACAAACATTGTCAAATTCACATTTTAATTTAATCCATTATTTCTTAGTATCAATATTAAAAGAAGAATAATAGTTCTCTTATTCCAGGATAACACAAACACAAACTAATTAATGATTCCCTATCCAACATTCACAGATAATATCTGTTCCCTTCTCATTTGAATGTTCACAGAAATCATTGGATTAATATTCATCCTTACATATTAAGAGATGTCTGATAATTTTACACTGCAATAAATGCTGTTCACTTTTACACATGACGGGCAGCTATATGAGATTTCTAATCATTTTTAAGTTTGCTATGAAATGTTTTTAAGATTAATTGTTGCGTATATCTAATATTTAAGAATTGATCAAATCCAGTATATCTAGCTTAAAGTGTGAAATTAAGGCTCAGTAACGTAAACGTATTGCATTGTACAGAAACCAATGATAGCGAATGGTGATTTTTTTATTTCCATACTTGAATCTAAGTTGATTTGCTGTTCTGGACATGACCTGCCCCCACCTGGAATAGAATGGTCCATATTGGCTCATACAAAATGCCTGACAAGCAAAAACAGGCAGCCTACCTTAGAACTAAAATACAAGGTGGTCATGGGGTGATAAACTAGACTAACATTCTGTTCCAGCGTGAAATTAAAAGAAATCACACTACCAATGGACCTACTCCAATGCCAGGACTACAGCATTCCTGACATTTCTTCATAAGAGCATGCCGACATACAGACAAATGACCAATCCTGATCTTCATAAATGAAAGGATAATTGTCCCACTAAATGAATAAACAGCAGCTGCAGGGTGCAGCCCAGTTAACTCACTAAGCAGCTATCATGACAACAGAAGTGTTCATTTGTCAGATATAGTTATTATTTTACAGTTACTCAGAATATTAAACATAGGTTCTAATTACAGATTATTGAGTATAATAGGGGAAATTTGCAACATAAGTTTGATATATGTAACCAATGCCTACTAAAAACATTATAGAAAAACATTTAGACAGATTTGAAGTTAGCTAGTTTTAGGAATTAACTTCACGGTATGATGTTGACTGCTCATTAATTATAAAGTCCTTACAGAAAGAGTAGCTGTATAATTTTACACAATATAACGAACTTTATAACACAAGTCATATTACTAATCTTATAGCAAGTAAGCTAAAATTAACTGTCTTTTCAATTTCTTTGTACATATATAATTAAGAGAGTGAACAATATGAGGAGTAATTGGCTTTGATAAAATAAAATATAATGAATAGCAGAACTCAAAATGTCCCAGCTGATAAGGTATCCTGAGAGGCCCGAGGGAGTTCAGGAATAACTTTGGAATCTAAGTCAATAAGATGCATGGAAAGATCCCAATAGGAATCTGGGGATGTCCTTTAGAATGCCCATCTGCGATTATGTGTTTCAATTGGGTGGCTGGATGAGGAGGAAAGGGCTGTAATCACATTGCATGTGGCCATTGTGATGCAGAAAGTCCATAAAAATGCTGCTTTTTACTGTACATGTTACAGTGTGTTATGGATCTCCCTTCCGAGATTGGCCTCGGGGGACGATCCCTTCATTAACTGGTTGCTGCATGAGTAAACATCTTCCACATGCCTGAGCTCAGCCTGCCTCCTGAGTCCTCATTCCCTGTCAGGGAAAAACACTCCTACAGCTATGATGACATTTCAATTCAATACAAACATTTATTGTGTGTGAAATGATTACATTCAGAGCGATATTATTTTCATGATAAAATTGCTTTACATTTACTTGTTTTGGTGTACAAGAAAACATTTTGATTATATCCATTTGTTCTTTTGTTCAATCAACACTAAGTTTTAAATTATTATAAAGACTACAATGAGGGAAACGGGAATGAGTCTTCAGCTCAAATGTCATATGAAATGACTGTTTCCTTTTTTCAAACAAATTGCCCTCCAAAATGATTTTTATTTTCATTCCACTATAAGAAAAAAATTGCTTGAAAATGTTGACAATTATCCTTTTCCTCCCATATTAGATGTCAGTGAACAATAATCACACAATTATGAGACTTCCTTTCCGTATCAAAGGTCAGTGACCCTGTGCTTTGTTCACAATAATAGTCACTTTCATGGCTTAATTCTTTTCCTCCTAATTCTGAAATAAATATCGGAACATTTATTGTGGTAAAAATTACATCAACAAAATTGACATGACTCTTCAAGAAAACTATTGGAAGCATATAAATCTTGCATTGCCTGCATTTTTAAACAAAATCAGTTTTTTCAATTGCTGCTGAATGATTTTTTTCACATCATACAGCTAAGTTTTATGCTTTAATTTTCAGTTTCTTAATCTTAATGAATATCCAATCAACATCAGAGCAAAGTGTTTTCAAAATATTAAGTCAATTTATCTGTCAGGATTCTAAAAGCAATTATCAATTACAATAATTGCACAGCAATTTAACATAGACTTTGTAAAAATGCAATTTTTTTGAAAATTTCATTCATTATTTCTTATTGTCAATGCTACTATATTAATACCTATTTGTTCAGGCCCATGCACATACCAAACAACCAATAATATCCCTTGCAAAATCATTTGTAAATGTCTGATTTTTGCTCAGGTGAAATATAACAATTATCTCAGTCTTTGAAATTCAGAGAACTCCAATTACTTTTCCCTTCGATATTACTCTTCATTTCTACATATTACTCAGTTTAATATCAAGATGAGATATCTCATTATTCTCAAGTTCACGAATATATATTTTTAAAATCCATTTGTTGCTAATATATCTTATATCTAATAATTGTGCAATCCAGTAAGGGCTACAAATGTGGAATTATGCTTCTGTACAATAAATACTGCAAGGCCATTACAATGTACAATCTCTCAATCATTGTGAATATTGTATTTATTTTAAACTTGCAAACATTTTTGAATTGATTTGATTATAATTTACTTTATTCTGACACTTACTGTATCTCCAATCACAATATCAGTAGATTATTTGGAGGTATCATCGTCCATTCCAATAATCACAGTATCTGCTATATACTTTCTTCTGGTCACTCAAAGCAAAATGTATCTAATTCCACTCAATCAATATTCCTCAGAAAATATTTGAGAATGTTGCAGTCATAAAGCTGAAATATGCAAAGTCATGATAGTCATTAATTTTCTCTTGTTCTGTAGATCTTAGTTAAACCAACACAGAATTGTATGCTCCAGTGCTATAAATATGAGAAAAGATCAATTACTTCTCAGTAAAATAAACAAATGTCACTTGCTATTATTTATCAATTTTTGGTTATTCGTCAGTTCATGAATTGTGTGAGATTTGTTTTTAGCTTTCCAGTCATCTATGTATATTGAATGTGATATTGAAATGGTGTGAAAATATTAGGGTGTGTTCACTTGAAAGTTCAATTTGCATATCTCTCACTTATCCCGTTGATTGCATGATGGTTTAAGAACGATTCACTCAGCAATCCTCGAAAAAATCAAAAACTGTCTGATTTTAAATCAGATCATTTGCACCCAATTATCACTCTGTTCCTAATTCATGCAAATATCTCAATTTTATCGAACCCAATGTTCACACTAAACAATACACATAAAGCAACACAAAGACTTCCATCACCATCTGATTATTGTTCAGTAGATTAACCTGAGTAAATACCTTATTGCTCCTGAAACCAAAGTTGCCACCCAGGTAAATAGTGCAGTGAAGAAGGCATATGGCGTACTGGCTTTTATTGGTAGAGGAATTGAGTTCCGGAGTCCTGAGGTCATGCTGCAGTTGTATAAGACTCTGGTGCGGCCGCATCTGGAATATTGTGTGCAGTTTTGGTCGCCATACTATAGGAAGGATGTGGAGGCACTGGAACGGGTGCAGAGGAAGTTTACCAGGATGTTGCCTGGTATGGTAGGAAGATCCTATGAGGAAAGGCTGAGGCACTTGGGGTTGTTTTCATTGGAGAAAAGAAGGTTTAGGGGTGATTTGATAGAGGTGTACAAGATGATTAGGGGGTTAGATAGGGTTGACAGTGAGAACCTTTTTCCACGTATGGAGTCAGCTATTACAAGGGGGCATAGCTTTAAATTAAGGGGGGGTAGATATAGGACTGATGTTAGGGGTAGGTTCTTCACTCAGCGAGTCGTAAGTTCATGGAATGCCCTGCCAGTAGCAGTAGTGGACTCTCCCTCTTTATGGGTATTTAAGCGGGCATTGGATAGGTATATGGAGGATAGTGGGTTAGTGTAGGTTAGGTGGGCTTTGATCGGCGCAACATCGAGGGCTGAAGGGCCTGTACTGCGCTGTATTCTTCTATGTTCTATGTTCTATAACAGTAAACATTTGTTTACTATTCCTTGCAACAAGTGCAATTGATATCTTCTATTTCAGTTCAGCAGTTAATGATGATTTATGTTGCTTAAAACAATGCTTCTACTTTATCACGGATATTGACTGTAATACAATCATGCAAACAACAAACGTTTTGTAATTCTAAAAATCTTTAAAATTACTTATTTTAAATTTGTGTGCAAGAGATATTTCAAATTACAACCATTTTTGCTGTATAATTCAGCAAACCTAAATTTTGAATTTGGGAAAGTATCCTTTTGCAAAATGGAAGCAGTTTTCAGTTTATATAACACAGTAAATGACTGTGTTTTTTTCCAAATCACGTGCTTTGCAAAATGATTATTGGTTTCATTTAATTGTAAGAAAAGAACTGTTTTGAACATGTTAATTCTTTTTGTCTTTTCTATTCCAACATTATTCATCACTATACAATAATGAACAATTATTATAATTCCTTTATGTACCAAATGTCATCGACTGCATCATTTGTTCACTTTCATGCTCACTTTCATGATCTATCAACTTTCTTCCAAATTCTGACACAAATGTCTGAACTCTGATCATAATATTAATCATCTAAATTAAAATAACAGGTCTCTATGATGAAACAATTTGATAGAAATTCATATTTATTATGTTACCTTCATTTTTTAGTAAAGAAAGAAAAAAAAATTCTATAATCACTGAAAGGCTCATTTTTTCTTCAATCCATAAAGGTAGTTACTATATTCTATTCCACAATTTACCAATTTTAATAAATACCTAATCAACATAACAGCAAAGTATTTTTGAAATATTGAATCATTTTAATTGTTCATATAGCAACATTATCAAGTCATTGTCATGATAATAATTGTGCAATTATTTAAGAAAGTCTTTTGAACAAGTAAAGTGAGATTCACATGTTAATTTAACCAATTATTTCTGAGTACCAACACTGCAATATGAAACTTTATTTTCAGGTCAAGTTTTCCACAATGGATCCAAGGACTTCCCATCCAACATTAATTGTGAATGTCTAATGTTTGCTTATTTGAATGGTCTCCGTAATCACAGACTTTAAATTCACAGACCTCCAATTACTTTTCATTGCAATAATTCCTGTTTGTTTGCACATATTCCTCAGTCACATAGCAAAATGAGATTTCTCATTATTTCTAAATTCATTGATTGAATTTTATAATTCAGTTGTTGCTCATACCTAATAATTATTCAATCCAGTGCGTGCTGTGAATGTGGAATTACGGCTCTTTAATGAATAACTAATATAATGTGCAATCTCTCAATCATTGTTAATATTAATTCTTATTTTACCCACTGAAACATAATTGAATTCATTTAAATATATTTCACTTTGATGCGAACATTTACTGTATTTCTAATCATCATAAGATTTAAGTATTTTTCATGACACAAAATCATGTAAAATTCCTGCGTTTTGTTAAGTCAAATGAAAAAGAATTAACATTTCTGTATTGTTTCATTAAACAATGACAATGTATTTTGAATTTTTCGAAGTTGAGCATTTTTGCAAAGAAGGGATGTTGTCTTCACCTGAATAATCACATTGAATGACTAATTCACAGAATCTGCTGTTTATTCTCTTCGAGTTCCCAAGCAACCAAATTAACCAATTCTGCTGGTTCGAAATTCCTGGAAAGTATTTGATATTGTTGCAGTCTTAAAGATGAAGAAGTCAATGTGATTTTTTTTATTGGAAAGAGCTTAATTCAAACATTTCAGGCACATAAATTGTTATTCTGCAGTGTTACAAAGATGAAAAGCAAGTGAATTTCTTCATCAGTGAAGTAAACAAATGTCACTTCCCATTATTCATTAGTTAGCTAATTCCCAAATTTGTAATTAAACAATGCAATTCACCCGAATATTGTTGTGCCCTTTGATCACATTAATTTTCTAATTATTGTTCATTCATGATTTGTCAGGGATTTCTATTTTTTGTTTTCGATTCACCTATTCATATTGAATGTAAGATTGATATGCTTTGGCAACATCAGAGAGTGTTCATTTGAAATTTGACTTCGCACGTCTCTCACTTATCTCACTTCTTGCATGGGGCTGGGCATTGAGAACAGAGGATCAGTGGTTAGCACTTGTGTCTTACAGTGTTATGCACTTGGGTTTGATTCCATCCTCGGCCACATGTTTGTGTGGAGTTTGCATGTTCTGGTTTTCTCCCACAATCCAAAGATATGCAGGTTAGGTAAATTGGCCATGCTAAGCTGCATGTTCTGTTCAGGGATGTGTAGGTTATGTGCATTAGTCAGGGGTAAATGTCCAGTAATCTGAGAGCAGAATGGTGCTGAGTGGATTATTCTTTGGAACGTCAGTGTAGACTTGTTGGGCCAAATGGCCTGTTTCCACACAGTAGGGATTCCATAAACTTAGAATTGTTTTTGGCTAAACAAAACTGATAATTTTTTAAAATGTTGCATTTAAAACTTATCTTTAACTGTCAATTGTCAATCTTGTAAAATATCTCATTGTTACTGAAATCAATATTCAAACAAAACACTGCACATAAAACCACACAAAGATCTTCATGACCATCTAATTACTGTTCAGCAGAATAATCACAGTAAAATTTTATTATTTCTGAGATCAATCACCATTGTCACATAAAGGATCTGGTTATCATTCCCTCCAATAAATGCAATCATTGTCCCTCTGGTATTTCAGTTCATACCGGTTGTTCAAAGCATGGTTATTTTTTATTATGAATGGCCAAGGGTTCTAACGGCAAGAGATGTTGTTTGATCTGATTTGTTGCATGTTCTCAAACAGGTTTTCACTATAAATATTGCAAAAAATGTGTTAATTTGGTCTTGTTCAACTGCTGATGCGAACATTTTCAGTTTGTGTTAATTAAACATATTTGGAGAAAGTGAGGAAAAGCTGTAGCATTGGAAAAGGGCAGGCACATCCAAAGAGCAGGTGTATCAACCTGTCGGGCATTAGGCCATCATCAGAAAAGATTCCTGATGAAGGGCTCATGCCCAAAACGTCGATTCTGCTTCTCCTCGAATGCTGCCTGACCTGCTGTGCTTTTCCGGCACCACGCTCTTTTGACATTAGATTATATTTGACTGAATATTCAGAGATAATACTAAAAGTTGCCTCTGTCAATTTAATTTACTGTAGCTTTCTGTTCACTGAAGTTTTCATGTTAATTGCTCCTCTTTTTCTTCTTAAATCTGATACAAATTTCAAAATACAGAACACATTAGAATTCACATGAATGATAAATTTGATTTCTCGACAAGAAAAGCAGTGGAAGGCAAGATAGAATTCTTGAACAGCCTACACATTTGAATGAAAAAACAATTCCTTCCAAAAAATGTTTGGACGTCTGCATCTTTCTTTCAATTCAATAATGCTGCAAATAGTTTATAATTGTCAGTTGATCTCTCTGAAAGAGTACCTAATCAATGTCAATGTAAACAGCTGAAACTTTAACAACAGATTTATAACTGGGTGTTAAAGAACTTATTTGAAGTGAACAAATGTTTGGAATTTACTTGAATTCCACCAGGAAACATTCTTGAATCATAATACAAGAAATTAGATATGTGAGAGATGTGCAAACCTTATTTTTAAATGAACGAACTCCAATATTTTCAAAGCATTTCAATCTTATGGTCAAAATGAACAGGTGAATGGAAAAATAAAATCAAGTTTCTGACTATTCATAAACTGAACAACAATTACAAATTCACTTTGATCAAAGGACAGAGTAATATTTAGATGAATCACAACATTTAGTTACAAAGTAGGCAATCAGCTGACTGACAAGTAATAGGTGGTAGCATTTGTTAGTTTACTGAAGAAGCTATCAACTTTATTTCCAATTTATAGCACGAGATAATAATGTTTAATGTGTTTCAATTGTTTGGACTTGCCCCTTTGCAACAAAAAAAATCAATCAAATTACTTAGACATCGTAATCTTGAATTCTGCAACATTTTCAAATATTCTCCAGGCATTTATAAGCGACAGAATTAGATACAGGTATCCCCATGATCCGAAAGTAAAGCATTATTATGAAACCTTACATAATCTGAAAAGGCGTTAGTCGAAGAAGCATTAATTTATATGGGAAACATGTCCCCTTTTTTTCGTAAAAGTGAAAATCTTCTTCATATTTCTTTCAGTTCGAGAAAACAGGGACAGGTGAAAGTCTTTTGTAAAAGCAAAGTGGCTAAAGCGAATTTTCCAACACACATTTCTTGGTAACCTGGTAATCTGGTAAGTATCAGATTTTGTAATTATTGATATAATAGATAAAAGCAGATCTAATGTTGGATTGAATAGCAATTCAGTCTGTGCTTAGGTACTCTCTAATCAATATTCAGACAGCTCTTGATACATATCTGTTGAAGGTGTGATTTGAAACCTTCCCTCGGGTCTAGTAATAGAGACACTGCCACAGCTCCACAAGCTCCTTTCATAATGTTCCCAGTCAGGACGGCAGGACTGCAATAATATGTTTAATGTGGTTTCTCAAATGAAAATTAATCAGCTGTTTATTGCAGTAATTTGAATGGGAATTAATTAGGTAGTTTCTGTGTGTAATGGACTGGAAATTAAACAATATTTTACAATAACAATAGAATAAATGAATGATACTCTTAAATAAACAGGAATCTCATGACAATTCTTTGAAATACAAATTGACAAAACTGAGTGATCATTGTACTTTGATTTAAAAATGCATCAGTCATTCAATGTGAATATTCAGCTGAAGACAATTTCCCTTCCTTTCAACAATGTACAACTTTCACAAATTTAAAATGAACAGTCATTGAAAAAGGAAGGAACAAGCAGATGGTAATTCTATTTTCTGTACATAAATGTGCGATGAATTTTAAGCTTTATATATGTAAAAATGAAACTCTTATTGTGGTTCGAAATATGATAAACATTAGCATGAAGTGAAATATAATCAAATCAATTCAACTGTGTTTTCTCAGTTAAAATACAGTTCACTATTCAAAGTAATCGAGTGATTGTACACTGCAATATCTTTACATTAATTCATGCTGAGGCATAATTCCACATTTATACCCCTTATAGTGAAGCAAACTTGTGCCAGGAGTCTGACAGGGTCCTTAATGAGTACTTTGCTTCAGTATTCACGAGTGAGTGGGACCTTGTTCTTTGTGAGGACAGCATGAAACAGGCTGATATGGTCGAACAGGTCGATGTTAAGTCTGAGAATGTGCTGAAAATACTGAAAAGTCATAGGGATAGATAAGTCCCCTGGTCCAGAAAGGATATAACTTAGGTTGTTATGGGAAGGGAGGCAAGAGATTACTGTGTTTTGGCAATGATCTTTGCAACCTCACTGTCCACTGGAATCATACCAGATGATTGGAGGGTGGCAAACATTATTCCCTTATTCAAGAAAGGCAATTGAGATAGTCCTGGGAATTATCGATGAGTCAGTCTTAGATCAGTTGGGGGCAATTTATTGGAGAGGATTCTGAGAGACAGGATTGATGATTATTTGGAAAAGTATAGATTGATTGGAGATGGTCAGCATGGCTTTGTGAGCGGCAGGTTATGCCTCATAAGCCTCATTGAATTATTTGAGGATGTGACAAGCACATTGGTGAGGACAGAGTAGTGGATGTGGTGTATATGGATATTAGCAAGGTGTTTGATAAGGTTCCCCATGGTAGGCTCATTTAGAAAGTAATGAGGCATGGGATACAGGGAAACCTGCCTGGTTAGATAATAAATTTGCTGGCCCATAGAAGACAGGGTGAGATTACATAGATAGTTTTCAGCTTGGGGCATGGTGACCAATGGTGTTCTAAAGGGATTAGTTCTGGGACCTCTGCTCTTTGTGATTTTTAACAAATGACTTGGATGATGAAGTGGAAGGGTGAGTTAGGAGGTTTGCCAATGACACGAGGGTTGGTGGAGTTGTGGATAGTGTGGAGGGCTTTTGTAGGTTGCTAGAGGACATTGACAGGATGCAGAGCTGGGCTGAGAAGTGGCAGATGGAGTTCAACCGGGGAAAATGTGAAGTTATTCATTTTTGAATTTCAAATTTGAATGCATATTTTCAGATTAAATGCAGGATTCTTGACAATGTGGAGGAACAGTGGGATCGTGGGGTCCACATCCATAGATCCCTCATAACTGACATCCAAGATGATAGGGTTATTAAAACGGTGCATGGTGTGTTGGCTTTCATTAGCAGGGAGATTGAGTTTAAGAGCCACGAGGTTATGCTGCAGCTCTATGGATCCCTGGTGAGACTACTCTTGGAATATTGTGTTCGGTTCTGATCACCTCATTACACATTAGATGCGGATGCTTTAGAGAAGGTGCGGATGAGATTTATCAAGATGTTGCCTGGACTGGAAGGCATGTCTTATGAAGAAAGGTTGAGGGAGCTGGGGCTTTGGTCATTGCAGTGAAAGAGGATGAGAGTTTATTTGATAGATTTGTGTAAGATGATGAGAGGCATGGATAGAGTGGATAATGAAAGACCTTTCCCCACAAAATGGCATAATTTTAAGGTGAATGGGGGAAGTTGTGGGGAGATATCAGAGATAGTTTCTTTATAGATAGTGGTGAGTGTGTGGAACGCACTGCCAGTGGTGGTAGTAGATTGAGATCCATCAGGGACAACTAAGCGACTCTTGGATAGGCACATGAATGATAGTAAATGAAGGGCATGTTGGTTAGTTTGATGTTAGAGTTGGATAAAAGGTCAGAACAACATCGTGGCCAAAGGGCCTGTATTGTGCTGTACTGTTCTATATTCTATGGACGGAAATGAACATTTATATATTAGCAACATACAGATTTTCAAAATTGTATTAGCATACTTACAAATAATGATAAATTTCATCTTGCTATTTGACTGTGCTACCTGCAAAAATGAACAGGAATTGTTGCAGGGAAAAGTAATTAGGTTTTTCTAAATTTATAAGGCTGGGATTACACAGATCATTTAAATGAGCAAAAGTCATATTTTTAACAGTGCGTGTTGCATCAGAAATAATGGATTCTTTTGTAGGTGTGTTGATTGGAAATAAAATGGATTTTTATATTACTGTACAGGTACTAGGGAAGATTGGATTAAATTCAAATATAAACTTCACTGTCGTTGTTAGCAAGATAAACTAAACCATATAATAATCATTGTCATGCAAATTCTTTAATAATTACTGTTAGAATCCTGAAAAAAAAGGATATACTGTACCATTTTTCAAACAGTCAATAAATTAAATTGTGAACCTCAGTATACTTGTTACCCAGACCAATTATTATGCAATTATTGTAATGGTAATGACTTAATAACTAATGCTAAAACCTAAACAGATAAATTGATTCAATGCTTTGTAAGCATCGTAAGCTCTGAAATTGATTGGATATTTATTAAGATCGGTAAATTGAGGGATCAAATATAATAGCTCGCTTGATAGAATTGAAGGAAAAAATGGGACAGTGTTTATTGAACACAATTGTTTTTGTTTAAAAATGCAGTTGATGCAAGAATAATATATTTTCCTCCATTGGTTTTCTTGTAGAGACATGTTCTTTTTAAAAAAAATTGTCATGATTCAATGTTGAGACACTTGTGTCAGAGTCTGCAAAGTGGAGAGTAAGAGAGAAAGGAATTTTTAAAAAGGAGAAATGAAAGGAACTGGCGAGAAGAGGAGCTCCAACTGTAGTGTCTCACCCTCTTATTGGGTGAGCTGGAACGCAGACCAGTCAAGCAAAAAGCTGACACAATCATACGCACAGAATCATAGCTTACAATGTCCTGGACACCATCGTCACCATCCCTGTACATCCTGTCCCACCGGCAGAGGACATGAATATAACTGAAATGCTGGAGCATGCAGGGTAATGGACTAAGATCTGCAGAATGTGATCAATGTGATTTATTTGAAACTCCTCCAGAATATTAAACTCCAGTCCAATTTGAAAAGTTACTCGCGTCATCAGACTTTAACTACAAATGTCAGAAAAAAAATTATCAACAAGTTACAGCACAGTTCGAGGCCACTTGGCCAATCCTGAGTATGTGTTGGCTGTAAACGCCCCAGGTGTTACAGCTTTTTGTACTCATCATTGAGAGCAACAATTTCAGATTGTACTCTGCCTTCTATGCTTTTATAATCCGTTTTTAACATATTTCTTTGACAGCTGCACACCTTATTTCCTTGTTTCTTTCCCAGTCCTAATTCTATCCCCCGTAACCTTGTGGGTCGACCATTTCTGCTATTTAATCTCTCCTGCCTTCGGCCGTGTAACAGAGTGTCTTTATGTCCTTGTCTCATCTCCACCTTGCTCACAACCTGTTACATTTCTGATGGTTCCCAGACCTCTGTAACTATCACTGCGCCCCCTGGGTCAATGACACGAATTTTGAATTCTCTTCCTAATGAGATAATCAGAAATCTTTCCGGTTGCAGTTTCCCCCTGATTTTATTTTGAAAAGCAGAGCATTTGTGTCAGAGTCAAGTATTTGTGAACCTTCATCCACAATTCCGAGCATTTGGATGTAATTTGTGACTCTCCTACAGATGTGTAACGTTACTGGATAGGCCATTCTAACATGGCTGCAGTGTGTAATTTATGTGGGTTGGGCTAGCCATGGTTAATGTGGGGTTATGGGGGTAGGGTGGGTGAGCAGGTCATTGCAGACATGATGGGCCGAATAGACTCTGCACCCACTACATTCTGTGATTCTAACTAGTTGCGAGTGTTGTCCCATTTTCCTCATGCCAGGTTCATTCAACTCACACATATGATTCTGTGGTTGCTCACTCACTCCTTCCCTTCAGTTTTACATCAATTTCACACTGTATGTGAGGGTGGGAATGGATTTGTAAATATAAATACTCCAACCGAAACCCCTCACAGATCAGGAACTGTTTCTGCTCCTTTCATCACTCACAAGACACAGGAAAGTAAGGGTTCCGTCACAAATCTTACAGGAACATAGCGGTTATAATCACCAGGAAAGGTTGAATAGCTCAAAACGCTTTTCTCAAGAAAAGAGGAGGCTCAGAGACAGCCTGGTACAAGTAGAAAGCTTTGTGTCTGTGTTTTCAGAGATTTGTGGTTGAAATCATTGGGTTGGAAGCATGTTTCATTGCACTAGATCATCAAAGGTGCTATCTAAATGTGCATCTTTCTTTCTATCTACCTGAGTTAACAATCAGATGGACAGGTCAATGTCTGAGTGTCTTACCAAATCCCTGATTGAATGTCTTCCCCCACAAACTCAGGTGTCTCGCCACTCACTGGGTCACAGAAAAACTCTGCCGTTACAATGAGAGCTTTCTTTGCTGTCAGCTCTCCTCGTGCTTCCGCCTAATCCCCACTTCCCTTCATTAAATCCCAGCTGCCTCTAGTCCACCCACATGGGCATGTTGAAAAGCATGACAGGATATTGGATTGAAACCGAGAGTTCAATGCCAGAATGAAAGAGGAAGAAGGAAATAAACGGTGATTGTGGATCCTAGGGGACACAGACTCCAGGATTAGTCCTTGTGGGCATTCCGGCAGTAATACAAGACAGCATTCCATGATGAGATTAAACCCGGGTGGCAGGAGAGGGAGCCACTGAACATTAGCAGGAGGCTTGTTCAGTTAGTAACAGTGTATTAGACATGGAGGTTAAGTGAGCAGTGAGGGGAAATGTTACCACAAGCTGCCGATGGATAACCTTCATTGGAACAGGAGGAGGCCATTCAGCCCCTCAACTCTGCTCTGCCATTCATGATGATCATAGCTGATGTGTGACCTAACGTACAACTTTCAAACCCCTCTAATTTCATCAATAAACTCCTCTGCAACAGACGAGTATTGGAAAACTAAACATCTGCAAATGCTGGGACATCAGAAACAAGATCAGAAATTACTGGAAAAATTCAGTAGGTCTTGCAGCATCTGTGGAGAGTGAACCATTCGTGTCCAGTGATCAGTCAGGTGACCAGCTGCAGCTGACCATTCTGCCATTTCTGTAACAGTGGAACAGGTTCTGGTGCGAGGGGAATGAGATTGTCAATAACTGAGAAAACAGGAGGACGTACTCAATCAGAATTAGGAATTCACTTACCCCTCCCAGCGGGACATTCACCGATACAGTCACACTGCGGAGAGGCCGTTCACCTGCCCCAAGTATGGGAAGGGATTTACACGATTTTACAATCTGCTAAGGCACCAGAGATAGCACAGTGGATTTAGACCCTACACCTGCTCCATGTGTTAGAAAGTATTCATTCAAATCTCCCATCTGCGGAGACATCAGTGCATTCCCATCGGGGAGAGGCCATTCGCCTGCTCAGTGTGTGGGAAAGGAATCACTCAGTCCTCTGACCTGCTTAAACACCAGCGAGCTCACTCTGGGGAAAGGTCATTCACTTGTTCCCAGTGTGGGGGGAGATTCACTCAAATGCAGCACCTGTGGAATCCCCAGTGAGCCCACACAGGGGGAGAGGCCATTCAGATGGTCAGTGTGTGAGAGGAGATTCAGTGATTCATCCCTCCTGCTGAGACCACAAGGAGCCCACACAGAGGAGAGACCATTAAGATGTTTAGTGTGGGAGATGGGAGAAGGGATTCAGTGATTCATCCCATCCCGAGACCCCAGCAGGTTCACACTGGGTAGAAGCTGTTCACCCCTCTGTGTGACAAGGGATTTGCTGCATCTTCAACCCGACTGAGAGCCCAGTGAGTGCTCACAGGGAAGTGGTCATCCCCCTGCTCCGTGTGGACTGCAGGACTCTGCTTCTGATGTTACTGTCCATCAGAGTCAGGAGTGGACCTTGTACATGATGACACTGCTGGAGTATTGATGTTGTTGTTGTTAATCACATTAACTGGGCTGGAGGTGACTGAACTTATATTGTCATTTTCTGAGCCTCAGGATGTCTCTCTGGGCAGTAAGTCTCCACAAACAGCAATGTGACAATGAGCAGGGATCATCTGCTTTGATTTAAATTGTGACTGTAGCACAGCTGCTTCACAGCGTCAGGCACAAGGTTGGAGTCCAGCCTTGCTCAACGGCCTGTGGAGTTCCCACATTCTTCCCATGATAGTGTGGGTCCCCTCCAGGTGCTCTGGTTTCCTCCCACAGCTCAGAGATATGCAGTTCAGGTGGATCAGTCGTGCTAAATTGTCCACTGTATCCAGGATTGCGCAGACTAGGTGGATCAGCCATAGGAAATTCAGTGTTACAGTGATAGAGTGCTCTGGGCGTGATGTTCTTTGGATGGTCAGTGGGGTCTGATGGGCCAATGCTCTCCTTCAACACTGTAGGGATTTTATTCTATGATTTTAGTCTAAGGCTACACAGTAGGGTGTCCTTGGAGAAGGAGCATGTAGTGTGGATCAATGCTCTCGATGCCTTTAGATAGAGGTGGGCACCATAGGGAATATAATGCTTTATCTCCACCGCTGCCCCCTCCCCAAAACTCTACTTTGATTTAGTCCCTTCTCACTCTGTCACTTGTAATGGTTTACTTGGCCCGTAATGGGCTTTGTTTGGATTTATTCAATTGGTTACACAAATGGTTTACTGCAGATGATTATATGTCTAGATTAGAGTGGTGCTGGAAAAGCACAGCAGTTCAGGCAGGATCCAAGGAGCTGGAAAATCAACGTTTTGGCAAAAGACCTTTTCCAGCAACACTCTAATCTAGGCTCTGGTTTCCAGCATCTGCAGTCCTCACTTTTGCACTGCTGGTGATTATATGTTTACCAAAAGCAAAATGGCGTAATGATGATTTTGATGGTGGGAAGGTTGCTGTGCACACATTTCTGGGTCGGAGATATGGGGAAAAAGAACACTTCACAGCTAACAGAACGAGAACTGAAAAGCAGTTAAATAAAACCAAAGGTTCAGACAGGGAGGGAATATTTCCCTGGAGTTTGAGTAGCTGGAAAGTGATGGTGTCCGGGAATAGACTGGATTTTGTTTTACAGGAGGTTGAAAGCTTTAAACCTGTTATATTCAAACAGTTCAATTTAGTTTCTTTAATTTTATTTGCGGTGCAAAAAGCTCTTACATTTTAAAACCAAAATTTACAAACCTTGTGTTAAAGATAAATGTTAAATAAAATCCATCAAACCATCACTCACTGAAAACTGTTGTGGAAGTGCAATCTCCTGGAGAATCCCTGCCCACTTCTTCCTACCCGGGCTCCGTGACTATATACATACCTGGGAGATAGCAGCAGGAGGAGACCATTCGGCCTTTCAATCCTGCTCCACCATTCTATGGGAAACAGCTGACCATCCAGCTCAGTCTCCTGTTCCTGCTGTGCTCCAATCCCCTTTCATGACTTTACCTCAAAGAACTATATCTAAGTCCTCCTTTGGCTTCACTGCCTTTTGTTCCAGTGACGTTGCGGTGTTATTGTGTGGGTGTAGGTGAGGTAATGTGATGGTGCTGCCTCCTGGAGGATGCACTCAGTGTCCCTCATCATCTTGCAGTAACATCAACTGGGTTTCAGCAACTCGAGATAGAAACCATTCCCAGGATATGGGCATCACTAGCTCAGCCAGCATTTATTCCCCATCTCTCGTTACCCTTCAGAAGATGGTAGTGTGCTGCTGTCTTGAACCATTCACAGTCCATTTGGCGCAGAGAGACCGACAATGCTGGGAGGGAGAGTGTTTCAGGATTTTGGCCAAGTGATTCTCTATCTTTGGTTCTTCAAAAGCTGGTTAACTTATTCACAATCTGCACGTGATTTTGAAATTTCAGTCTGCAAACCTTCACCATCTAGCACCCTGTATAAAGGAATATGTACAGATTAGAAATTCAGAACAGACAATTCTAGTTTCTCTGGAATACCCTTTTCCCCTTTCTTCCCCTAAAGCTGTAACCCTCCAGCCCACTTACTCTCTCCCACCATTCAGACTCTGCTACCCCCTAATGTACACCATCCCCATTCTCATGGAGTTACTGATAAACAGATCCATGCCACCACTTCCCGTCCCTGGTTAGATTCTGCACCCTTTCTGGGTTCACTTCCTTTCCCTTCAGTTGCTGCAAGTCAATAATGTAACAGCAGAATGAAACAAAAGGAAACAGACTGGGAGATGGCAGATCCTGGACAGAAGAGGAACCTTCAGTCTGGGAGAATGGGTCAGATTCTTCCTTGTTTCCCATTGGTCAATTCCCAGTGTATGACAAGTTGCGAATGGAACTTGGTCCCATCTTGGCATAGTGACACTTTGACCCCCCCCCCCCCCCCCCCCCCACAACTGATCAATACTATTGGCAGGAGTCCCTTCTCCTGCCAATCACAGTGTGAAATGCTTTCCGCTAGTTACCCCAAAGAACATGCTCCAAAACCCGCCCACATTCTGTACATGTTTAGTGCTGGGTTTCCCCACACACGTGTGGTCCCTGCGTCAGGGCTTGTGGGAGTTGTAGTCCCCATGAAGCCTCTGGAGACCTGTCCCTGGAAAGTGAAAGAAAGTGTGGGCTGGAGGGTGTTGTGTATAGGATATCTATTCAGACACACAGGACATGTGGGCTGTCACTGGGATTTACTGAGACATCCGCTTAGACACCTCGATTTATGACGTAAGGAATATACATTCAGCCAATTACGGGGTGGGGAGGTTAATAACGGGCAGCAGATTTTAAGCAGAGGTAGCTCAGTGGCTAGCACTGCTGCCTCACAGCGTCAGGGACCAGGGTTTGATTCCAGCATTCGGCAACTGTGTGGAGTTTACACATTCTCCCCATGTCTGCATGGTTTTGTTCGGTGTTCCAGTTTCCTCCCACAGTCCAAAGATGTGCAGGTTCGGTGGATTGGTCATGACAAATTGCTCACAGGATCCATGCGTGTGCTGGTTAGGCAATTAGCCACGGGAAATGCAGGGTTACAGGGAATGGGAGGGTCTGAATGGGATGCTCATCATCGGGTTGGTGTGGAATCAATGGATGACTACCCTGTTTCTGCACTATAGGGACTGTATTCTATTCTCAAGAAGAAGAATGTACCTATCTCAATGTGTTGTGAATCTGTGGAATTTCCTATTCAAAATGCGGTTGATGCCAAGACATGAGCAAATTTAATGAAGGGATACAGATTTTTAATTTGCATTGAGTTGAAGTGTGAGAGAGAGCAGGCGTGAAAATCCAGCTGAGACCGAGGTGAGCTCAATCATCACCGTATTAAATGGTGGAGCTGGTTCGAAGGGCTGCATTGCCTCTCCTGTGCCCAGTGCTTATCTTCTTACGGTAATAACTGGAAAGCTGAATCCAAAACTCACCATCTTCACCAAAGGAGATTTTCAGAAAGAGCAGGATAGTCAGGTGGATTAGCGTTCCAAACTTAGGTAGTGAGGAAGCGTGTACGAGATAATGATTTTGCAATTTTAAACTGAGGGGAGACAGTAATTTATGGTTTTAGACTTGTACATTCACACTCTGTTGTGAATATCTATCCTGCACTTTATTACAAAGCCAAGGTCGCTGACAATGAAAACCAAAACACCCACGAAACATCGCCTCCCCTCGTAATCTGATAAAAAGACTTGTCATTAATCTGGTTGAATTTAGAACACAGATGGAAAGCGGGAAGATTAAATCCAATCCCAAGATCCTGTGCTGAAACAAAGGAGACTACAATAGGAGGAGGCAGGAGTTGGCTAATGCAGACTGGAAGCAAAGACTTTACTGTGGGACAGTTTTTTTTTAGATTAGATTAGATTACTTACAGTGTGGAAACAGGCCCTTCGGCCCAACAAGTCCACACCGCCCCGCCGAAGCGCAACCCACCCATACCCCTACATCTACCCCTTACCTAACACTACGGGCAATTTAGCATGGCCAATTCGCCTGACCTGCACATCTTTGGACTGTGGGAGGAAACCGGAGCACCCGGAGGAAACCCACACAGACACGGGGAGAACATGCAAACTCCACACAGTCAGTCGCCTGAGGTGGGAATTGAACCCGGGTCTCTGGCGCTGTGAGGCAGCAGTGCTAACCACTGTGCCACCGTGCTGCTCAGACAATGGAGAAATATCAAAGTAATTTTTCAAATTTCTCAGCAAAAGTATATATCAGTGAAAAGGAAGGACTGTCGGAAAAGGAGTAATCTGCCATGTCTAAGGAAATAAGGGAATCTATCAAATTTAAAGTAGAAGGCATACAAATTGGCAAAGACCAAGTATAAATTTGGAGATTGGAAAAACTTCCAAGCTCAACAGAAAGCATGATGGAATTGGGGATAAAAAATGATGAGTAACTATCCCCAGGGACAGAATAGCAGTTTACCCTGCTAGAGGGAAACCTATTGTTTGGGGAACATAGGCCTCTGTAATTGTTGAAGCACATAACTGTTACCATAGAGATAATCCTGATCAAGTTAAAAATCACAGCACACCCCAAACGCCTGTACTTCCAAATAAACCTGTTGGACGATAACCTGGTGATGTGTGGTTTTTAACTTTGTCCACCCCACTCCAACCCCGGCTCCTGCACATCAGCATCCAGATAGACAGCCCCACTGAAACTGAAGTGCCTGTCAGGTACTTGAGGGAGCCACGGGGGTGTGGGGGAAGGGTGTGTGGTTTAACCACAAAGTGCTGAACTGAACCAGACTTTTGAACTGCCGTTGCCATGGAGATAATATTGAGACACAGTCTGTATTCAAAGTCACAAACCACAAAAGGTATAAGAAGGGGAGCCATACACACTATCCAGGGAGCTGCCGTGTCTCATCAATACAGACTCAAAGAAGACCTCTCAGAGTTCTGTGCCTAGTTATTCCTATCCAGTAGAGTTCAGGGATAAGAGTACACAGCAGTCAGTCTTCACAGTGGAGGATATGAAGAACATGCCAGTAATGGATAAGGAGACTGAGGAAAGTGAGGACCAAGAAACAACCATTATCTTGAAAGAGTTAGAGCTGGGCAAGTTAATGGAGCTAAAGGTAGATAAGTCTCTTTGCCCTGATGGAATACATCCCAGGATACCAACAGAGTTAGGGGGAGAAATAGCAAATGCACTTCGAGTTATAGCATCCTGCAGCAGAGACAGGCCCTTTGGCCGAAACTGGCCCATGCCAATCAGAATGTCCATCCACGCTAACCCCATTTCCCTGCACTTGGCCCATCTGCTTCTGAAACTTTCCTATCCATGTATTTGTCCAAATGTCTTTTACTTGTTGTTAATATAAACACCTCAACCACTTCCACTGGCAGCTCATTCCATATACATACCACCTTTGTGTAGAACAGTTGCCCCTCAGGTTCCCATGTATTCTTTCCCCTCTACCTTTAACCTGATGCCCTCCAATTCTTGAGTCCCTGCGAAAAAGACCGAGTGCATTGACCTTACCCATGCCTCTCATGGTCTTATACACTTCTATAAAATATTACCGCTCAGTTTCCTCTGCTCTAAACAAAGAAGTCCTCACTTGTCCAACCTCTCCCTGTAACTCAGACCCCTGAGACCTGGCATCATCCTTGTAAATTTCTTCTTGACCTTTCCAGTTGAATAACTGAAACCTACACTGCACTCATCACATTTCCTGTGTTTCCCCATGGCATGGGAACCGATGTGACAACACCAATGGATTACAATCAATGATCGATAATTCACTCCATTACAACAACCCCATTTTCATAGCTTTTTCCATGATGCAGGAATCCTTTTGTCTTTCTGGTTTCATGGTTAATTGTCCTCATACAAAACCAATCTGTGGCTTAACTGTTCCTGGAAAATGTGCCATGATTGTTTAGACTTTCAAAAACCAATGAAATCTCTCTCCACAGTCCCCACGCTAACATGGACTTCACTGTCTCAATACTTTTTCCCAGTCACACGGACATTTGAAATATTCGTCCATGGACAGAATGCACCACCTTTCCATCCAGATGAAAAGGTCAATGATATTCAGATCGGCACGGATCCAGTAACATGAAGTTCAATTTGAATTTCTCAACTGCAAATCCCCCCTTTCAATATTCTAAAACAGAGAAAACAGAAAGTGCTGGAGATCCTCAGCAGGTCGGGCAGCATCTGAAATGGTGACAGATGCAGGAAACATTGCAGCCTTGAAGAAGTGCTTAGATGATCACACCAGGCATGTGTGCTTGATGACCATTATGTATAAGATGGGGGCAGGGATCCCTTTCTGGAAGGGCCTTGGTGAGACCACACCTGGAGTACTGTATACACCTTTGTTCCCCTTTTCCAAGGAAGGCTCTCCTGGTTATTGAGTGAGTATAAAGGAGGATCACCAGATGAGTCCTGGGATGTGAAGATAGTTAAGGACTGCAAATGCTGGAAGTCAGAGTCTGTACAATGTGGACAGGGGGAGGTGCAGCAGGTCAGGCAGCATCAGAGGAGCAGGAAGGTTGATGTTTTGGGACGGGACCCTTTGTCAGCCCTGATGAATAGTCCTGACCTGAAACGTCAACTTTCCAGCCCCATCGTATTCATGCTGGTCATCAAGCACCTATTTATTCTAGTCCCACGTTCTGGCACTCAGCGTGTAACCGATATTGTAGTGCTTGGTGTGATCATCTAAACACTTCTTCAAGGCTGCAATGTTTCCTGCATCTTAAACCATTTCAGATGCTGACAGACTTGCTGAGGATCTCCAGTGCTTTTTGTTTTTTTTGCAGGTTTCCACCATTTTGCTGAAGCACATAGAGTCATAGACATGTACACAGCTCCATATTTTGTTGAGTCACCTTCCTGGGAGGTCAGGACTGATGGCTGAACAGGGACTCAATCTTCGTTTACTCCTCCTTTCCTTTGGCTTTCTGAGCCGCGAACTTCATCACTAATATTCTACCTCCCATTCCCTGTCCTGAATCTGACCCATCTAAGCCTACACTGTAGTTCCCATCCCCCTGCTAGACTAGTTACAAACTCACCAATAGAACTGGCAAAAGCCCCCACCAGATTTGTCTTAGCTCTGCCCGGGGTAACCGGTCAGGCTGGTACAGGTCCCACCCAGAAACAGTCCCAGTGCCTGAAGAATCAAAACCCTTTTGTGGTACACATCCAGCTGATCTACCTTCTCATTCCTGCTCTCATTAGCACATGGCACTGGGAGTAAGTCTGACATTATTACATTTCAGGAGCTACATTTTAATGCATCTCTGCTCTCCCTATATCCAGCTTTCAGGCCCTCATCCCTCTGTTTAGCGATGTCGTTGGTGTCTGTGTGTTGCACGACCACGGGCTGTTTATCCTCCAGCTCCAGAATGTCCTGCAGCCACTCCATGATATCATGGATCTTGGCACCAGGGAGACTACATACCATCCTGGATTCATGTCTGTGGGCACAGAAGTGCCAGGCTGTATCCGATTATTTAATCCCCTGTCACGATAGCCCTGCCACTCTTAGGCCTCTTGTTCTGAGCAGAGGTCTCTGTGGTGTCATGAACCTGGCTGTTGCTGATTTCCCGAGAAGCCACCCCACCCATTCCTGCCCTTACAGAATCCCAAGCGGTAGACAGTATCTGTATGAGAAAGGGATAACAACGGGGGATTCCTGTACTCACTTCCTGAGCCTTTTACTAGATCTGATGTTCACCCATTCCCTTTCTGCCTGTGTAACCCTCACCTGCAGTGTGACTAACTCACGAAACGTGCTGTCCATAACATTCTCAGTATCGCAGATGCTCCACAGTGTGTCCACTCCCAGCTCCAGCTCTGAAAAGCAGTTTCCCAGTAGCTGCAGATGGGAACCCTTGCTGCACAAATAGCCGTCAGGGACACTGGAAGCGGCCCTTATTTCCCACATTGTGCAAGAGGAGCACACCACGGGTCTGAGGGCTCCTGTCACAACGTCTCTCTTCATTCATCTAGTTACTCCAATTAAGAGAATTTAAATGAGTGAGCAACCTTCCTTCACTTTAAACATGTCAATTATAATAACAAAAAAAATCTTTACTTAAGCTGATATGTCATACTTTAAAAACTTAAATACTCCACAGGTATCACTGACAAACTGGCTGTTCCCATTGGGACTGTGAATTTCTGAACGGCCTGAACTAAAACGGAGTTTCAGCTTCACCTTCTCCCCGTCTCACCTCACTATTTACATCCAAATCCAAAACACTCTCATTGAGCCAAGCAGCACTCACAGTGCAGCCCTGTCATTTTCATTGTCTGCTCATACCTACACTGCCCTCAGCCTCCTGTACTGTTCCAATGCATCTCAATGGGAGCTCAGGGACAGCACCTCATTTTTCAATTCAGCCCTTTGTAATCCCAGAGCCAACATGGACCTCAGCAGTTTCTGAATGAACTGACAGTTGTCAGAATCTGGAACGTTCCACCTGAAATGGTGCTGGAGTTTGAGTCCACAAGGAATTTCAATGAGAAATTTGCAGAGAATTGGAAGTAGGGAGTTTACAGGTTAACATTATAAAGTGGATGATTGAGACTAAATCTGACAGTTCCTACAAAAAAACGAGGTGTAATTTGGATAAATCTGTGCTCTCTCTCAGGCCAAAACCTCCTTCCATAACTGCAAGGCCAAGAATTGAACACATACCCCAAGGGTGATCCAACAATGAACTTGAACAGCTTTCTGCTTTTCGCTTGACAAAAATATTGAAGATATTTTCCCACAGACAGAACAGACAAACTTTTCTCGTTCCACAGTTAAATGCCAATGATATTCAGATCCTGATGACTCCGCTGACTGTAGAAACTTGTTTTTTTGAGATCCCAGTCTCAATTATTCTCAATTAATATCCTATAAAATGAATTCACAAAACAAAGGTCAGTCAGTGCAAGATGAATAGTGAAGACAAACACTTCTCTTGGTATGTGTTTGATGTGTAAATGATCCTCTTCAAATCACCCCGCCCCACCCAGGAAGAGGACACGTGCACGCTCCTTGTTGTACCTTGCGCCAAATAAAGATGGCGGCCATAACCCAGGACCTCTCACTGCCTGAGGCCCAAGCCATCTTCCCCTTTGCTGCAAACGTGGGACCAAGAGTTTCTAATTCAGACTAATTACCTGCAGAGAATGTAACGAAACCCTCCCAGTCTACACTGATACATTTCATCCGGTTTCTGCTGCCACTCTCCCGTTTCCCCTTTCCGCCTCCTGCACACACCATGGGTCATCACGGGTCCAGGGACCCTTCCTCAGAACCGATCACAGCTGGGAAAATTAGAATCCCTTCAGGAAACAGGCCCTTTGGCCCAACAATTCCACACCCACCCTCCGAAGTTTATCCCACCCAGACCCATTCTCCTATTCTATTACTCTCCATTTCCCCGGACTAATGCACATCCCTGAACACTACGAGAAACTTAGCTGGGCCAATTCACCTAACCTACAGATCTTTGGACTACAGGAGATGGGGTTAAAGAGTAAACAATAGGTGGGGACAGAGCCCAAAGAGACACAGGAACATTTGGAAAGATAAAGGAGTGGGAAGGTGGAAGGCTGTTAATGGAGGAGACAGGAACCTTCTAGCATCTCAGTGGCGGTGGTGGAAATGGCGGCTGATGATCTACATTGTGCCTGCAAAAAAGAACCTGAGCTTCCAGTCGCCTGCTCTTTAACACACAAGACTGTTCCCTGTCCAACATCTCTGTCTCATGCTGACTGCAGTGTTCCAGTGAAGTTTGATGCAAGCTGGAAGAACACTTCCGAACATATCAAATGGCTTCCTATATCAAGGACTGCAATTTTCCCTCACATGTGGTCAACAATGCCCTCCAGTGTATCTCCTCCACTTCCCACACCAATGCCCTTGAACCCCATCCCTTCAAATGCAACAAAGATGGAATCCCACCATCCTCACCTTCCACCCAGATACAATGCATCATCCTCTGCTATTTCCACCATCAGATCCAACCACCTGAGATATATTTCCCTCCCCACCCCTTTCACCATTCCACAGAGACCATACCTTCTGTGACTTCCACGTTAGATCCACACTCCCCACCAACCCACCCTCCACTCCAGACACCTTCGCGTGCCACTGCAAGAGGTGGAAAATCTTTGCCCATACCTTCCCCTCACCTCCATTCAAGGCACCACTGGATCCTCCCACATCCAGCAGAGATTGCCCTGCCCACCCAAACACCTCACCTATTATGTTCCTTGCTCTTGGGACGCCAAATTGTGGAGTATTTCAGGGAACATTTCTGGGACACATGCACCAACCAACCCCACCGCCCTGTGGCCGACCACTTCGGCTACCCCACACCCCCTCCGCTACCACGCTGCCAAGGACATGCAAGTCCTCCATCCCCAAATCCAAGCCACCCGACACCTGGAGGAAGAACACCTCATCTTCCATCTTGGGAACTTTCAACCGGCATCAAGGTTTCCTCATCTCCTCTCCCCCAACTTATCTCAGATTCAACCCTCCAACTCGGCACTGGCCTCTTGAGTAGTCCCACCTGACCATCTTCCTTCCCAATTATTTATTCCACCCTCTCACCACGACCCTCCATCTACAACCACCTATTGCCTCCCTAGCTCCCTTCCCCCAACGCCAAACATCCCTCCCTATGTATCTCTCAGCCGTACTCTACCACCCACATTTCCGATAAAGTACTGACATGCCCAATACGTCAATTCTCCTGCTCCTTGGATGCTGCCTGATCTGCTGTGCTTTTCCAGCACCACACTTTAACACAAGCTGGAAGAACAACACCTCATCTCCCACTTGGGGACCCTGCAACCCTCTGGCTTCAACATCAAATTCAATAATTTTAGGTCCTAAACTCTCCCACGTCCTAGTGTCTTTGCCCCCTACCCCACATACCAGGCCTTGTTATTACGTAGCCTACCATTACACACTACCTATGGTTAGCCACTAACAGTCCCCATAAACAGCTATGCACCCTCCCCATGTCAGATCGTTATCCACTCCTTTGTCCAACTGCTCCTCTCTCTCTCTTTTGACTCTATCCCCACCTATCATTTACTCCTTAACCCCTACCTTCTGCATAAAAACAGTTTTTCTTTCACAGTAACATCACGGTGGCACAGTGGTTAGCACTGCTGCCTCATAGTGCCAGAGACCTGGGTTCAATTCCCGCCTCTGGCGACTCTCTGTGTGGAGTTTGCACATTTTCCCCGTGTCTGCGTGGGTTTCCTTCAGGTGTTTCGGTTTCCTCCCACCATCCAAAAGTGTGCAGGTTAGGTGAATTGGCCATGCTAAATTGCCCGTAGTGTTAGGTGAAGGGTAAATGCAGTCCCCCCTCACAGTGACACTGCGCCTGCAAAGCTGATTGTTATGTGTTGGCCTGCTGGACCCACCCCTCATTCACTCCCATTGGCTGGAGGATCACGCCAACTCTCCTATTGGTCTGAAGCTGTGTCAATCAGCCAGGCCCCATTGTGACCTGAGTGGTGGCATCCTCCCACGTGCATCAGAGGCTGAGGGGTGACCTCATAGAGGTTTATAAAATCATGAGGGGCCTGGGTACGATAAATAGACAAGGTCATTTCCCTGGGGTCGGGGAGTCCAGAATGAGAAGGCATAGGTTTAAGATGAGAGGGGAAGAATTTAAAATGGATCTGAGGGGCAATATTTTTTTCCCACTGAGGTTGGTGCGTGTATGGAATCTTCTGTCGGGAAGTGGAGGATGTTGATACAATTATACCATTTAGCATCTGGATGGGTATATGAATAGGAAGGGTGTAGAGTGATATGTGCCAAGTGTTGGCAAATGGGACTAGATTAGGTTGGGATATCTGGTCAGCATGGACCAGTTTAACCAAAGGGTTTACTTTCATGCTGTACATCTCTACAGCTCTGCCCTGTGATGAGCTTCAACATTCACAGTGAATGGGTGAGTATCACAGAGCACGGGGGCTGGAGGCTATTGCGCCCATTGAGGCTGTACTCTCTCCCTCTGGAGATGGTGCCAGTCAGTCCCAACTCACCTCCCATTTGGACATAGCCCTCCAAATACTTCCTTAAAAAAGTTAAATTTCAAATTTGTTTTGACAATAACTACTGAATCTGCATCCAGCTGTCGGTCAAACTGTTCCAGATGCTCAGAATGTAGTGAGTAAAATAATCTTCACATTTTTCCTCTGCATTATTTGCCAGTTACCTGAAAATAGTTACTAAAAATTGTGACGTTAAAAATTTCTTACTCTGTCTCTCTATAAATGAAATACCCTGGAAACAAATCAACTCCTGGTCGAAATCACTGCTTAACTTTCTCAGCTCCAAGGAGAGTTGTCTGACCTTCTGCTAACTCTCCATAAAAGAGAAAACTATCTTAATTTTAATTTATTAGTGTCATAGAGATGTACAGCACAGAAACAGACCCTTCAGTCCAACTTGTCCATGCCGACCAGATATCTTAAATTAATCTCGTCCCATAATCCAGCACTTGGCCCATAGCCTTCCAAACCTTTCCCAATCACATATCCAGTGAGATGCCTTTTAAATGTTGTAACTGTACTGGCCTCCACACTTTCTCTGGCAGCTCATTCCATACACGTGCCACGTTCAGTTTGAAACTTTGCCCCTAATATCCCTTTTCTATCTTTTCCCTCACGCCTGTGCTTTCTAGTTTTGGACTCACCTAAACAGGAATAAGACCCTGGCTGTTTACCCTATCCATGCCCATAACGATTTTATCAACCTCTCTGGTCACCTCTCAGCATCCGATTCTCCAGTGAAAACAGCCTCAGTCTATTCAGCCTCTCCCTATAGCTCAATCCCTCAACCCTGGCAACATCTTTGCATCTTTTCTGAATCCTTTCAAGTTTCACAATATCATTCCGATAGTGGGGAGACCAGGACTGAAAGCAGAATTCCAGAAGTGGCTGAATGAGTGTCCCGTACAGCCAGAAAATGACGTCACAACTCCTGTACTCAATGCACTGACCAATAAAGGCAAGTACACCAAACACTTTCTTCATGACCCTGCCTATCTATGATTCCACTTTCAAGGAACTATGAACCTGCACTCCAAGATCTCTTTGTTCAGCAACACTCCCCAGGACCTTCCCATTAAGTGTAGAAGTCCTGCCCTGATTTGCTTTTCTAAAATGCAGAACCTCACATTTATCTAAATTAAACTGCATTTGCCATTCCTCAGCCCCTTTGATCGGAGTCTCATTGTACTCTTGGGTAACTTTGCTGTCCACTGCACCTCCAATTTTGGTGTCTATTGTAAACCTACTAACCATAGCTCCTATATTCACATAGAAATCATTTAATTAAATTGCAAAAAGCAGTGGACCGAGCACCCAATCTGACAGCATATTGCTCATCACAGGCTTCCAGACCAAAAAGCACCCTCCACTATGACACTGACTGCTCAGCAAGGTTAGAGCTCATAGAATATAGGAAGAACTAACCATTTGGATACAGAACTGGCTCAAAGGCAGAAGTCAGAGGGTGGTGATGGAGGGTTGCTTTTCAGACTGGAGGCCTGTGACTAGTGGAGTGTTACAAGGATCACTGCGGGATCCACTACCTTTCATCATTTATATCAATGACTTGGATGTGAACATAGGAGGTATAGTTAGTGAGATGACACCAAAACTGGAGGTGTAGTGGACAGTGAAAAGGATTACCTCAGAGTACAATGGGATCTTGATCAGATGGGTGAATGGGCTGAGGAGAGGCATTTTGGGAAAGCAAATCTTAGCAGGACATATACACTTAATGGTAAGGTCCTGGGGAGTGTTACTGAACAAAGAGACCTTGGACCGCAGGTAGATAGGACAGTGAAGGCGGCTTTTGGTATGCTTACCTTTATCGGACAAAGTATTGAGTACAGGAGTTGTGAGGTCATGTTGTAGCTGTACAGGACATTGGTTAGGACACTTTTAGAATGTTGCGTACAAATCTGGTCTCCCTCCTATTGAAAGGATGTTATGAAACTTGAAAGGGTTCAGAAAAGATTTTCAAGAATGTTGCCAGGGTTGGAGGATTTGAGCTAGGCTGGGGGGTTGAATAGAGGTTGAATAGATTGGGGCTGTTTTCCCTGCAGCATCGGAGGCTGAGAGGTGATCTTATCGATGTATATAAAAACCTGAGGTGGATGGATAGGATAAATAGACAACGTCTTTTCCCTGGCGTGGGGGATCCCAGCACTAGAGGGCATAGGTTAATAGTACGAGGGGAAAGACTTTAAAGAGAGTTGAGAGGCAACGTTTTCACACAGAGGGTGGTACGTGTATGGAATGATCTGCCAGAAGAAGTGGTGGAGGCCATTACGATTGCAACATTTAAAAGGCATCTTCATGTGTATATGAATAGGAAGGATGTGGGCCAGGTGCTGACAGGTAGGACTAGATTGCATTGGGATATCTGATCAGCATGTACTGGTTGGACCGACGGGTCTCTGTTTCTGTGCTGTCCATCTATGACTGTTTGACCTTCCAGCCAATTCCGTATCCAAACAGCCAGTTCCGGCAGAATTCTATGGTACTGAACCTGCTAACCAGTGTGCTATGTGAAACTTTGTGTCTTTCTCAATTCCAGGTGACTGATTTCAATGCACAAAGCCATGCTGACTCTCTCTCATCATTTCTTGCCTTTCCAATGACTTGTAAATCCTGTCCCTGAGAATCCCTTCCAACAACCTCTCTGCCACTGACTTCAGGCTCACCTGTTTATAGTTCCCTGGCTTTTCTTTACCACTTTTCTCAAATAATGGCACCCATCTTCCAGCACCTCACCTGTGGCGATCAATGATACAAATATCGCAGCGAGGGGCTCAGCAAAAGCTTCTCTAATTACCCACAAAGTTCTGGGATACACCTGATCAGATTCCAGGGATTTATCCACCTTTATGCATTTTAAGACATCGAGTACCTCCTCCTCTGTAATATGTACACTTGCCAAGTTATCACTATTTATTTCTCCAACATCTCTAACTTTCATATCCCCTTTCAGTAAAATCTGACATGAAATACTTACAGAATCTCTCCCACCTCCTGCTGTTCCATAGACAGTCTTGTTGATCTTTGAGGGTTGCTATTCTCTGCCTAGTTATTCTTTTGTCTTTAGTGTATTTGTAGAATCTCTTCGGATTCTCCTTAAACCTATTTCCCAACGCTATCTCATGTCCCCTTTTCTGCCTCCTGGTTTCCCACGAGTATACTCCTACTGCCCTTATAGTCCCCTAGGGACTCACTCAAACCCAGTGTTCTGTACCTGCCATATCCTTTCTTCATTTTCTTGACCAGAGCCTCAATTTCTCAGGTCACGCAGCAATCCCGACGCCTCCCAGCCTTGGCCTTAATGGGAACATACTATCTGCGTACTCTCATTGTCACAGGCCTATGGAGGCAATGGCAGATGAGGACAGAGAAACAATCATTATCAGTAAAGAGGTCGGGTTGGGAAAGCTAACAACTCATCCTTATCTCTATAATTCCTCTCTAGCCTCAGAACTATCACTATCTCTGGTATCAAAAACATCTCAATCTATGCAACACCCTCCAATCTCTAATCTCCTCCAGTCTCAACACCTTCCCTATCTCTAATCTTGTCCACCCTCACAAATCTCTGTGATATGCCTTTCTTTAATTCTAACCTTCAGGATAACCCATTTTTATTTCAGATTCCTGAACCCTGAGCTCCATAATGTCCTGCTTAACCTCTGTCACATTTTCCTCCAAAAAAACATTAATCAATCACGTATTCTAATATCACTTTCTCTGACCTGGTTTCTAATGTGGCTTGTCATATTCCTATATTATGTATCTGTGGCCTACATGACAGAAAAAGGTGTTGTAGTCCATCGGGTTTATGCTGTAAAATCTCCCAGCTAACTATTTTAATCCCATTTTCCAGCATTGAGCCCATAGACCTGTCAGCCTTGGCATTGCAAGTGTGTTCCTAAATACATCTGAAATGCCATCGGGATTTCTGTCTCTCACTCACTTCCAGACAGGGAGGTTTAGTGCAACTGTTACTCTATGATATCACCCACAGGAACACAGAGCATCTGGGTCTGTGCAAACCAGAGATCACCCACACATTGGGAAGGATGGCAGGGTCCCTGAGAGGGGGCACAGGAGATTTACTAGGATGGTTCAAGGAATGAGGGATTTTAGTTGCACAATTTGTGGGGACTTGTTAACATTCATTACTCATGTGACATGTGTGTTGCTAATACACATCAAGAATAACCATCCACAATTAATGGACTCTTCTTTTCAACCTATCCCCTTGCATGCGCTGTGGTAACCTTCAGGTTAACTACCACCAACATCTCTCTCTAATGAGAGAGTAGTCCTATGGTCTGGGAGGACAATGCTGACTTGATCTTTCACACAGTGATGCCGCTGTCCCTCGGGGGTGGGGAGAGAGAATGCTGAAGGTGGTGAATGGGAAACCACTCAGGTACAGTCCTTTACCCTGGAGGATGTTCAATTTCTTTAATATTATTGGGGGTGGGGGGGTGCACTGATGCAGGCAAGTGGAGAATGTTCCAACACAATCTTGATGTGTACCTTATAGATAGCAAACAGACATTGTGGAATCAGGGGTTTGGAAAAACTGAGAGTATTCTCCTTATAGCAAAGGAAATTGTGGGGAACTGTGACAGAGCGGTTTCCAAAAGTTACATATTTTAATAATAAACCTTACACCCGTCAGCTCATTATACAAGGATTACAGGACACATGTTGAAGATTTGGGAAGATCTATTGAGAGGATGGTTTAATTCAAAGGAGAACTTCAATGCAGCAAATGATCTGGAACACAATACTCTCACACAATATGAATATCCAGGTCCAGGTCCTGATGTATTGAGTAATTCTGTCAGAGTTTGGCTTTACAATGACTGAGATTCCCATCTGAATGTACACCTGTAATACAAGTTTATAAAATCCGTCACTGTCAGTTCAAGCTTGAAACTCATACAATCCCCTCCTCCTAGCACAGGATGATTAGATTAGATTACTTACAGTGTGGAAACAGGCCCTTCGGCCGAACAAGTCCATACCGATGCGCAACCCACCCGTTCCCCTACATTTACTCCTTACTGAACACTGTGGGCAATTTAGCATGGCCAATTCACTTGACCTACACATCGTTGGACTGTGGGAGGAAACCGGAGCACCCGGAGGAAACCCACGCAGACACTGGGAGAATGTGCAAATTCCACACATTCAGTCGCCTGAGGCGGGAATTGTACCTGAGTCTCTGGCGCTGTGAGGCAGCAATGCTAACCACTGTGCCACCGTGCCGTCTTGACTGTACACATTACCCCTGGTAGAGGTCAGCAGGCAATTCAGGGGCAAATCTGTGTGGGTTTCTATGAGTTTCCACCTTGGGACTTCATGTGACTGAACATGGGACAGAATGATCCAAGATTCAGTCAGATATGGAGAGCAGGATTTGCTTCCTTTTCTTTCTTCCGTGCTGCTGCTGTGCCTCCTCAATAAGACATGGGGTGTGAAAGGCTCATGCAGCTCGATAGGCAAGTTGTCTCCATTCTGATTATTGGGCAACAAACTCCTCCCAGTCTTTAAACAGAGTATCCCTGAAAAGATAGCAACTGAGCATGCTTCCCACAGCCCAGTGCTCCCAGTAAATGTTTCGAATAATGAGGGGGGAAATCTCCTAGAAAAGGCATAACAGGAAAGTTCCAAGAGGATTATAAACAGTTTACAGAGAGATATTCACAGGAAAAGTGGGCAACAAGTTGGCAAATGGAGTATAAGTTGGGATAAACTTTAGAAAGCTACACCAGAAAGGGACCGGACTGGGGCCGGGGCCGGGGCCGGGGCCGGCGGGGGGGGGGGGGGGGGGGGGGGGGGGGGGGAATGAGCAGGAAACACAAAGCTAGCACACAGTTACAACAGGGAATCAGGAAAGGGAATGGAATGCTGTCCCTTATTTCAAGTAGTTTGCAATATATACCTTAGTGCAACTAAACAAATGGCGAGTGAGACCACATCTGGAGTAACGTGAATAGATTTGGTCGCTTTAGTTAACGAAATAGAGTAGTTTATTGGTGGCATTTCAGAGAAGATCCTTTGGGATGATCCACGTCTTGAAGGGATTATCCTGTAAATAAAGGCTAAACAAATTGGGAATCTACTCACTGGACTTTGGAAGAATGAGAGACGATCTCTTTGAAACATACAGGATTCTGTCGAGGTTTGACTGGGTAAATATGGAGAAGATGTGTCCCATCACGGGTGAGTCTTGAACCAGATTCTGGGTCAGTCGTGGAATCAAGGATTCTGTTTCAGATTTGTCAAGTTAAAGGCAACACCGACACAGGTTAGGGCTTCAGTAGCAATGGAGCTGGGGTGAGAAGTAGACAAGCAACATTTTAGAGATTGGAATTCCTGGTGTTTGTGATTGTGTAGATGTCTGATCAGGAGGTTACCTTGGGGTCAGATATGAGAGCAATATTGTGAAGAATGTAGTTCTGCCTCAGACACTTCCCAGTGAGAGGGAGGGACACAGCAGTGAGGAAAATGTATTTGGAATAACAACTGAAGGCAATGGGTTTAACAATTGCAGTGTTTCATTGGAGTCAATTGCAGCTAATCGAAGCGTGGTTAGCAGTTTGATAACTGAGTAACAGTGGAGTAATGGAGATGGATGATGGTGAGGGAGAGCTGGACATTGTCAGTGTACATATCAAAAACCTAACACAGTGCTTTTGGGCGATGTTACCTCCTGGCAGTATGCAGGTGAGAAATAGGAGGGAGCAGGGATAGATCCTTGAGGGACACCAACTACAAGGAATTCAGAAAGAAAAGGGAATGTGGAGATGGAGCAGGATTTTCCAATGGCGGTGAGGTCAAATATTAGTTTTCAGCAGAATGGGAGAGAAGGACATAACCAGAAAAGGCAGATAGATCATGGAACAATATCTGTGAATTGGCAAGGGTGGTGGAGGGGTGGCGGGGGGGGGGGGGGGGGGCGGGGGGGGAGGTGCAGTGACAAGCAGGAGGATGAGACAGAGATTTGGAACGTCCATGATTTAGCTACACTAGGGTAAATAGTCAAGATGACCTCGAATAATGCTTGACAAGTGACTCTAGAAAATGCAAGTTTAGGACTAAAATGAGGAGCACTCTTGTGAGGCAGAATGGCTCGGTGGGCTCGTGGAGAGGGAGGAAAGAAACAGAGGCAGCTGATCGGATTATCTCAATGTTATTAACAGAGAAACTCCATGTGCTCCTCCATCTTGTTGTTGGAGGGGAGGATGGAGGAGACAGGATAATGGATATTGTTTTCGAAATTAAAAAAACCAAAACCTGTGATAGTGATTCTAAAACTAAGTGAACAAACTTGTCATATTTATCATTTATCAAGAATATTAAAATATACAACTGAAGTTCAGGTTTGAATCCCAAATTGGGAGAGGGTGGCTCTGAAATCAAGAAAAGAATAACTGGAATGAAGAATCTACTGTTTGGCATGGAAACATTGGGGATGCTTTTTCTGCCATTGACAATGTCCTTGAGGGAAAGAAACCCAACAGTGGGCCATCAAATCACTCATTGTATTAATCACTGCACAGTCTCAACAAAGGACGGCACAGTGGCACAGTGGTTAGCATTGCTGCCTCATAGTGCCAGAGACCCGGGTTCTATTCCTGCCTCAGGCGACTGACTGTGTGGAGTTTACACATTCTCCCCATGTCTGCATGGGTTTCCTCCGGGTGCTCCGGTTTCCTCCCACAGTCCAAAAATGTGCAGGTTAGGTGAATTGGCCATGCTAACTTGTCCGTAGGGTTAGGTGAAGGGGTAAATGTAGGCGAATGGGTCTGGGTGGGTTGCGCTTCGGCGGGTCGGTGTGGACTTGTTGGGCCAAAGGGCCTGTTTCCACACTGTAAATAATCTAATCTAAAAGGAATGAAACTGGATCGACCACATTACATCTACCAATGCACTAGCAAATACATACACAAAATCAGCCCTCTTGACTTCTGTCTCACTGTGGGCCAACAACAGCAGCAGAACTGTACTCCAGCCCAATCTGAAATCTCATGGCCTGATATTCCCCCACACAACCATTAACATCAAGCCAGGGGAATCAACCCTGGTTCAATAGTGAATGCAGGAGGGCATGCCAGCAGTACCAGGCATACCTAAAAATGAGGTCTAACCTGGTGCAGCTACCAAACCTGCATGCCAAGCAGCACAAGCAACACCAGATAGAACTAAGTGATCCCATAAACAATGGATTAGTTCTGCCACACCTCGTCAGGAATGATGATGGACAATTACAGCATCACAGATATCCCCACCCTTACTGATGGAGGGGTCTCACACATCCATGCAACAGATAAGAGGACAGCATTTGCAGCAATTTTCAGCCAGCAGTGCCAAGTGGGTGAGCCTCCTCCATTGGTCCCTGACATCACAGATATGAATCGAAATGGTTTAAAACTCATTTCAAATCAGAAGCTGAGCTGCAAGTTTAGAACTAGGGTGAGGTGGGGGAAGGGGAAATGAGGAAACTGTTGAAGTCCACATTGATGCCCTGGGATTGAAGTGTTCCGAGGTGGAAGATGAGGCGTTCTTCCTCCAGGCGTCTGATGGTGAGGGAGCGGGGTTGAAGGAGGCCCAGGACCTCCATGTCCTTGGCAGAGTGGTAGGGGCAGTTGGAATGTTGGGCTACGGGGCGGTGTGGTTGATTGTTGCGGGTGTCCTGGAGATATTCCCTAAAGTGCTCTGCTAGGAGGCGCCCAGTCTCTCCAATGTAGAGGAGACCGCATCGGGAGCAACGGATACAATAAATGATATTGGTGGATGTGCAAGTAAAACTTTGGATGTGGAAGGCTCCTTTAGGGCCTTGGATAGAGGTAGGGGAGGTGGTGTGGGTGCAAGTTTTACAGTTCCTGCGGTGGCAGGGGAAAGTGCCAGGATGGGAGGGTGGGTTGTAGGGGGTCGTGGACCTGACCAGGTAGTCACGGAGGGAACGGTCTTTGCGCAAGGCGGAAAGGGGTGGGGAGGGAAATATATCCCTGGTGGTGGGGTCTGTTTGGAGGTGGCGGAAATGTCGGTGGATGATTTGGTTTATGTGAAGGTTGGTAGGGTGGAAGGTGAGCACCAGGGGCATTCTGTCCTTGTTACGGTTGGAGGGGTGGGGTCTGAGGGCGGAGGTGCGGGATGTGGACGAGATGCATTGGAGGGCATCTTTAACCACGTGGGAAGGGAAATTGCAGTCTCTAAAGAAGGAGGCCATCTGGTGTGTTCTGTGGTGGAACTGGTCCTCCTGGGATCAGATACGCCGGAGGTGGAGGAATTGGGAATATGGGATGGCATTTTTGCAAGAGGTAGGGTGGGAAGAAGTATAATCCAGGTATCTGTGGGAGTCAGTGGGTTTGTAAAAAATATCAGTGTCAAGTCGGTAGTCATTGGCAAGAAGCGACTAAGAGGGGATTTGATAGAGACACACAAGATGATCACAGGATTAGATAGGGTAGATAGTGAAAGTCTTTTTCCTAGGATAATGACGCTAGCATGTATGGGGGGTATAACTACAAATTGAGGGGTGATAGATTTAAACAGATGTCAGAGGCAGGGTCTTTACTCAGAGAGTGTTTAGGGTATGGAATGCAATACCTGCTAATGTAGTTAACTCAGCCACATTAGGGAAATTTAAACAATTCTTTACTTAAACACATGGGTGATTTTGGGATAGTGTAGGGGGACGAGCTGAGAATAATTCACAGGTCGGCGCAACATCAAGGACCGAAGGGCCTGTTCTGCACTGTATTGTTCTATGACTATAGTGCTACAAGAGATTTCTGCTGTCTTAAACAGAGTGATGGATCTTGTATTGTGGGCTTTCAAAATGTCAGCGATCTCTGCCAACAATGTACGAGATAGAGTCAGGGCAATAATATGATGCTGCAACAGGAGGGGAATAGCTATCTCCATAGAAAACCCTACACCTTCTCACCTATTTTCACCTCTAAAACTGACGAAATTCTACAAAAGCACCTCCATATCCCACCACAACACTTTGCCCTACAATCGTGGTATCTGGCTGTGCACAAGGAGGAGTGCAACAGTCTGTATTGGGACCCAATGGGGCCCTGAAACACTTGGTAAAGACTGAAATCTTCTGAGCATCGAGAGCCCCACCACATTGTATGTATTTTCTATATTTTTTCCTCTGTTCCTGACTTCCCTTGTTTTTCCTAATGAACCTGATCAAAGTAGTTATTACACACACCTGCACAAGCTGTGAACTGAACTCAAGCCTCTCGATCTAAGATTCGGGATATTTTCACTACATCACAAGACATCGACTCTAACTTCCCTTGTCCCTTATTGTTTATTGTGCTTAGCCTGCTGAGTCACGTCTGAATCAACTCTGCAATTGGGAGGAAGGGGCGGAACTGATGACCGAGTGAGGAGCGGGGCCAAAGCATTCTCGGGGAGTAAACGCTTCAAGATTGGTCAGAAAGCAAACTGTTTTGCAGGATTGATCATTCTCATTAACATAGTGGAGCATTAAACCTCTCTCAAAAATCTATGTGAAATTTTAACAAACAGTTGAGATGCAAATCTGATAACGTACATATTTCCAAACGATTTGCACAACTCGAGTAAGAAACCTCTTTTCAAACTCCCAGAACAATTGGTAATTTACATATCTGGCCGGTATGGTTAAATTGAAGCAACCAATCTATTTACATGCTAGATAGCGCCATGACCATAACTCGACAGAGCAATTATTGATGACTACTATTTCTCCCATGATTCTGTGCAGATATGAATATTCCCTGTAAACTCATTGATAAATTCAAACGCACGCGTAGTTCGCTTTCTATGTGGAGCATGCGCAGTGTCACATTGACCAGGACAGAGAGACATGGAGCTGCTTTCTCTGGCAGCGGCTGCGATCATCTTCAAACAGCGGCGCTCAGGGCCGGTGTGTGGGAGCCTCGCTGGGAGAAAGGAGCGGAAAGAATTCACAAATCCCAAGTAAAGGTTAAAAAGACCCTTCAGGCCCGGGTCAGGATGTGGCGGTCTCTGATAAGGGAAACGGCCCAGGATCACGGCCGCCATTTGTTTGAGGGAAGAGGGAGCCCGGGCCTGAGGGCCGCCATCTTGAGAAGGTCAAGGTGCAGGAGGGCGGGGCTCTCGGGGTCTGTAGAACAATCAGAGGAAAGGGAAGACCTCTTGTTCTTGTTTAATTCCACGAAGAGAATGTAAGGACTGCAGATGCTGGAGATCAGAGCTGAAAATGTGTTGCTGGAAAAGCGCAGCAGGTCAGGCAGCATCCAAGGAACAGGAGAATCGACGTTTCGGGCATGAGCCCTTCTACAGGATTCCTGAAGAAGGGCTTATGCCCGAAACGTCGATTCTCCTGTTCCTTGGATGCTACCTGACGTGCTGCGCTTTTCCAACAATTAATTCCACGAACACAGCTTCACTGGGCGATCCCACAGGAATATCCTCTCTCAGTCCTGCTGTGATGTTTCACCCAATCAGAACCAGCAGCTCTCCTCCTCTCTCAGCTCCCCTTCTGTCCTTCCTTCAGCATCTGTCCCCTGGAACATTGAGCTGCCTGTCCTGACCCTCCCTCAGCTGTTGTTCTGTAATACCTGTGATATCCCAGTCCCACCTGAGATTACTTCACTAAAGACAGGAATGCACTCTATGGATATTTCTTAACATCAGCAATTGTTTAATACTCACTTATGGGTTTTTAATCTAATCGTTTTTGAAACATTTAATTCACATCCAAACATTTGCAATGGTGGGATTTGAACCTGTGTCCAGAGAACATTTGCTGAGTTTCTGGATTAATTATCTCACAATAATGCCATTAGGCCTTCACTTCACCTGCTCTCAGGTTGCGCATTCCACTGCAACATGAATCAAAACCCTTTCTTCCTGCACAATTGTTTGATCCTGCACTCTGGTGATATGACTCAGTATCTCTCCATGTGGTATCCCTCACTATGTGGGTCCAATTGCTGCTTCTGTCAGCGCCTCTCACTCTTGCAGCTACTCCAGATCCTGAGCCAACAGAATTCTCCACTCCAGAGAGATGAGGCAGCACAGGCCAGGATTGGAGACTGGGATTTTCCAGATCTCTGTGGGGCTCAATGCCATTCTACATGTGTAAACCTCACAGCATCAGTCAAATTTCCCATTCTGCCTATTTCTGTGTCTTCTACAGGTACTCAGGGAGTTCATGACTCAATAGACTTTCCAACTGCTGGTTGGGACGATGGTTGGTTAGCCAGAGAGACAAAGGTCAGGGAGGTCGGGAGTCTTCAATAAATCCTGCCGCCTGGTAAGATCATTCCAGTGCACAGAGCAGAGAGCAATTAGAGGGCTCCAAACGTTAGCTAACAAGACATGACATAAATATAGTACTGGAGGGTGAGTACAGTCCAGACCCACACCAGGCTCAGTCACCACCTTTACTTTAAGTTTGGTTTTGTACTGAGACAGCATCAAGAGCTCCCAGTTTTCAATCCAGTCATGTGCTGTCTTGGTGAGCATCAGGACAACAGAGGGGAAAGCAGACCTCCCACGAGATGGTGGTAATGCTTCCTGGGATCTTCCTGTTCCCTATTCCCCCTCTAACACTGTTTCTATGGCTTGTCTTGTGGAACAGTGTCTTCAATCGTTCTAACTCCTATAACAGTTCCTATATCTGTCTTCTCCTCCCCTCTCACCAATTATTTCACATATTTGAAACCTCCAGTCCAGATGACAATCCATATCGCTGTAACTTGCTTCAGTCTCTCCAACATGCCTTGTCTCGATAGTCTCCTTCTCCAACAACTGGAGACACAGGGTCTGTTTCTGTGCTGCATGACTCTTCGGCTGAGGTTTCCTAAATGGAATGAGTTGCATTTGCCTATGTTTGGCTCATATCCCTTCAAATCTTCTCCTCTCCATGTACCTGCCCAAGTGTCTTTTCCATGTTGTAATTGTACTTGTTTTTACCATTTCCTCTGGCAGTCCATTCCGTCTATGCACCATCCTCTGTGGAAAATGTTGCCCCTCAGCTCCCACTTTAAATACTTGCTCTGTCACCTCACGTTTATGCCTCTAGCTTTGGACTCACCTACCCTTGGCTATTCACCTTACTTAGGCCCTACAAGGTTTCATAAACCTTTATAAAGTCACACCGTGGCCTCCTCTGCCCAGGAGAAATATTGACGACAATGTTACAAATATCTCCAACTCATGTACGCATTGCTCTGACCAATGAAGACAAGTGTGCCAAATGCTGCTTTCCCCACCACTCTGTCCACCTGTGATGGCACTTCCAACTAACCATGTTACTGCACCCCTTGGTCTCTCCCTGTTTGACAACACAGTCCAGGGCCCGACCATTAACTGTATTAGTCCTCCCTGGTTTGACTTAATTAAATCCAGCACCTGAATTAAATTCCATCTTTCATTCCTTGGCCCACTAGCCCAGTTGATTAACATCCCCTTCGATAACTATATTCCCTGCCCACTCTTCCATTAATCTTGGTATCCACAAACATACTAACAGAGACTGCTATTTTTTTCGCTCAGATTGTTTATATAAATGGTGCACCAATCCTGAAAGCAGACTGCTGGTCAGAGGCCTCCAGTCTGAACAACAACCCTCTCCCACCTCCCTCTGTCTCCCACTGTCATCCCATTGTGTATCCAGTTGGCGAGCTCTCCCTGATCCCTTGTGATCTACCCTTACTTACCAATGTATCATGCAACACCTTGACGTCTGTTGCTCTGCCTTCGTCTTCTTGGTCACATCTTGAACAAACTCCATTCAAGTTTGTGAGATTTGTTTTCCCACGCGCAAAGCCATGCTGGCTGGCTGCAATCAGTCCTTATATTTCCCACTGCAAGTAAGTCATATCTCTCAGAATGACCTTCAACAACTGACCCACCCTGATGTCTGGCTCATCAGTCTGTACACCCCTGGCTTTCTCTTGCATCCTTCCTTAATTAATGGCACAATATTATAATCACAGTCAGAAAGTTAGTGCTAACCATACTCTAAAACTGATCTCGTCCCACCTGCCTGTTCCTGGATCATATCCCTTCAAACCTTTCCTATTCCTGGAGTAATACAAATGTCTTTTAAACATTGTAATTGTCCCCATGTTCACCCCTTCCTTGGGAAGGTCATTCCACACACAACCAACCCTCTGTGTAACAATGTACCTCTCAAGTCTTTTTTTTATATGTCTCTCCTCTAAACTTAAAAATGTAGTGCCTTGTCTTGAAACTCCCCTGTACAAGGGAAAAGACAACTCCCATTAACTCTATCTATTCCCCTCATGATTTTATAAACTTCTATGAGGTCATCTGTCAACATTCAGGTTTCAGTGAAAAAAGGGCTGATGCCCGAAACGTCGATTCTCCTGTTCCTTGGATGCTGCCTGACATGCTGCGCTTTTCCAGCAACACATTTTCAGCTCTGATCTCCAGCATGTACAGTCCTCACTTTCTCCTCAATGAAAAAATACCAATCTCTCCAGCCTTTCTTTATAACTGTAACCTTCCATACCCGTCCACGTCCCAGTAAATCTCCTCTGAACCCTCTCCAGCTTAATAATATCCTTCCGATATCCTGGGCGACCAGAACTGGACACAGTATTCCAGAAGAGGTCTCAGCAATGGCATGTATAATCTCAATGTGACTTCCCAACTCCTATATCCAAAGGACTGAGCAATGAAAGCAAGTGAGGCAAGCACCTTTTTTTGACCTTCCTGTCTCTCCATGTTGCAAACTTCAAAGAATTATGTACCTGAACCCCGAGTTCTACAACACACTCCGAAGGTCCTATCATTAATTGTATAAGTCCTGCCCGTGTTTGTTGCACCAAATGCCTTACCTCACATTTATTCAGATTGAACTCCATCGACTATTTTTCAGCCATTCACACATTTCATCAGGATCCCTTTGTAATCTTAGAAAACCTTCTTCACTGTCCACAATGCCACCCTCCAGTCTACCTGCCTATCACACATAGCTCTCTATGGTACAAACATCTCTGCTAGGGCCCCTACAATTTCTTCACCAGCTTCCCACAATGTCCTAATATACATTTGATCAGGTCCTGGGGATTTATCTATCTTTGTGTATTAAAACCTCCAGCACCTCCTTTCCTATAATGTGGACTCATTTCAGGACATTCAGTCACAGAGATGTACAGCACGGAAGCAGATCCTTCAGACCAACTCCTGCATGACATATCTAGTCACATTTGCAAGAATTTTGCTAATCTCACTCAAAACCCTTCCTTTAATATACCTATCCACATGCCTTTTAAATGTATTTCTATCAGCCTACATTATTTCCTCTGGCAGCTTATTCCATACACTCTGCAGGAACCAATTGTCCTTTAGGTCCCTTTGAAAATTTCCCCTCGAACTTTAAAGCTATGCCCTGTCGGTTTGCAATCCCCCCACCCTGGGGAAAAGACCTTGTCTACTCACCCTATCGATGACCATCATGATTTTAAACACCTTTATCAGGTAACTCCTCAGCCTCCCATGTTCAAGTGAATTCAGCCCCAGCTTATTCAGCTTTTCCCTGCAGCGCAAACCCTACAACCCTGGCAAATCCTTGGTCATCTGAACCCTTTCATGTTCCACAACATCCACAGCATTGAGACCAGAACTGCACACAGCATTCCAATAGTAGTCAGGCCAAACACTCTTTAGTTCCCTGAGCCCCCCAGTCTTTATCCACAGTAATTTCCAAAGTGAAATATTTGTTTTGAATCTTGTAGTTTCACACATTGTTGCCTTCATTGATCATTAAGGAGACCGGGTTTGTCCCGAGCTCTTCTTTTGTTCTTAATTCACTTGTAGAGTCTCTTTGGATTCTCCTTAACTTTCTCTGCCAAAGCTATCTCGGGTCCCCTTTTTACATTCCTGATTTCCATTCTAAATGTATTTCTACAGCCCTGATGCTCCTGAAGGGATTCCCTTGAGTCAGCCAGTTATATCTGCCATGTGCCCCCTTTTTTCTTGACCATAGCCTCGAAAATCAGCCAGTGTTTCCTAATTCAGTCAGCATTGAGCTGCGCACTAACAGGAACACGCTGGCACTGAACGCTCCTTTTATCTCGGTTTTAAAATATTCCTACTTGCCAGACTTCCCTTTACCTGCAAATAACCTCCCCAAATCTACTTTAAAAATTCATGACTATCTTGCTCCATTGTATAACTTGAACTTGTGGACCAGGCCTGTCCTTTTCCATTGCTATTTTCAAACTAATACAATTAGAACATAGAACATAGAACATAGAAGAATACAGCGCAGTACAGGCCCTTCGGCCCTCGATGTTGCGCCGATCAAAGCCCACCTAACCTACACTAACCCACTATCCTCCATATACCTATCCAATGCCCGCTTAAATACCCATAAAGAGGGAGAGTTCACTACTGCTACTGGCAGGGCATTCCATGAACTTACGACTTGCTGAGTGAAGAACCTACCCCTAACATCAGTCCTATATCTACCCCCCCTTAATTTAAAGCTATGCCCCCTTGTAATAGCTGACTCCATACGTGGAAAAAGGTTCTCACTGTCAACCCTATCTAACCCCCTAATCATCTTGTACACCTCTATCAAGTCACCCCTAAACCTTCTTTTCTCCAATGAAAACAACCCCAAGTGCCTCAGCCTTTCCTCATAGGATATTTCTACCATACCAAGCAACATCCTGGTAAACTTCCTCTGCACCCGTTCCAGTGCCTCCACATCCTTCCTATAGTATGGCGACCAAAACTGCACACAATATTCCAGATGCGGCCGCACCAGAGTCTTATACAACTACAGCATGACCTCAGGACTCCGGAACTCAATTCCTCTACCAATAAAAGCCAGTACGCCATATGCCTTCTTCACTGCACTATTTACCTGGGTGGCAACTTTCAGAGATCTGTGTACATGGACACCAAGATCCCTCTGCTCTTCCACACTAGCAAGTAGTCTACCATTAGCCCAGTAATCCATCTTTTTATTACTCTTACCAAAGTGAATCACCTCACACTTAGCTACATTGAACTCCATTTGCCACCTTTCTGCCCAGCTCTGCAGCTTCTCTATATCCCGCTGTAACCTGCCATACCCTTCCTCACTGTCTACAACTCCTCCGACTTTCGTATCATCCGCAAACTTGCTCACCCAACCTTCTAACCCTTCCTCCAGGTCATTTATAAAAATGACAAACAGCAATGGTCCCAAAACAGATCCTTGCGGAACACCGCTAGTGACGGTACTCCAAGATGAACCTTTGCCATCAACTACTACCCTCTGTCTTCTTCTAGCCAGCCAATTCCTAATCCAAACCTCCAACTCACCCTCAATGCCATATCTCTGTATTTTCTGCAGTAGCCTACCATGGGGGACCTTATCAAACGCCTTACTAAAATCCATATACACACCACATCTACCGCTTTCCCCTCATCTACCTCCTTAGTCACCTTCTCAAAGAATTCAATAAGGTTTGTGAGGCACGACCTGTCCTTCACAAAACCATGCTGACTATCCTTGATCACATTATTCTTATCCAGATGTGCATAAATTCTATCCCTTACAATTCTCTCTAAGACTTTGCCCACAACAGAAGTGAGATTCACTGGCCTATAGTTACTAGGATTATCCCTACTCCCCTTCTTGAACAAGGGAACCATGTTTGCTAGCCTCCAGTCCTCTGGCACTACTCCTGTAGACAAAGAGGACACAAAAATCAAGGCCAATGGCTCTGCAATCTCCTCCCTTGCTTCCCAGAGAATCCTAGGATAAATGCCATCAGGCCCAGCGGACTTATCTATTTTCACCCTTGCCAGAATTTCCAACACCTCTTCTCTACATATCTCAAATTCTGGTGACTTTCCAAAGTGCGTCCCCGCTAACACCTCAGTCCCGTTCCCGACCTTGTTTCCCAAGTGGAGGTCAGGTTGAGCCCCATTCTCCAGTTGGGTCATTTACATAATGAGTGGGAGTTTCTAGAACACTTATCAAATTCCTTCCATCCAACTGCTTAACACAGTAGCAATCCCAGTCCAGGTTTGGAAACGGTAAAATCCCCTACCATTACGACGTTATCATTCTAACAGATATGTGAGATCTCTGAAATATTTGCTCCTTCATCTCCCATTGCCTATCGCTGTAGTACAATCGTAGCAAACTGATGACCAATTTTTATTTCTCGGTTCCACTAATATCATTCCACTAATATTATATCATTGAGACTAGGACCCGTGGACACAGCCTTAAAATTAGAGGGGTCAATTCAGAACAGAAATACGGAGACATTTCTTCAGCTGGAGAGTAGTGGGCCTGTGGAATTCATTGCCACAGAGTGCAGTGGAGGCTGTGACGCTAAATGTCTTCAAAGCAGAGATTGATAGATTCTTGTTGTCTGGAGGAATTAAGGGCTACGGGGAGAATGCGGGTAAGTGGAGTTGAAATGCCCATCAGCCATGATTGAATGGCGGAGTGGACTCGATGGGTCGAATGGCCTTCCTTCCACTCCTATGTCTTATGGTCTTAATTGGGCGATCCTGAATGAATATTCTCTCTAGGTACTGCTGGGATGTTTCCCCCAATCAAACCCCCAATCAGCTCTCCTCCTGTATTGCCTCCTGTTCTATCCTTCCTGTAGCCTCTGTCCCGTGGAACATTGAGCTGCCAGTCCTGTCCCTCCCTTATCTGTGTTTCTGTAATATCTATGGTATCCCAGTCCCATGTTCCCTTCCATGCTCTGGGTTCATCTGCCTTATCTGTGCGGCCCCTTGCATTGAAATAAATGCAGTTTAATTAATCAATTTTCCCTCATTGCCTGCTATGTTCGTGCCTGCCTTGTCTATTTAAATCGCTCTCTTCAACATCTATACCAGCATCAAACTTCTTTCTGGCTGTACGACTGTTTGCGGTCCCACATATCTGCCAGGCGAGTTTAAATCCTCTCGAACAGCTCCAGCAACTCTCCCCACCAGGATATGGGTCCCCCTGCTGTTCCCAGTTTAGGTGTCTTCCTCACTCTGTCTACCTGTGCTGACACCTTCAGACATCCAGGGACTTGTCCACCAAGGTCCCTGTGTTCCTTAGTACTCCAGGCGGATATCATTTGCTGATTAGACTTCCCACAGCGCATTAACTCACAGTAAACTCCATCTGCCATTACTCTGCTCAGTTTATCATCTGATCAATATCAGACTACAGCCTGAGACCATGCTCCTCACTGTGGACAACACCCTCACCTTTCATGTCATCTGCAAACCTACCAATGATACCTTCTGCTTTCACATCCGAGATATTAATGTACATAATAACCAGCAATGGTTCCTGTACAGAACCCTGTGGTACACCCGCTGGGCAAAGTTTTCCAGTCGTGAAAAACCTGCTCCACCAATTATGGAACCAATTTGCCAATTTGCCTTGGATTCCATGGGCTCTTTCCTTTTGGACCGGCCTTCCATGTGAGACCTTGTCAAAGACATTAATAAACACCATGTTACCACATCAGCTGCACTGCCGTCATCAATATCAGAGGACAGTCCTCTACCAAGTCCATACAGACAATCCCTAATGCATTCCTGTCCTTTCGAATGCTGATTCATCGTGTCTCTCACAATTGTTTCCAATAATTTCCCTCCCCCTGCTGTCGGACTATCTGCTCTGTAATTACCTGACCTATCCCTGCTGCTCTTGAACAAAGGAACCACATTAGCGATCCTCCAGTCATTTGGCATTTCACCTGTGGCCAGCAAAGTATTAAATATATGCGCCAGGGTCCCAGCAATCTCCTCCCTTACTTCCCATAACTGCCTGGGATATATTTTATTGTTATTGGGAATTTCTCCACCTTTTTGCCTGTGAATACATTTAACGCTTCCTTCTCATTGATCATAAGATGTTCCAGAACCTCACCATCCCAACTGAAATCCCCGGCTACAATGTCTTTCTCCTGTGTGAATACAGATGGGAAGTATCCATTGAAGTTCTCACCTACTTCCTCTGGTTCCATGCACAGATTGTCCCTTTGGTTTCTAACAGGCCCCACTGCTTAGTTGGGGATCATTTTACGCTAACTGTACTTATTAAATATCTAGTGGCTTATCCTTAACATTATCTGCTAAGGATATTTTGTGACCATTGTTTGCCCGTTGACTTTTAAGGACCCCCCCACCCCCACCCCCCGCGCTTTCTATCTAACTCCTTTTTTACCCATTATTGTTAGCGTTGTTCATTTTGCCTCAGTTTCCACAAGGTTGTAAACCATTGAATATTTATGTTCCACAATTTGTTTCCCCTGTAACCATATCTCTCTGGGATCTAAATCTCTTTCAGCTGTGTCACAAATCCAGCTAACTTATTGAAGATACTTTGTCTATGTGGAAAAAAAAACTTTCTGTACTCTTTTCCACAATTTCCTATCACAAACCAATTCGTTAATGTAGAGTTTTAGTTAAACTCTGGCCCATTCTCTTCCTTTCTGCTTGTCTTCAGCCACATCCCCCATGCTGTTCCGATGCATCACCTTTTCTATTTGGATTTGGAAAACACTTTGCTGTGGGTATGTCATGCAGACCATGTGAGGATGGGCAGATGTCATTCTCGAAAGGACAAGTGTTTGGGTTTTTTGTACATCAGCAATGGTCTCATACATATTTATGGATGGTTAATTATAATATTTGAATTTATTAATTTCAAATTCCACCACTTCAGATGGTGGGATTCAAACCTGTCTCCCCTGAACATTAGCTGAGGTTTTGGATACATGCTCTAGCAATAATACCACGAGGCCATCACTTCACCTTCTCTCACGTTGCTCATGCCTGAGCACTGATACCAGGGCATCATGAAGCTAAACATCTTCTTCTGTCACAATTGTTTGATCCTGACACCTTCCTGAACTCTGGTGATATCACTCGGTATCTCTCCATGTGGTATCCCTTACTGTGTGGGTCTAATTCTGCCTCTGTCAGTGTCTCTCTCTCTTGCAGCTACTCCACATCCTGAGCCAACAGAATTCTCCACTCCAGAGAGATGCAACAGCACAGGCCAGGGGGGTGGAGACTGGGATTTTACAGATCTCTGTGGGACTCAGTGCCATTCTACATGTGTAACCTTCACTATATCAGTGTAATTTTCCATTCTGTCTATTTGTCTGTCTCCTGTAGGTACTCAGGGAGATTCAATAGACATCCCAGCTGCTGGGTGTTCCATCCATCACTACATTGAAGATGTTTGGTCAGCCAGAGAGACAAAGTGCAGGGAGATCTAGAGCCTTCAATAAATCCTGCAGTGAGGTAAGATCACTCACAGTGCACAGAGCAGAGAGCAATGTGAGGGATCCAAACATCAGCTAACAGCACATGACATAGATACAGTGCTGGAGGGGGAGCACAGTACAGACACAACTCTGGCTCAATCACCACGTCTACTTTAACTTACGTTGTACTGAGACAACATAGAGAGTTCACAGTTATAAATCCAGGCCTGTGCTGTCTTAGTGAGCATCAGTACAACAAAGGGGAAAGCATGCCTCCGACGAGAGGATGGGAATGCTGCCTGAGATCTTTCTGTTCTGTGTACCTTCTCCAACACTGTACCTGTGGTATGTCTTGTGGATCAGTGTCTTCAATAATTTTTTAACTCCTATAACAGTTCCTATCTCTGTTACCTCCTTCTTTCCATATAGGAAAATGTGTCTGTGTTCAAATATGTTGGAAGTTTAATGGAAACGTACGAATTATTTAAATGGAGTGATTGGATTGAGGCACAGAGGAATCAGGCACCTGGATCACACAAAAAAGGTCGTGTACATCAAGGTTTTAGAGAGGCCAGACAAATGTTGAAACTTTCTTGAAACAGAATTCATTCAGATGTAGGAAGAATTTTCTACCGTTTTACAGGGTATTGATGAGACCACATCGAAAGAGCTATGGCCAGAATGACCTGCAAAGCAGTCCAGAGAAGATTCACTCAACTGACTCCTGTGAAGAATTGTATTTCAGGAGGAAATATTTACCAGACTGGCACTGGATCTCCTGGAGTTTAGCTGGACAATATGTGATTTTGGTTAACCTCAGAATAGTCCGAATAGCCTTTTTAAGTTGAATTCTGAAATAATATTTCAGTATGTATGAGAGATTACAATAAGTGGATGGAAAGTAAAACTGAAGGATATCTCATTTCATACGATGTGGATTGTTTCAGCCCTCTCAAAGTGTTGTGTATTTGTGAAACTCACTTACCAGAGCGCGATGAAAGAAAGGACTTTGAATATTCATAAGGCAGAGGCAGGCAGATTCTTGACTAAGAACGTTACACTAAAGTAAGGGCAAAGAAGGAACACTTATGCCTGATGCTAGTTTTTACTTTTTTGTTGTCTTCAGATACCGTAAAATTAGGAGACTTTTCTCATGAACAGATTGATGGGCACAACTTTCCAAATGTGTTTTTTAAACAAGTGAAAAACTTCTTTGAAACTGCTTTAGAAATTAGATAATGTCGAATAGATGTCTTAACAGTGCAGCTTCCTTTCAGTTGTTGTTGTGAGGTGAGTTTCGTTCGCATGCCACCGATCTGTTGCTTATGTATAATTTCCACTCATAATGTTTTAGTGAACTCCAGTGGTCCTCGTGGTGCAGGAACACTAACATTTTTGTTTCAGAGAGAGTTACAGGATTCTGAACAAGTAACAGTGAAGGGACAATGGTTTCGATTCAAGTCAGGATGCAACGTGACCTTGGAGAATATATTCTTCACCAATTGATGCTCACAAGCTATGGAAATGCTGAGACTATTTTCTGTTTTCAAGAATTAAAGTGATAGAGTTTTATAGCACACGGACAGGCCATTCAGCACAACATGTCTACACCAATCAGAAAACACCAAACTACAAAAATGAAAGTTACCTCAAGGTGCATGGCCGACTCTGCTCTGGCATTTTGTGCAAATTCAGCTGCTGATTAAATGCTGCATTAACTTGTGTTATTCGTGACCTGGGCTGTCAGTTGGCCTTTTATTTCAATGTATTCACGAAATGGTTTCTGCAAATGCATCACACTACTTCAAAGTCCGTAACAAGCCCATCAGATCAGTAAACATGGTTACATTGTTCAATTTTTATTAGGAAATTGGATTTTTTCAATAATTCATTTGGGATTTTAATGGGGCTAGTCCAAAATTCATTGCCGTTGAGAAATTCCAGTCCAGTTGGTGTTGGCCCATCCAAGTGGCTGTTGGGAGTGAGTGCCAGCAGTGCATCTCACGTGCTGGTTGAGCTGGGAACAATTATTACTGGTGGTGGACGTAGTGTTAAACAAGCCGCTGTACTGTGATGAACAGTGGTAGAAAAACGCAGGAAAGCTGACTCTTTGTCAAAGCGAATATGTAGCAAGGAATTTATTATTCTGCAGAGAAATAACAACCTTACAACTAGAAGTCTACATAACAATAACGGAAAGTTTGTTTCTATATTATTGGTTTCCTTAAACTAATAGTGTCAAACAGCTGGAATAATGTTGGTAGACTTATTGAACGAAACTTACACTGAGTATGTGAATTATCTTGGATATTTTCAGAGATGGATGGCATGTCCTCGGTTTAGTAACTGCTGATGCTCCATGGAATGATGCTGATTTGTAATCTCCCCACTTACTGGGCACAGTTCGATGGAACAAAGCAAAAATTACCATTTGGATAGTGCTTCACAATATATCATGGAATCGTATAATAAAGAAGATGCCTATCAAATCTGGCACCATCAAGTGCTGATACAAGTGCTTTGCCAAGTTTGTACGGTTTCTTTCCTCAACCACCCTCACAGGCAATGCATTCCAGAAGCACATCACGCTCTGGGTTCAAAACAGATTTCACAAATCCTCACTCAATCTCTTGTCTTTCACTTTAAACGTGTATCCTCTTGTATTTAACCGTTTGACTAAGGGGAAGGGCTGCTGTCTGTTCACTCTGTCTATTCCTCTCTGCTGTTATACACCTCTGTCAGGTTCACACCATAATTTTCTCTGCTTCAAAGTAAAGCAAAAGCAAATCCAGACTATCTTCATGGTTTGAGTTCTCTCTTGTGCTGTTATTCTTTCACAGTGCAGCATCTCACATATTGCAGTGTTAAGTTTTTCGATCATTGATTGGCCATCTGAACAATTCGGTTGTACCCTCCTGTAAACTAACACTTTCGTCCTCACTGTGAACCACCGGAATAATCATTGTGTTATCCACGACATTGTGTAACATGCTCTAACCCCCACCCCCATCTCCCACATTCTTATCATCAACGTGTATGAATATCAGAAACAAAACCTGATTTTCTACCTGTTCGACAGTCATTGTTGCAGAGGAAGAATTGATAATTCCAGTCTATAGTTTTCCCTCTTTTGGTGAACTTGCAGCATGATACAGGAGATGGCTTTTATTAGAGAGCCACAATACTATTTTGGACAAGGAACTGAATTCTGCTTTTATACTCCAGCCCTCTGCATGTATTATTCATAATACATCATTAATCTTGGACTCGCTTTTGGTACTGTGCACTGCAAAATTTCCATTTTATGTGGGACTGCAGCTCATTCTTTATAACATTCACTGCAATCCCATCAGAACAGAGAACTTTTTTTAATCTGCAGGATGGACGCCGGCTCATTCATGAAGTTTGTTTGAAGGAACTAAGGTGATGAGGATAAAGATTCAGTTAAATTCTGCATGATAAGCATGCAGTAGAAGATCAAATCACATTCTCATTTCTACATTGAATTGGAAGCAAATTCATTGAATAAAACACCCACCGTTCTGAATATTGTTTAGTGACATAAAGTAACATAATGTCGAGATAATGAATTGGAGAGAAAAGAAAATGTCTGCACTTGATGGAGATACAGAAATGTAGAGTGGATGTACAATATGAGCAAGAATTCTGTCAATAAAAGAAGTATGAGAAACATTTTACTAATATCTAAAGGAAACCAGATCCCAATTTTCGTTAACAGTGATGTTTGATTGTCCATCAATCTCAGTTTTCCAACTGCATGGTTTTCCCTGCCACAAATGGTCCTTCTGACTGACCAGCTCGTCCCCTTCCTATTCTTTCCTTACCCAACTACTTTCTTTGCATTGTCCCTTCTGCTGTGACATATCCTTCCACTGACCATCTCCCTTCACACTTCTCACACTGTGTATCACACCCACTTTCCATGACTCTCCCTTTCGCTTCTTGCTCTCACACTAAATGCTGGACATTGCTGACCTCTGTGCTACTACATGTCATCAGTGAATGGTGCGTTTGAAATGCTCACTGTCCAACAGCAACAGAAAACAGCATATTTGCCACTGTCTGATGTGCCGTGAACAGGATGGCTTTGTTAACTATTGGTACAGAGTGGAGTTTCTTCCTGTCCCTTTATCACAACACTTAATCAAACAGCCTCATCACCAACAGGACAAACATCTGAGGACAGAATTGAAAGTCCATATATCAATTTTCTTTTGTATATTGTGAGGATATTGTTCAAACAAACCCTATTCTTGTCTTTTACTCCTTGTTCTTTTAACTGATCTTCCAATATAATTTGAGGTGAGATCAGAGAGACTTCCCTTTCAATCGAAGCAGGACTGGACTAAACGTAGAATCAAGGACCCTGAGCAAAACTGTGATTAATGAGAATTTGAGAACATTCTGCACTGGTAATGGGAACAATGGGAAAACAATCTCTCCAAGTTATCTCCCAAATTGCATGCCATTTTGATTAGGAACTAATTTGCTGTTTCTTCACAACCAGTTGTTAAAACAACTTGGAATGTGCCTACAAGCAGCTCTGTGTGTATGTGTATCACTTGGACAGAAGAGATTCAAGTAAGCTGCTCTATGTCGCTTTTTCCAGAGTGATTGTCTTTGACACGTAAAATCTGCACATGCTAATTCCTTCCAAAACCCGTGGATAACTATGCCCTGTACCAATGTATCTTATTTTTCCACAGTTTCATCTAATGTTTCAGAAATATAAGACCTTGCTGAATGAGTTGACCCTAGTGACACCAGGAGCATGATATGAGATTGAGGTAATGATTGGGATCCTTAATTCAATTGGTTACTTACAGTGGATTGATCATGTGATTAATGGCGACTGAATTCAACATCCTCATGGTGACTTATGACATAGAAAATGTTATTAATATTTATGGCTCTGTCAAATAAAAAGCTTTTAATTTTTCATTCAATGATGATAACCAAATACATGAGAGTTAACTGAATTGGCAGCTTCACTGTTCCCTTTCATATCAGAAAAATATCCACACTGCAAACGAAAAAGGAAGTTGGAAGTGCTGGAAAACTTCCGCAAGTCCAGCAGCATCTGAGCTGAAAGATAATTAAAGTTCTGAGACCAATATGACTTTTTCAGAACAGAGTCATGTTCGTCTCAATACGTTAACTCTCACTCTCAAGATACTGACTCATTAGCTGTGTTTCACCAACATTTTCCATCATGTATTTGAGATTTCCAACTTCCTTTGTATAGGCTAGCAAGTGACATATTTGGGTGGGTGGCATCGCGGCTCAGTGGTTAGCGCGGCTATCTCGAAACACCTGGGAACCTGCACTCAATTCCGACCTTGGGCCATGTTCTGTAATGAGTTTTCATATTCTTCCCGTGTCTGCAAGTGTTTCGTCCAGGTGTTTCTGATTCCTCCCAACTGACCATGAAAAAATGTTCATCTGCAACTACTTGCTTTAACGATGGGAGATAGAGGAATTGTGTAGGGGGTGGATCTGGGTGCAATATTCTTCAGAGGATCAGTGTCAGCTCGATGGGCCAAAAGTTTTATTTTAACACTTTAAAATTGTATGTCATTAATATAACAAAGACCGAGGTTATTGGGGCCAATATTTCTGTATCAGCACGTAATGAGCTATATTTCTACTGATCAGATCAGATTACTTACAGTGTGGAAACAGGCCCTTCGGCCCAACAAGTCCACACCGCTCCGCCGAAGCGTAACCCACCCATACCCCTACATCTACATCTAATGTAACACTACGGGCAATTTAGCATGGCCAATTCACCTGACCCTGCACATCTTTGGAGTGTGGTAGGAAACCGGAGCACCTGGAGGAAACCCACGCGGACACAGGGAGAACGTGCAAACTCCACACAGTCAGTCGCCTGAGGCGGGAATTGAACCCAGGTCTCTGGGGCTGTGAGGCAGCAGTGCTAACCACTGTGCCACCATGCCACTGTTGTTCAGTCTTCTTCCGATGGCGCTGCACATTGTGTTATCCATGTCGTGGTTTTTAATTCTGAATATTCTGTACATCAAAGAGCCAGGAGGGGAAATGAGAAGTTTTTGGTAGATTGGCCAAGGAAAACCCAAAGGCTTTCGACAACGATATCAGGAATAAAACAATGACTAGAGTGAGATTAGGGCCTATCAAATGTAGTAGTGGGAAGTTGTACTTGGAGTCAGAGGGGATAGGGAAAGTGCTAAGTGAATTTTTTCATCAGTATTCACACTAGAAAATAGCCAATGTTGTCGAGGAGAATCCTGAGATACAGGTCAATAGATTAGATAGGATAAATGTGCACAAGGAAGAGGTTTTAGCAATTCTGGAAAATGTAATAATAGATAACTCCCCTGTGCCGGATGGGATTTATGCTAGGATTTTCTGGGAAGCCAGGAAGGAGTTTGCAGAGCCTTTAGCTTTGAGCTTTATGTTGTCATTGTCTACAGGAATAGTGCAGAAAGCTGGAGGATAGCAAATGTTGTTATTTTATTCAAGAAGGGAATTATAAGGGAAGTCTAATTATAGACCAGTGAACGTTACTTTGGTTGTGGGTAAAGTGTTGAAATTGTTAAAGAGATAGGGTTTATACTCATCTAGAAAGGAATAATTTGATTAGATATAGTCAACACGGTTTGGTGAACGGTAGGTCGTGCCTCACAAATCCTATTGAATTTATTGAGAAGGTGACCAAACAGGTGCATGCGTGTCAACGGTTGATGTCGTGTATATGACATTCAGTAAAGCGTTTGGTAAGGCTATTGCAAAAAAATACAGAGGCATGGAATTGAGGGTAATTTAGTGGTTTGGATCAGGAATTGGCTAGCTGAAAGAAAACAGAGGGTGGTAGCTGATGGGAAATGTTCATCCTGGAGTTCAGTTAATAGTGGTATACCGCAAGGATCTGTTTTGGGCCCACTGCTGTTTGTCATTTTTATAAATAATCTGGATGATGGTGTAGAAGGATGACACTAAGGTCGCTGGAGTTGTGGATAGTGCCAAATGATGTTGTGGGTTACAGCAGGACACAGATAATTTGGAGGCTTGGCTGTGAGGTGGCAAATGGAATGCAATGCGGAACAATGTCAAGTGATTCACTTTGGATGGGGCAACAGGAATGCAGAGTATTGGGCTCTTGGTAAGACGCATGGTAGTGTAAATGAGTAGAGATTCCTCAGTGTCCATGTACATAGATCCCTGAAAGTTGTTACCCAGTTTGATAGTGTTGATCAGAAGGAATATGGTGCATTTGCTTTTATTACTGGAGACATTTTGTTTTGGAACCCTGAGGTCATGCTGCAGCTGTACAAAACCCTGGTGCAGCCGCACTTGGACTATTGAGTACAGTTCTGGTCATCTCATTCGTGGAAGAATGTGGAATCATTGGAAAGGGTTCAGAGGAGCTTTACTAGGTTGTTGCCTGGTATGGAGGTAGGATCTTATGAGGAAAGGCTGAGGGACTTGAGGCCGTTTTCGTTTGAGAGAATGTTGAGAAGTGACTTAATTCAGACATATAATCAGAGATCAGATAGGTTGGATTGTGAGAGCCTGTTTGCTTGGATGATAATGGCTAGCACGAGGATACGTTGCTTTAAATTGAGTTTTAATGGATATAGGACAGATGTCGGAGGTCATTTCTTTACTCGTAGAGTAGCAGGAGTGTGGAAAGCACAGGCTGCAACAGTAGTAGACTCGCCAATTTTAAGGCCATTTAAGTGATCATTGGATAGGCATATGGACGTAAAATGGAGTAGTGTAGTTTAGATGAGCTTCAGATTGGTTTCAAAGGTTGGCGCAATATCGCGGCCTAGGGTCTGTACTGCGCTGTAATGTTCTATGTTCTATACGTGCACAACCCTGTCGAACTGTATATCCAGTGATTAAAACACTTATGTAGCATACTATTCTTTCCATTTGAAATTGCCCTGTTCACATTCATCGAATGCATGTAGTGTGGAAACAGGCCTTTGGAAGAATAACCTGACCAGGCCCATTCTTCTACCCCCCAATATTGACCCCTCACTAATGTGCCTAACCTACACATCGGTGAACACAATGAGAAGATTAGCTTGGCCAATTAACTTAATCTGCATATCTTTGAAATGTGAGGTGAAACACATGCAGACGTGGGTAGAATATGCAAACTCCACACAGCGATTCTCCTGAGGTTGGAATCGAACCAGAACTAGCACTGTGAAAATGTAGTGCTAATCACTGACCCACAGAGCCACATCAGCAATCAGCATTCTGTTGCCCAAATGTAATAAGATTCATTGCTTTGTGTTGCATTTCATTCTGTCTGCCAGAAAGCGTGATGGTGACTGGGGAAATATCGTTGTCTTCCCCTCAAATCTCCACAACCACTGCTCCCATTCCTTTCTGTCTCCTAACTAATGTTATTTTCATTCTGTCCCTGGCTCATTAATCCAGGGGTTTTAATGAACAAGGTCTTTGTACATTCCATTTTTTTTGTCCCCTCAGTCTTTCTTCCCTGAGTGTGGTCATCTTCTTTAATTCATTAATGCGACATGGATGTAACCAGCTGGGCCAGTATATATTTCCCTTTCCGGGTTGCCCATGAAAAGGTGTTGGTGAGCTGCCTTCTTGAACCATAGCAGTCCGCATGCTGTAGGCTGTCAGTGCTTAGATCTGTTGTGTTTCATTTCTTTGAGACTTTGTAGTGATATGACTGAGTGGCTGGCTTGGCCATTTCAAAGGGCAGTTGAGAGTCAATCACATTGCTTTGGGTCTGGTTTCACATGTGGACCTCACCACGTGAAGATAACAGATTTCCTTCCACGAAGGACACAAGTGGGCCAGGTGTTTGTTTTTATTTAACAATTGACAATCTTTCATTCAATTGTTAACCCAAATACTCCATTGAATGCAAATTCCACAATCTGATGAGGGGGGATTCAAGTCCAGATTTGAGTCATTAGCTGGGCACCTGGATTAATAGTCTGGAGATAATAGCACTAGACCATCGCATTCCCAGCATCTGCACTGGTAATGGTAGTGTTACTGTTATTGTGACTGAGATACAGAAATATTTTCAGTTACATTGTCAACTACTTCCATGGAGAACAGAACCAGTAGTATTTCAGCTCAAGGGGACTGTGCAGAGCTGCAATGGTTTTTCAGCCAGGAATAGAAACTGAGGAGAGAAAGCCATTTCTTAACTCTGAGTGGGTATGACGTGTATACAGAGATTTGACTTGGACCCGTCACTGGAAATTGAGAGGAGGTTCTCTGGATTGTTTTCTTGGGTTTGTGTTATCAGGTACTGCAATGATTTAGGGAAATCTGAGGGTCTGGTGTCCCCACTCTGGACAAGGTTTGGGCACTGCATTTTGGAGAGAGTCTGGGTCTGTAGAGACTGCATAGTAAGGAGCAGCACACTGCACTATCTTTTCTGAGATTTCCACAAATATTTCCCAATGTTGAATGGTTTCCATGTGCAAAGTGTGAAGCCAGTTAATTTCAACAATGAGGAGGCCAAGAGCTGTGAAACCTCCTCCAGCATAACCTGTAGTCTCACACCAGGGAGAGGACTGTACTCAAAATGCCCATCAACTGTTTTGATTCTGGAACTTTCCAGGCTGGAGTGGGTGAAGCATCTATTTGGCCAGAGTGCGATTCTCTCATGTACCAACAAGGTGACAGAGGCCATCTCCGTCCGGTGAGGTGAATATATTGGTTCTGTCTCCACAGAGGAAGGAAAAGAAAATCTTCCCGAAATGTTAGGGATAATGGTGACTGGCGAAAATGTGGAACGGCAAGAAGTTAGAATTATTAAAGAGGAAGTACTGGGGAAAAGAAACAAAGCTCATCGTATTGAATGTTGGTACGTTGCTGAACTAAATGAGTTTTGAATTGAGAGGGCTACAGAGTTACGTCTGGAGAGTTGTGCTTGCCGGGTAGCTCTTTCAGGAGCAGCTACAAAATGGCCTGATTCTGTACAGTCAATTCCTTAACTCATTGAGGGAGGGCAACGTTTGTCAAAGCTTTTTATGCTATGGAAAGGATACTTCAGACTTGGAAGTAGCTACTCCGACCAAAAATATTTAAAACAGGAGAGAGAGGGAAATCAGAATACCAACAGCTGAATAAATCGATCTCAGATGTGAGGGAAAATATTAGAATTTTTTAAAAAATTCGTAATAACTAGATCTTTAGAAAATAATGACATGATTTGCGGAGTCAGCTTAGAGTTTAGAAAGGGAAATCGTTTTTGGTAAACCACTTGGAGTTTGTGGAGGATGTTGACTGTGACATCGAAAAATGAGAACCAATGGGAACTGTGCATTTGAATTTTCAGGAGGCTTCTGACAGGTGAGTGAAGAACTTTAGAGTCCTTTTTAAGCGGTGAATATACTACATGGATTGAGAATTAGATAATGGGGAGAATATAGAGAGTAAGATTCTGCTCTGGACTAAAGGCCATTGCTCATCGGGTAGCCCATTTATCAGTGCTTGGAACACAGCTGCTCACCAGGCAAAGAAATGAATTGAATGTGAGCAACAAATAGAGTCCTTTTCATTTTGAATTTATTAGAAGATGTGAGATTGGGAACTGCAGTTATCACTTATACAATTCACATGAGCCAGCAAGTAATCAGGGCGGTAACTGGTATGTTGTCCTTCATTACAAAATGATTCAATTGTTGAAGCAAATCCATCTTCTTGCAGTTGTAGAGTGTTGCTTGATCAGTATTTAGGCCACTGAGAACAGATTCTCTCTCCTTTATAAGGAATGATTTCATTGCGACTGAGATAGTGCAAAATAGTTTCACCAGACGTATTCCTGGGATAGTGGTACCATGAGGAAAGTGTGAGGAAAATGAGTGTTTAATCCGTGGTGCTGAGAGCGTATAACAGGCTTTTACATTTAACCTTGAAGATTAGGCACTAACACTCATATTATCAAGAGAAAGACAGTGGTCAGGTGAAACATTATATTTTTCCATGATATTTGATTCCCAATAGTTCACATACCTGCCGGGAGCCCCCATATTGGTTGAGAGGCAGCTCCAGGCTCTGAATGAACTCTCACAGTCTCAATATGCAGTTGGGGCGTGAACCTGCACTGTTCACAAATCTGTCAGCAGCCACAATACCTTACTTCTGAAAGAGTAAGCCATTCTCACCTGTTTCTAATCTTCATCGAAACACCAGTCTGTCTTCTCGGAGATCGAAGCTATTTCGTTGTGACTTGGCACAATACATCCACTTTCCCTTCTCACATTCTGTTAATCAAGTTAAAGTAACACGTGTACCACTAGCAATGGACCCAGGAGGAACAATATAGAGCGGTTTATCTGTGTAGTCTCTGCTTCACTGTTTTTCATGTTGGGGCATCAATGACATCTTACTATTTCTGTATAAATGACTTGACAGGCTGAGTGACCTCTTCCTGGTCACATGGAAGAGACTCAAGGACCTGACTTGGCAACTCCTGGCTCCTGTTTAACACTTTGATGTGCTGTCTACACTCCTTCCCTCCTTGTGTAATAGGCAGGAGGGATTGAATGGGCTACCCCTGTTCTTGTCCAATAGTTTAAGTGGGTTGAATACATTCCGTTGCAAACAGCTTGAGATACTGAATGAGCTCCTCTTATTTACCTGTGGGAAAGAGAAATTTCTAGTAGGACTGTTACATGAATGTTACCTTCACTTTAGCAACACAGTTTAGATGCTATCCAGATCTTGCTGCACATGGACACGGACTGCTTCAGCAGTGGACAGGTGACGAATTATTCTTAACAACCTTCAGTGAACATCTCTCACTTCTGACTGTATGATGTGGGAAAGACGTCGAAGCAGCTGAAGAAAGCTACCTTGAGGATGCGCCATGAGATGTCCTGTGACAGTGATGATTGATCCTCACCAACCACAAATATCTTCCCTTGTCCTCTGAATGCATCTAACCAGTGGGGAGTTTGCGACTCATTCCTATTGCATTCAATTCTGTTCGGGTTCCTTGAAATTCTGCCTTGATATCGGGGCCAGTCACTCTTACCGCGTGTTCATATCTTTCATTCATGTGAGTAGGTCACGGTGTCTTTGTGAGTTGCGTTTCCTTCTCACAGAGGGTAGTGACTGTCGGGACTTCTGTATTGCAGGGAGGTAGAGGAGGTAGATCACTAAGACGTTTAGAAGGGGGCACAATGGATTTTTGAGGCATCAGAATGTTGAGGGCTGCAGGGATTGAGCATAAAAGCATAGTTGAGGATTTTGCAGATTAGCTATGATCATATTGAAGGGAAAGACAGGCCAGAAGGGCTGAATGACCTATTCGTGTATCTGATGTTCTCTCATTTTGTTATTGGGAAGTTATTTTCTTGGAAGTTCTGTTATTGGATGTTGCAGTCAGGGAGACCAGACGATTTTGTGGGCCACCACTTGGTGAGGTATGGGCGCTGTATTTACAGTGAATCTGGATCGGTAACATGACCAAGAAATGAAGACAGTTGTGTAAAGACAGAGGAGTGGGATGTTTCACACCGTCACCTACCCTTTCTTTTCCCAAGAATATTTTCTAACGCCATTTCAAAATGTGTGTTACAGTCTTCATCTGTTGAAGGGTTTCCGCTGTTTCTGTGCACCAGGTTACTGGGGTAAATGGGCTCTGACTGTTCCTGTCCAGCAGGTTTGAGAGGTTCAATCGAACATAGAAACATGGGACTGAGGAGAAGGTCATTAGACACTTGGAGCTTTCTCCACCAGGCACTAAGATTGTGGCTGATCAGGTTGTGTCTTCAGCCTCACTTTCCTTTCTGTAGTTCATTGTCCTTTACCATCCAATATCGAAATATCATGGCTTTCAATAAATGCAAACACACAAGCACCACAAACTTCTGGGGAAGACCATTCCTACTCAAACAGCTTTTTGTGAATTTCTCCTCATCTCTGTTCAGATTGGGGCTGGAGATGTCTCCGTTTCATTTTCTATTCCCTCTCCTCCATTGGTCATGACACATTTTAAATGTAACTAGGTTGGTGATATAATCAATGATGTAGTTCTCAGACTAGGTCAGGTTCTTTTATCGGGACAATTCAGGTAGATAGCTTAAATTTGGAAAAGTAATTTACCAAAGTAAACTTACTTAACCTAAAGGAAAGATACATGACAAGCAGTGTGGACAAATATGTACATTAATATTTATCTTTCAATGTATACTGAGACACAGTTTGTATACACAGAAGTATACACATACACAGACACATACACTGAGATATTCACAGTGTCTCTCACACACAAATGCACACATACACACACATAGACATGCATGAAAACAAACAGAAATAAAACTCTGCAGAATATCAACTTGAAAGAGATTTTCGTAGCAAACGTTAAATTCGAGACAAAAGGAAATATTAAACTGTATTCTGCATCTGAGGTCATTCTGTTCACACAAGCTGCTTTCAATCGGATTCCTTCCTGGAACATTTGGATTTGGCTGAATTCCCTTTGCTTCTGTTAGTGTGGAGATTCCAATGAATCCTCAACAAGAATCCTTCACGAGTGTTAAAGATGCCTGATAAGTTTTCACCTCTCATACGTTGCTGTGAGAAGAAACAGGAACAAAGCAAGCAATAAGCCGTGACTTCTCTAGCAGATTTCATCTTCTCCAACTTTTAAATGAAATATACAATAATGTTATCTGACCACCTAATTGGACCAAGTGAAGCCTCCTTGAATATGCTCGGGATTATATGACTCTTTCCCTGTTCCCTGATCCATGTTGGAACAATTTATAAGCTATAATTTGAAGATGCGTTTGTATGTGTCCTCATAATTTTGTCCAATAAATTCATATCTTTGGACCTTCTGTGATAAAATGAATACATTGTTCTCTTAAATTTGAATCCTTAGTTCTAGTTTCCCACACCAGAGGAAATGTCCATCAGCCAAGCACCTGATGCACTCTCCTCAAGATCTTATATGGTTCAGTATGAAAATCTCTCATTCTCAAACCTGAAGTGCTCTGGCCTTGTAGAGGTTTATAAAATCATGAGGGGCATGGAAATGGTGAATATCTAAGGACATTTTCTGAGGTTGAGGGAGTCCAAAACTAGAGCACATAGTTTGAAGGTGAGGGAGAAAGATTTAAAAGAAATAAAAGTGGCAATCTTTTCTCGGAATGTATGGAATGAATTGCCAAAGGGGGTGTTGGTGGCTGGGAAAATTACAACATTTAAAAACCATTTGAATGGGTACTTGAATAGGAAGGGTTATGGGCCAAGTTCTGCCAAATGGGACGTGATTAATTGAGGACATCAAGTTGTCATGGACAAGGTGAACCGAAAGATCTGTTTCTGTGTTGTATGACAGAATAAGGCCTTCTTTCCAAGAACTAGTACATCTTTACAAAGCTTCAGAATCAATTGAGTATATTCATTTTTCAGTTTAGGGAATCATCATTACACGCAATACATCAGATGTGGCCTCAGAAAGCCCCTGTACAGATGCAGTAAAATATCCTGATAACTTTTGCATGGAATAGAATAATTCCACATACTTTCCTACCCACTTACTACATCTGCTTAATAACTTTGTGAGATGCATGTACCAGGATGCACAAATCCCTTTGTACCACTGAGTTTTGTGATCTCTCTCCTTTTAAGTAGTTTACTGTTGTTTTACCGTTTTGTCACAGCATAAACTTCATTCGCGCAGGTTTTACTGTTTCTGCTAAAGGTTTACACACTAACCTCCCCTGTCTCTACCCCATTACAGACTCTCTACCTCCACTTGACATCGTATTGAATGACTATCTTGGTGGCTGAGCTAATTGAGCTCCAATACAATCAGTCCCCACATCCAAATCATTGACAGGTTGTTGATCATGCACTGATCTCTAAGGCACTCCACCACGTTAAAGTTTTCCAAACTGAAAACAAACATCAATCCCTACTGTCTATTTCCTGATAGTTACTTAGGGTTCCCTGTTCCTGTGTAGCAATTTAGAAAGGTTGCATGGCCTCCTCATGTGCTGTGTAATGTACTCAAATGTCTGAATGACTTAATCATCTTCCGTTGTAAATCCTTAGAGGGCAAAAAGGTCTCCTCGTGTCTCATTGCTGATGAGCTGAATTGGACCTTCCTCTCCCTCTGTCACAGAATCGATGGTTTGAGTGAGAGAACAAGATATGGGTTAGGAAAAGCAGGTGGCCAGTCAGCCCTTCGCGCCTGCTGCTCCATTCAGAATGCACATTGTTGATGTGATTGTAACTAAACATCCCTTTCCTGTCTATTCTCAATAAACATGGATTCTTTTGTTCATCAATGATCTATGAAACTCAATTTTGAATGTTTTTAGTAACCCAGTCTTCACTGCTGCTTGGGCTTGGGAACACTACAGATCACACAACCCTAAAGAGAAAGGAACATCCCTGTCTCAGTCAGAAATGGTAATGGCCTTATTCTTAAAATGTGTCCCCCCTCAAGCCAATCACCACTCTTTCGACACAGGGACACAACAATTAGAAACAGATATAGGCCATTCAACACTCAGACCTGTCCAAATTTCCTTTAACAGCTGACAATCAAATACTGACCAAATTTAGCCTCAACTGAGGTTAGATGAACTCCAGATACCATAAGCTCACAAGAGTGTAGGAAATTGGAACATAGAACAGTGCAGCACAGCACAACCCTTCTGCCTTCGATATTGTGCCAATCTTTTATCCTAGTCTAAGACTAAACTAAACTTCATACCATCCATTTTATTATCATTCATGTGTCTATCCAAGAGTTGCTTGAATGTCCCTAACGTATCTGATTCTACTACCACCGTTGGCTGTGCATTCCATGCACCTACCACTATCTGTAGAAAAAAAAACTGTCTTTGACATCTCCTCTCAGCCTTCCTCCAATCACTTTAAAATTATGCTTCATGCGTGATAGCCATTTCCACCCCGCTAAAAGGTCTCCACCTATGCCTCATCATCTTGCACACCTATATTATGCAGCTCTCATCCTTCTTCACTCCAATGAGAAAAGCCCAGCTCCCTTAGAAATTCTCCATAAGACCTGCCGTCCTGCACAGGCAACATCCTGGTAAATCCTGTCTGCACCCTCTGGAAAGCTTCCAATTTCTTTCCGTAATGGGCGAGCAGAACTCAACACAATACTTCATATGTGGTCTAACCAGAGCTTCATAGAGGTACAGCATAATCTCGTGGCACTTAAACTCAAACTCCCTGTTAACGAAAACCTACTCACCATATTCCTCTTAACACCCCTATCAACTTGAATGGTAACTTGGAGGTACCTAAGGACGTGGACCCTAAGATCCATCTGTTCCTACACACGGCCAAGAATGCTACCTTTGACCCTGTAATCTGCATTTGAATTCGATCTTCCAAAATGAATCACTTCAGAAAATCGGAAATTGGAGCAGAATGAAGCCATTTAGCCAATCGGATCTGATGTGCCGTTTGATCACGGGTGAAATGTTTCTCAGCCACATTATTTTGCCTTCGCCAACTGATCAAATGGTTCCCTTATTAATGGAAAACGTATTTATCTCTATCTGAAATAAACTACTTTTTCTGTGTACAGGAGTGTGCATGTGTTAGTGAGAAAGTGTTCATACCTGTATCTATATGTGTTGTGTGTTTAATGTGTCTATGTATGTTTGTGTGTATCTCTGTCTGCATCTCTGTTCAACGTGGTCTTTGTAGTTTTTGAGGTAAATCCACTGAAATTGACACCAACACGCTCCCCCTTCCTCCATCTCTACTGTCTGTCAATGTTAAGTGTAGAGCCATACAATGCCACCCTCTGCTGGCCTCCCATGCGCAAATGTCAGATTTGTTTCTCTCTCAGAGGACATCAAATTCTGTGAATCTCTCAGATTGCACGGCTGCTTGGGTTTTAAAATAACGCCTTTTTAAGCGCGGAACAGTTTCTTCTGATACCTAGTGATATTGTTCATGAGATATTACCAACATCACTAGGTCAGTTTCAGGACTTTTCCATCCTTTCTCACTTATAATTTGTAAGAGTGCATTACAGAAGATTTCAAGTTAAAGAACGTGCAATAAATGTATTACATCACTTTACAAATGTTTCAGTCGACCTTCATTGGATCCAGTTGCATTGGAAATACTCTTTATTGTGTACACTCCGTGTCACGAATAATCTTCAAAGACAAATCACTTCCACGTTCTAGAAGGAGCGCAGACATTACTCTACATGAGCATTCTCCACTCTTCGGGTCCTCGGTACAATTACTATACTCCCTATACCTGCCTATATGCGTGTGTGTGTTTGGTGACGGTGCTGTCAGTTTGGCTGGCTGCCTCCCAGACTGAAACTCTGAGGTGAGAAAGTGAGGTCTGCAGATGCCGGAGATCAGAGTGAAGGAGAAGCACAGCAGGTCAGGCAGTTTCCGAGGAGGAGGAAAATTAACGTTTTGGGCCGGAGCAGTTCACCAGGAATGCTGTCGACGCAGTAGAGTGTGAAGGTCAACCGAGGGGGCATTGCTTCACTTTAAACACCGCAGAGGCTGACATATCCGCTATGGACATGGATACACACAGAGACACGCAGGTACGAACAGAGACGATTACAGACACGCAAAGACACTTATTATTGATTACAGATGCACACACACACAAACAGAAACAGATGCAATAACACAGATACTAATACAGACGCACAGAGACACATACCGATACACTGATGCACATGCATACACAGATACACTGTCATCAATACAGGCATACTATACACACACTGACACACTGATATTTATACAGACATCGAGAATCTGCCAGTATTTACTTTTTCACGTGGTGACATTCTCAATATTGTGTGTCAATATTTCTGTTGCATGCAGGAAATCCTCTGCACGTCTCTATAGCTTCCACATTTTTCTATGACAAGAACTGAACTCAATGTTCCACGTGCGGTGTTACATCATAGCGGTGAACCCTTCAGCTAATTAAACCAAACAGCCAGAAAAGCTCAACTCGCAACGTAAGCTGTTAAAGTACAAATCTCAAAATTCGCTTTTTAAGTATAAATAGTATCAATTTATTCCTTTACTCTAAACGTGAACATTGGACAACAGCTATTCACAACTCGAAGCCCCTCTTTCTCTGAACTGATTGGTATTTGCCTCCAACTTTATAACAACATAATGTTCCAATAAGAAAAACCCATATTAAAATTGCATCAACTTAATTTCAAAACCACACACAGCATCTGTCATCTACAGTGTCATCTTTCTTTCAGCTGAAGATCTTCCTGGGTTGTCTTCTGAATTTTAGTGCAAGGATGTTTCATACAAAAACGCTATCTTTGTCAGAGAGAGTTTTGCATGGCAGTCTCTCTCTAGATGGCAGTTACTCTCAGCCTAACTCGCGAACTGCCTGCCTCTTTTATGCCACTCGATATTTGATCAGACATCTCATTGGTTGGATGTTGGCAAAAGAATAAATTCAAAATCGATTGACTTTTGTAACCTGGGGTATAATTTAAACTGAATGGTTAAATTCGAAATGTTGTCAAACAGCAACCAAAACTCAAGGTATCTGCTTCACAGCCAAAAGTTGCATGCTTTATATTTTCCAGTATACTCTGGGACTGCTAGCTGGTCATACGAAAGGTGCTTGCAAGCTCTCAGTGCAAAACAACATTCACTCTCTCTTAAAAGGTACTATACACACCTTCAACTTCATAACAGTGGTTTATTCTGAGCCTTATAGAGATGTAGTATAATCTCACAACTCTGAAACTTAGTTCCCCAGCTTGTGAAAGCCAACACAATATACATTTTCTTAACAACCACATCAACCTGGGTCAAGATTAGGGTGGTGTTGGAAAAGCACAGCAGGTCAGGCAGCATCAGAGGAGCGGGGAAATTGATGTTTCGGGCAGAAGCCCTTCATCAGATGATGAAGAGCTCCTGCTTGAAATGTCGGTTTTCCTGCTCCTCGGATGCTGCGTGACCTTCTATGCTTTTCTGGCACCACTCTAATCTTGACTCTGATCTCCAGCATCTGCAGTCCTTGCTTTTGCCGATTTGCCATCAACCTGGATGGTAACTGTGAGGGATCTCTGGACATGGACCCCAAGATCCCTCTGTTCCTACTCACTGCCAAAAATACTGCCATTAGCCCAATATTCTACATTCAAATTTGATCTTCCAAAGTGAATGACTTCACATTTTTCCAGGTTTAACTTAATCTGCTTCCCATCAGCTCAGTTCTGAATGATGTCAATGTTCCATTGCAACCTACAACATTTCTCAACATTATCCAGAACTCCACCAACCTTTGTGCTTTTGGCAAACGTACTAACCCACGCTTCCACTTCCTCATCCAAGCCATTAATAAAAATCGCAAAGAGCAGAAGTCCTAAAACTGATTTTGTGGGACACCATTAATCACAGAACTCCAGACTGAATGTTTTCCATCTACTACCAACCTCTGTCTTCTATGGGCCAGGAATTATGTATCCAGACAACCAGATTTCCCTGCATCCCATGCCTACTTACTTTCTGAATGAGCCTACTGTGGGTAACTTTAACAAACGTCTTGCTAAAATCCATATACACCACATCCATTGATCTACCTTCATAAATGTGTTTTATCACATCCTCAAATGATTCAAAAAGTTCCATGAGACATGACCTGCCCCTCACAAAGGCATACTGACTATCTCTGTGAAACGATGGTTTTTCCACATAATCATAAATCATGTCTCTCAGAATCCTCTCGAATACTTTGCCCACCACTGTAGTAAGACTACAGTGATTACTACAAGATTATCCCTATTCCATTGATGGAACAAGGGAATAACATTTGCCAACCTCCTTTCATCCAGCCTGACTGCAGTGGGCAGTGAGGATGCAAAGATCATTACCAAGTGCGCAGCAATCTCTTCGCTCGTTTACTGTAGAATACTTGCTTATATTCTGTTTGGCCAAGGAGAATTATCTATCCTTGTCTTTCTCAAATTTTTCATCATACCTTCCTGTTCGAGCATATCATCCTGATTCACACTCTCCCCATAAACTTCAATGCCACTCTCAGTAGTGAATACTGAAGCAAAGCATTCATTCAGAACCTCCCCTCCCTCTTCCAACTCATGACGCAAATTCCCTCCACAATCTGTGATGAGCCCGACCCTCACTCTGGCTGTCCTCTCATTCCTGACATACGTGTAGAACATCTTCGCTTTTACCCACCAAGAAGTGTTCATGCCCGCTTCTTGCTCTCTTGAGTTCATTCTTCAGTTCCTTCCGGGCTAACTTGTAACCCTCTACAGCCTTGTCTGATCCTTGCCTCCTCAACCTTAAGTAAACTTCCTGCTTCCTTTTGACTACATGTTCTACATCCCTTTGCCCAATGGAAGTATGAAGCTGTAAATGGAGGGGAGCTGCATATCCTGTCACTTCCAGCATGGGCTGCAAGTTTCCCCATACTGGGGAGTGATCTAACACAATGTTATTGAACAATGTACTAGGGTGATGGACACAGCTCTACATGCTGGGAGGGTAACTCCCCTTGGTTTACAGATCAATGCCCTGTGGTGGTGTACACAGTCCTACATGCTGGGAGGGTAACTGCTCCTGGTTTACAGATCAATACAATGGGATGGTGTACACAGCTCTGCATGCTAGGAGGGTAATTTCCAGCTTTCCAGATCAATGCACTGGGGTTGTGTACACAGTCCTATATGCTGGTATGGTAACTGCTCCAGCTTTACAGACAATTCACTGTTATACACTGCACAGCTCCCTACGGACTGGTGTGGTCCGCACTGTCTGTACAGAGCACTGGATTGTCTTGAGCAGTACACTAGCCTGGTCTGCACTGTGCTCCATGCTAAACGGATATCTCCTCTGGATTATGGTATCTGATTCTGTGTGGCGGATTGGGCATCTGATATAACTGACCATTTGAGTTTATCTCTCAGCATATTTATTTTATGTTCTTATTCTTGTTATTGGATGCCGAAAACCCAAAGTTTGATATCGCCAGCTAGTCCTATTTCTCTGAGAAGAGCCACGTTTATTCAATTTGTCAGTCAAGTAATCATCCAATTATAACATGAATATCCGTCCTTCTGTACCTTAACCTAGCAGTTGGTGCTCATATCCCTGGATTCCCATGGACATCATTATCAAGCTCAGAAACAATGTGCAAGATGTATGGCTTGAGCTCTCCTGTATGTTCCGGCTGTGAGTCCCAATTGGCTCCTTAGTGTATCGAGAGCTTGCATTGTGAAGCTGTATTTATTCAGAATTCTTCCTCCCATGGGGCATCTAGGACACCAGACACAATGCTAATGGTTACACAAGGGCCCTGACCAAAATAGCCAATATGTCTGCGCCTACATGGTTCAAAAAGGGCCGCCACATCCTATCAAAAAGTTCCATTTTCTGGTGCATGATAATTGTAAGGACGTCCAGGGGGATATGGTCCATAACTAACCTACACAACCCTGAAAATCCTGGGGGATTTTCCGACACCCACCTCATCAGAATGTACTTACTCGCACAAAATGGAAGTATACTAAATAATTTCTTCCCAAAGATGGGTGATTTGGCAAACCCAAGAGGCGGAACATCAGATCTACCTTGACCTCAAATCCCAAGACCCCTTCCAAAACACTCGCCATAGGGCCCCAATACCTACGAAGTTTGTGGAATGATGTGGTATGCGTACTGACATCTGCTTTACATTTGGGCACTTTGGGAACGCTCCGTTCTTAAATTTGGTAAGCCACTCCGATGTCAAATAAACCCTGTGGATAGCTTACATTCCTTGTGTCCTCTTGCAAATCGAAATCTTCCAGACATTTTTCCAAATATCTGCCCACTCCTCTGGTGAAGATATCCACCCCCAATTGCTTTACTCAAATTCCACACAGCTGCTCAATGTCCTTTGAGACAGTAACTCCTATCAAGTGCTAGAAAGTGCTGACCGAGAGAGTGCACGTGGACTGAAGCACTCTCACCTCCATATTCGACTTATGGGGACTAACCATTAATGTAGTCTCTTTTTCTCTGTAAAATCCCTAATCTCCTAGATAGCTCATATTTCTCGCTTAGCTACTCGAAAGACATCATGCCCACCCCTGTCAAAGAAGTCTCCCAAACAGGAAACTCCTCTGTACTCCCAGAGCCAAAAGCCAGAATCCATCAATCCTACAATGGGAGTAAAAGGGAAAGTGTTTTTTTTTTGTAAATTGTCCTCACTTTGTTGCATCATTCTCCATGCTTTAACTTTTTTAAGGACAGCTGGATTTCTACAATGGTCCATAATAGTTCGCATCTTGTCCATGGACAACAGATTAATAAGGGGACGTTTTGCCTGGGAGGCATCGATGTTCAACCACATTGACCGCGGGTCTTGGCGAGTCAAATCAGCCACATAGGCCAGGAGGGAACTCAATTGGTATTTGGTAAAGTGTGTAAAACCCACATCCCTCAGCTCCCGCGGAAGCTGCAATTGAGTGAGCTCCATGAGAGGCCGCCTGTGTCGCCAAATAGAACATCCAAGCCGACTGTAAAGCTCCGTATAGGCTGACTGGGCAGCATCAAAAGGTGCATTTGCATGGGATATAATAAACGGGGGAATACATTCATTTTGACTGGAGCTATTCTACCCAACCAGGATATCGAAATATCCTCCCAGTGCTGAAGGTCCTGCCTTATGTTCTCGAGCAACTGCAGGAAGATAGCTTTATCTAATTGATTGAAGGCTGGGGTGATAAAAATGCCTAAATACAGGAAACCTCCCCCGGACCATCTGAAAGGGAATCAGATTCCACCTCCAAGAACGGGTATTCTAATAAAACCCCCGACAGGCATGGTCTCAGATTTCATAAAATTGATGTTATACCACAAGAAATATCCAAATACATTTATACCTTGGGGCACAGATATCATCGAGTGAGTTAGAAAGAGACGAACGCCATCTGCATAAAGTGTGATCTTATGCCATCCTGATCCTACCGCCAGGGCAGTAATATTGTGGTCCCTCCGGATGGGCTCTGCCAATGGCTCAATCACCAATGTAAATAGTAACGGTGAAAGAGGGCACCCTTGATGGCTGCCTCTGCCATTGCTAAAATTGTCAGACCTTATACCATGTGTGAGATCCGCTGCTTTATAATTATATAACACTGCCACCCACCTGGCAAAGGCCCCTCCAAGGCCAACACATTCCAGGATATAAAAGAGGTACGGCCACTCCACCCGGTCAAATGTTTTCTCTGCATTCACTACCAAGCCTGGAATCGACCCTTGCTGGCACACCTGAAACATATTAGCATTCTCCTATTATTATTAGACGACCTTTGACCCCAAATAAAACCTGTCTTGTCCTATTTCACAATGAAGGGCAAGATCTTCTCCACCTTCAACGCCAGCATTTGCACCAAAATGTTAAAGTTCCACGTTTAATAAGCACCTTTATGAAGTGCAATCCTCGGGAGAATAAGATAAATATTTCTTTCTCTCGGAGAGGATAGGAGGCAGACCTGACTGTACGAATAATTGAACATATCCAACATTGGCCCAGCCAGCATGTCTATGAACTCCTTTTAAATCTCACTCTAAAATCTGTCTGGGCCCAGTGCTTTACCACTCTGGAGCTGCCTCACCGCCTCCTGTATCTTTAAGATTGTCAGAAGGGCATTTGAAAGAGACGCCTGCTCTGAAGTTACAACTGGGAGGTCCAGGATACTAAAAAAGGGCTTCATCGTCGCCAATCTGTCCTTACAGCCCTCTGACTGGAACCGCCCAGAAAAGAACTTCATGAGTGCTGTATTAATCTTTCTGGGATCGCAGGTGATTTTAACAACCCATTCGCTAATGGATGTGATAGTCTGGGGGCACTCTTCAATCTGGCCAAGTATGCCAGATATCTGCCCGGATTATCACCATACTCAAATACCCTCTGTTTCACAAAGGAAATCGCTCTCTTTGCTGTCTGGGTCAGTGCAGCATTCAGAGTAGCGCGGAGCATTGTAATCTGCTGCAACTTAGTTACAGACGGTCTGTCAAAATATGCTCTGTCAGCTGCTGCTCTCCCTTCTACCGCTTCCAAATCGCCGAGTAAGAAATAATCAAACCCCTTGCATAGGCCTTGGCAGTCTCCCAGAGCACCGTCGGATTACTGGCCATCCAAATTTAAAAAAAATTTAAATCTCATGAAAAATATTCAATAAGAAAGCAAATCTTAGCTGGACTTATACACTTAATGGTAAGATCCAAGGGAGTGTTGCTGAACAAAGAGACTTTGGAGTGCAGGTTTATAGCTCCTTGAAAGTGGAGTCGCAGGTAGATAGGATAGTGAAGAAGGCGTTTTGTATGCTTTCCTTTATTGGTTAGAGTACTGAGTACAGGAGTTGTTAAGATCATGTTGGGGCTGCACAGGACATTGGTTAGGCCACAGTTGAAATATTGCGTGTAATTCTATTCTCCTTCCTATCAGAAAGATTTGTGAAACTTGAAAAGGTTCAGAAAAGAATTACAAGGATGTTGGCAGGATTGGAGGATTTCAGCTATAGGGAGAGGCTGAAAAGGCTGGGGCTGTTTTCCATGGAGCGTCATAGGCTGAGGGGTGACCTTATAGAGGTTTAAAAAATTATGAGGTGCATGGATAGGAGAAATAGACAAAGTCTTTTCCCTGGGTTCGTGGAGTCGAGAACTAGAGGACATAAGTTTAGGGTGAGAGGGGAAAGATATAAAAGAGACCTAAGGGTCAACGTTTTCACGCAGAGGGTGTTACGCATATGAAATGAGCTGCCAGAGGATGTGGTGGAGGCTGGTACAGTTGCAACATTTAAGAGGCATTTGGATGGGTATATGAATAGGAAGGATTTGGAGGGATATGTGCCGGGTGCTGGCAGGTGGGACTAGATTGGGTTGGGAATCTGGTCGGCATTTACGGGTTGGACGGAAGAGTCTGTTTCCATGCTGTACATCTCTATGATTCTATGACTAGCTATCCTTCAGGACGAAAGTATCCATGCACCAGTGCTGTGAGCCTGTCCTGTCGCCACCATCCTTAACCTCCATGTACACTGCCACATGATCAGAAATGGCTATGTTCCCAATTCTACAGGACAGCACTGAATTCAAAAAGGGCAATGGGACAGAAAACATGTCAATCCTAGTTTGGCACTTATGTGGGTTAGGTAAAAAGGTGACGTCCCTATCCTAAGGGTGAACCATCTCCACACATCCACCAAGCCCAGCTCCCTGTTTAGATCCACAAGCTGCCTAGATTGCAGGGAAATATCCGCGAGAACCCAAAACACCCTATCCACCTTGGGATCCATATGTTGATGAAAGTCTCCCCCTAAAATTGTATGACGCCCCCCTGGAGCTATCAACCTGGAGAGTGCATCCGTTAATTTGAAGGGTGTACCAGGGGCAAGATGGAAGACGGGAAAAAATTCTGACTGTAAGAGCTGCTCCTTTTTTTGAGGTATTTTAGATGCTGGAGGTGATTTCCTCTAATTCCAGGAGCAGCAATTACTGGTTTATATGCTGTTGCATTGTTTTGGAACTTGGGGGAAAACAAAACAATGTCAAAACAGCAGCAGTTTCAAAAGGGAGAAGAACAGACAAAAGAAGCACATGGTGAGGACAGTGCAGGGAAAGAGAGAAAGAGAGAGAGAGAGAGAGAGAACCTGCACAGTTACTGCCTTTGCTGTTTTTGAATTCATACATTGCTGGACATCGGAGTGCATCTGGGAAAATTAACAAACAGTGAATTTCACGACTAATATTGGAGAAACCTGTTTGGGTGAAGTTCACAACACAGAATCAGATCAGTTAATCGTTGTTTTAAGTCTGTCCAATAGAAAGGCTGCAATAGTGAGTATAGTGGGTTCTTTCTTGATTATATGTTTTTGAAGATAAGTCTCTTGATTAAACTTAGCAGAGGGATTTTCATTAGCAGAGGGATTGAATTCAAGAGTCGTGAAGTGATGTTGCAGCTGTACAGGACTTTGGTTAGGCCACAGTTGGAGTACTGTGTGCAGTTCTGGTCGCCTCACTTTAGGAAAGATGTGGAAGCTTTGGAGAGGGTGCAGAGAAGATTTACCAGGATGTTGCCTGGAATGGAGAGTAGGTCGTACGAGGATAGGTTGAGAGTTCTCGGCCTTTTCTCGTTGGAACGGCGAAGGATGAGGGGTGACTTGATAGAGGTTTATAAGATGATCAGAGGAATAGATAGAGTAGACAGTCAGAAACTTTTTCCCCGGGTACAACAGAGTGTTACAAGGGGACATAAATTTAAGGTGAAGGGTGGAAGGTATAGGGGAGATGTCAGGGGTGGGTTCTTTACTCAGAGAGTGGTGGGGGCATGGAATGCGCTGCCCGTGGGAGTGGTAGAGTCAGAATCATTGGCGACCTTTAAGCGGCATTTGGATAGGTACATGGATGGGTGCTTAATCTAGGATAGAAGTTCGGCACAACATCGTGGGCCGAAGGGCCTGTTCTGTGCTGTATTGTTCTATGATCTATGTTCTATGTTCTATAAGCCATAGCTATTAATTTAACCTGGTGCAGTGTTTTGTAGAGGAATAAGACGGTGTTATCTTCTGGGTCTATAGATTGTGAAGGAGCAAAAATGGTCTTTGCAGTGATATGTACTTCTTGTCAGATGTGGGATTTTAAAGAGAGTTGAAGGGTTACTGCGGATTATATATGGCATAAATGTTGTTGGATGCGAATATTATCAGATCAAATGGATCGGTTGGATAGACAGTTAGAAACGATGAGGAATTTGCAACAGCAACAGTATGTGATGAATGGCAGTTATAGGAAGGGGGATAGTCTCAGATACAGTCACATGAATGGGTTAATTCCAAGAAGGGTAAGAGAGGTAGGCACCTAGGTGAGGAGTCTTTTGTGGATGTACCCATTTCAAACAGGTATGCTGTTTTGGAAAAGGTAGGGGGTGATGGATTCTCAGGGGAACTTATCACGAACAACCATGTTTCTGGTATTGAGACTGGCTCTAATGCAACGAGGGGTTCATCGGCTTCCAAGAGATCAGTTGTGTTAGGGGATACTGTAGTCCGAGGTACAGACAGACCTTTCTGCGGCCAGCAGAGGAAAAGCAGAATGGAGTGTTGTTTCCCTGGTGCCGGAATCAAGGATGTCTCAGAGAGGGTGCAGAATGTTCTCACGGGGGGGAGAGGGTTCAGCAAGAGATCATTGATATAGGAAGGGAAAAGATTGAGATTCTGAAGGGAGCTTACAGAGAGTTAGGCACAAAATTTAAAAAGAATTCCTCAAGATTAGTAATATCTGGATTGCTCCCAGTGCTACGAGCTAGTGATGGTAAGAATAGGAGGATAGAGCAGATGAATGCATGACTGAGGAGCTGGTGCATGGGAGAAGGATTAACATTTTTGGATCATTGAAATCTCTTTTGGGGTAGAAGTGACCTGTAGAAGAAGGACGGATTGCACCTAAATTGGAAGGGGACTAATATATTGACAGGGAAATTTGCTAGAACTGCTTGGGATGATTTAAACTAGTACGTGGGCGGGGTGGGGGTGTGTGTTGCGGTTACCCACAGAGATAGTGAGGAAAGAGATCAATCTGAGACTGGTACAGTTGAGAACAGAAGTCAGTCAAACAGTCATGGCAGGCAGGGACAATGAAGGACTGATAAATTAAACTGCATGTATTCAATGTAAGGGGTCTAACAGGGAAGGCAGATGATCTCAGGACATGGTTCGGAACATGGGACTGGGATATCCTAGCAATTACAGAAACATGACTCAGGAATGGTCAGGACTGGCAGCTTAATGTTCCAGGAAGGATAGAAATAGAGGCAAGAGAGGGGGAGTGGCATTTTTGATAAGGGATAACATTACAGCTGTGCTGAGGGAGGATGTTCTCGGAAATACACCCAGGCAAGTTATTTGGGTGGAACTGAGAAATAAGAAAGGGATGATCACCTTATTGGGATTGTATTATACACCCCCCAAGAGTCAGAGGGAAATTGAGAAACAAACTTGTAAGGAGATCTCAGCTATCTGTAAGAATGATAGGATAGGTAAGGTTGGGGATTTTAAACTTTCCAAACACAGACTGGGACTTCCGATGTGTTAAAGGTTTAGATGGAGAGGAATTTCTTAAGTGCATACAAGACAATTTTCAGATTCAATATGTGGATGTACCTACTAGAGAAGGTGCAAAACTTGACCTACTCTTGGGAAATAAGGCAGAGCAGGTGACTGAGGTGTCAGTGGGGGAGCACTTTGGGGCCAGCGACCATAATTCTATTCATTTCGAAATAGTGACTGCAAAGGATAGACCAGATCTAAAAGTTGAAGTTCTAAATTGGAGAAAGGCCAATTTTGACGGTATTAGGCAAAAACTTTCGAAAGCTGATTGCAGGCAGATTTTCGCAGGTAAACGGATGATTGGAAAATGGGAAGGCTTCAGAAATTAGATAACAAGAATCCAGAGAAAGTATATTCCTGTCATGGTGGAAGGAAAGGCTGGTAAGTATAGGGAATGCAGGAATACTAAAGAAATTGTGGGTTTGGTTAAGGAAAAACAAGGAAGCATATGTCAGGTATAGACAGGATAGATCGAGTGAATCCTTAGAAGCATATAAAGGAAGTAGGAGCATACTTAAGAGGGAAATCAGGAGGACAAAAAGGGGACATGAGATAGCGTTTGCAAATATAATTAAGGAGTATGCAAAGGACAAAAAGGTAACTAGGCAGAGAATAGGGCACCTCAAAGATCAGCAAGGCGGCCTTTGTGTGGAGCCACAGAAAATGGGGGAGATACTAAATGAATATTTTGCATCAGTATTTATTTTGGAAAACGATATGGAAGATACAGATTGAAGGGAAATAGATGGTGACATCTTGCAAAATGTCCAGATTACAGAGGAGGAAGTGCTAGATATCTTGAAACGGGTAAAGTTGGATAAATCCCGAGGACTTGATCAGGTGTACCCGAGAACTCTGTGGGAAGTTAGAGAATAGATTGTTGGGTCCCATGCTGAAATATTTGTATCATTGATTGTCGCTCATTAGGTGCCAGAAGGTGGAGGTTGGCAAACGTGGTGCCACTGTTTAAGAAGGGCGGTAAAGACAAACCAGGGAACTATAGGCCGGTGAGCCTGACCTTGGCGGTGGGCAAGTTGTTGGAGGGAATCCTGAAGGACAGGATGTACATATATTTGGAGAGGCAAGGACTGATCCGGGATAGTCAACATGGCTTTGTGCGTGGGAAATCATGTCTCACAAACTTGAATGAGATTTTTGAAGAAGTAACATAGAGGATTGATGAGGGCAGAGCAGTAAATGTGATTCATATGGACTTCAGTAAGGCGTTCGACAAGGTTCCTCATGGGAGACTGATTAGCAAGGTTAGATCTCATGGAATACACAGGGAACGAGCCATTTGGATACAGAGCTGGCTCAAAGGTAGAAGAGAGAGAGTGGTGGTGGAGGTTTGTTTTTCAGAATGGAGGCCTGTGACCAGTGGAGTGCCACAAGGATCGGTGCTGGGTCCTCTACTTTTTGGCATTTACATAAATGATTTGGACGCAGGCATAAGAGATACAGTTAGTAAGTTTGCAGATGACACCAAAATTGGAGGTGTAGTGGACAGCGAAGAGTGTTACCTCAGATTACAACAGGATCTGGACCATATGGGCCAATGGGCTGAGAAGTGGCAGATGGAGTTTAATTCAGATAAATGCGAGATGCTGCATTTTGGGAAAGCAAATCTTAGCAGGACTTATACACTTAATAGTAAGGTCCTAGGGAGTGTTGCTGAACAAAGAGACCTTGGAATGCAGGTTCATAGCTCCTTGAAAGTGGAGTCACAGATAGCTAAGATAGTGAATAAGGCGTTTGGTATGCTTTCTTTTATTGTTCAGAGTATTGAGTACAGGAGTTGGGAGGTCATGTTGCGTCCTTATAGGACATTGGTTAGGCCACTGTTGGAATATTGCATGCAATTCTGGTCTCCTTCCTATCGGAAAGCTGTTGTGAAACCTGAAGGGGTTGAGAAAAAAATTTACAAGGATGTTGCCAGGGTTGGAGGATTTCAGCTATAGGGAGAGGCTGAACAGGCTGGGGCTGTTTTCTCTGGAGAGTCGGAGGCTGAGGGGAGACCTTATAGAGTTACACAAAAGTATGAGGAGCATGGATAGAGCTACTAGGCAAAGTCTTTTCCCTGGGGTCGGGGAGTCCAGAACTAGAGGGCATAGGTTTAGAGTGAGAGGGTAAAGATATAAAAGAGACCTGAGAGACAACCTTTCAAGGGTGGTACGTGTATGGAATGAGCAACCAGAGGAAGTGTGGAGGCTGGTACAATTGCAAAATTTAAGAGACATTTGGATCGGTATATGAATAGGAAGAATTTGCAGGGATAAGGCTGGGTGCTGGCAGGTGGGACTAGATTGGGTTGGAATATCTGGTCAGCATGGATGTGTTGGACCGAAGGGTCTGTTTCCATGCTGCACATCTCTATGACTCTATGACACTCTCCCATGTTCCTCTCTATGTACTATAGCTTTATGGATCAGAACGAGCTGACATTCGTCCTTAATTTGGTCAAACAACTGATGTTGAAGGTTCTTCTGAATGAGAAAAGCTACTCCTCTACATTTTGAATTAAAGGTGAAAATAACACCCAGCCAAACATTCTCTTCTGTAACTTTAAATGTTCCTTATCGGTTAGATGCCTTTTTTTCTGGCACGAAGGCTACCTTGACCCTTTCCTTTCTAAGGCCTGAAAGCATCAACTGGTGAATGACTCCCATTTAATGTTCCAGGTGCACCATTTAAACGAGCAGTTAGCCATAGCCATCCGAAAAAGCCCGTGATCCCCCTGTGAAGAAAGACCTCTTTTATTGTGCACTGCGAGAAAATGGTAAACAGTTTGTATAAACTTGAAAATACAACTGCAAAACCTACCAACTCCAAACTCCTAACAACGCCTTGTACAATGAGCCAACATATAACACAAATAAGAGGTGATTCTCTCTCATTCCCCACAGGGAACGCTCATACTCGCCACTAATCCCCCTTGGCTCCTAGTAGCTGAAGCTGCTCACCAAACCCAGACAAAACAAACTTTTAAAAGTTACATGTGTCTTACAACAAGAAAATTAAAAGTGGGCACTTAAACCCGTCCCATCCATATCCAAGGCAGTCGTGGTGAAAAAAGATGTAACCCTTCTCGAACACTACCCCCATTCAGTACTAAGAGAGAGAAACGAAAAGGAAATTATAGAAAAAAAAGGTTAATGGGAGGGGAGGAAGAAAGGAGAAAAGAGAGAAAGAGAAATGAATGGGACCCCCTCATATTAAAAACAAGACCAAAACCAGGTAAACGAGGCCAACCACAGAGGAAACAAAGAGAACATGATTGTCCATACTATTTGAGCCAGCCAATCAATCTTAAGGTGTCTGGGAAGTCCTTTGCGTTTTCTAGTGAGTCAAAATTAAACATGGACCGTCCGTGGTTGAAATGTAATATTGTCGGGTATCTTACAGTATACTGAATATTCAATTCCCTCAGCACCCTTTTTACCCTATATCAAAGGCCTGCCTCTTGTGGATCATGGCCCATAGAGAGGTCCTGGAAAAACATAATTCGTGATCCTTTGAATAGAATAGCCTGTGAATCCTTCCCCATTGCTGGAGACCCATTTGTTTCTCTCCATAGTGCAGGAGTTGCACAAGGACCGGGCGGGGGTGCTGGTCTGACCCGGGCTTGCACACTGCGACCTGGTGGGCCTGCTCGACCTACATCCGGCCCGCCTCGAATTCCAGCTTCAAAAACTACCAGAGTCATTGCTCCAAAAACTGACGGGCTGGCCTTCTTCTTCCCGTGCTGCCAGCCCGACCAGACAGATAGTCTTGTGAAGTCCTCGATTTTCAAAGTTGACCTGCTTCTCCACACCTGGTGCCCGCCATCGCAAGGCCTGGACCCGACCTGCTGAGAATTCCACTGCAGTTTCAGAGGACACAGTCTGCTGCTCATCCTCCATGACATGTGTCTGAAAGGCTGGATCTCCAAGTCATGCTTCTGCAGCATGGCCGAGATCGGTTCCAGCCTGGTCTGGGTCTCCTCCATCTCTGAATCAATCTTCTCTTGGAGTTTTACGTACTCCATGACCAAGCCCTGCTCTAATGGTAACTCCGCTGGCAGGTTTGCACAGGCGGACGCCACGGCCATGGGCGAGTCCGTTGCTGCAGGGCAGTTCCTGCTAGTTGCGATCCACGTGATCCTTTACCCTTTGTAATTTTCCTAACTCACTTCAGCGAACATATAGCTATACATGGGATCAGTATCTTTACCACAATGGGTAAGAAAGGGAAGGTGAATGCACCACTTTGTCTGGGTTCTGGTGTAGAGCTGAGCAGGGTAAACCTCCTGGGTCTCCATTATCTTGGATCTCCCCCGAAAAATAATCACCTTTAATGACTTTTTAAATGTGGTTTGAAGCTGTTTCTTGTCGACAGAGACAATGGAAACCAGTAGATATGATGTAGTTAGATATTCAGGTTTAAGAGCTCAGACAGTGAGTAGTAAATAATACTAAACCAAAGCGGTTCAGGAGGGACATTTGGAAATGGAAAGGTAAAAGTGAAGTTGCCCTTCATTTAAAGGGAATATAGAAGTAAAGGTGTTCTGCACAAGCTGCATGGAGTGCAGATGAGTGTTCTGTAGTGTTTCAAAGAATGAGAGGTGATCTCAGGGAAACTTAGAAAATTCACACACGGGATACTTACTAGTACAGGTGCTTGAAGAAGTGCAGCAGGCAAGGTTAGAGAGAATCCCAAAATACTCTACAAAAAACATCAAATGGAATAGAATAACTAGGGAAGTATTAGAGCTAATTAGAAACCAAGGAAGCAATCAGTATGTGAAGCTGGAGAACATTGATGGATTATTACATGAGAGCTTCGTATCTGTTTTACCTGGGAGATGGAGGATGCAGGTACAGAATTCGAGAAGATGCATTGAGAGCTCTCAACTAAGATGCAAGTTGGGATGATGTAAATCCACATGAGTTGTGTCACAGGATAGTGTTTCAGACGAGAGAAGAAATGATCTGACCAAATGTTTAAGTCAAATCTGACCACAAGGGTGGTTCCAGAGGACTGGAGAGCAGATAATGTGGTTCCACATTACAGAAAATGTGGTGGAAATAGACAAGTGTCTTTTGGTGTACTTCAGGGAGCAGTGCAGTGCATTCTATTATTTGTGGTATTCATAAATGATGTAGATGTGAATGTGTGATGGGAGAATTAGGGCGTGTGAAAGGTAAGTTTGTGTTTGACACAAAGATTAGCCAGTCGGTTGGCAGTTAGGAAGAAGGCCTTATTTTACAGGAAGATACAGATGGAATGGTCAGATGAGCAGATCAATGGCAGATGGAATGTAACCCTGATAAATATGAGGTGATGCACTTTGGAAGAAGGAAACAGACAGGGGAGTACTCAATGAATGACAGCACACGAGGAAGTTCAGAGAGGACTTCTCCACACATCTCTGAATGTGATTGGACAGGGTAATAAGCTAGTTAAGACAGCACATGGGACTGGAGGCGTTTTGTTTATTCATCCAGGTGTACATAATATGATCTAAACAAGCCATTGGTGAGGCCATAGATAGAATGCTGTGTACAGTTCTGGGAGCTATATTACACTAAGAAGGTGATTGCACTGGAGGGGGTACAGAGGATATTCACCAGGATGTTCCCTGGGATGGAGCTTATCAGGGATGAAGAGAGATTGGATAAGCTCGGGTTGTTTGCTTTGGAGCAGATAGATCTGAAGATGGCGTGATTCAGAAAGATAAGATGACAAGGGACATGGACAAGGTGGACAGACAGCAGCTGTTCCTTTTAATCAAAAGGCCAAGAACAAGGGATAAGACATTTCAAGTGAAGGCTTTGAGGTTTAGAGAGAATTTGACAATTATTTTTAACCCAGAGAGTGTTGTGGTCTGGCATGCACTACCTGAGAGGGGTGTTGTCGTGGGTCACCTCACAACCGTTAAGAAGTACATGGACCAGCATCAGACTCTCATTACATTCCCGGCTTCAGGCTGCATGTAGGAACGTGGGAATAATGTATATCGTGTTGTATTTCTGATGGTGCAGAATATCTCCTTCTCTGATTGTATGATTGTGGAAAGGTAGTCATTGAGCAGCCTAAGGCAGAAATTGCTGGCTTCTGAAAACATGTATTAATAAAGGTTATACGACTCAACTGCAATAGCTTCTAAAAGTGTATTATTGTGGAAGTAAACAAAAAAATAGCAGCTTATTACAATCTGAAAACAGAGAATGGAGAATGGAAAACAGAGAAATGGCGGAACTGTGAAGCAAGTACTTCAATTCTGTCTTCACAGACGAAAACATCAACAAAACAAAATAAAACTTCCCAGCACAACTAGGAAACCCAAGTCAGGTGAAAAAATAATAGAATGAAATTAGTAAATACATGGTTTTGTAGAAAATATTGGGACTAAAAGTAATGAACATAGACAACGTCAGCATAAATTTATGAAATGGGAATCATATTTGAGATACTGGCTGGTTAGTTAATTATGGTGAAGCAATGGATGTAATGTATTTGAATTTTTGGAAACTTTTTCGGTAAAGTCCCAAAACTAGTGTGCAGCATCACATTTTATGGAACTGGGGCTAACGTATAGACATGGCCTTAGCACGGCATAGCTGGCAGGGAACAATGAGTGGAATATTTTGATATCGATTTTGAGTTTACTCTCAGGTGTATTTTACAGGGTAAATGCAAGACATTTCTGCATCAAACTGGCACCGTTTTAAATAATTGGACGACTGAATATTGAAAAAAATGAAAGGTATAGCTGGAAGAAAGTCCATGGGTCCTGAGTCAGCTCCTTATCGGTGTCACCTGCATTCTCCCATCACTGGACACCAGCTTCATCAGCATCTACACCAGAGGCCACCAACATCGAAGTTGCTGATCCTCAGGTGCCATCTTTGCCGCTGGGCCTATGCTATTCTGTCACCACCTCGTCACCCCAGTGCCAGACGCTCCAATGTCAGAGACATGTCTCTTACTACTGTGCCCACCTCATCGATGTTGCCATGATGTCCTTCCATTGTCTACTTCATTAGCACCAACGCACCACCCAACCAACAGCAAAGTCCCCGATCCTCTGCTATCACCTTTTGCTACTGGGCCTACCTCACACACGTTGCCTCTGCTGATGTAGCAGTCTACAATTCCAGGTCCTGTGCTTGCTCCGGAAAAGAAAGCAGGGGCACACTCTCCTCTGCACTGGGCCCAGCTCAAGGTCCACACACTGTGCTCCACTTGAGACCTCTCGAGGGCCATGCCCTGAGTCCACTCAAAGTCTGCATGTTTGGGCTCTCGTTGCTGCTGATGCTGTCCAAGCTACAAGATCAATAAGTTGCAGAGAGAAAAGAGAGGGAGAGAAAATAAGGGGGAAAAAAAGCAAGTCACAGTGTACCATCTCCAGCAAAGGATACCTTGAACCAGAAACACCAGAATAAAAGGACCCTTTTATTGGAGACGAAGTCTCATGGTGTGTCACAGGGATCGGGGATTGGGCCCCAGCAATTCCTAAAACACATCCAACATTTGGTTGAGGGAACCAAACGCAATATTTCCCAGCCTTCTGACAGCACAAAACCAGGTTGGATTGTCAGTGGGTGAGGAGGATATAGAAACGCTCTAAATTGATTGAAACAAGTGGAGTGAATGTTTGGCAGATGCAGAGCAATGTGGGTAGATGTGACGTTGTGCACTTCGTTGGGTAAATAGAACAGCAGGCGACCATTTGAAAAGGGATTGGTTCTAAAATGTTGATCTATAAAGGGACTTATGCTCCTTGATTTGATTAGATTAGATTACTTACAGTGTGGAAACAGGCCCTTCGGCCCAACAAGTCCACACCGACCCGCAGAAGCGCAACCCACCCATATCCCTACATCTACCCCTTACCTAACACAACGGGCAATTTAGCCTGGCCAATTCACCTGGCCTGCACATCTTTGGACTGTGGGAGGAAACCGGAGCACCCGGAGGAAACCCACGCAGACACGGGGAGAACGTGCAAACTCCACACAGTCAGTCGCCTGAGGCGGGAACTGAACCCAGGTCTCTGGCGCTGTGAGGCAGCAGTGCTAACCACTGTGCCACCATTTGTTTCCGTTTGCACAGCCCTCCGATGTCCATGCAGGGCAGTGAGTTCTGAATCTAGAATTCAATACTGGGAATGGCATTGGCACGCTGACCAGCGTATATAGACGCAGCAAGTGGGGAGCTGTAACATTGAAAATGATCTGGATCTCCCTATACACCAGTCACTGAAAGCAATATTGCAGGACTAGAAAACAGTTAGTAAGATAAATAATGTGTTGACCTTCATTTCAGCGGGATTTGATTCCACGAGTAAGGTTGTCTTACTGCAGCTGTACAGGGCCTTGGTGAGACCCCATCTCGAACATTGTGTAGTATTGTGTGCAGTTTTGGTCTCGTTATCTAATAAAAGATAAAACTGACATTGAGGGAGAGCAGAGAAGGATGACCAGACTGATCTCTGGGAATGACAGGCTTGTTGTGGGAGCAGAGTTTGACACATCTGGGACTGTATTCCATGGTGTTTAGGAAAGTGCGCGAAGATCTCAGTAAAATATATAAACCTCTAACAGGGTAAGACAGATTGGAAGCAGGGATGATAATTTCCCTGGCTGAGATGTCTAAAACCACGGGCCCCAGTATTTGGTGCAGACTGGCCACATTGCATTGAGATGAGAATAAATGTCTACTCTCAGAGACTGGTGAACCTAGGGAATTCTCTCCCAAATCAGGCTGTGGAACCAAGGCACTGATTATACACAAGGATTTCTAGACAGTAAAAGGGTGGCGATAACAGGCTTATGGCGTGGAGATAAAGGATCAGATGTCATTGTATTGAATGGGGTAGAACACTACTACTATAGTTCCTAGTTCATATTTTTCCGGTGGTTAATCACGTTGTGGGATATGTATATTGTTTGGGAAAACTGCCTTGAGGAGATTTCCTCCATGAACTGGAATGGGAGAAGGCTCAGTGTGTTGATTGGCCTAATCATTTCCCTATGTTTCTGTGTAATCTGTGGAAAAGCTCTGTCAATGTTGTCAGAAGATCTCAGATGTTAAGAAGGAGGTCTCTGCAGGGACAACAGGACTGTGTTTCCCATATCCGATACTGATGCTTGTGCCGAGTGTTCTGTCTGGGTTTATCCTTTAAGACCTCAGAGCAATTTGATGCTTTTGAGTGTCTTCCTTGGCCAATTTAGAGACCATTGAAGAGTGTATCACATGCCTGTGTGTTAGGAGTCAGTTTTTAGGCCAGACCAGGAAAGCACGGGAGATTCACTTCCTCAAAGTACATTGGGGAAGGAAATTGGTGTTTACAAATTGGTCACTACTTCAAGGTCACTACTACTGATCAGATTTTACAACTCAATGTTTTATTAATTGTTTTTAACTTCCACCAGCTGCCAGAGCATTGGCTTGGTCTGGATTAATAAGCCAGTGGCATTTCCATAACAGCACCATCTCCACATGGGGACCTATCAGAAACCACACTGAGTAGGTTATTTCTGTGCTGCTTGACATATCTGTCGGAAATGATTCACTTTGGTTTAAATATCGTGATGGGACAGAGGGGGTAGTAATTGGACAGATTGTAATTATACCCCTCTTAGGGGACTGGACATAGCTGAGTAATTTTCCACATTGCCAGGGAGATGTCAGAGTTGAATGTGGAATGAAATAGCTTCCCCAGGGACACGGCTTGTTGTGCAGCACAAGTCTTCAGTCCTATTGCAGGAATGGTGTCAGGGCCCTTTGCCCTTTGTCGTAAATACTGTGTTCAGCTGTTTCTTCATGTCACGTGCAACTAATCGAATCGGTTAAAGACTGACATCTGTGATTCTGTGGGTATCATGGCGAGGATGAGGTGGATCAACACCACGCTTCTGGCTGAGGGCCATGTAGATATTATATCCTTGTCTTTTACGCAGATGTACACGGCTGTTCCGTTATTTTGGATGGGGAGATTTCAGGAGTCCTCTCCGCCAGTAAGTTGTTTAATGTTCCATCGACCTTTATCCCTGGATGTGGCAGTACTGCAGAGCTTAGATCTGATCTGTTTGAATTGGGATCAATTCTCCGTCTCCATCAGATGTTAGTTTCGCTGTTTGGATTGTAACTAATCCAGTGCGATAGCTTTAACGAGTTATCATCAACTTTAGGTGCACATGGTTCTGACTCTGGCATGTTCACACACACTCGACACTTAACTATGGATTGGCTTGATGGTAATAGTAGACTGAGGGATTATCCTGGGGAAAAAGTTACAGACTATGATTGAAATAAATTCTGCTTCTGCTGCTGCTGTGGTTGTCCAGCATCACATGTTAACCCAGTTTTATCTGTAATATCTGCGATTTAATTCTTCCAGTGACCCTCAAACAAAGCTCCAAGTCTGTCCAGCAATTTTTGCATTTTTATGTCTAGTATCCATAATTATTTGCTGACTTGAGCATTTGTGCTGTTCCTATTCATTTCTGGAGAAACTCCGCAGATTTGGCAGCATCTGCAGAGATAGAGAAACAGAGTTACCGTTTCAAGTCCAGTGTGATGCTTCTTAAGAACTGAAAATGATTGAAAAATGGGCTTTTGATCCCTTGCCAGAGGTGGGGAATGGATGACAGGGAAAAGAGGGTGTGGCAACAGGTAAACGGACTTGGTGAACGAGAAGATGATGCAAAACGGGTTTAAATTAATATATGAATGGGAGAAAGGGGTTCCTTCTCTTGAATACAAGATAAAGAAGACATAAGCAGCCAAGATCATAGGGAGCCCAAGAGGGTGAATGTTAACTATGCGGTATTATGTAGAGCTGGCCAGAAATAAATTTTCACTGTGGAGATCATCACCGCTTTTAGAAAAAGGAATTCAGGTGTTTGACTACTTATTGACACTAGTAAAAGTTTCATGCTGCCTTAGCATTGTAACATGGAGAAAAGCAAGTCACAAAACGAAATTTGGACTGTGTTGTTTACCAGCCACTTTTACCATTGCTTCAAATTTGCGATGTTGATTTTTAAATACTTGATCTTGAAGTTAGTATCAGATGGAGTATAGGAGATTAATGTGTGACATTATAGAAATTAGAAAATCGTGCGAGGCATGTATAGCGTGAATAGCGAAGGTATTTTCCACAGGATGGGGGAGTTCAAACAGAGAAGGCATGGCGTTAAGGTGAAAGGAGGAATATTTAAACCGGAAGAAGGAGCAACGTTTTTACACAGAGGATGGTGAGATTATGGAATGACCTGCCAGAGGAAGAGTGGTAGATGCAAGTACAGCTGTAACATTGAAAAGACATTTGGACAAGCATATGAATGGGAAACATTTAGAGGCATGTGGGCCAAATGCAAGCAGATGGGACTAATTTAGATGGAAAACCTGGCCAGCATGGACATTTAGAAAAGCTACATGCAGAGTCAGTGTGGGTTTGTGAACGGGAAATTATATTTTGTCCTTTAAATTCATGGAATGTGTTTCTGGAGATCCCTGAGAACGTAACAAGCGGATTTGATAAAGGGGATCTGGTAGACAGGAGGCTTTCCAGGGATTTTCCACATGGTATCACAAAGTAAAACTTCTTACACAAGACAAGCTCATAGTCTGACGGATAATGTATTAGCATGGGATGACGCTTGGTTAACACAGAGAAATCAGAGAGTCAGGATTAATGGATCATTATGATAAAAGTGTATCTGCTGGAGTACCACAGGTATGTGTCTGATGGCATCAGTTATTTACAATCTTTACTGATAGCCTGAAGGAATACACCGCAGAGAGCACAATACTATTTCATTGTGGGACCCGTTATTATAAACTTTTTGAACCCAGCATCAAATCACCACCTCTTATCAGAGAAAAAGATACAGTAGGTAGGAATAGACAGATGCCATTCCTCACTCCAAACCTGTCCCACATTCCTACTGTCTCTTTCCGAACAAATATTTATCAAACGCAACCTCTGCTGCTGTCTCAGGAAGAGAATACCTGATAGCATAACAGCAGACGAGAATTGGAAAAGGAGCAGAATTAGGCCATTCGACCCATCGAGTCTGATATATCGTTCAATAATTTCTTATATGTTCCTGAACCTCATTCTTCTGCATTTTGCCTAGAATCCTTTACCCCCTTATAAATCAAAAACTGATCTATTTGTGTCTCTGTGTGTGTGCCCATCTGTTTGTTTTATGAGTATTTGTTTGCCTATGTCTGTCTGTGTACCTGCCTGTGTTTTTCTTTCTGTGTTTGTTTGTATTGTGTGAGACTGTATATTTCTTTGTGTGCTTCTGTGTGTGTGTATGCTTGTTTCCTTGTGCATATTGTACATGTTAATATATTGGGATATTTACCAATATTTCTATGTAATTCTATGCTTGCATCTCTGTGCTGTGAGGTATCTGTCTTTTTTTAGAGTGAGAGAGCTGACGCTGGAACTGCCAGTGGGTTTAAAGTGAGAATTAACCTTCGCTGATCATTGCTCCTTACTCAGTTGGTGGGACGTGGATGGTTCAGAATCTCCACACAAGTCATCCCGGTCCTCTTTGACTCGAACCGAGGTCCTCCCCCCACAGTGTGTGGAGCGGAGAGGGTAGAGATATCAGGCACCCCAGCACCTTAGTAGGCCCTTTCTGCCCTATTCTAGGTGGGAGTGGGTGGCCCTGCTGTTTGTGCTGGTCCAGGTGGGGTGACATGGTGAGGTGTCCTGAGTGAGTCAGTCCACTGTTTTGTATTCATTCGTGTTATTAGTGTGGAGGATATTGCATAAATGACAGAGAAAGTGAGGGAAGTAAGTTCAATAGTGAGAGTGTTAGTGACTGAGCCTTATTTGGAGAAAGAGCTTGAGCTATGTTCGGGGGTAGGTGCAATAACAGATATACAGTGAGTGTGAGGGAGCAGACAGAATACAGTGATACTTATCCTGGCAAAGCGGGGAAGATTATTCATGCTTGTCCTGTATTGTTGGACATTTATTCAGATACTCCCAACGTCGAGGTGACCCTCCACGAATGTCTTGTCCATGTCTATCATTAATAACGACGCAGACCATGTCCCTCAGCTTTCACAGAGTTAGTGAGTGCATAGTTGAGTAGGGATCATTGAGGGAGCGGGTGATTGCAGTGTTGGGTAGGGATGAGTCAGGGAGGGGGAGATTGCAGTGTTGGGTAGGGATCAGTCAGGGAGGGGGAGATTGTAAGGTTGGGTAGGGATCAGTCGGGGACTGGTATATTTGCAGTGTTGGGAAGGGATCAGTCGGGGAGGGGGTAAGTGCAATGTTGGGTCGGGATCAGTCGGGGAGGGGGATTGCTGTGTTGGGTAGGGCTCAGTCTGGGAGGGGGAGATTGCTGTGTTGGGTAGGGCTCAGTCACTGAGAGGGAGATTGCAGTGTTGGGTATGGATCAGTCAGGGAGGTGGTAAGTGCAGAGTTGAGTAGGGATCAGTAAGGAAGGTTAGATTGCAGTGTTTGGTAGGTATCAATCATGGAGGGGGAGATTGCAGTGTTGGGCATGTATCAGGCAGGCCGGGGGTGAGTGCAGTGTTGCGTAGGGATCAGTCAGGGAGGGGGAGATTGCAGTGTTGGGTAGAGATCAGTCTGGGAGGGGAGATTGCAGTATTGGGTAGGGATAAGTCAGGGAGGGGGATATTGCAGTGTTGGGTAGGGATCTATCAGGGAATGGGAGATTGCTGTGTTGGGTAGGGATCAGTCGGGGAGGTGGAGATTGCAGTGTTGGGTTGAGATCAGTCAGGGAGAGTGAGTTTGCTGTATTTTGTCGGAATCAGTCAGCGAGGGAGAGAATGCAGTGTTGGGTAGTGATCAGTCAGGGAGGTAATGAGTGTGGTGTTGGGTAGCGATCAGACAGGGAAGGGGAGATTGCAGTGTTGGTTAGGGATCAGTCAGGGAGGGGGAGATTGCAGAGTTGGATAGGGATCAGTGAGGGAGGGGGTGAGTGCAGTGTTGGCTAGGGATCAGTCAGGGAGGGGGAGATTGCTGTATTTTGTCGGAATCAGTCAGCGAGGGAGAGAATGCAGTGTTGGGTAGGGATCAGTCAGGGAGGTAATGAGTGTGGTGTTGGGTAGCGATCAGACAGGGAAGGGGAGATTGCAGTGTTGGTTAGGGATCAGTCAGGGAGGGGGAGATTGCAGAGTTGGATAGGGATCAGTGAGGGAGGGGGTGAGTGCAGTGTTGGCTAGGGATCAGTCAGGGAGGGGGAGATTGCAGTGTTGGTTAGGGATCAGTAAGGGAGGGGGAGATTGCAGTGTTAGATTGGGATCAGTCAGGGAGGGGGAGATTGCAGAGTTGGATAGGGATCAGTCAGGGAGGGGGAGATTGCAGAGTTGGATAGGGATCAGTCAGGGTCGGGATGTGTGCAGTGTTGTGTATGGATCAGGCAGCGAGGGGGAGATTGCAGGGTTGGGTAGGGATCAGTCAGGGAGTGGTGAGTGCAGTGCTGGCTCGGGATCAGTCAGGGAGAGTGATTTTTCTGTGTTGTGTAGGGATCAGTCAGAGAGGGAGAGAATGCAGTGTTGGGTAGGGATCAGTCAGGGAGGAGATGAGTGCGGTGTTGGGTCGGTATAAGGCAGAGAGTGGGAGATTGCAGAGTTGGGTAGGGATCAGTCAGGGAAGGGGAGATTGCAATGTTCGGTGGGGATCAGTCAGGGTGGGGGTGAGTGCAGTGTTGGGTAGAGATCAGTGAAGGAGGGGGTGAGTGCAGTGCTGGCTAGAGATCAGTCAGGGAGGGGGAGATTGCAGTGTTGAGTAGGGATCACTCAGGGAGGGGGAGATTGCAGTGTTTCTTAGGTATCAGTCAGGGAGGGGGTGAGTGCAGTGTAGGGTAGGGGTCAGTCAGGGAGGGTGAGATTTGAGTGTTGGGTGGGGATCTGTCAGAGAGGGGAGATTGCAGTGTTGGGTAGGGATCAGTCATGGAGGGGAGATTGCATTGTTGGGTAGGGATCAGACAGGGAGTGGGTGAGTGCAGTGTTGGTTTGGGATCAGTAAGGGAAGGGAGCGAGTGCAGGGTAGGGGCGGGATCAGACAGGGTGGGTGAGATTTCAGTGTTGGGTAGGGATCAATCATGGACGGGGAGATTGCAGTGTTGGTTATGGATCAGTCAGGGAGGTGGATAGTGCAGAGTTGAGTAGGGATCAGTAAGGAAGGTTAGATTGCAGTGTTTGGTAGGTATCAGTCATGGAGGGGGAGATTGCAGTGTCGGGTAGGGATCAGTCAGGGAGGGGGAGATTGCTGTATTGGGAGGGATCAGTCATGGAGGGGGATATTGTCGTGTTGGGTTGGGATAATTGAGGGAGGGGGAGATTGCAGTGTTGGGTAGGGATCAGTCAGAGAGGGGGAGATTGCAGTGTTGGGTAGGGATCAGTCAGAGAGTAGGAGATTGCAGTGTTGGGTAGGGATCAGTCTGGGAGGGGAGACTGCAGTGTTGGGTAGGGATAAGTCAGGGAGGGGGAGATTGCAGTGTTGGGTAGGGATCTGTCAGGGAATGGGAGATTGCTGTGTTGGGTAGGGATCAGTCAGGGAGAGTGAGTTTGCTGTGTTGTGTAGGGATTAGTCAGCGACGGAGAGAATGCAGTGTTGCGTAGGGATCAGTCGGGGAGGGGACGAGTGTGGTGTTGGGTAGCGATCCGACAGGGAAGGGGAGATTGCAGGATTGCGTAGGTATCAGTCAGGCAGGGTGTGAGTGCATTGCTGGGTCGGTATCAGACAGGGAGGGGGAGATTGCAGAGTTGGGTAGGGATCAGTCAGGGAGGGGGTGATTGCTGTGTTGTGTAGGGATCAGTCAGGGAGGGAGAGATTGCAGTGTTGGGTATGGATCAGTCAGGGAGTTGGTGAGTGCAGAGTTGAGTAGGGATCAATCAGGGAGGGGGAGATTGCAGTGTTTGGTAGGGATCAGTCAGGGAGGGGGTGATTGCAGTGTTGGGTCGGGATGAGTCAGGGAAGGGTGATTGCAGTATTGTGTAGGGTTCAGTCAGGAAAGGGGATGAGTGCAGTGTTGGGTAGGGATCAGTCAGGTAGGGGATGAGTGTGTTGTTGAGCAGCGATCAGACAGGGATGGTGAGATTGCAGTGTTGGGTAGGGATCAGTCAGGGAGGGGGAGATTGCTGTGTTGTGTAGGGATCAGTCAGGGAGGGGGAGATTGCAGTGTTGGGTATGGATCAGTCAGGGAGTTGGTGAGTGCGGAGTTGAGTAGGGATCAATCAGGGAGGGGGAGATTGCAGTGTTTGGTAGGGATCAGTCAGGGAGGGGGAGATTGCAGTGTTTGGTAGGGATCAGTCAGGGAGGGGGAGATTGCAGTGTTGGGTCGGAATGAGTCAGGGAAGGGTGATTGCAGTATTGTGTAGTGATCAATCAGGAAAGGGGATGAGTGCAGTGTTGGGTAGGGATCAGTCAGGGAGGGGATGAGTGCGTTGTTGAGTAGCGATCAGACAGTGATGGTGAGATTGCAGTGTTGGGTAGGGATCAGTCAGGGAGGGGGAGATTGCAGTGTTGTGTAGGGATCAGTCAGGGAGGGGGAGATTGCAGTGTTGTGTAGGGATCAGTCAGGGAGGGGGTGAGTGCAGTGTTGGGTAGGGATCAGTCAGGGAGGGGGAGATTGCAATGTTGGGTAGGGATCATTGAGGGAGGGGGAGAGGGAAGGGTTGGGTAGGGATCAGTCATGGAGGGGGAGATTGCAGTGTTGGGTAGGGATCAGTCAGGGAGGGGGAGATTGTAGTGTTGGGTATGGATCAGTCAGGGAGTTGGTAAGTGCAGATCTGAGTAGGGATCAGTAAGGAAGGTTAGATTGCAGTGTTTGGTAGGTCTCAGCCATGGAGGGGGAGATTGCAGTGTTGGGTATGTATCAGTCAGGCCGGGGGTGAGTGCAGAGTTGGGTAGGGATCAGTCAGGGAGGGTGAGATTGCAGTTTTGGGTAGGGATTAGTTAGGGAGGGGGTGATTGCAGTGTTGGGTAGGGATCAGTCCGGGAGGGGGAGATTGCAGTGTTGGTTAGGGTCAGTAAGACAGCGGGAGATTGCAGTGTTGGGTAGGGATCAGTCAGGTAGGGGGTGATTGCATTGTGGGGTAGAGGTCAGTCAGGGAGGGGGTGATTGCTGTGTTGGGTAGGGATCAGTCATCGAGGGAGAGATTGCAATGTTGGGTCGGGATCAGTCATGGAGGGAGAGATTGCATTGTTGGGTAGGGATCAGTCATGGAGGGGGAGATTGCAGTGTTGGGTAGGGATCATTGAGGGAGGGGGAGATTGCTGTGTTAGGTAGTGATCAGTCAGAGAGGGAGAGATTGCAGTGTTGTGTAGGGATCAGTCAGGGAGGGGGAGATTGCAGTTTTGTGTAGGGATCAGTCAATGAGGAGCAGATTGCAGTGTTGCGTAAGGATCAGTCAGGGAGGGGGAGATTGCAGTGTTGGTTAGGGATCAGTCAGGAAGGGGGTGAGTGCAGTGTTGGGTAGGGAACAGTCACGGAGGGGAGATTGCAGTGTTGGGTAGGGATTAGTTAGGGAGGGGCTGATTGCAGTGTTTGGTAGGGATCAGTCAGTGAGGTGAGGATTGCAGTGTTGGTTAGTGTCAGTAAGACAGCGGGAGATTGCAGTGTTGGGTAGGGATCAGTCAGGGAGGGGGAGATTGCAGTGTTGGTTAGGGTCAGTCAGAGAGCGGGAGATTGCAGTGTTTGGTAGGGATCAGTCGGGGAGGGGGAGATTTCAGTGTTGCGTAGGGATAGGTCAGGGAGGTGGAGATTACATTGTTGGGTAGGGAACTCTCGGGGAGGGGGTGATTGCTGTGTTGGGTATGGATCAGTCAGGGAGGGGGTGATTGCAGTATTAAGTCGGGATCAGTCAGGGAGGGGAGGAGTGCAGTGTTGGGTAGGGATCAGTCAAGGAGGGGGAGATTGCAGTGTTGGGTAGGGATCTGTCAGGGAGGGGGAGATTGCTGTGTTGGGTAGGGATCAGTCATGGAGGGGGAGATTGCAGTGTTGGGTAGGGATCATTGAGGGAGGGGGAGATTGCAGTGTTGGGTAGGGATCAGTCAGGGAAGGGGTGATTGCAGTGTTAAGTAGAGATCAGTCAAGGAGGGGATGTGTGCAGTGTTGAGTAGGGCTACAGATTGAAAAACACCAGCAACATTTCTTCTTCAGGATCCTCCGCTCCACGCTTGCAGCAATGCGCCGTCACCTAACCTCTCTCCAGTCAGCCCTGCCTCAGCTGAGGGCCACACTCTCTCAGAATTGCAAAGAACCCGCACTGTATTACATCCTCAGGAGAATTCATACTCTCAACAAACAGTATTTCAATTCCATCTCAAACTTCAAAAACTGTAAGTACAACAAACTTTTATCCACCCACCTCCATAACCAGCGCTCCTCAAACATTCCAGAAGATTCCCCTGGCCCCGGAAACGCCATTAGCCATGCGGCTGACGCAGCTACCACCCCCACGCTGAGTGATTATGTCACTTCCGCCCACATCATGGCTGCTCCCACAGCCACTTCCGGCCCTCACATCATCGCTGATGCCACACGCTCAGTGACTTCCGCCACCCCTACTGCCATGATCACCACCACTTCCGGCTCCACCAGCGCCACTCACCTGCATTCTACTGACACGCCCCCCACAGACCCCACTGTCACTATCCCCACACCCCAGAACCCCGAGGGCAACATTACCCCAGCTCATGCCTCCACCCCCATTCCCCCCACCATCACACCCACTCCAGGTACTGGCTCCGACCCCACTCCCAGCTCCACACCCACACCAGATCCCAGCTCCCGGCCCTGCCGAGTTTTCACCATCCCTCCAGACCTCCCACTCACTGAGGACGAACGATCAGTCCTCAGCAAAGGACTCACCTTCATCCCCCTCCGTCCATGCATCAATGAATTTAATACGTGACGTGACATCGAACAATTCTTCCGTCGCCTCCGCCTCCGAGATTACTTTCACAATCAGGACTCCCGCCCACCTTCCGAGGACCCCTTCGCCCACCTCCAACACACTGCATCCACCTGGACACCCCGCGCTGGCCTATTACCTGCCCTTGTCCTCTTCATTTCCAACTGCCGCCGGGACATTAACTGCCTCAACCTGTCGTCCACCCCCCCCCCCCACTCCAACCTCTCACCCTCACAACGCGCAGCCACCAATCCCTCTGCTCCAATCCCAACCTCAGCATCAAGCCAGAGGATAAAGGGGGCGCAGTGGTACTCTGGCGCACTGACCTCTACACCGCTGAAGCCAAACGCCAACTCGAGGACACCTCTTCCTACTGCTCCCTCGACAATGGCCCCACCCCCATCACCAAACCATCATCTCCCAGACCATACAGAACCTCATCACCTCAGGAGATCTCCCACCCACAGCTTCCAACCTCATAGTGCGGGAACCCCGCACTGCCCGGTTCTACCTCCTTCCCAAGATCCACAAGCCTGACCACCCTGGCCGACCCATTGTCTCAGCATGCTCCTGCCCCACTGAACTCATCTCTACCTACCTTGACACTGTCCTATCCCCCCTAGTCCAGGAACTCCCCACATACGTTCGAGACACCACCCACGCCCTCCACTTCCTCCAAGACTTCCGTTTCCCCGGCCTCCAACGCCTTATCTTCACCATGGATATCCAATCCATCTACACCTCCATTCGCCATGACCAGGGCCTCCAAGCCCTCCATTTTTTCCTCTGCAGACGTCCCAACAGTACCCTTCCACTGACACTCTCATTCGTTTGGCCGAACTGGTCCTCACCCTTAACAATTTCTCCTTTGAATCCTCCCACTTCCTCCAGACCAAAGGCGTAGCCATGGGCACACGTATGGGCCCCAGCTATGCCTGTCTCTTTGTTGGCTATGTAGAACAGTTGATCTTCCGTAATTACACCGGCACCACTCCCCACCTCTTCCTCCGCTACATTGATGACTGCATTGGCGCCACATCGTACTCCCGCGAGGAGGTTGAGCAATTCATCAACTTCACCAACACATTCCACCCTGACCTTAAATTTACCTGGACCATCTCTGACACCTCGCTCGCCTTCCTGGACCTCTCCATCTCCATTAGTGACGACCGACTTGACACTGACATTATTTACAAACCCACTGACTCCCATAGCTACCTGGATTACACCTCTTCCCACCCTATCTCTTGCAAAAATGCCATCCCGTATTCCCAATTTCTCCGCCTCTGCCGTATCTGCTCCCAGGAGGACCAGTTCCACCATAGGACACACCAGATGGCCTCCTTCTTTAGAGACCGCAATTTCCCTTCCCACGTGGTTAAAGATGTCCTCCAACGCATCTCATCCACATCCCGCACCTCCGCCCTCAGACCCCACCCCTCCAACCGTAACAAGGACAGAACGCCCCTGGTGCTCACCTTCCACCCAACAAACCTTTGCATCAACCAAATCATCCACCGACATTTCCCCCACCTCCAAAAAGACCCCACCACCAGGGATATATTTCCCTCCCCACCCCTTTCCACCTTCCGCAAAGACCGTTCCCTCCGTGACTACCTGGTCAGGTCCACACCCCCCTACGACCCACCCTCCCATTCTGGCACTTACCCCTGCCACCGCAGGAACTGTAAAACCTGTGCCCACACCTCCTCCCTCACCTCTATCCAAGGCCCTAAAGGAGCCTTCCACATCCATCAAAGTTTCACCTGCACATCCACAAATATCATTTATTGTATCCGTTGCTCCCGATGTGGTCTCCTCTACATTGGGGAGACTGGGCGCCTCCTAGCAGAGCGCTTTAGGGAACATCTCCGAGACACCCGCACCAATCAACCAAACCACCCCGTGGTCCAACATTTCAACTCCCCCTCCCACTCTGCCGAGGACATGGAGGTCCTGGGCCTCCTTCACCGCCGCTCCCTCACCACCCGACGCCTGGAGGAAGAACGCCTCATCTTCCGCCTCGGAACACTTCAACCCCAGGGCATCAATATGGACTTCAACAGCTTCCTCATTTCCCATTCCCCCACCTCATCCTCGTTTCAAATTTCCAGCTCAGTTACTATCCCCTTGACTTGTCCGACCTGCCTATCTTCTTTTCCACCTATCCACTCCACCCTCTCCTCCTTGACCTATCACCTTCATCTCCTCCCCCACTCACCCATTGTACTCTAAGATACTCTCTCCCCACACTCACCCTCCTGTAGCTTATCTCTCCATGCTTCAGGCTCACTGCCTTTATTCCTGATGAAGGGATTTTGCCCGAAACGTCGATTTCGCTGCTCGTTGGATGCTGCCTGAACTGCTGTGCTCTTCCAGCACCACTAATCCAGTCTGTGGTTTTCAGCATCTGCAGTCATTGTTTTTACCTTGGGTAGGGATCAGTCAGGGAGGGGAAGATCGCAGTGTTGTGTAGGGATGTGTCAGGGAGGGGGAGATTGCTGTATTGGGTAGGGATCAGTCATGGAGGGGGAGATTGCAGTGTTGGGTTGGGATCATTGAGGGAGGGGGAGATGGCAGTGTTGGGTAGGGATCAGTCAGGGAGGGGGAGATTGCAGTGTTGGGTAGGGATCAGTCAGGGAGGGGGAGATTGCAGTGTTGTGTAGGGATCAGTCTGGGAGGGGATGATTGCAGTGTTGGGTAGGGATCAGTCAGGGAGGGAGAGATCGCAGTGTCACGTAGGGATCTGTCAGGGAGGTGGAGATTGCAGTGTTGTTTAGGGCAGTCAGAGAGCGGGAGATTGCAGTGTTGGGTAGGGATAGGTCAGGGATTTGGAGATTGCATTGTTGGGTAGGGATCTGTCAGGGAGGGGGTGATTGCTGTGTTGGGTGGGGATCAGTCAGGGAGGGGGTGATTGCAGTGTTCAGTCGGGATCAGTCAGGGAGGGGATGAGTGCAGTGTTGGGTAGGGATCAGTCAGGGAGGGGGAGATTGCAGTGTTGGGTAGGGATCAGTCAGGGAGGGGGAGATTGCATTGTTGGGTAGGGAACTGTCAGGGAGGGGGTGATTGCTGTGTTGGGTGGGGATCAGTCAGGGAGGGGGTGATTGCAGTGTTCAGTCGGGATCAGTCAGGGAGGGGATGAGTGCAGTGTTGGGTAGGGATCAGTCAGGGAGGGGGAGATTGCAGTGTTGGGTAGGGATCAGTCAGGGAGGGGGAGATTGCAGTGTTGGGTAGGGATCAGTCAGAGAGGGGGAGATTGCAGTGTTGGGTAGGGATCAGTCAGGGAGGGGAGATTGCAGTGTTAGGTAGGGATAGGTCAGAGAGGGGGAGATTGCAGTGTTGGGTAGGAATCTGTCAGGGAATTGGAGATTGCTGTGTTGGGTAGGGATCAGTCGGGGAGGTGGAGGTTGCAGTGTTGGGAAGGGATCAGTCAGGGAGAGTGAGTTTGCTGTGTTTTGTGGAGATCAGTCAGCGAGGGAGAGAATGCAGTGTTGGGGAGGGATCAGTCAGGGAGGTGGATAGTGCAGAGTTGAGTAGGGATCAGTAAGGAAGGTTAGATTGCAGGGTTTGGTAGGTATCAGTCATGGAGGGGGAGATTGCAGTGTTGGGTAGGGATCATTGAGGGAGGGGGAGATTGCAGTGTTGGGTAGGGATCATTGAGGGAGGGGGTGATTGCAGTGTCAGGTAGGGATCAGTCAGGGAGGGGGAGATTACTGTATTGGGTAGGGATCAGTCATGGAGGGGGATATTGTAGTGTTGGGTTGGGATAATTGAGGGAGGGGGAGATTGCCGTGTTGGGTAGGGATCAGTCAGAGAGGGGGAGATTGCAGTGTTGGGTAAGGATCAGTCAGAGAGTAGGAGATTGCAGTGTTGGGTAGGGATCAGTCTGGGAGGGGGAGATTGCAGTGTTGGGTAGGGATCTGTCAGGGAATGGGAGATTGCTGTGTTGGGTAGGGATCAGTCAGGGAGAGTGAGTTTGCTGTGTTGTGTAGGGATTAGTCAGCGACGGAGAGAATGCAGTGTTGCGTAGGGATCAGTCAGGGAGGGGATGAGTGTGGTGATGGGTAGCGATCAGACAGTGAAGGGGAGATAGCAGGATTGGGTAGGGATCAGTCAGGGAGGGGTTGAGTGCATTGCTGTGTCGGTATCAGACAGGGAGGGGGAGATTGCAGAGTTGGGTAGGGATCAGTCAGGGAGGGAGTGAGTGCAGTGTTGGATCGAGATCAGTGATGGAGGGTGTGAGTGCAGTGTTGGCTAGGGATCAGTCAGGGAGGGGGAGATTGCAGTGTTGGTTAGGGGTCAGTCAGGGAGGGGGAGATTGCAGAGTTGGATAGGGATCAGTCAGGGAGGGGATGAGTGAAGTGTTGGGTAGGGATCAGTCAGGGTGGGGAGGAGTGCAGTGTTGGGTAGGGATCAGGCAGCGAGGGGGAGATTGCAGGGTTGGGTAGGGATCAGTCAGGGAGGGGGTGAGTGCAGTGCTGGCTCGGGATAAGTCAGTGAGAGTGATTTTTCTCTGTTGTGTAGGGATCAGTCAGGGAGGGAGAGAATGCAGTGTTGGGTAGGGATCAGTCAGGGACGGTATGAGTGCGGTGTTGGGTCGTGATCAGACAGGGAAGGGGAGATTGCAGGATTGGGTCGGGAACAGTCAGGGTGGGGGTGAGTGCAGTGTTGGGTAGAGATCGCTGAGGGATGTGGTGAGTGCAGTGCTGGCTAGGGATCAGTCAGGGAGGGGGAGATTGCAGTGTTGGGTAGGGATCAGTGAGGGAGGGGGTGAGTGCAGTGTTAGCTAGGGATCAGTCAGGGTGGGAGATATTGCAAGTGTTGGGCAGTGATCAGTCAGGGAGGGGGTGATTGCAGTGTTGGTGAGGGATCAGTCAGGGACGGGAAGATTGCAGTGGTGGTTAGGGATCAGACAGGGAGGGGGAGATTGCAGTGTTGGGTCGGGTTCAGTCAGGGAGGGGGAGATTGCAGTGTTTTTTAGGGATCAGTAAGGAAGGGGGAGATTGCAGTGTTGGGTAGGGATCAGTCAGAGAGGGGGAGATTGCAGCTCTGGGTAGGGATCAGTCAGTGAGGGGCAGATTGCAGTGTTGGGTAGAGATCTGTCAGGGAGTGGGAGATTGCTGTGTTGTGTAGGGGTCAGTCAGGGAGGGGGAGATTGCAGAGTTGGGTACGGATCAGTCAGGGAGGGGATGAGTGCAGTGTTGGCTCGGGATCAGTCAGGGTGGGGAGGAGTGCAGTGTTGGGGAGGGATCAGGCAGCGAGGGGGAGATTGCAGGGTTGGGTAGGGATCAGTCAGGGAGGGGGTGAGTGCAGTGCTGGCTCGGGATCAGTCAGGGAGAGTGATTTTGCTGTGTTGTGTAGGGATCAGTCAGGGAGGGAGAGAATGCAGTGTTGGGTAGGGATCAGTCAGGGAGGGGATGAGTGCGGTGTTGGGTCGTGATCAGACAGGGAAAGGGAGATTGCAGGATTGGGTCGGGATCAGTCAAGGAGGGGGTGAGTGCATTGCTGGGTCGGTATAAGCCAGGGAGTGGGAGATTGCAGAGTTGGGTAGGGATCAGTCAGGGAGGGGGAGATTGCAATGTTCGATGGGGATCATTCAGGGTGGGCGTGAGTGCAGTGTTGGGTAGAGATCAGTGAGGGAGGGGGTGAGTGCAGTGCTTGCTAGGGATCAGTCAGGGAGGGGGAGATTGCAGTGTTGGGTCGGGATCAGTGAGGGAGGGGGTGAGTGCAGTGTTGGCTAGTGATCAGTCAGGGAGGGGGATATTGCAAGTGTTGGGCAGGGATCAGTCAGGGAGGGGGAGATTGCAGTGTTGGGTAGGGATCAGTCAGGGATGGGGAGATTGCAGTGTTGGGTAGGGATCAGTCAGGGAAGGGGTGAGTGCAGTATTGCGTAGGGATCAGTCAGGGAGAGTGAGTTTGCAGTGTTGTGTAGGGAGCAGTTAGGGAGGGAGAGAATGCAGTGTTGGGTAGGGATCAGTCAGAAAGGGAATGAGTGCGGTGTTGAGTAGCGATCAGATAGGGATCGTGAGATTGCAGTTTTGGGTAGGGATCAGACAGGGAGGGGGTGATTGCAGTGTTGGATAGGGATCAGTCAGGGAGTGGTAGATTGCAGTGTTGGGTTGGGTTCAGTCGGGGAGCGCGTGAGCGCAATGTTGGGTAGGGATCAGTCGGGGAGGGGGGATTGCTCTGTTGGGTTGGGCTCAGTCAGGGAGGGGGAGATTGCTGTATTGGGTAGGGCTCAGTCAGTGAGGGCGAGATTGCAGTGTTGGGTAGGGATCGATCAGTCAGGTACGGGGTGAGTGCAGTGTTGGGTAGGGATCAGTCAGGGAGGTGCTGAGTGCAGAGTTGAGTAGGGATCAGTAAGGATGGTTAGATTGCAGTGTTTGTTAGGCATCAGTCAGAGAGGGGGAGATTGCAGTGCTGGGTAGGCATCAGTCAGTGAGGGGCAGATTGCAATATTGGATAGGAACCAGTCAGGGAAGGAGATAATGCAGTGTTTGGTAGGGTTCATGCAGGGAAGGGGATGAGTGCAGTGTTGGGAAGGGATCAGTCAGAGATGGGATGAGAGCGGTGTTGAGTTGCGATCAGACAGGGATGGTGTGATTCCAGTGTTGTGTTGGGATCTGTCAGGGAGTGGGTGATTGCAGAGTTGGGTGGGGATCAGTCAGCGAGGGGGAGATTGCAGGGTTGGGTAGGGATCAGTCAGTGAGTGGTAGATTGCAGTGTTGTGTTGGGATCAGTCAGGAAGGGGGTGAGTGGCGTATTGGGTAGGTATCAGTCAGGGAGGGGGAGATTGCAGTGTTGGGTAGGGTTCAGTCAGGGAGGGGGAGATTGCAGTGTTGGGTATAGATCACTCAGGGAGGGGGAGATTGCAGTTTTGTGTAGGGATCAGTCAGTGAGTGGCAGATTGCAGTGTTGCGTAGGGATCAGTCAAGGAGGGGGAGATTGCAGTGTTGGGTAGAGAACAGTCAGGGAGGGGGTGTGTGTAGTGTTGGCTAGGGATCAGTCAGGTTGGGGTTGATTGAAATGTTGGGGATGTATCAGCTTGGGAGGGGGTGATTGCAGTATTGGTAGGGATCAGTCAGGGAGGAGGTGATTGCAGTGTTGGGTAGGGTCAGTAAGAGAGCGGGAGATTGCATTGTTGGGTAGGGATCAGTCATGGAGGGGGAGATTGCAGTGTTGGGTAGGGATCAGTCAGGGACGGGGAGATTTCAGTGTTGGGTAGGGGTCAGTTAGGGAGGGGGAGATTGCAGTGTTGCTTAGGGATCAGTCGGGGAGGAGGAGATTGCAGTGTTGTGTAGGGATCAGTCAGGGAAGGGGTGAGTGCAGTGTTGGGTAGGGATCAATGAGGGAGGTGGAAATTGCAGTGTTGGGTAGGGATCAGTCAGGGAGTGGGGATTGCTGTGTTGGGTAGGGCTCAGTCAGGGAGGGGGAGATTGCTGTGTTGGGTAGGGCTCAGTCAGTGAGGGGGAGATTGCAGTGTTGATTTGGGATCAGTCTGGGAGGGGGAGATTGCAGATTTGGTTAGGGATCATTCAGGGAAAGGGTGAGTGCAGTGTTGGGTAGGGATCAGACAGGGATGTTGAGACTGCAGTGTTCGGTCGGGATCAGTCAGGGAGCGGGAGATTGCAGTGTTGGGTCGGGAATAGTCTGCCAGGGGGATATTGCAGTGTTGTGCAGGGATACGTCAGGGTGGGGGAGACTGAAGCGTTGGGTAGGGATTTGGCAGGGAGGGGGAGATTGCAGTGTTGTGTAGGGCTCAGTCAGGGAGGGGGAATTTGAGGTGTTGTGTAGGGCTCAGTCAGGGAGGGGGAGATTGCAGTGTTGGCTAGGGATCAGTCAGTGAGGAGGAGATTGCAGTGTTGGTTAGGGATCAGCCAGGGAGGGGGAGATTGCAGTGTTGGATAGGGATCAGTCAGGGAAGGGGTGAGTGCAGTGTTGGGCAGGGATCAATGAGGGAGGTGGAGATTGCAGTGTTGGGTAGGGATCCTTCAGGGAAGGGGAGATTGCAGTGTTGTGTAGGGATCAGTCAGTGAGGGGGGATTGCAGTGTTGGGTAGGGATCAGTCGGGGAGGGTGAGTTTGCAGTGTTGTATATGGCTCAGACAGGGAGTGTGTGAGTGCAGTGTTGGTTAGGGATCAGTAAGGGAGGGGTAGATTGCAGTGTTGGGTAGGGATCATTCGGGGGGGGAGATTGCAGTGTTGGGTAGGGATCACTCAATGAGGGGGAGATTGCAGTGTTTGGTCGGGATCAGAAAGGGAGGGTGAGTTTGCAGTGTTGGGTAAGTGTCTGTCAGGGAGGGCGAGATTGCAGTGATGTGTGGGAACAGTCGGGGAAGGTGAGATTGCACTGTTGGTTAGGGACCAGTCAGGGAGGGGGAGGTTGCAGTGTTGGGTAGGGATCAGTCAGGTAGGGGAAGATTGCAGTGTTGGGTAGGGATCAGTCAGGGAGGGGGAGGTTGCAGTGTTGGGTAGGGATCAGTCAGGTAGGGGGAGATTGCAGTGTTGGGTAGGGATCCGACAGGGAGGGGGTGATTGCTGTGTTGGGTAGGGATCAGTCAGGGAGGGGTGGATTGCTGTGTTGGGAAGGGATCAGTCAGGAACGGTGACATTGTAGTGTTGCGTAGGGATCAGTCAGGGAGGGGGAGATTGCAGTGTTGGGTAGGGATCAGTCAGGTAAGGGGTGAGTGCAGTGTTGGGTAGGGATCAGTCAGGGAGGTGCTGAGTGCAGAGTTGAGTAGGGATCAGTAAGGATGGTTAGATTGCAGTGTTTGGTAGGCATCAGTCAGAGGGGGAGATTGCATTGCTGGGTAGGGATCAGTCAGTGAGGGGCAGATTGCAATATTGGATAGGAACCAGTCAGGGAGGGAGATAATGCAGTGTTTGGTAGGGATCATGCAGGGAAGGGGATGAGTGCAGTGTTGGGAAGGGATCAGTCAGAGATGGGATGAGAGCGGTGTTGAGTTGCGATCAGACAGGGATGGTGTGATTCCAGTGTTGTGTTGGGATCTGTCAGGGAGTGGGTGATTGCAGAGTTGGGTGGGGATCAGTCAGCGAGGGGGAGATTGCAGGGTTGGGTAGGGATCAGTCAGTGAGTGGTAGATTGCAGTGTTGGGTTGGGATCAGTCAGGGAGGGGGAGATTGCAGTGTTGGGTATAGATCAGTCAGGGAGGGGGAGATTGCAGTTTTGGGTAGGTATCAGTCAGGGAGGTGGTGATTGCAGTTTTGGGTAGGGATCAGTCAGTGAGGGGCAGATTGCAGTGTTGCGTAGGGATCAGTCAAGGAGGGGGAGATTGCAGTGTTGGGTAGAGATCAGTCAGGGAGGGGGTGTGTGTAGTGTTGGCTAGGGATCAGTCAGGGTGGGGTTGATTGAAATGTTGGGGATGTATCAGTCAGGGAAGGGGTGATTGCAGTATTGGGTAGGGATCAGTCAGGGACGGGGAGATTGCAGTGTTGGGTAGGGGTCAGTTAGGGAGGGGGAGATTGCAGTGTTGCTTAGGGATCAGTTAGGGAGGTGACGATTGCAGTGTTGGGTAGGGATCAGTCGGGGAGGGTGAGTTTGCAGTGTTGTTTAGGGATCAGTCAGGGAGGGGGAGATTGCAATGTTGTGTAGGGATCAGTCAGGGAGTGGGGATTGCTGTGTTGGGTAGGGCTCAGTCAGGGAGGGGGAGATTGCTGTGTTGGGTAGGGCTCAGTCAGTGAGGAGGAGATTGCAGTGTTGGTTAGGGTTCAGTCTGGGAGGGGGAGATTGCAGATTTGGTTAGGGATCATTCAGGGAAAGGGTGAGTGCTGTGTTGGGTAGGGATCAGACAGGGATGTTGAGACTGCAGTGTTCGGTCGGGATCAGTCAGGGAGCGGGAGATTGCAGTGTTGGGTCGGGAATAGTCTGGCAGGGGGAGATTTCTGTGTTGGGTAGGGATACGTCAGTGTGGGGGAGGCTGCAGCGTTGGGTAGGGATTTGTCAGGGAGGGGGAGATTGCAGTTTTGAGTAGGGATCAGTCGGGGAGGGTGAATTTGCAGTGTTGTGTAGGGCTCAGTCAGGGAGGGGGAGATTGCAGTGTTGGCTAGGGATCAGTCAGTGAGGGGGAGATTGCAGTGTTGGATAGGGATCAGTCAGGGAAGGGGTGAGTGCAGTGTTGGGTAGGGATCAATGAGGGAGGTGGAGAATGCAGTGTTGTGTAGGGATCAGTCAGTGAGGGGGAGATTTCAGTGTTCGGTAGGGATCCTGCAGGGAGGGGGAGATTGCAGTGTTGTGTAGGGATCAGTCAGTGAGGGGGGATTGCAATGTTGGGTAGGGATCAGTCAGGGAGGGGAAGATTGCAGTATTTGGTAGGGGTCAGTCAGGGAGGGGGAGATTGCATTGTTGGGTAGGGGTCAGCCGGAGAGTGTGTGAGTGCAGTGTTGGTTAGGGATCAGCAAGGGAGGGGTAGATTGCAGTGTTGGGTAGGGATCAATCGGGGGGGGGAGATTGCAGTGTTGGGTAGGGATCACTCAATGAGGGGGAGATTGCAGTGTCTGGTCGGGATCAGAAAGGGAGGGGGAGTTTGCAGTGTTGGGTAAGTGTCTGTCAGGGAGGGCGAGATTGCAGTGCTGTGTGGGAACAGTCGGGGAAGGTGAGATTGCAATGTTGGTTAGGGATCAGTCAGGGGTGGTGTGATTGCTGTGTTGGGTAGGGATCGATTAGCTCGGGGGATATTTCAGTGTTGCGTAGGGATCAGTCAGGGAGGGGGAGGTTGCAGTGTTGGGTAGGGATCAGTCAGGTAGGGGGAGATTGCAGTGTTGGGTAGGGATCCGACAGGGAGGGGGTGATTGCTGTGTTGGGTAGGGATCATTCAGGGAGGGATCCGACAGGGAGGGGGTGATTGCTGTGTTGGGTAGGGATCAGTCAGGGAGGGGGCGATTGCTGTGTTGGGAAGGGATCAGTCAGGGATGGTGAGATTGCAGTGTGGGTAGGGCTCAGTCAGGAACGGTGAGATTGTGGTGTTGGGTAGGGATCAGTCAGGGAGGGGGAGATTGCAGTGTTGGGTATGGATCAGTCAGGGAGGGTGAGATTGTAGTGTTTGGTAGGGATCAGTCAGGAAACATAGAACATAGAAAATGCATCACAGTGCAGGCCCTTTGGCCCTAAATATTGCGCCGATCCAAGCGCACCTCACCTGCACTAGCCCACTATCCTCCATATGCCTATCGAATGCCCATTTAAATGCCCATAAAGAGGGAGTCCACCACTGCTACTGGCAGGGCATTCCATGAACTCACGACTGGCTGAGTAAAGAACCTCCGCCTAACATCTCTCCTATACCTTCCACCCCTTAATTTAAAGCTATCCTCCCTTGTAAGAGCTGACTCCATACGTGGAAAATGGTTCTCATGGTCAACTCTATCAAAACCCCTAATCATCTTGTACACCTCTATCAAGTCACCCCTGAACCTTCTGTTCTCCAATGAAAACAGCCCCAAGTGCCTCAGCCTTTCCTCATAGGATCTTCCTACCATACCAGGCAACATCCTGGTCAACCTCTTTTGCACCCGTTCCAGTGCCTCCACATCCTTCCTATAATATGGCGACCAAAACCGCACACAATACTCCAGTTGCAGCCGCACCAGAGTCTTATACAACTGCAACATGACCTCAGGACTCCGGAACTCAATCCCTCTACCAATAAAAGCCAGTACGCCATTTGCCTTCTTCACAGCACTATTTACCTGGGTGGCAACTTTCAAAGATGTGTGTACATGGACACCAAGATCCCTCTGCTCATCCACACTACCAAGTATCCAACCATTAGCCCACTACCCCATCTTTTTGTTCCTCGTACCAAAGTGAATCACCTCACACTTAGCGAAATTGAACTCCATTTGCCACCTTTCTGCCCAGCTCTGCAGCTTATCTGTATCCTGCTGTAACCTGCCACATCCTTCCACACTGTCAACAACTCCTCCGACTTTTGTATCATCCGCAAACTTGCTCACCCAACCTTCTAACCTCTCCTCCAGGTCATTTTTAAAAATGACAATCAGCAATGGTCCCAAAACAGATCCTTGCAGAACACCGCTATTAACGGCACTGGAAGATGAACCTTTACCATCAATTACTACCCTCTGTCTTTTTCCAGCCAGCCAATTCCTAACCCAACCCTCCAACTCACCCTCAATGCCTTACCTCCGTATTTTATTGCAGTAGCCTACCATGGGGAACCTTATCAAACGCCTTACTAAAATCCATATACACCACATCTACCGCTTTCCCCTCGTCCACCTCCTTAGTCACCCTCTCAAAGAATTCAATAGGGTTTGTGAGGCACGACCTGCCCTACACAAAACCATGCTGACTCTCCCTGATCACGTTATTCCTATCCAGATGTTCATAAATCCTATCCCTTACAATTCTCTCTAAGACTTTGCCCACAACAGAAGTGAGACTCACCGGCCTACAGTTACTAGAGTTATCCCTACTTCCATTCTTGAACAAGGGAACCACATTTGCTAGCCTCCAGTCATCTGGCACTATTCCTGTAGACAACGGGGACATAAAAGTCAAGGCCAATGGATCTGCTTTCTCCTCCCTTGCTTCGCAGAGAATCATAGGATAAATGCCATTAGGCCCAGGGGACTTATTTTCACCCTTTCCAGAATTTCCAACACCTCTTCCCTACATACCTCAAAGCCATCCATTCGACTTAATTGTGACTCAGTATTCACATCGGCAACAATGTCCTGTTCCTGAGTGAATACTGACGAAAAGTATTCATTCAGTGTCTCCCCAATCTCTTCAGCCTCCACACACAACTTCCCACTACTATCCTTGACTGGACCTATTCCTACCCTAGTCATTCTTTTATTCCTGACATACCTCTAGAAAGCCTTTGGATTTTCCCTAATCCTACTAACTAAGGACTTTTCATGTCCCCTCCTTGCTGCTCTTAGCTCTGTCTTCAGATCCTCCCTGGCAACCTTCTAACTCGCTCCAATTGAACCTTCACGCCTCATCTTTACATAGGCCGCCCTACTCCATTTAACAAGGGATTCCAATTCCTTATTAAACCACGGCTCCCTCACACGACGCTTTCCTCCCTGCCTGACAGGTACATACTTATCAAGGACACTCAATAGTTGCTCCTTGAACAAGCTCCACATATCAATTACGCCCTTGCCTTGAAGCCTACTTTTCCAAGCCACGCATCCTAAATCATGCCTCACGCATCACAATTTCCCTGCCCCCAGCTATAACTCTTGCCCTGCAGTGCACACTTATCCCTCTCCATCACTTGAATAAAAGTCACCGAATTGTGGTTACTGTCCCCAAAGTGCTCACCTACCTCCAATTCTAACACCTGGCCTGGTTCGTTACCCAGAGCCAAATCCAGTATGGCCTCACCTCTTGTTGGCCTATCTACATATTGTGTCAGGAAACCCTCCTGCACACATTGGACAAACACCGACCCATCTAACGAACTTGAGCTGTAGCTTTCCCAATCAATATCAGGAACGTTAAAGACCCCCATAACAACCACCCTATTACTTTCACTCTTCTCCTGAATCATCCTCGCAATCCTCTCTTCTCCGTTTCTAGGACTATTAGGAGGCCTGTAAAAGACTCCTAACAGGGTGACCTCACCTTTCCTATTCCTAACCTCAGCTCAAACTACCTCGGATTGCGAGTCTTCATCCATCGTCCTTTCCACCGCTGTAATACTATCTTTGACAAGCAATGCCACACCTCCCCCTCTTTCATCCCGACCTCTGACCCTACTAAAACATTTAAACCCTGGAACCTGCAACAGCCAATCCTGTCCCTGTTCTACCCCTGTCTTCGTAATAGCCACAACATCGAAGTCCCAGGTACCAACCCACGCTCCAAGTTCACCTACCTTATTTCGTATACTTCTTGCATTGAAGTATACACACTTCAAGCCACTTTCCTGTTTTCCTTTGAGATTGATGCCATGTTCCTAACCTCCCTACACTCCAGGTCCTGCGCCCTAAAGCTACAGTCTTGGTTCCCATGCCCCTGCAGAGTTAGTTTAAACCCCCCCCCCCGCCCCCCAAGAGCACTAGCAAACCTCCCGCCAAGGATACTGGTGCCCCTCAGGTTCAGGTGTAGACCATCCTGTTTGTAGAGGTCCCACCTTCCCCAGAAAGAACCCCAGTTATCTAAATACCGGAATCCCTCCCTCCTGCACCATCCCTGTAGCTATGCATTTAACTGTTCTCTCTCCCTATTCCTCGACTCTCTATCACGTGGCAAGGGTAACAAACCAGAGACAACTCTGTTTGTTCTAACTCTGAGCTTCCAACCTCGCTCCCTGAAAGCCTGCCTAACACCCTCAGCCCTCTTCCTACCTATGTCATTGGTGCCAATGTGGACCACGACTTCGGGCTGCTCCCCCCCCCACCCCTTAAGGACCCAGAAAACACGATCAGAGACATCACATCCCCTTGCACCTGGGAGGCAACATACCAAACGTGAGTCTCTCTCGCCCCCACAAAACCGCCGATCTGTACCCCGAACTATCGAGTCCCCAATTACTATTGCTGTGCTCTTCTCCACCCTTCCCTTCTGAGCAACGGAGACAGGCTCCGTGCCAGAGGCCTGAGCCCCATTACTTACCCCTGGTAAGTCGTACCCCCCACAAGTATCCAAAACGGAATACTTGTTCTTGAGGGGAATGGCCGCAGGGGGTCCCTGCACTGGCTGCTTCCTCCCTGGCCCCCTCACTGTCACCCAACTGTCTGCAATCTTTGGAGTTACTACTTCCCTAAAGCTCCGATCTATGACCCCCTCTGCCTCCCAAATGATCCTACGTTCATCCAACTCCAGCTCCAGTTCCCTAACATGGTCTTGGAGGAGCTGGAGATGGGTGCACTTCCTGCAAGTGTAATCAGCAGGGACGAACACGGCATCCCTCACCTCAAAAATGTTGCAAGAGGAACATTGTACTGCCTTCACTGCCATCCCTCTAAAAGTAACCTTTTTTTAAAAAAAAAACTGGGTCTAAAGAATAGAACAAGCAAAATGCAGCACTTATTATTAGGTTAGAAGAGGAGGGCGGGTGGGAGACACTACCTCTGTCGTGCCTCGGGTTCTTCTCCTGTGCGCTTTTATAGGGAAAAGAAAACCTACCCAGGTAAGCTTGTGCTACACCTGCTTCCGGGTCTCGGCTGCCCCTCTGGTCATCGTCACTTCCCCCTGCTACTCCCGCTCTTTCTGTGAAGAGAAAAAAAAACACCGCTGCCCACTAGCAGTAAGTATTTTTAAAACACACTGTCTTACCTGAGCTGCTGCTCGCACTCAAAAATGGGAGGGGAAGATTGCAGTGTTGGGTAGGGATCATCCAGGGAGGGGGTGATTGCAGTGTTCGGTAGGGATCATCCAGGGAGGGGCTGATTGCAGTGTTGGGTAGGGATCAGTCAGAGAGGGCGAGATTGCAGTGTTGGGTAGGTATCAGTCATGGAGGGGGATATTGCAGTGTTGGGTTGAAATAGGTCAGGGAGGGGGAGATTGCAGTGTTGGGTAGGCATCAGTCAGGGAGGTGGAGATTGCAGAGTTGGGTAGGGATCAGTCAGGGAGGGGGAGATTGCAGTGTTGGGTATAGATCAGTCAGGGAGTGGGAAATTGCACTGTTGGGTAGGGATCAGTCAGGGAGGGGGAGATTGCAGTTTTGGGTAGGGATCAGTTAGGGAGGGGGAGATTGCAGTGTTGGGTATGGATCATTCAGGGAGGGGATGAGTGCAGTTTTGGGTAGGGATCAGTCAGGGAGGGGAAGATTGCAGTGTTGGGTAGCTATCCGTCATGGAGCTGTGAGAATGCAGTTTTGGGTAGGGATCTGTCAGGGAGGGGTGACTGCAGCGTTGGGTATGGATCAGTCAGGGAGGGGGAGATTGCAGTGTTGTGTCGGTAGAGAGGGAATTCAGGAGGGCAAAAAGGGGACGTGAGATTGTTTTATCAGTTTGGCTTAAGGAGAATCCAAAGAGCATTTACTAATACATGAAGGCCAAAGGGTCACTGGGGAGAGAATAGGGCCCCTCAAAGATCAAGACAGCCTGCACGTGGAGCTGCAGGAGATGGGGGTGATACTGAGCAAGTATTTCCTGTAGAGAAGGACATGGAAGATATAGAATAGAATGATGGTTTGAGAAATAGTATTGGGAAATAGATGGTGTCATCTTGCAAAATGTCCACATTACAGCGGAGGAGGTGTTGGATCTCTTGAAATGGTTAAAGGTGGATAAATCCCCAGGACCTGATCAGGTATACTCTCGATCTCTGTGGGAAGTTAGATAAGTGATTGCTGTGCCCCGTGCTGAAATATTTGTATCATCGATAAACACAGGTGAGGTACCAGAAGACTGGAGGTTGGGCTAACGTGGTGCCACTGTTTAAGACGGGTGGTCAGGACAAGCCAGGGAACAAAAGACTTGTTCACCTGACGTCAGTCGTGGGAACGTTGAAAGATGGATACATGAGGGACAGGAATTACATGTGTTTAGAAAGGCAATGTCTAATTGGGGATAGTCAGCATTGCTTTGTGCGTGGGAAATCATGTTTCAAGATATTGAGTTTTTTGAAGAAGTAACAAAAGGGCACAGCGTTGGATGTGAGTGATATGGACTTCAGTGAGGTATTCGAAAAGTTTCCACACGGGAGAGTGGAGAGCAAGGATAGATCTCACGGAATACAGGGAAAACCAGCCATTAGGATACAGACCTGGCACGAAGGTAGACGACAGAGGGTGGTTGTGGAGGGTTGATTTTTCAGACTGGAGACCTGTGACCAGTGGAGTGCCACAAGGATCGGTGCTGCGTCCACTACTTTCCATTAATTATATAAATAATTTGGATGTGAACATAGCAGGTATAGTTAGTAAGTTTGCAGATGACACCAAAATTGGAGGTGTAGTGGACAGTGAAGAATGTTACTTCACATTACAACGGGATGGTGAACTGATGGGCCAATGGGCTGAGGAGTGGCAGATGGAACTTCATTTAGATAAATGGGAGGTGCTGCATTTTGGAAAAGCAATTCTTCGCAGGACTTATACACTTAATTTTAAGGTTCCAGGGAGTGTTTCTGAACAAAGAGACCTTGGAGTGCAGGTTCATTGTTCCTTGAAAGGAGAATTGTGGGCCGATCGGATAGTGAAGAAGGTGTTTGGTATGCTTGTGTTTACTGATCAGTGCATTCAGTAGAGGAATTGGGAGGTCATGTTGTGGCTGTACAGGACATTGGGTATGCCACTTTTGGAATATTGCGTGCAATTCTTGTCTCCTCCTTATCAGAAGGATGTCGTGTAAATTGAAAGGGTTCAGAAAAGATTTACAAAGATGCTGACAGAATTGGAGGATTTGAGCTACAGGGAGAGGTTAAATGGGCTGGGCCTGTTTTCCCTTGAATGTCTGAAGCTGAGGGTAACCCATATGGGTGTGGTAGTCCACAACTGGAGGGCCTAGGTTGAGGGTGAGATGGGAAAGATATAAAAGCAACGGAAGGGACAATGTTTTGATGTGGAGGGCGTTGCGTGTATGGAATGACCTGCCAGATGAAGTGGTGGAGACTGGTACAATTACTGCATTTAAAAGGCATCGCGGATGGGTGTACGCACAGGAAGGATTGAAAGGGATTTGGGCCAAATTCTGGCAAATGTGATGAGATTATGTTAGGATATATGGGTGGCGTGGATGAGTTGGACCGAAGACCCTGTTTCTGTGCTGTACATCTCTATGACTGTAAATGTTTTCCACTGTCCTTTCCAGCCATACATTTCACTGTTTCCCCTGTTTACCTTGGTCAGTTCTCCCCTCAGTACATGTCAATGGCTTTGGTTGTGATTGTTGGGTGTGCTTTATGGTCACTTTAAAAATCCATCATCTTGCTGAATTCCACTACACTACAATTTCCCCGAGGATATCTCAGTGTGCCAATACTCCTTCCCTCAGCGTCATCACCCAACGGTCAATCTGAGATAGTCACATCCCTGGCCATTTGCACAACGTGTTATTTAAAGAAACACTGACACAAACATTCAAAGAGGAGTTCAGAGAACATCACTTTTGCCGATGTGACTGTCCCAGATTATACAAAGACTGAACTCTCTCAAAATTATAACACTGCCTTTGCATTACTCAGGAATTCATTGGAATGTGTAACAGGGTTGAGTAATGAAATGCTGTTAGGCAGCCTCAAAACTGTTCTCCTGTTTGTGTTTTTGACACGTGTTACCCAGAATCTGCATTCAGGCTGATTCAGCTGCATCATCTGAGGCCAAATGCTTTCTCTGTAATGCCTTTGTTACCCATTACTGTCAGGGTTACCCATCCTGCACTCCCTGAGACACCTCAAGGAGGTGTACAATAAAATATTCATGTTCCACCTTTTGTTCACTGTGTCATCACTAAATCTCATTTAAGTCTGTGCCCCAGTCAATCCACCTTATTGCAGAGACTTTATCCAGTCCAAAAAAAGAACATTACGATTGACTCTTTCCACAATTTCTTGTCACAGTCCAATTCACTGATGTACAGTTTCAGTTAAACTCTTTCTCTTCCTGTTCCTTTCTGCTTGTCTTCAGCTACATCGCCATTTTCTATTTGGATTTGGAAAGCTCTTTTCACCTGAACTCTCTGCATCCTCTCTGTCAGTTTAAAGCCCTGTACATAAGCCGTGACTGGCCAGGACACTGCTCTCAGCAGGGTTGTTTTAATTCTCTCATGAGATATTGCTGTCTCCAGCTGGCCAGTGTGTATTTCCCACCCCGAGCTGCCCTTGAGCTGAGTGGCTTCCTGGATCGTTTCAGGGGGCAATTGCGAGTCAACCCCATTGCTCTGGGTCTGGATCATATGTAGGCCAGACCCGCTGCCTATAACAGATTTCCTTCCTGAAAGAATATTAGGCAGTTAGGTGGGTATACTGGACACTGGCAATAACTTCTGGATGAACAGTCAGGTGAGAAAAGCACGAGCCCATCACCAGTCCCGCTCGTGATTCACCCGCCAGTGAGTACTGATCCCCGTGCAGCATGAATCAAACCCCTTTCATCTTGAGCATTGTGTGATCCTGATACCTTCCTGCACTCTGGTGATATCACTCAGTATCTCTCCATGTGGTATCTGTCACTGTGTGGGTCTAATTGCTGCCTCTGTTAGTGTCTCTCACTCTTGCAGCTACTCCAGATCCTGAGCCAACTGCATCCTCCATTCCAGAGAGACGCAGCAGTCCAGGCCAGGGATGGAGACTGGGATTTTCCAGATCTCTGTGGGACTCAGTGCCATCCTCCATGTGTAACCCTCACTGCATCAGTCTAATTTCCCATTCTGTCTATTTATCTGTCTCCTGTAGGTACTTAGGAAGTTCCTGTCTCAGTCGAATTCATAACTCCTGTCTCGTCCATAACCGCATCAAAGACGCTTGGTCAGTCACAGAGCGATGGAGAGGGAGATCTGGAGCCTTCAGTAAATCCTGGCGCCGGTCAGATCACTCACAGTAAATAGCACAGGGAGGGGTTAGTGACCTTCCATATTCAAACCTGGAAGACAGGACATAGACACAGAGCTGGGCAAGGAACAGCAACATTCTAGGTTTCATTCCCACCATCTTGTGAGGGTCCTGCTTTCACCTCCGCTGTACTAGTCCTCCCTGAGACATCTCTCTCTCTCGGACTCTCTTTCTCTATCCACTCTATCAACCCCTCACTCTCTCTCTCTCACCCCCACCCTCTTTCTCTATCTCTCTTCCCCTCATTCACTCTCGCTCCCACTCCCTCACACACTCTCCACCTCATCCCTCTCTCTCACCCGACTCTCTGTCTCGTGTGCTTCACCCTCGTGTCCCTCTCTCTCGACCTCTATCTCTCCCTATCTCGCTCTCCCCCTCTCAATCTATATTTCTTTCTCTCTCTCTCGTCCCCTTCTCACACTCTCTCTCTAACACTCTCAGACTCTCTCTCATTTCCGTTCCCTCTATCACTCACACGTGCACCACTCTCCCTCTCGCTCACGTCCTTTCTCACCCGTCTCTCTTGTTTGCACCTCTCTCTCCCCCTCTTTCACTCCTCACTCTTTCTCTCCTCTCTCTCATCTTCTCCCTCATCTCTCTGCCCCCTCTCTCTGCCCCCTCTCTTGACACCTTCTCTTGACACCCTTCTCTCGACAACCTTCTCTCCACCCTCCTCTCTCCATCCACCTCTCTCCACACCCCTCCTTCCACCCTCTCTCTCCATTCCCCTCTCTCCACACCGCTCTCTCTGCCCCCTCTCCCTACCCTCCACTCTCTTCACGCCCCTCTCTTCACCCTCTCTCTCTCCACCTCCCTCTCTCCACCTCCTCTCTCCACTCTCCTCTATCCACCCTCCTCTCTTCATCATTCTCTCTCCAACCCCTCTCTCTACACCCTCTCTACATGCCCCTCTCTCCACCTTCTCTCTTAACCTCCTGTCTCCATCCCTTCTCTACACCCTCCTCTCTCCACCCCCCCTCCACATCCCTCTCTCCAAATCCCTCTCTCCACACACCTCTCTCCACCCCCTCTCTCCACCCCCTCTCTCGACCCTCCTCTCTCCTCCCCCTCTCTCCAACCTCTTCTCTCCACCCCCTCTTTCCACCCTCCTCTCTCCAACCTCCTGTTTACTCCCCCTCTCTCCTCCCCCTCTCCACCCTCCTCTCTTCACCTCCCCAGTCCACCCCCCTCTCTCCACCCCCTCTCTCAACCCTCCTCTCTCCTCCCCCTCACTGCACCCTTCTCTCTCCACCCACTCTCTCCTCCCCCTCACTGCACCCTTCTCTCTCCACCCACTCTCTCCACCTTCCTCTCTCCACCCTCCTCTCTCCACCCTCCTCTATCCACCCTCTCTCTGCACCCCCTCTCTCCGCACACCTCTCTCCACCCTCCTCTCTCCACCCCCTCTCTCCACCCTCCTCATTCCACACACCTTTCTCCACCCTCCTCTCTCCACCCCCTCTCTCCACCCTCCTCATTCCACACACCTTTCTCCACCCTCCTCTCTCCACCCTCCTCTCTCCACCCCCCTCTCTCCACCCTTCTCTCTCAACCCATCTCTCTCCACCCCCTCTCTCCACCCCCTCTCTCCACCCCCTTCTCTCCACCCTCCACTCTCCACCCTCCTCTCTCCACACCCCTCTCTCCACCCTCTCTCTCTAACTCTCTCTATCCCCCTCTCTCGCCAACCCCGTCTCTCCACCCCGTCTCTCCACCCCGTCTCTCCACCCCGTCTCTCCACCCCCATCTCCACCCGCCTCTCTCCACTCGCCTCCCTCCACCCCCCTCTCCAAACCCTTCTCTCCACTCTCCTCTCTCCACTCCCCTCTCTCCACCCCCTCTCTCCACACCCCTCTCTCCAACCCCCTCACCACCCGCCTCTCTCCACACCCCCTCTCCAAACCCGTCTCTGCAGCCTCTCTCTCCTACCCCCTCTCACCTACCCCCTCTTTCTACACCCCTCTCTCTCCACCTCCCTTTCTCCACCCCCTCTCTCCATCCTCCTCTCTCCAACCTCCTATCTACTCCCCCTCTCTAATCCCCCCTATCCACCCTCCTCTCTCCACCCTTCTCTCTCCACCCCTCTCTCCACCCTTCTCTCTCCACCCTCCTCTCTCCATCCTCCTCTATCCACCCTCTCTCTGCACCCCCTCTCTCCGCACACCTCTCTCCACCCTCCTCTCTCCCCCTCCTCTCTTCACCCCCTCTCTCCACCCTCATCTCTCCATCCTCCTCTCTCCACCCCCCTCTCTCCACCCCCTCTCTCCACCCCACTCTCTCCACCCCACTCTCTCCACCCCCTCTCTCCACACACCTCTCTCCACCCTTCACTCTCCACCCTTCTCTCTCAACCCATCTCTATCCACCCTTCTCTCTCCACCCTTCTTTCTCCACACCCCTCTCTCCACCCTCTCTCTCTAACTCTCTCTCTATCCACCCCCTCTCTCCACCCCATCTCTCCACCCCCATCTCCACCCGCCTCGCTCAACTCGCCTCCCTCCACCCCCCTCTCCAAACCCTTCTCTCCACTCTCCTCTCTCCACTCCCCCCTCTCCAAACCCCTCTCTGCAGCCTCTCTCTCCTACCCCCTCTCACCTACCCCCTCTTTCTACACCCCTCTCTCTCCACCTCCCTTTCTCCACCCCCTCTCTCCACCCTCCTCTCTCCAACCTCCTATCTACTCCCCCTCTCTACTCCCCCCTCTCCACCCTCCTCTCTCCACCCCCTCTCTCCACCCCCTAACTCTGCACCCTCCTCTATCCTCCCCCTCTCTCCACCCTTCTCTCTCCACCCGCCTCTCTCCACCCGCCTCTCTCCACCCTCCTCTCTCCACCCTCCTCTCTCCTCCCCCTCTCTCCACTCTTCTCTCTCCACCCGCCTCTCTCCACCCTCCCCTATCTGCCCCCACTCTCTAACCCCCTCTCTCTACCCTCTTCTCTCTACCCCCCTCTCTCTACTGCTCTCTCTCGACCCCCCCTCTCTCCATACTCCACTCTCTACCCCCACTCTCTACTCCCTCTCTCTAACCCCCTCTATCTAATCTCCTCTCTCTACACCGCACTCTCTAGCCCCTCTCTCTCTACCCCCTTCTCACTACCACCCTCTCTCTACCCCATCTCCCTACACCCACATCTTTCCGCCTCTCTCTCCATGCCCTCTCTCCCCCCCACTCTCTCCCCTCACTCACCCCTCTCTCTCTGCCGCTCTCTACACCCCTCTCTCGACCCCTCACTCGACCCACCTCTCTCCTCTCGATCTCTCTAATCCATCTCTCTCGCTAATCCATCTCTCCATAACCCCTCTCTCTCCCCCTCCCTCTCCCCCTCTCTCCCCCTACTTCTCCCCTACCGCTCCCCGTCTGTCCCTATCTCACTCCTCTCTCTCCCCTACCTCTCCCCCACCTCTCCCCTACCTCTCCCCTAAATCTCCTCCACTCTAACTCTCCTTCCACTCCCGTACCTCTCCCCTACCTCTGCCCCACCTCTCCCCTTGCTCTCTCCCCCTCTCTCTCAACCGCCTCTCTCTTCATATCTCTCTCTCCCCCTCTCTCTATCCCCGTCTCTCTCTCCATCTCCACCTCTCTCTCTCCCCCCTCTCTCTCCCAGCTAACTCTCCCACTCTATCTCCCCCATCTCTCACTCCCTCGCTCTCTTCCCATCTCACTCCCCATGTCTCTCCCCCTCACACTCTCCTCTATCTCTCCCCTCTCTGCCCCTCTCGCTGTCCCCATCTCTGTGAACTCTCTCTCTGCCTCATCTCTCCGACCACTTGCTCTGTCCCCCTCGCTCTGTCCCATCTCTCTGACCCCCTCTTTCTGTTCCCCTCTCTCTGTCCTCCACTCTCTGTTCCCTTCTCTCTGTGCCCCCTCTCCGTCACACCTCTATCTGCACCTCTCTCTCTCTCCACCTCTCTCTCCCCATCTATCTGCCCCATCTCTGTGCACCCATCTCTCTATTCACCCTTTCTATCCCCCCTCTCTGTCACCCCGTCCCTCACCGTCTGTCCCCCAGCCTCTGTCCCTTTCTCTCTGTCGCCCACCCTCTGTCCCCTCTCTCTGTCCTCCTCGCACTGTCCCCCTCGCAGTGTCCCCTCTCTCTGTACCCCTCGTTCTTTCCCCCCACTCTATGCCCATCTCTCTCTGTACACCTTCATTCTGGCCCTCTCTCTCTGCACCCCCACTCTCTGTCCGACTCTCTCTGTCCCACCTCTATCCCCCCTCTCTCTCCAGCTCTCTCTCCCCAACTCTCTGCCCCATCTTTCTATCCACCCTCTCTCTGTCCCCTCTCTCTCTGTCCCCCGCCCTCTAGCCCCTCACTCTACCCCCTCTCTCTACCCCCTCTCTCTACCCCCCTCGCACTGTCCCCTCACTCTGTCCCCCTCGCTCTGTTCCACTCACTCTGTTCGCCTCGCTCTGTCCCCCCTCTATCTGTCCCAAACTCTGTCACCCCTCTCACTGTCCTCCTTATTCTGTCTCCCGCTCCATGTCCCCCTCGCTCTGTCTGCCTTTATCTGTCCCTGCTCTCCAACCATCGCTCTCTGTAACCAGCTTTCCGTCCCGCTCTCTCCAACCCCCGCTCTCTGTCCTCCGCTCTCTGTCACCCCTCTCTGTCCCCCGCTCTCTGATCCCTGTGCTGTGTACCCTTCTCTGTCCCTTTGCTCTGTCCCCCTCTTTTCTATCCCCCCTCCATGACCTCTGTCCCCCTCTCTCTGCCCCAGTCTCTCTGTCCCCCTAATTCAGTTCCCCTCTCTCTGTCCCCCTCTCTGAGTCCCGTGCACTGTGCTCCCCGCTCTCTGTTCACCGCTTTCTGTCCCCTTCGCTCTGTCCCCCTCTCTCTGTCCCGCCTCTCTATGCCCCTTGCTCTCGGTCCCTCTCTCTCTGTCCCCGCTCTCTCTACCCCCTTCTCTCTGTCACCCCTCACTCCATCCCTCTCTCTCCCCATCTCTCTCCCCCTCACACGGTCCCCCTCACTCTGTGCCTCCTCCTCTCTATCCCCTCCTCTCTGCCCCCTCCTCTCGGTCTCCCTCTCTCTGTCCCCCCTCTCTCTGTACCCCCATGTCCCCCTCCTCTCTGTCCCCCCTCCTCTCTGTCCCCCCTCTCTGTCGCCCCTTTCGTTCCCCCCTCTCTGTCACTCTGGTGGCAAATGGTGTCTCACCCCCTCTCACTCTGTCCCGATCTCCCTCCCCCTTCTCTCTCCCCACTCACCCCCTCTCTCTTCCCCCTCTCTCTTTGCCCTCTCTCTCCCCCTTTCTCTTCCCCTTGTTCTCTACACCTCTCTGATACCTTCATTCTTTCTCCACTCTCTCTATTCCCCCTCTCTCTGTCCCGTCTCCCTGACATCCTCTCTCTGGCCCCCCTCTCTCTCTGGCCCCCTGTCTCTGTTCCCCGCTCTCTGTCCCCTGCCTTCTGTCCCCCACTCGCTATCCCCCTCGCTCTGTCCCTCACTGTCTGTCCCACTCTTTTTACCCCCTCTCTCTCCCCCATCACTCCCCTCCCTCTCTCTCTCCCCACCTCTCTCCCCCTCACGTTGTCCCCCTCTCTCTATGCCCCCTCCTCTCTGTACCCTCCTCTCTGTCCCCCATCGCATGTCCCCCTCTCTCTGTCCCCCTCTCTCTGTCCCCCTCTCTCTGTCCACCTCTCTCTGTCCACTCCTCTCTGTCCCCCTCCTCTTTGTCCCTCTCTCTGTTCCCCCCTCTTTCTGTGCCCCCTCTCTCTGTCCCACCTCTCTGTGCCCCCTCTCTCTGTCCACTCTCTCTCTCCCCCATCTGTCTACAACCTCTCTCTCTCTCTCCCCATCTCACTCCCCATCTCACTGCCCATCTCTCTCCCCCCTCTCTGTTCCTCTCTCTCTGTCCCTTCTCTCCCTCCCCCTCTCTCACCCCCATTTCTCTCCACCTCTCTCTCTCCCCATTTCTCTCCCCCTCTCGCTCCCCAGTCTCTCTCTCTCCCCTCTCTCCCCCTCTCACTCCCCTTTCACACCCTCCTCTTTAGCCCACTCTCTTTGTCCCTCTCGCTCTGTCCCCCCGCTCTCTGTCCCCTGCTCTCTGTCACTCTCTCTCTGACCCCGCTCTCTGTCCCCCACTCTCTGTGCGCCCTCTCCCTCCCCTCACTCCCCCTCTCACTGCCCCTCTCACTACCCCCTCTCTCTCCCCCCTATCTCCCCCTCTTGCTGACCCCCTCTCACTCTCCCCACCTCTCTGTTCCCCTCTCACTGTCCCAGTCTCTCTATTGCCACTCTCCCTGTTCCCTCTCTCTGTTCCCCCTCTCTCTTGCCCTCTCTCTCTCTCCATCTCTCCCCCTCCCTGACCGTACTCCTTGTCCCCCCTCTCTCTCCCCCTCTCTCACCCCTCTCACTCACCCCCTCTCACTCACCCCCTCTCACTCACCCCCTCTCACTCACCCCCTCTCACTCTCCCCCCTCTCTCTGTCCGCTCTCTCTGTCCCCCCCCCGCTCTGTATCTGCTCTCTCTTGCCCCGCTCTCTCTGTACCCCCGTCCCCTCTCTCTGTCCCCCTCTCACTGTCGACCCGTTCTCTGTCCCCTCTCGCTCTGACGCCCCCTCCACCCCCCCCTGTGCACCACCCTCTCTCTGTTCCCCCATCTCTGACCCCACTTTCTCTGTCCCCTGTCTCTCGCTCCCCTCTCTTACTCCCCTCTCTCGCTCCCCCTCTCGCTGTACCCCTCTCTGTGTCCTCCTCTCTCTACCCCCCCGTCTGTGTCCCCTGCTCTCTGTTCCCCGATTTCTGTCCCCCGCGCTCTGCCCCCTCACTCTATCCCCCTCGCTCTTTCCCCCTCGCTCTGTACCTCTCTGTCCCCCTCTCTATGCCCCCTGCTCTCTGATCTTCTTGCTCTGTCCCACGCTCTCTGTACCCCCCTCTCTTTCTCCCCCTCAGTCACCTCCCTCTCTCTCCCCACTTCTCTCCCTCTCACGCTGTCCCCCTCTCTCTGTGCTCCGTCCTCTGTGTCCCCCTCCTCTGTGTCCCCCTCCTCTGTGTCCCCCTCCTCTCTGTCTCCCTCTCTCTGTCCCGCTCCTCTCTGTTCCCTCCTCTCTGTTCCCCTCTCTATGTCCCCTGCTTTCTGTCACTCTCTCTCTCTGTCCCCCGCACTCTATGCCCCTTTCTCTGTCACTGTCTCTCTGACCACTCTCTTTTTCACCCCTCTATCTGCCCCACTCTCTCTGTCCCACCCTCTCTGCCCCCTCTCTCTGTTTATCCATCTTACCCCCATCTGTCCACGCTCTCTGTCCCCCTCCTCTCTGAACACCACTCTGTCCCCCACTCTCTTTTCCCCTCTCTCTGTCCACCTCTCTCTGTTCCCCCTCTCTCTGTCTCCCTCCTTCTGTCCCCCTTCTCTGTTACCCCCTTTCTGTCCCCCTCTCTGTCCCCCTCTCTATCACCTCTTTTTCTGTCCCCCCTCTCTCTGTCCCTCTCTCTCTGTCCCTCTATCTCTGTCCCCTCCTCTCTGTCCCACTCTCTCTGTCCCGCTTATCTGTCCTACCTCTCTCTGTCCCCCTCCTCTCTGTCCCCCTCTCTCTGTCCCCCTCCTCTCTGTCCCCTCCTCTCTGTCCCCTCCTCTCTGTACCCCCTATCTCTATCCATATCTCTCTGACCCCCCTCTCTATCCCCCCCCTCTATGTCCCCTGCTCTCTGTCCCTCTCGCTCTGTCCCCCGCTATTTATACCCCTTTCTCTGTCACTCTCTCTCTGACCTCTCTCTCTGACCCCCAATGTCTGTCTCCTTTCTTTCTCCCCTCTCACTCGCTCCCCTACTCTCACCCCCTCTCTCCCCCTCTCATTCCCCCCTCTCACTCCCCCTCACTCCTCCTCACTGACCCATCTCTCGCTGTACCCCCTCTCCGTTACCCCTCTCACTGTCACCCCCCCTCTGTCCCCGCTCGCTCTGTTCCTGTCTCCCTCCCTATTCTCTCTCCCCCTCTCTCTCCTCCCTCTCTCTCCCTTTCTACCCTCTTATTCTCTCCCCCTTTCTCTTTGCCCCATCTCTCTATCCGCCTCTCTCTGTCCCTCTCTCTCTGTCCCCCTCTCTCTGTCACCCCTCTCTCTGTCACCCCACTCTCTGTCACCCCTCTCTCTGTCCCCCGCCTCTCAGTCCCCCTCCTCTCTGTCTCTCTCTCTCTGTTCCCCTTCTCTCTATCCCACCTTTCTCTGTCGCCCCCTCTCTGTCCCCTCTCTTCGCCTCTCTGTCTCCACCCTCTCTCTCTCCCCATCTCACTCCCCATGTTTCTGCTCCTCTCTCTGTTCCCATCTCTCTGAACCTTCTCTTCCCCCCTCTCTCTCCCCATCTATTCCCCCCTCTCCCCAGTCTCTCTCTCTCTCTCTCTCACCCCGTCTCTCCCCCTCTCCCTCCGCCCTCACTCCCCCTCTCTATCCCCCTCTCTCTGGCCCTCTCGCTCTGTCCCCCTCTCTATGTCCCTCTCGCTCTGTCCTCCTGCTCACTGTCCCCTGCTCTCTGTCACTCTCACTGACCCCGCTCTCTGTTCCCCATTTTCTGTCTGCCCTCTCTCTCCCCCTCACTCTCTCCCCATCTCTCTCCCCCTTCTCTCTCTCCCCCTCACTATCCCCTCTCTGTCCCCATCTCTCCCTCTCGCTGTCCCCCTGTCCCCCACCTCTCTGTTCCCTTCTCTCTGTCCCAAACTCTCTATTGCCACTCGCCACTCTCGCTGTTCACTTTCTCTGTTCCCCCTCTCTCTTGCCCTCTCTCTCCATCTCTCCCCCCACCCCCCACTCTCTCCTCTCTCTCAAAAGCCCCCTCTCCCTCTCTACCCTCTCTCTCCCCATCTCTCTACCCCCTCTCTGCCCTGGCACGCTGTCCCCCCCACGCCCCTTATCTCGGTCCCCCTGTCCCCCCTCACGAACCCTCTCTCTGTCCCCCAATCCCCCTCTCTCTGCCCCCTCTCTCTGTTCCCCCTTCTATGTACCCCCTCTCTGCCCCCCCTCTCTGCCAACCCCCACTCTGTCCCCTTTTCTGTGTCCCTGCTCTCCCTTGCACCGTTCTCTCTGTAGCCCACCCCGTCCCAACCCTCTGGCCCCCTCTGTCTGTCCCCCTCTACCTGGCGCCCCGCTCTCTGACCTCCTCGCTCTGTCCCCCACTCTCTGCACCACCCTCTCTCTGTCCCCCTCTCACCATCCCCACTCTCCGTCCCCACTCTCTCTGCACCACTCTCTCTCTGTACACTCACTATCTGTCCCCCCTTTATCTGTCCCCCCTTTCTCTGTCCCCTCTCTCTCTCTACGTATCTCTCTCTACCCCTCTCTTTGTTCCCCCTCTCTCTGTTCCCCCTCTCTCTGTCACCCGTCTCTCTGCCCACTCTCTCTGTCCCCCTCTCTCTGTTTATCCCTCTTAGCTCCATCTGTCCCCTCTCTCTGTCTACCTCTCTCTGTTCCCTCCTCTCTCTCCCCCCTCTCTCTGTCCCCCCCTCTATGTCCCACCCTCCCTCTGTGTCCCCTCTCTCTCTGTCTCCCCCTCACTCTGTCCCCTCTCGCTCTGTCCTCCCGTCTCACTGTCCCCCTCTCTCTGTTCCCCCTCTCTCTGTGCCCCCTCGCTCCGTTTCCTCCCCCATCTCTGTCCCCCCTCTCTGTCCCATTTCAGAATGGCAGGCAGTGACGGGTGGGGTACCACAGGACTTAGTACTGGGACTGCGGCTTTTTATAATATATGTTAATGATATAAAAGATGGTATTAGCAATAACATTAGCAAATTTGCTTTTGATATTAAGCTGGGTGGCAGGGTGAAATGTGATTACGATGTTAGGAGATTACAGGGTGACCTGGACAAGTTAGGTGAGTGGGCAGATGCATAGCAGATGCAGTTTAATGTGGATAAATGTATGGTTATCCACTTTGGTGGCAAGAACAGGAAGGCAGATTACTACCTCAATGGAATCAATATAGGTAAAGGGGCAGTACAGGGAGATCTGGGTGTTCTTGTACACCAGTCAATGAAGGCTAGCATGCAGGTACAGCAGGTAGTGAATAAGGCCAATTGCATGCTGGCCTTCATAACAAGAGGGATTGAGTATAGAAGCAAAGAGGTGCTTCTGCAGCTGTACAGGGCCCTGGTGAGACCACACATGGAGTACTGTGTGCAGTTCTGGTCTCCAAATTTGTGGAAATGCATTCTGGCTATTGAGGGAGTGCAGTGTACGTTCACGAGGTCAATTCCTGGAATGGCGGGATTACCTTACACTGAAAGACGGAAGCGACTGGGCTTGTATACCCTTGAGTTTAGAAGACTGAGAGGGGATCTGATTGAGACATATAAGATTATGAAAGGATTGGACACTCTGGAGGCAGGAAACATGTTTCTGCTGATGGGTGAGTGCCGAACCAGAGGACACAGCTTAAAAATACGGGGTAGACCATTTAGGACAGAGATGAAGAGAAACTTCTTCACCCAGAGAGTGGTGGCTGTGTGGAATGCTCTGCCCCAGAGGGCAGTGGAGGCCCAGTCTCTGGATTCATTTAAGAAAGAGTTGGATAGAGCTCTCAAAGATAGTGGAATCAAGGGTTATGGAGCAAGGCAGGAAGAGGATCCTGATTAGGAATGATCAGGCATGATCATATTGAATGGCGGTGCAGGCTCGAAGGGCAGAACGGCCTACTCCTGCACCTTGTCTATTGTCTAATGTCCCCCCTCTCTCAGTCCCCCCTCTCTCAGTCCCCCTCTCTCTCTGTGCCCCTCCTCTCTGTGCCCCCTCTCTCCATCCCACTTCTCTCTGTGCCCACTCTTTCTGTCACACCCTCTGTCCCCCTCCTCTGTCACCCCTCTCTCTCTGTCCCACTTCTCTCTGTTCCCCTCTCCCTGTTACCGCTCTCTCTATATCACACTCTCTGTCCCCCCTCTGTCTCTCCCCCCTCTGACTCTCCCAAATCTGTCTCTCTCCCCTCTGTCTCTCTCCCCTCTGTCTTTCTCCCCTCTGTCTATCCCACTCTGTCTCTGTCCCCCTCTCTCTGTTCCCCTCTCTCTGTCCCCCAGTCTCTGTTCCACACTCTCTGCTCCCCCCGGCTCTCTGTCCCCCATGTCTCTGTACCCCCCTCTTTGTCACTCACTCTCTGTCCACTCTCTCTCTGTCCACTCTCTCTCTGTCCACTCTCTCTCTGGCCCCCTCTCTCTCTGTCCCACACTCTCTCTGGCCTCCTCTCACTCTGTCCCCTCTCACTCTGTCCCCTCTCTCTCTGTCCCACTCTCTCTGTCCCCCTCGCTCTGTCGCCCCTCTCTCTGTACCCACTCTCTCCTTACCCGGCCTCTCTCTGTCCACCCTTTCGCTGCCCCCCTCTCTCTGCTCCCATTTCGGTCCCCCCCTCTGTCCCTGTCTCTGTCCCCCCACTCTCTGTCACTACTTTCTCTTCCCCCCTTTGTCCCCCCTCTCTCTGTCCACCTTCTCTCTGTCGCCCTCTCTCTCTCTGTCCCCCTCTCTCTCTGTCCCACACTCTCTCTGCCCCCCTCGCTCTGTTCCCCCTCTCTGTCCCCCCACTCTCTGTCCCCTATTCTCTGTCCCTCCCTCTCTCTGCCCCGTCACTGTGTCCCCCTGTCTCTGTCCCTCTCTCTCTGCCCCTCTCTCTCTGCCCCCCCGTCCCCCTCTCTCTGACCCCCCTCTGTCCCCACTCACTGTCCCCCCCTCTCTGTGTCCCCCCTCACTGTCTGCTCTCTCTCTGTGTCCCCCCTCACTGTCTGCTCTCTCTCAGTTCCCACTTTCTCTGTCCCCCCACTCTCTGTCCCCCCACTCTCTGTCCCCCTCTCTCTGTCCCCACTCTCTCTGCCCCCTCTCTCTGAAAACCCCTCTCTGACCCTCCCCTCTGCCACCCTCTCTCTGTCCCCCCACTCCCTGTCCGCCCACTCTCTGTCCCCCTCTCTCTCTGTCACCCTCTCTGTCCCCCCACTCCCTGTCCGCCCACTCTCTGTCCCCTCTCTCTCTGTCACCCTCTCTCTCTGTCCCACACTCTCTCTGGCCCCCTCTCACTCTGTCCCCTCTCACTCTGTCCCCTCTCTCTCTGTCCCACTCTCTCTGTCCCCCTCGCTCTGTCGCCCCTCTCTCTGTACCCACTCTCTTCTTACCCGGCCTCTCTCTGTCCACCCTTTCGCTGCCCCCCTCTCTCTGCTCCCATTTCGGTCCCCCCCTCTGTCCCTGTCTCTGTCCCCCCACTCTCTGTCACTACTTTCTCTTCCCCCCTTTGACCCCCCTCTCTCTGTCCACCTTCTCTCTGTCACCCTCTCTCTCTCTGTCCCCCTCTCTCTCTGTCCCACACTCTCTCTGCCCCCCTCGCTCGGTTCCCCCTCTCTGTCCCCTATTCTCTGTCCCTCCCTCTCTCTGCCCCGTCTCTGTGTCCCCCTGTCTCTGTCCCTCTCTCTCTGCCCCTCTCTCTCTGCCACCCCTGTCCCCCTCTCTCTGACCCCCCCTCTGTCCCCACTCACTGTCCCCCCCTCTCTGTGTCCCCCCTCACTGTCTGCTCTCTCTCTGTGTCCCCCCTCACTGTCTGCTCTCTCTCAGTTCCCACTTTCTCTGTCCCCCCACTCTCTGTCCCCCCACTCTCTGTCCCCCTCTCTCTGTCCCCCTCTCTCTGCCCCCTCTCTCTGAAACCCCCTCTCTGACCCTCCCCTCTGCCACCCTCTCTCTGCAACCCTCTCTCTGTCCCCCCACTCCCTGTCCGCCCACTCTCTGTCCCCCTCTCTCTCTGTCACCCTCTCTCTGTCCCCCCACTCCCTGTCCGCCCACTCTCTGTCCCCTCTCTCTCTGTCACCCTCTCTCTCTGTCCCCGTCTCTCACTGTCCCCGTCTCTCTCTGTCCCCCTCTCTATGTACCCCTCTCTCTGTACCCACTCTCTCTGTACACCCCTCTCTCTCTGTCCACCCTTTCTCTGCCCCCCTCACTCTGTCTCCCATTTCTGTCCGCACTCTCAGCCCCCGTCTCTGTCCCCCCTCTCTCTGCCCCCTCTCTCTGTCCACCCTCTCTCTACCACCCTGTCTCTGCCCACCCTCTCTCTGTCCACACTCTCTCTCAGTCCCCTCTATCTCTGTCCCCCCATCCTCTGTCACCACTAACTCTGCCCCCTCTCTCTGTCCCCCATCTCTCTGTACCCACTCTCTCTGTCCACCCTCTCTCTGTCCTCCTCTCTCTGTCCACCCTCTCTCAGTCCCCCTCTCTCTCTGTCTCCCTCTCTCTGTGATCCCCTCTTTCTGTGATCCCCTCTCACTGTCCGCTCTCTCTGTCACCCCTCTCTCTGTATCCCCTCTCTCTGTCCCCCTCTCTCTGTCACCCCTCTCTCTGTCAACCTCTCACTGCCCCCCTCTCTGAAACCCTCTCTCTGTCCCCCTCTATATCCACCCTCTCTCTGTCCCCCCGTCTCTGTCCCCCCTCTCTCTGCCCCCCGTCTATGTCCATCCTCTCTCTGTCCACACTCTCTCTCTGTCCCCCACTCTCTGCCCCCCCTGCCCACCTCTCTCTCTGTCCCCCAGTGTCTCTGTGCCCCACTATCTCTGACCCCCACTCTCTCTTCCCCTCTCTCTCTGTCCACTCTCTGTCTCTGTCCCCCCGTCTCTGTCCCCCCTCTCTCTGCCCCCTGTCTCTGTCCACCATCTCTCTTTCCACACTCTCTCTCTGTCCCCCTCTCTCTTTCCCCTCTCTCTGTCCCCTCTCTCAATCCCCTCTCTCTGTCCCCCTCTCTGTATCCCCCCTCTCTGTGCCCCCCTGTCTCTGTCCACACTCTCTCTGTCCCTCTGTCTCTGTCCACCCTCTCTCTGTCCACCCTCTCTCTCTGTTCCCCCGTCTCTGTTCCCCCTCCCTCTGCCACCTGTCTCTGTCCACCCTCTCTCTGTCCACACTCTCTCTCTGTCACCCTCCCTCTGTCCCCCTCTCTCTTTCCCCTCTCTCTGTCCCCTCTCTCAATCCGCCTTTCTCTGTCCCCCTCTCTCTATCCCCCATCTCTGTCCACCCTCTCTCTGTCCACCCTCTCTCTATCCTTCTCTCTCTCTCCACCCTCTCTCTGCCCCATGTCTCTGTCCACCCTCTCTTTGTCCACCCTCTCTCTCTGTCCCCCTCTCTCTGTCACCCTCTCTCTGTCCCCCTCTCACTGTTCACCCTGTCTCTGTCCCCTCTCTCTCTGTCCCCTCTCTCTGTCCCTCTCTCTCTGTCCCCCACTCTCTCTGTCCCCTCTCTTCCTGTCCCCGTCTCTCTCTATCCCGCCTCTCTCTGTCCCGCCTCTCTCTGTCCCCCCTCTCTCTGTCCCCCTCTCAGTGTCCCCCTCTCTCTGTCTCCCTCTCTGTCCACCCTCTCTCTGCCCCCCGTCTCTGTCCACCATCTCTCTGTCCACACGCCCTCTGCCCCCTGTCTCTGCCCACCCTCTCTCTGTCCACACACTCTCTCAGTCCCCCCTCTCTGTCCCCCACCCTCTGTCACCGCTCTCTCTGCCTCCTCTGTCTCTCCCCCATCTCTCTGTACACCCTCTCTCTCTCCCCCCTCTCTCTGTACACCCTCTCTCTGTCCACCCTCTCTCTGTCCCCACGCCCTCTGCCCCCCTGTCTTTGCCTACCCTCTCTCTGTCCACACTCTCTCTGTCCCCACACCCTCTGCCCCCCTGTCTCTGCCCACCCTCTCTCTGTCCACACTCTCTCTCAGTCCCCTCTCTCTCTGTCCCTCCCTCTCTGTCCCCCCCTCTCAGTCACCCTCTCTCTCTGTCCCCCTCTCTCTGTGATCCCCTCTCTCTCTGATCCCCTCTCACTGCCCCCTCTCTGATACCTTCTCTCTCCTCCCCTCTCTCTGTCTCCCTCTCTGTCCACCCTCTCTCTGCCCCCCGTCTCTGTCCACCATCTCTCTGTCCACACTCTCTCTCTCCCCCTCTCTCTGTCCTCCCTTCTCTGTCCACACTCTATCTCTGTCCCCCTCTCTCTTCCCCCTCTCTCAGTCCCCTCTCTCAATCCCCCTCTCTCTCGCTCTGTCCCTCTCTCTCTATCCCCCTCTCTGTGCCCCCTGTCTCTGTCCACCTTCTCTCTGCCCCCCTGTCTCTGTCCGCCAGTCTCTGTCCCTCCTCTATCTGCCCCCTGTGTCTGTCGACCCTCTCTCTGTCCACACTGTCTCTCTGCCCCCTCTCTCTTCCCCCTCTCTCTGTTCCCACTTTCAATACCCTTTTCTCTGTCCCCCTCTCTCTATCCCCCCTCTTTGTCCACTATCTTTCTGTCCAATCTCTGTCCCCCCGTCTCTGTCCCCCTCTCTGCCCACCCTCTCTCTTTCCCCCTCTCTCTGACCACCCTCTCTCTGCCCCATGTCTCTGTCCACCCTCTCTCTGTCCACACTCTCTCTCTGTCACCAGTCTCTCTTACCCCCTCTCTCTGTCCCCATCTCTCTGTCCCCCTCTCTCTGTCCACCCTCTCTGTGTAAACCCTCTCTCTCTGCCCCCTCTCTCTGTCCCCCTCTCTGTCCCCCCTCTCTCTGCCCCCCTCTTTCTGTCCACCCTCTCCCTGTCCACACTCTCCCTTTGTCCACACTCTCCCTCTGTCAACCGTCTCACTGTCCCCCTTCTCACTTTTCCCCCTCTCACTGTTCCCCCTGTCTCTGTCCCCTGTCTCTGGCCCCCTCACTCTGTCCCCCCTCTCTCCGCTCTCCCCTCTCAACCCTTCTCTCTGTCCCCCCTCTCTCTGTCCCCCCTCTCTCTGTCCCCCACTTTCTCTGTCCCCCACTTTCTCTGTCCACACTCTCTCTCTGTCACCAGTCTCTCTTCCCCCCTCTTTCTGCCCACCTCTCTCTGCCCCCTCTCTCTGTCCACCCTCTCTCTGTCCACCCTCTCTCTTTGTCCCCCTCTGTCTGTCCCCCTTTCTCTGCCCCCCTCTTTCTGTCCACCCGCTCCCTGTCCACACTCTCCCTCTGTGCACCCTCTCACTGTCCCCCCTCTCACTGTCCCCCTCTCACTGTCCCCCCTCTCTTTGTCCTCTCTCTCTGTCCCCTCTCTCTGTCCCACTCTCTCTGTCCCCCATTTCTCCGCTCTCCCCTCTGAACACTTCTCTCTGCACCCTCTCTCTCTGACCCCCTCTCTCTCTGTCAACCACTTTCTCTATCCCCTACTTTCTCTGTCCCCCACTCTCTCCGACCCCCTCAGTCCCCCTCTCTCTCTGGCCCTCTCTCTCTCTGGCCCTCTCTCTCTCTGTCCCCTCTCTCCCTGTCCCCGTCTCTCTCTATCCCGCCTCTCTCTGTCCCGCCTCTCTCTGTCCCCCTCTCAGTGTACCCCTCTCTCTGTGATCCCATCTCACTGACGGCTCTCTCTCTGTAAACCTTCTCTGTGCCCCCTCACTCTGCCCCCCCTCTGTCACCTCTCTCTCTGCCCCCTCTCTCTGCCCCCGTCTCTGAACCCCTCTCTCTGCCCCCTCTCTCTCTGTCCTACTCTCTCTGTGTACCCTCTCTCTGTCTACCCTCTCTCTGTCCACCCTCTCTCTGTCCCCCTCTCTCTGCCCCTCTCTTTCTGTTCACCCTCTCTCTGTCCACACTCTCTCTCAGTCCCCCCTCTCTCTGTCCCCCCACCCTGTGTCACCGCTCTCTCTCCCACCCTCTCTCTGTCCCCCATCTCTCTATCCCATTCTCTCTATGTCCCCCTCTCTCTGTGATTCCCTCTCTCTGTGATCCCCTCTCACTGTCCGCTCTCTCTGTCACCCCTCTCTGTGACCCCCTCTCTCTGTCACCCCTCTGTCTGTCCCCCTCTCTCTGCCCCCCTCTCTGGAACCCTCTCTCTGCTCCCTCCTTCTGTCCACCCTCTCTCTGTCCACACTCTCCCTCGGCCCCCCTCTCACTGTCCCACTCTCTCTGTCCCTCTCTCTCAGTCCGCCCTCTCTCTGCCCTCCCCTCTGAATCCCTCTCTCTGCCCCTTCTCTCTCAGTCCGCCCTCTCTCTGCCCTCCCATCTGAATCCCTCTCTCTGCCCCTTCTCTCTCTGTCCCCCTCTCTTTCTTTCCCCCTCTTTTTCTGTCCCCCACTCTCTCAGTGCCCCACTCTCTCTTTGCCCCACTCTGAATCTCTGTTCCGCCTCTCTCTGCCCTCCCTCTCTCTGTCACCCCTCTCTCTATCCCCAACTCTCTGCCCCCCCCCCCTCTGTCCCACCTCTCTCTGTCCCCCCTCTCTGTCCCCTCTCTCTGTCCACCCTCTCTCTGTCCACACTCTCTCTTTCCCCCCGTCTCTGTCCCCCCGTCTCTGTACCCCCTCTCTTTGTCCACACTCTCTGTCTGTACCCCCTCTCTCTGCCCCCTATCTCTGTCCACCCTTTCTCTGTCCACACTATCTCTCTGTCCCCCTCTCTCTGCCCACTTCTTTCTGTCCACCTTCTCTCTGTCCCCCTGTCTCTGTCCCCATCTCTCTTCCCCTGTCTCTGCCCACCTCTCTCTGCCCCCGTCTCTCTCTCCACCCTCCCCCTGTCCCCCTTTCTCTGCCCCCCTCTTTCTGTCCCCCCTCTCACTGTCCCCCCACTCACTGTCCCCCTCTCACTGTTCCCTTTCTCTCTGTCCCCCTCTCTCTGACCCCCTTTCTCTGCTCTCCCCTCTGAACCCTTCTCTCTGCCCCCTCCCTCTCTGCCCCCTCTCTCTCTGTCACCCACTTTCTCTGTCCCCCACTTTCTCTGTCCGCCACTCTCTCTGACCCCCATTCCCTCAGTCCCCCTCTCTCTCTGGCCCCTCTCTCCCTGTCCCCGTCTCTCTCTGTCCCGCCTCTCCCTGTCCCCCTCTCAGTGTCCCCCTCTCTCTGTGATCCCCTCTCACTGTCCGCTCTCTCTGTCACCCCTCTCTCTGCCCCCTCATTCTGCCCCCCTCTCTGAACCCCACTCTCTCTGTCCCCCTCTCTCTGCCGCCTCTTTCTGTCCACCCTCTCTCTGTCCACACTCTCCCTCTGTCCAACCTCTCACTGTCCCCCCTCACTGTTCCCCCTCTCACAGTCCCCCTCTCACTGTACCCCTCTCTCTGTCCCCTCTCTCTCTGCTCTCCCCGCTGAACCCTTCTCTCTGCCCCCTCTCTCTCTGTCCACCACTCTCTCTTATTCCCGCCTCTCTCTGTCCCCCGTCTCTCTGTCCCCATCTCAGTGTCCCCCTTCTCTCTGTAATCCTTTCTCACTGTCTGCTCTCTCTCTGTCGCCCTCTCTATCCACCCTCTCTCTCTGTCCCCCTCTCTCTTTCCACTCTCTCTCTGTCCACCTCTCTCTGTCCCCCCGTCTCTCTGCCCCCTCACTCTGCCCCCCTCTCTTTGCACCCCTCTCTCTGTCCACCCTCTCTCTGTCCACCCTCTCTCTCTGACCCCTGTCTCTGTCCCCTCTCTCTCTGTCCCTCTCTCTCTGCCCCCCTCTTTCTGTCCACCCTCTCTCTCTGTCCACACTCTCCCTCTGTCCGCCCTCTCACTTACCCCCTCTCACTGTCCCCCTCTCACAGTTCCCCCTCTCTCTGTCCCCTCTCTCTCGGTCTCCTCTCTTTGTCCCCCTCTCTCTGTCCCCCATCTCTCTGCTCTCCCCCTGAACCCTTCTCTCTGCCCCCTCTCTCTCTTCCCCCCCTCTCTCTGTCCCCCACTTTCTCTGTCCCCCACTTTCTCTGTCCCCCACTCTCTCGGACCCCCACTCTCTCTGTCCCCTCTCTCCCTGTCCCCGTCTCTCTCTGTCCCCCGTCTCTCTGTCCCGCCACCCTCTTTCCCCTTTCTCTCTGTCCCCCTCACTCTGCCCCCTGTCTCTGCCCCCTCTCTGAGCCCCTCTCTCTACCCCCTCTCTCTCTGTGCCCCTCGCTCTGTCCACCCTCTCTCTGTCCACCCTCTCTCTGTCCACACTCTCTCTCAGTTCCCCTTCTCTCTGTCCCCCACCGTCTGTCACAGCTCTCTCTGTCCCCCCACTCTCTGTCACCTCTCTCTCTGTCCCCCTCTCTCTGCCCCCCTCTCTGAAACTCTCTCTCTGCTCTCCTCTCTCTGTCCCCTCTCTGTCCACCCTCTCTCTGTCCCCCTCTCTCTGCCCCCTGTCTCTGTCCACCCTCACTCTGTCCACACTCTCTCTCTGTCCCCCTCTCTCCCTCCCCCTCTCTCTGTCCCCTCTCTCTGTCCACCCTCTCTCTGCCCCCATGTCTCTCTGTCCCTCTAAGACTGTCCCCGTCTCTCTGTCACCTCCTCTCTGTCCCCTTTCTCTCTGCTCCCGCGCTGTCTGTACCCCATTCTCTGTCCCCCTCTGTCTCTCACCCTCTGTCTCTCCCCCCTGTGTCTCTCCCCTCTCTGTCACTCCCCCTCTGTCTCTGTCCCCCAGTTCTGTTCCAAAATCTCTAAGCCCCCCTCTATCCCTCAACTCACTGTCCCCGACTCTGTATAACCCACTCTCTGTGTCTCCCTCTCTGTTCCCGCCAGTTCTCCTCTGTCTGTCCCCCACGTCTCTGTAACCCGCTCTTTGTCACCCACTCTCTGTCCCCTTCTCTCTGTCCTCCTCTCTCTATCCCGCTCTCACTGTCGCCCCTCTCTCTGTCGCCCCTCTCTCTGTACCCCCTCTCTCTGTACCGCTCTCTCTCTGTCACTACTTTCTGTCCCCCCGCTCTATCCCCCCTCTCTGTCCCCCCTCTATCTCTGTCCACCCTCTCTCTGTCCACCCTCTCTCTTTCCTCCTCTCTCTTCCCCCCTCCTGTCTGTCCCTCCTCGATCTGCCCCCTTGCTCTGTTGTCCTCTCTGTTCCCCCACTCTGTCCCCTCCTCTCTGTCTCTCCCTCTCTCTGCCCCCTCTTTGTGTCCTCCGTCTCTGTCCCACTCTCTCTGTCCCCCATCTCTTTGACCACCCCTCTGACCACCTCTCTCTGCCCCCCTCTCTCTGTCCCCCACTCTCTCTTTTTCCCGCCTCTCTCTGTCCCCATCTCTGTGTCCCCCTCGCTCTGTGATCCCTTCTCACTGTCCGCTCTCTCTCTGTCGCCCGTCTCTATGCCCCCCTCTCTCTCCACCCTCTCTCTGCCCCCCCTCTCTGTCATCCCTCTCTCTGTCCCTTCTCTCTGCCACTTCACTCTGTCCCCCGCTCTCTGTCCCTCTCTCTCTGTCCACTCGCTCTCTGTCCACCTCTCTCTGTATCCCCTCTCTCTGCCCCCCTCTCACTGTCCACCTTCTGTCTGTCCACCCTCTCTCTCTGTCCCCCTCTTTCTGTCCACCCTCTCTCTGTCCACACTCTCCCTCTGTCCACCCTCTCACTGTCCCCTTCTCACTGTCCCCCCCTCTCTCTCTCTCTGTCACTCTGTCCCCCCTCTCTCTTCTCTCCCCTCTGAACCCTTCTCTCAGCCCCCTCTCTCTCTCCCTCACGCTCTTTTTTCCCGCCTCTCCGTGTCCCCCCTCTCTCTGTCCCCATCTTAATGTCCCCCTCTCTCTGTGATCCCTTCTCACTGTCCGCTCTCTCTCTCTGTCGCACTTCTCTATGCCCCTATCTCTCTGTCACCCCTCTCTCTGTCCACTTCTCTCTGTCCCCCCTCTCTCTGACCCCCCTCTCTCTGCACCTCTCTCTCTGGCCCCCCTCACTCTGTCCCGCCCTCTCTGACCCTCTCTCTCTGTTCCCCCCTCTCTCTGCTCCCGCGCTGTCTGTACCCCACAATCTGTCCCCCTCTGTCTCTCACCCTCTGTCTCTCCCCCCTGTGTCTCTCCCCCCTCTGTCACTACCCCTCTGTCTCTGTCCCCCAGCCTCTCTCTTTTTTCCAGCCTCTCTCTGTTCCCCCTCTCTCTGTCCCCATCTCAGTGTCCCCCTCTCTCTGTGATCCCTTCTCACTGTCCGCTCTCTCTCTGTCGCCCCTCTCTATAACCCCCTCTCTCTGTCACCCCTCTCTCTGTCCCCCTCTCTCTGCCCCCCTCTATGAAACCCTCTCTATGCCCCACTCTCTCTGTCCCCCCGTCTCTGCCCCCCCTCTGTCTGCCCCTTCTCTCTGTATCCCTCTCTCTGTCCCCCTCTCCTTGTCCCCCTCTCACTGTCCACCCTCTCTATGTCCACCCTCTCTCTCTGTCCCCATCTCTCTGCCCCTCTCTCTCTCTGTCCACCCTCTCTCTGTCCACCCTCTCTATGTCCACCCTCTCTCTCTGTCCCCATCTCTCTGCCCCCCTCTCTCTGTCCACCCTCTCTCTGTCCAACCTCTCTCTGTCCACCCTCTCTCTCTGTCCTCCTCTCACTTTCCCCCCTCTCACTGTCCCCCTCTCACTCTCCCCCTTTCACTGTTTCCCCTCTCTCTGTCTCCTCTCTCTCTGTCATCTCTCTCTGTCCCCCTCTCTCTGTCCCCCCTCTCTCCGCTCTCCCCTCTGAACACTTCTCTCTGCCCCCCTCTCTCTGTTCCCCTCTCTCTCTGTCCCCCACTCTCTGTTTTTCCCGCCTCTGTCTGTCCCCCCTCTCTCTGTCCCCATCTCAGTGTCCCCCTCTCTCTGATCCCTTCTCACTGTCCGCTCACTCTGTCTCCTCTCTCTCTGTCCCCTCTCTCTGCCTCCCTCTCTGAATGTCTCTCTCTGCCCCCTCACTCTGTCCGCCTCTCTCTGTCTGCCTCTCTCTGCCCCCCTCTCTCTGTCCCCATCTCAGTGTCCCCCTCTCTCTGTGATCCCTTCTCACTGTCCGCTCTCTCTCTGTCCCCCTCTCTCTGCCCCTCTCTCTCTGTCCACTCCCTCTCTGTCCACCTCTCTCTGTCCCCCGTCTCTATCCCCTCTCTGAAACCCTCTCTCTGCCCCCCCCCTCTCTCTGTCCCTCTCTGTCTGTCCCCCTCTCTCTGCCCCTCTCTCTCTGTCCACTCTCTCTGTCCACCTCTCTCTGTCCCCCCGTCTCTGTCCCCTCTCTCTCTGCCCCCCTCTCTCTGTCTCCCTCTCTCTGTCCACCCTCTCTCTGTCTACCCTCTCACTGTCCAACCTCTCTCTCTGTCCCCCTCTCGCTGTCCCCCTCTCTCTGCCCCCCTCTTTTTGTCCACCCTCTCTCTGTCCCCCCGTCTCTGTCCCCCCTCTCTCTGCCCCCCTCTCTCTGTCTCCCTCTCTCTGTCCACCCTCTCTCTGTCTACCCTCTCACTGTCCAACCTCTCTCTCTGTCCCCCTCTCGCTGTCCCCCTCTCTCTGCCCCCCTCTTTTTGTCCACCCTCTCTCTGTCCACCCTCTCTCTGTCCACCCTCTCTATGTCCACCCTCTCTCTCTTTCTCCTCTCTCTATGCCTCCTCTCTCTGCTCCCCCTCTCTGTCACCTCTCTCTCTGCCCCCTCTCTCTGCCCCCCTCTCTGAACCCCTCTCTCTGCCCCCCTCTCTCTGTCCTCCACTTTATATGTCCCCCACTTTCTCTGTCCCCCACTCTCTCTGACCCCTACTCTCTCTGCCCCCCTCTCTCTCTGGCCCTCTCTGTCTCTGTCACTCCTCTATGTCACCCCTCTCTCTGCCCCCTCTCTCTGCCCCCCTATCTGAACCCCTCTCTCTCTGCCCCCCCTCTCTCTCTGTCCCACTCTCTCTGTCCACCCTCTCTTTGTCCACTCTCTCTCTGTGCACCCTCTCTCTGTCACCCCTCTCTCCGCGCCCTCTCTCTGACACCCCTCTCTGACCCCCTCTCTCTGTCCCCCTCTCTCTATCCACCCTCTCTCTGTCCACCCTCTCGCTGTCCACACTCTCTCTGTCACCCCTATCTCTGCCCCCTGTCTCTGCCCACCCTCTCTCTGTCCACACTCTCTCTCAGTCCCCCCTCTCTCTGTCCTCCTACCCTCTGTCAAGGCTCTCTCTGCCCCCTCTCTCTGTCCCCTTCACACTGGCCCCCTCTCTGTCACCCCGCTCTCTGCCCCCTCTCTCTGCCCCCTCTCTGAACCCCTCTCTCTGCCTCCCTCTCTCTCTGTCCCACTCTCTCTGTCCACCCTCTCTCTGTCCACCCTCTCTCTGATCCACCCTCTCTCTGCCCCCTGTCTCTGCCCACCCTCTCTCTGTCCACACTCTCTCTCAGTCCCCCCCTCTCTCTGTCCCCCCACCCTCTGTCACAGCTTTCTCATTCCCCCCTCTCTGTCACCTCTCTATCTCTCCCCGTCTCTCTGCCCCCTCTCTGAAACTCTCTCTCTGATCCCCTCTCTCTGTCCCCTCTCTGTCCCCCTCTCTCTGTCTCCCTCTCTCTGTCCCCTCGTCTCTGTCCCCCCTCTCTCTGGCCCCCTGTCTCTGTCCACTCTCACTTTGTCCACACTCTCTCTCTGTCCCCCTGTCTGTCCCCCCTCTCTCTCTCCCCTCTCTCTGTTCACCCTCTCTCTGTCCACCCTCTCTTTGTCCCCATATCTCTCTGTCCCTCTAAGACTGTCCCCGTCTCTCTGTCACCCCACTCTCTGTCCCTCCTTCTCTGTCCACTTCTCTCTGTCCCCCCTCTCTCTGACCACCTCTCTCTGTCCCCCCTCACTCTGTCCCTCCTCTCTCTGTCCCCCCTCTCTCTGTCCCCCGTCTCTCTGCTCCCGCGCTGTCTGTACCCCACTCTCTGTCCCCCTCTGTCTCTCACTCTCTGTGTCTCGCCCCCCTCTGTCACTCCCCCTCTCTCTCTGTCCCCCAGTTCTGTTCCACACTCTCTAAACCCCCCTCTATCCCTCAACTCTCTGTCCCCTGACTCTGTGTAAACCACTCTCTGTGCCTCCCTCTCTGTTCCCCCCAGTTCTCCTCTCTCTGTCCCCCACGTCTCTGTAACCCGCTCTTTGTCACCCACTCTCCGTCCTCCTCTCTCTATCCCGCTCTCGCTGTCGCCCCTCTCTCTGTCGCCCCTCTCTCTGTACCCCCTCTCTCTGTACCCCCTCTCTCTCTGTCACTACTTTCTGTCCCCTCGCTCTATCCCCCCTCTCTGTCCACCCTCTCTCTGTCCTCCTCTCTCTGCCACCCTCCTGTCTGTCCCTCCTCGCTCTGCCCCCTCGCTCTATTCCCGCTCTCTGTTCCCCCACTCTGTCCCCTCCTCCCTGTCCCTCCCTCTCTCTGCCCCCTCTCTGTGTCCCCCTGTCTCTGACCCCCTCTCTCTGTCCCCCTCTCTCTATCCACCCTCTCTCTGTCCACCCTCTCGCTGTCCACACTCTCTCTGTCACCCCTATCTCTGCCCCCTGTCTCTGCCCACCCTCTCTCTGTCCACACTCTCTCTCAGTCCCCCCTCTCTCTGTCCTCCTACCCTCTGTCAAGGCTCTCTCTGCCCCCTCTCTCTGTCCCCTTCACACTGGCCCCCTCTCTGTCACCCCGCTCTCTGCCCCCTCTCTCTGCCCCCTCTCTGAACCCCTCTCTCTGCCTCCCTCTCTCTCTGTCCCACTCTCTCTGTCCACCCTCTCTCTGTCCACCCTCTCTCTGATCCACCCTCTCTCTGCCCCCTGTCTCTGCCCACCCTCTCTCTGTCCACACTCTCTCTCAGTCCCCCCCTCTCTCTGTCCCCCCACCCTCTGTCACAGCTTTCTCATTCCCCCCTCTCTGTCACCTCTCTATCTCTCCCCGTCTCTCTGCCCCCTCTCTGAAACTCTCTCTCTGATCCCCTCTCTCTGTCCCCTCTCTGTCCCCCTCTCTCTGTCTCCCTCTCTCTGTCCCCTCGTCTCTGTCCCCCCTCTCTCTGGCCCCCTGTCTCTGTCCACTCTCACTTTGTCCACACTCTCTCTCTGTCCCCCTGTCTGTCCCCCCTCTCTCTCTCCCCTCTCTCTGTTCACCCTCTCTCTGTCCACCCTCTCTTTGTCCCCATATCTCTCTGTCCCTCTAAGACTGTCCCCGTCTCTCTGTCACCCCACTCTCTGTCCCTCCTTCTCTGTCCACTTCTCTCTGTCCCCCCTCTCTCTGACCACCTCTCTCTGTCCCCCCTCACTCTGTCCCTCCTCTCTCTGTCCCCCCTCTCTCTGTCCCCCGTCTCTCTGCTCCCGCGCTGTCTGTACCCCACTCTCTGTCCCCCTCTGTCTCTCACTCTCTGTGTCTCGCCCCCCTCTGTCACTCCCCCTCTCTCTCTGTCCCCCAGTTCTGTTCCACACTCTCTAAACCCCCCTCTATCCCTCAACTCTCTGTCCCCTGACTCTGTGTAAACCACTCTCTGTGCCTCCCTCTCTGTTCCCCCCAGTTCTCCTCTCTCTGTCCCCCACGTCTCTGTAACCCGCTCTTTGTCACCCACTCTCCGTCCTCCTCTCTCTATCCCGCTCTCGCTGTCGCCCCTCTCTCTGTCGCCCCTCTCTCTGTACCCCCTCTCTCTGTACCCCCTCTCTCTCTGTCACTACTTTCTGTCCCCTCGCTCTATCCCCCCTCTCTGTCCACCCTCTCTCTGTCCTCCTCTCTCTGCCACCCTCCTGTCTGTCCCTCCTCGCTCTGCCCCCTCGCTCTATTCCCGCTCTCTGTTCCCCCACTCTGTCCCCTCCTCCCTGTCCCTCCCTCTCTCTGCCCCCTCTCTGTGTCCCCCTGTCTCTGTCCCACTCTCTCTGTCCCCCATCTCTTTGCCCACCCTTCTGACCCCCTCTCTCTGCCCCCTCTCTCTCTGTCCCCCACTCTCCCTTTTTCCCGCTTCTATTTGTCCCCCCATTCTCTGTCCCCACATCTGTGTCCCCCTCTCTCTGTGATCCCTTCTCACTGTCCACTCTCTCTCTGTCGCACCTCTCTATGCCCCCATCTCTCTCCCGCCTCTCTCTGCCCCGCGCTCTCTGCCACCCCTCTGTCTATCCCCTCTCTCTGCCCCCCTCTCTGTTCCCCTCTCTCTGTCCCTCTCTCTCTGTCCAATCGCGCTCTGTCCACCTCTCTCTGTACCCCTGTCTCTGTCCCCCCTCTCTCTGCCCCCTCTCTGCCCCCCTCTCACTGTCCACCTTCTGTCTGTCCACCCTCTCTCTCTGTCCCCCTCTCTCTAACCCCTCTCGCTGTCCCCCTCTCTCTTTCCCCGTCTCTCTGCCCCCCCTCTTCTCTCCCCTCTGAACCCTTCTCTCAGCCCCCTCTCTCTCTGTCCCCCACTCTCTTTTTTTCCAGCCTCTCTCTGTTCCCCCTCTCTCTGTCCCCATCTCAGTGTCCCCCTCTCTCTGTGATCCCTTCTCACTGTCCGCTCTCTCTCTCTGTCGCCCCTCTCTATACCCCCCTCTCTCTGTCACCCCTCTCTCTGTCCCCCTCTCTCTGCCCCCCTCTATGAAACCCTCTCTATGCCCCACTCTCTCTGTCCCCCCGTCTCTGCCCCCCCTCTGTCTGCCCCTTCTCTCTGTATCCCTCTCTCTGTCCCCCTCTCCTTGTCCCCCTCTCACTGTCCACCCTCTCTATGTCCACCTTCTCTCTCTGTCCCCATCTCTCTGCCCCTCTCTCTCTCTCTGTCCACCCTCTCTCTGTCCACCCTCTCTATGTCCACCCTCTCTCTCTGTCCCCATCTCTCTGCCCCCCTCTCTCTGTCCACCCTCTCTCTGTCCAACCTCTCTCTGTCCACCCTCTATCTCTGTCCTCCTCTCACTTTCCCCCCTCTCACTGTCCCCCTCTCACTCTCCCCCTTTCACTGTTTCCCCTCTCTCTGTCCCCCTCTCTCTGTCCCCCTCTCTCTATCCACCCTCTCTGTCCACCCCTTCTCTGTCCACCCCCTCTCTGTCCACCCTCTCTCTGTCCACCCACTCTCTGTTCCCACGGCTCTCTTTCCCTCTAAGTCTGTCCCCGTCTCTCTGACACCCCTCTCTCTTCCCCCTTCCTCTATCCCACTCTCGCTCGGTCCACCCTCCCTGTCCCCTTGTCTCTCTGTCTCCCCTCGCTGTCACCCCCGTTCCACCTCTCTCAGCCCCCCTCTCTCCGTCCCCCTCTCTCTGTCACCCCTCTCTCTGTCCCCCCCTCTCTGTCCCCCCTCTCTCTGCCCCCCTGTCTCTGTCCACCCTCTCTCTATCCACACTCTCTCTCTCTGTCCCCCTCTCTCTCTGTCCCCCCCTCTCTCTGTCCCCCTCTCCCTCTGTCCCCCTCTCCCTCCGTCCCCCACTCGCTCTGTCCCCTCTCTGTCCCCCTCTCAGTGTCCCCCTCTCTCTGTGATGCCCTCACACTGTCCGCTCTCTCTCTCTGACGCCCTTCTCTCTCTGCCCCTCTCTCTCTGCCCCCTCTCTCTGCACCCTCTCTCTTCCCCCCTCTCTCTGTCACCACTCTCACTGTCCCCCTCTTTCTTTCCCCCCGTCTCTTTCCCCCCTCTCTCTGACCCCCCTCTCTCTGTCCCCTCTCTCTGTCCCACTCTCTCTGTCCCCCTCTCTCTGTCCCCCTCTCTCTTACCCCCTCTCTCTGTCCACCCTCTCTCTGTCCCCCTCTCTCTGACACCCCCCCTCTGTCCCCCATGTCTCTGTCCCCCCTGACTCTGTCCACCCTCTCTCTGTCCCACTCTCTCTGTCCCCCGCTCTCTGTCTCCCCGTATCTATCCCCTCTCTTACTGCCCCTTGTCTCGGTACCCCCTCTCTCTGTCCATACTCTCTCTCTGCCCCCCTCTTTCTGTCCAAACCCTCTCTCTTTCCCCCCTCTCTCTGTTACCCCTCTCTCTGTCCCCTTTCTCTGTCCCCCTCTCTCTGTCCCCCCCTCTCTCTGCTCTCACCTCTGAACCCTTCTCTGCCCCCTCTCTCTCTGTCCCCCTCTCTATCTGTCTCCCTCTCTCTCTGTCCCCCATTCTCACTGTCCCCCACTCTCCCTGACCCCCACTCTCTCTGTCCCCTTTTCTCTCTGGCCCCCTCTCTCTTTGTCCCCTCTCTTCCTGTCCCCGTCTCTCTCTGTCCCGCCTCTCTCTCTCCCCTCTCACTCTATTCCCCTCTCCGTGTCCCCCTCTCTCTGTGATCGCCTCTCACTGTCCGCTCTCTCTCTGTCACCCGTCTCTCTGCCCCCTCACTCTGCCACCCTCTCTGTAACCTCTCTCTCTGCCCCTTTTCTCTGCACCACTCTCTGAACCCCTCTCTCTGCCCCCACTTTTCTCTGTCCCCCTCTGTCTCTCCACCCTCTCTCTGTCCACCCTCTCTCTGTCCCCTTGTCTCTGTCCCCCCTCTCTCTGCCCCCCTCTTCCTATCCACCCTCTATCTGTCCACACTCTCCCTCTGTGCCATCTCTCTCTGTCCCCCCTCTCTCTGTCTCCCTCTCTCTGTCGCCCCTCTCTGTGTCCCCCTCTCTGTCCACCCTCTCTCTGTCCACCCTCTCTTTGTCCCCCTCTCTCAGACCCCCTCTCTCTGTCACCTCTCTCTCTGTCCCCCTCTCTCTCCACCCTCTCTCTCTCCACACTCTCTCTGTCCCCCTCTCACTTTCCCCCCGTCTCTGTCCCCCCTCTATCTGACCCCCTCTCTCTGTCCCCTCTCTCTGTCCCCTCTCTCTCTCCACCCTCTCTCTGAACCCCTCTTTCTGCCCCCTCTCTACTGTCCCCCTCTCTGTACACCCTCTCTCTGTCCCCCCTCTCTCTGCCCCCGGTCTCTATCCACCCTCTCTCTGTCGACCCTCTCTCTGCCCTCTCTCTCTCTGTCCCACTCTCTCTGTCCACCCCCTATCTGTCCCCACGTTTCTCTGTCCTTACGTCTCTCTGTCCCTCTAAGTCTGTCCCCGTCTCTCTGTCACCCCTCTCCCTGCCCCCTCCCCTTGTCCCACTCTCGCTCACTCCACCCTCCCTGTCCTCCTGTCTGTCTGTCTCCCTTCGCTGTTACCCCCGTTCCACCTCTCTCTGTCCCCTTCTCTCTGACCCCCTCTCTCTGAACACCCTCCATCATTCCCCCATTCTCTGTCATCCTCTCTCTGTCCTTCTCTCTCTGTCCCCCCTCTCTCTGTCCCCCCACTCTCTGTCCCCCCTCTCTCTGTCCCCCCTCTCTGTGTCCCCACTCTCAGTCCACCCTCTCTTTGTCCACCCTCTCACTGTCCCTCTCTCTCTGACCCACTCTCTGAACTCCTCTCTCTGTCACCTCTCTCTCTGTCCCCCTCTCTCTCTCCACCCTCTCTCTCTCCACCCTCTCTCTGTCCCCCTGTCTCTGTCCCCCCTGTCTCTGTCCACCCTCTCTCTGTCCACCCTCTCTCTGAACCCCTCTTTCTGCCCCCCTCTCTCTCTGTCCCCCTCTCTGTACACCCTCTCTCTGTCCCCCCTCTCTCTGCCCTCCTGTCTTTATCCATCCTCTCTCTGTCCACCCTCTCTCTGCCCCCTCTGTCTCTGTCCACACTCTCTCTGTCTCCCCGCTCTCTGTCCACCCTCTCTCTGACCCCTCTCTCTGTCCCCACTCTCTCTGTCCCCCCGCTCTCTGTCCACCCTCTCTCTGACCCCTCTCTCTGTCCACCCACGTTTCTCTGTCCTTACGTCTCTCTGTCCCTCTAAGTCTGTCCCCGTCTCTCTGTCACCCCTCTCCCTGCCCCCTCCCCTTGTCCCACTCTCGCTCACTCCACCCTCCCTGTCCTCCTGTCTGTCTGTCTCCCTTCGCTGTTACCCCCGTTCCACCTCTCTCTGTCCCCTTCTCTCTGACCCCCCTCTCTCTGAACACCCTCCATCATTCCCCCACTCTCTGTCATCCTCTCTCTGTCCATCTCTCTCTGTCCCCCCTGTCTCTGTCCCCCCACTCTCTGTCTCCACTCTCTCCGTCCTCCCTCTCTGTGTCCTCCCTCTCTCTGTCCCCCTCTCTCTGTCCCCCTCTCTCTGTCCCACTCTCTCTGTCCCCTCTCTCGGTCCCCTCTCTCTCTGTCACCTCTCTCTCTGCCCCCCTCTCTCTGTCACACCTCTCTCTGCCCCCTCTCTCTGTCCCCCTCTCTCTGTCGCCCTCTCTCTGTCCGCATCTCTCTGTCCGCACTCTCTCTCTGTCCCCCTCTCTCTGTTCCCCTCTCTCTGCCCCCCTCTTTCTGTCCACAATCTCCCTCTGTCCCCCCTTTCTCTGTCCTCCCTCTGTCTGTCCCCCCTCTCTCTGCCCCGCCCTCTCTGTCACCTCTCTCTCTGTCCCCCTCTCTCTTCCCCCCCCCTCTCTGCTCTCCCCTCTGAACCGTTCTCTCTGCCCCCTCTCTGTCCCCCTCTCTCTCTGTCCCCTCTCTCTCTGTCCCCCTCTCTCTCTTTCCCCCCCCTGTACTCCCCTCTCTGTACACCCTCTGTCTGTCCCCCTGTCTCTGCCCCCCTGACTCTATCCACCCTCTCTCTGCCACCTCCTTCTGTCCACCTTCTCTCTATCCACACTCTCTCTCTGTCCACACTCTCTCTGTGTCCCTCTCTCTCTGTTCCTCCGTCTCTCTGCCCTCCCCTCTGAATCCCTCTCTCTGCCCCCTCTCTCCCTTCCCACTCTCTCTGTCCCCCACTCTCTCTGTCCCCTCTCTCTCTGTCCGCTCTCTCTCTGCCCCCTCTGTCTCTGTCCCCACTCTCTCTGTCTCCCCGCTCTCTGTCCACCCTCTCTCTGACCCCTCTCTCTGTCCCCACTCTCTCTGTCTCCCCGCTCTCTGTCCACCCTCTCTCTGACCCCTCTCTCTGTCCACCCTCTATCTGTCCCCACGTTTCTCTGTCCTTACGTCTCTCTGTCCCTCTAAGTCTGTCCCCGTCTCTCTGTCACCCCTCTCCCTGCCCCCTCCCCTTGTCCCACTCTCGCTCACTCCACCCTCCCTGTCCTCCTGTCTGTCTGTCTCCCTTCGCTGTTACCCCCGTTCCACCTCTCTCTGTCCCCTTCTCTCTGGCCCCCCTCTCTCTCTGAACACCCTCCATCATTCCCCCACTCTCTGTCATCCTCTCTCTGTCCATCTCTCTCTGTCCCCCCTCTCTCTGTCCCCCCACTCTCTGTCCCCTCTCTCTCTGTCCCATCTCTCTCTATCTCCACTCTCTCCGTCCTCCCTCTCTGTGTCCTCCCTCTCTCTGTCCCACTCTCTCTGTCCCCTCTCTCGGTCCCCTCTCTCTCTGTCACCTCTCTCTCTGCCCCCTCTCTCTGTCGTCGTCTCTCTGTCCGCATCTCTCTGTCCGCACTCTCTCACTGTCCTCCCTCTCTCTGCCCCCTGACTCTATCCACCCTCTCTCTGCCCCCTCTTTCTGTCCACCTTCTCTCTATCCACACTCTCTCTCTGTCCACACTCTCTCTGTGTCACCCCTCTCTCTGTAGCCCCTCTCTCTGACCCCCTCTCTCTCCCCTCTCACTCTCTCTCCCCTCTCTCTGTCATCGCTCTTTCTGCCCCCCCTCTCTGTTCCCCCTCTCTGTACCTCTCTCTCTGTCCCCCCTGTCTCTATCCCCCTGTCTCTGTCCACACTCTCTCTCTGTCCCCCTCTCTCTGTTCCCCTCTCTCTGCCCCCCTCTTTCTGTCCACACTCTCCCTCTGTCCCCCCTTTCTCTGTCCTCCCTCTCTCTGTCCCCCCTCTCTCTGCCCCGCCCTCTCTGTCACCTCTCTCTCTGTCCCCCTCTCTCTTCCCCCCCTCTCTGCTCTCCCCTCTGAACCGTTCTCTCTGCCCCCCTCTCTGTCCCCCTCTCTCTCTGTCCCCTCTCTCTCTGTCCCCCTCTCTCTCTGTCCCCCCCTTTACCCCCCTCTCTGTACACCCTCTGTCTGTCCCCCTCTCTCTGCCCCCCTGACTCTATCCACCGTCTCTCTGCCCCCTCTTTCTGTCCACCTTCTCTCTATCCACACTCTCTCTCTGTCCACACTCTCTCTGTGTCACCCCTCTCTCTGTCCCCCCTCTCTCTGACCCCCTCTCTCTCTCCCCTCTCACTCTCTCTCCCCTCTCTCTGTCATCGCTCTTTCTGACCCCCCTCTCTGTTCCCCTCTCTCTGTACCTCTCTCTCTGTCCCCCCTGTCTCTATCCCCCTGTCTCTGTCCACACTCTCTCTCTGTCCCCCTTTCTTTGTTCCCCCATGTGTCCCCCTTCTCTCTGCACCCCCGTCTCTGTCCACCCTCTCTCTGTCCACACGCTCTCTGTCCCCCTCTAACTGTCCCCCCTCTCTCTGCCCCCCTCTTTCTGTCTACACTCTCTATCTGTCCCCCCTCTCTGTCCCCCCTCTCTCTGTCCCCCCTCTCTCTATCCCATCTCTCTCTGTCACCCCTCTATCTGCTCCCCTCTCTCTGTCACCACTCTCTGCCCCCTCTCTCTGTCCCCTCCCTCTGACACCCTCTGTCTGTCCCCCTCTCTGTCCACCATCTCTTTGTCCACCCTCTCTCTGTCCCCCTCTCTCTGTGCCCCCGTCTCTGTCACCCCCGTCTCTGTCCCACACTCTCTCTTTCACCCCTCTCTCTGTCACCACTCTCTCTGCCCCCCGTCCTCTCTCTCTGACCCCCTCTCTCTGTCCCCCTCTCTGTCCACCATCTCTCTGTCCCACCTCTCTCTGTCCCCTCTCTCTCTGCCCCCTCTCTCTATACCCCTCTCTCTGTGCCCCACTCTCTGCCCCCCCGTCTCTGTCCACCCGTCTTTGTCCCCCCGTCTGTGTCTCCCCTGTCTCTTTTCACCCTCACTCTGTCCCCGTCTCTTTGACCCCCGCATCTGTTCCCCTTCTCTCTACCCCCTCTTTCTGTCCACACTCTCCCTCTGTCCCCCTCTCTCTGTCCCACCTCTGTCTGTCCCCCCCTCTGTCCCCCCCTCTCTGTCCCCTCTTTCGGTCCACCCTCTCTCTGTCCACATTCTCTCTCTGTCCACACTCTCTCTGTGTCCCCCCTCTCTCTGTCCCCCCTCCCTCTGTCCCCTCTCTCTCAGTCCCCCCTCTCTCTGTCCCCCCTATCTCTGCTCTCCCCTCTGAACCCTTCTCTCTACACCCCGTCTCTGTCCCTCTCTCTCTCTCTGTTCCCTCTCTCTCTGTCCCCCTCTCTCTCTGTCCCCCCCTCTCTCTGTCCCTCTCTCTCTGTACACCCTCTCTCTGTCCTCCCTCTCTCTGCCCCCTCTTTCTGTCCACCCTCTCTCTGTCCACATTCTCTCTCTGCCCACACTCTCTCTGTGTCCCCCCTCTCTCTGTCCCCCCTCCCTCTGTCCCTTGTCTCTCTGTCCCCCTCTCTCTCTGTCCCCCCTCTCTCTGCTCTCCCCTCTGAACCCTTCCTTCTGCACCCCCTCTCTGTCCCCCTCTCTCTCTCTGTCCCCTCTCTCTCTGTCCCCCTCTCTCTCTCTGTCCCCCTCTCTCTTCCCCCCTGACTCTATTCACCCTCTCTCTGTCCTCTCTCTCTGTCCACCTCACTCTGTCCCCTCTGTCTCTGTCACCCCTGTCTCTGTCCCCCCTGTATCTGTCCCCCCTGTCTTTGTCCACCCTGTCTCTGTCGACCCTCTCTCTGTCCCCCTTTCTTTGTTCCCCCATGTGTCCCCCTTCTCTCTGCACCCCCGTCTCTGTCCACCCTCTCTCTGTCCACACACTCTCTGTCCCCCTCTAACTGTCCCCCCTCTCTCTGCCCCCCTCTTTCTGTCTACACTCTCCCTCTGTCCCCCCTCTCTGTCCCCCCTCTCTCTGTCCCCCCTCTCTCTGTCCCATCTCTCTCTGTCCCCCTCGCTCCGTCCCCCCTCTCTCTGCTCTCCCCTCTGATCCCTTCTCTCTGCCCCCACTCTGTCCCCCTCTCTCTCTGTCCCCTCTCTCTCTGTCCCCCACTTTCTCTGTCCCCCACTTTCTCTGTTCCCCACTCTCTCTGTCCCCCACTCTCTCTGGCCCCCTCTCTCTCTGGCCCCCTCTCTCTCTGTCCCCTTTCTCCCTGTCCCCGTCTCTCTGTGTCCCGCCGCTCTCTCCCCTCTCTCTCTGTCCCCCTCTCAGTGACCCCCCTCTCAGTGACCCCTCTCTCAGTGATCCCCTCTCTCTGTCCCCTCTCTCTCTGTCCCCGCCTTTCTCAGTCCCCCCTCTCTCAGTCACCCCTCTCTCTCTGTCCCCTTTCTCCCTGTCCCTGTCTCTCTGTGTCCCGCCGCTACCTCCCCTCTCTCTCTGTCCCCCTCTCAGTGACCCCTCTCTCAGTGATCCCCTCTCTCTGTCCCCTCTCTCTCTGTCCCCGCCTTTCTCAGTCCCCCCTCTCTCAGTCACCGCTCTCTCTGTCCCCCTCTCTCTGTCCCCCTCTCTCTGTGACTCCCTCTCACTGTCCCCTCTCTCTGTCATCCCTCTCTATGCCCCCCTCTCTCTGTCACCCCTCTCTCTGCCCTCCTCTCTCTGCCCCCTCTCTCTCTGCCCCTCCACTCTCTGCCCCCCTCTCTCTGTCCCCCCTCTCTCTGTCCCCCCTCTCTCTGTCCCCCTCTCACTGTCCCCCCTCTCTCAGTCCACACTCTCTCTCTGTCCCCCTCTCTCTGACCCGCCTCTCTCTGCCCCCTCTTTCTGTCCACCCTCTCTCTGTCCACACTCCCCGTCTGTCCCCCCTCTCTCTGTCCCCCCCTCTCTGTCACCCCTCTCTCTGCCCCCCTCTCTCTTTCACCCCTCTCTATGCCCCCCTCTCCCTGCCCTCCTCTCTCTTCCCCTCCACTCTCTGCCCCCCTCTCTCTGTCCCCCCTCTCTCTGTCCCCACTCTCTCTGTCCCCCTCTCACAGTCCCCCCATTCTCTATCCACACTCTCTCTCTTTCCCCCTCTCTCTGTCCCGCCTCTCTCTGCCCCCTCTTTCTGTCCACCCTCTCTCTGTCCACACTCTCCCTCTGTACCCCCTCTCTCTGTCCCCTCTCTCTCTGTCCCCTGTCTCTCTGTCACCTCTCTTCGTCCCTCTCTCTCTGTCCCACCTCTCTGCTCTCCCCTCTGAACCCTTCTCTCTGCCCCCCCTCTCACTGTCCCCCTCTCTCTGTCCCCTGTCTCTCTGTCACCTCTCTTTGTCCCTCTCTCTCTCTTCCCCCCTCTGCCCTCCCCTCTGAATCCCTCTCTCTGCCCCCACTCTCTCTGTGCTCCACTCTCTCTCTCTGACCCGCACTCTCTCTGTCCCCTCTCTCTCTGTCCCCGCCTCTCTCAGTACCCCATCTCTCAGTCCCCCCTCTCTCGGTTTCCCTCTCTCTGTCCCTCTCTCTCTGTGATTCCCTCTCACTGTCCGCTCTCTCTCTGTCACCCCTCTCTCTGCCCCCTCTCTCTGTCCCCCTCTCTCTGTCCCCCCGTCTCTGTCACCCCCTGTCTCTGTCCCACCCTCTCTCTGTCACCCCTCTCTCTGTCCACCCTGTCACTGTCTACCCTCCCTCTGTCCACACTCTCTCTCTGTCCCCCTCTCTCTGTCCATCTCTCTCTGTCCCCCTCTCTCTGCACCCTCTTTCTGTCCACCCTCTCTGTCCACACTCCCTCTCTGTCCCCCCTATCACTGTCGCCCTCTCTCTGTCCCCTGTCTCTCTGTCACCTCTCTCTGTCCCTCTCTCTCTGTTCCCTCTCTCTCTGCCATCCCCTCTGAATCCCTGTCTCTGTCCCCCTCTCTCTCTGTTCCCCCTCTCTCTGTCCTCCTCCCTCTGTCCCCTCCCTCTGTGATCCCCTCTCACTGTCCGCTCCCTCTCTGTCACCCCTCTCTCTGCCCCCTCTCTCTGTCACGCCTCACTCTGTCTCCCCTCTCTCTGTCTCCCCTCTCTCTGTCCCCACCCCCTCTTTCCACACTCTCTCTCTGTACACCTCTCTCTGTCCCCCCTATCTCTGCCCCCTCTTTCTGTCCACTCTCTCTCTGTCCACACTCTCCCTCTGTCCACACTCTCCCTCTGTCCCCCCTCTCACTGTCCCTCTCTCTCTGTCCCCTGTCTCACTGTCACCTCTCTCTGGCCCTCTCTCTCTGTCCCCCATCTCTCTGCCCTCCCCTATGAATCCCTCTCTCTGCTCCCACTCTCTCTGCCCTCCCCTCTGAATCCCTCTCTCTGCCCCCACTCTCTCTCTGCCCCACTCTCTCTGAACCCCTCTCTCTCTGTCCCCTCTCTCTCTGTCCCGCCTCTCTCTGTCCTCCCTTGCTCTGTCCACCCTCTCCCTGTCCAACCTCTCTCTGTCCCCCTGTCTCTATCCACCCTTTCTCTGCCCCCCTCTCTCTGTCCACCCTCTCTCTGTCGCCCCTCTCTCTGTCCCCCTCTGTCTGTCCCCCCTCTCTCTGCTCTCCCCTCTGAACACTTCTGTCTGCCCCCTCTCTCTCTGTCCCCCTCTCGCTCTGTCCTCCACTCTCTCTGTGCCCCACTCTCTCTGACCCCCACTCTCTCTGACCCCCACTCTCACTGTCCCCTCTCTCTCTGTCCCCGCCTTTCTCAGTCCCCCCTCTCTCAGTCACCGCTCTCTCTGTCCCCCCTCTCTCTATCCCCCCTCTCTCTGTCCCCACTCTCTCTGTCCACACACTCTCCCTGTACACCACTCTCTGTCCCCCCTCACTCTGCCCCCTCTTTCTGTCCACCCTCTCTCTGTCCACACTCTCCCTCTGTCCACACTCTCCCTCTGTCCACACTCTCAGTGTCCCCCTCTCTCTGTCCCCTGTCTCTCTGTCACCTCTCTCTGTCCCTCTCTCTCTGTTCCGCCTCTCTCTGCCCTCCCCTCTGAATCCCTCTCTCTTCCCCCACTCTCTCTGTTCCCCATTCTCTCTGACCCCCTCTCTCTCTGTTCCCCCCTCTCTGCTCTCCCATCTGAACCCTTCTCTCTGCCCCCTCTCTCTCTGTCCGCCTCTCTCTCTGTCCTCCCCTCTCTCTGGACCCTCTCTCTCTGTCCCCTTTCTCCCTGTCCCCGTCTCTCTCTGTCCCGCCTCTGTCTCTCCCCTCTCTCTCTGTCCTCCTCTCAGTGTCCCCCTCTCTCTGTGATCCCCTCTCACTGTCCCCTCTCTCACTGTCCCCTCTCTCACTGTCCCCTCTCTCTCTGTCCCCTCTCTCTCTCTGTCCCCGCCACTCTCTGTCCCCCCTCTCTCTGTCAGCCCTCTCTCTGTCCCAATCTCTTTGTCCACACACTCTCACTGTCCCTCTCTCTGCCCCCTCTTTCTGTCCACCCTCTCGCTGTCCACACTCTCCCTCTGTCCACACTCTCCCTCTGTCCCCCTCTCACTGTCCCCCTCTCTCTGTCCCCTGTCTCTCTGTCACCTCTCTCTGTCCCTCTCTCTCTGTCCCCCTCTCTCTCTGCCCTCCCCTCTGAATTACTCTCTCTGCCCCCACTCTCTCTATGCCCCACTCTCTCTCTGTCCCGCATCTCTCTCTCCTCCCTCTCTCTGTCCACCCTCTCCCTGTCCACCCTCTCTCTGTCCCCCTGTCTCTGTCCACACACTCTCTGCCCCCCTCTCTCTCTCCCTCCCTCTCTGTCACCCCTCTCTCTATCCCCCCTCTCTCTGTCCCCCTTGTCTGTCCCCCCCTCTCTCTGCTCTCCCCTCTGAAAAATTCTCTCTGCCCGCTCTCGCTCTGTCCCCCTCTCGCTCTGTCCCCCTCTCTCTGTCCCCCACTCTCTCTGTGCCCCACTCTCTCTGACCCCCACTCTCTCTGACCCCCACTCTCACTTTCCCCTCTCTCTCTGCCCCCGTCTCTCTCTGTCCCGCCTCTCTCTGTCCCGCCTCTCTCTGTCCTCCCTCTCTCTGTCCTCCTTCTCTCTGTCCACCCTCTCCCTGTCCACCATCTCTCTGTCCGCCTGTCTATTTCCTCCCTCTCTCTGTCCACATTCTCTCTCAATCCCCCTCTCTCTTTTTCCCCTCTCTCTGCCCACCTCTTTCTGTCCACCCTTTCTCTGTCCACACACTCCTTCTGTCCCTCCTCTCTCTGTACCCTCTCTCTGTCCACCCTCTCTCTGCCCCCTCCCTCTGTCCCACTCTCGCTCGGACCACCCTCCCTGTCCCCTTGTCTCTCTGTCTCCCCCTCGCTGTCACCCCCGTTCCAACTCTCTCTGTCCCCTTCTCTCTGTCCCCCCTCTCTGTCTCCCCTCTCTCTGTCTCCCCTCTCTCCATCCCCCTCTCTCTGTCGCCCCTCTCTCTGCCCGCCCACTCTCTGTCCCCCCCTCTCTGTTCGCCCTCTCTCTGTTCCCGCGCTCTCTGTTCCCTACTCTCTGTCCCCCTCTGTCTCTCCCCCCTCTGTCTCTCTCCCTCTGTCTCTCCCCCATCTGTCTCTCCCCCCATGTCGCTCGCCCTCTGTCTCTGTCCCCCTTTCTCTATCCTCCTCTCTCTGTCCCGCTCTCTCTGTCGCCCCCTCTCTTTCGCCCCTCTCTCTGTCTCACCTCTCTCTGACCCCCCTCTCTCTGTGCTACCTCTCTCTGTACCCCCCTCTCTCTCTGTCACTACTTTCTGTCCAAACGCACTATCCCCCCCTCTCTGTCCCCATCTCTCTCTCTGTCCACCCTCTCTCTGTCCATCCACTCTGTGTCGTCCTCTCTCTGCCCCCCTCCTGTCAGTCCCCCTTCGCTTTGCCTCCCTCGCTCTGTTCCCCCTCTCTGTCCCCCCACTCTGTCCCCTCCTCTCTGTTCCTCCCTCTCTCTGCCCCTCTCTGTGCCCCCCTATCTCTGTCCCCCTCACTCTGTTCCCACTCTCTCTGAATGCCTCTCTCTGCCCCCCACTTCCGCCTCTCTCTGTCCCGCTCTCTCTGTTCCCCCCTCTCTTTGCCCTCCCCTCTGACCCCGTCTCTCTGCCACCTCTGATCCCAATCCCTCTGTCTCCCACTCTCTCTGTCACCCCCTCTCTCTGTCCCCCCTCTCTCTGTCACCTCTCTCTCTTTCCGCCCTCTCTCGGTCACCACGCTCTCTGCCCCCCCTCTCTCTGTCCCCCCCTCTCTGTGCACCCTCTCTCTGTCCCCACGACTCTCTGTCCCTCTAAGTCTGTCCCCGTCTCTCTATCACCCTCTCTCTGCCCCCTCCCTCTGTCCCACTCTCGCTCAGTCCACCCTCCCTGTCCCCCTGTCTCTCTGTCTTTCCTCGCTGTCACCCCCGTTCCAACTCTCTCTGTCCCCTTCTCTCTGTTCCCCTCTCTCTGTCCCCCTCTCTCTGTCTCCCCTCTCTCTGTCTCCCCTCTCTCTGTCCCCCCTCTCTCTGTCCTCCCGCTCTATCCCCCTTCTCTGTCACCCTCTCTCTGTCCCCTCTCTCTGTCCCGCCTGACTCTGCCCCCTCTCTATGTCTCCCTCTCTCTTTCCCCCTCTCACTATCCTCTTCTCTCTGTCAACCCTCTCTCTGTCCACACTCTCTCTGTCCCCACATCTCTGTCCCCACATCTCTCTGTCCCCCCATCTCTCTGTCCACCTCTCTCTGTCCCCCTCTCTCTGTCTGCCCACTCTCTGTCCCCCCTCTCTCAGTCCCCTTCTCTCTGTCACCCCGTCTCTTTTCCCCCTGTCTCTGTCCCCCCGTCTCTGTCCCCCTGTCTCTCTGTCTCCCCTCACTGTCACCCCCGTTCCACCTCTCTCTGTCCCCTTCTCTCTGTCCCCCCACTCTCTGTCCCCCTCTCTCTGTCGCCCCCATCTCTGTCCCCCCTCTCTCTGTCCCCTCTCTCTCTGTTCCCTCTCTCTCTGTCCCCCCTCTCTCTGTCACCGTTCTCTCTGACCCCCTCTCTCTGTGCCAATCTCAGTGTCCCCCTCTCTCTTTCCCACCTCTCTCTGTCCCCCCTCTCTGCCCCCTCTCTCTCTGCTCCCCTCTCTCTGTCACCGCGCTCTCTGCCCCCTCTCTCTGTCCCCTCTCATTGTCCCCCTCTCTCTGTCTACCCTCTTTCTGTCCCTCTCTCTCTGTCCCCCTCTCATTGTCCCCCTTCTCTCTCCCCCACCCCTCTGTCCCCACGTCTCTCTGTCCCTCTAAATCTGTCCCCGTCTCTCTGTCACCCCTCTCTCTGTCCCCTCTCAGTGTCCCCCTCTCTCTGTCCCCACTGTCTCTGTCCCTCTAAGTCTGTCCCCGTCTCTCTGTCACCCCTCTCTCTGCCCCCTCCCTCTGTCCCACTCTCAATCAGTCCACCCTCCCTGTCCCCCTGTCTCTCTGTCTCCCCTCGCTCTGTCACCCCTGTTCCACCTCTCTCAGTCCCCTTCTCTCTGTCCCCCCTGTCTCTGTCCCCCCGTCTCTGTTCCCCCCTCTCTCTGCCCCCTCTCTCTGTCCCCTCTATCTCTGTCCCCCCTCGTTCTGTCGCCCCGTTCCACCTCTCTCTGTCCCCTTCTCTCTGCCCCCCCGTCTCTGTCCCCCTCCCTCTGTCCCCCCTCACTGTCCCCTCTCTCTGTCCCCCTCTCTCTGTCCACACTCTCTCTGTCCCCACATCTCTCTGTCCCTCTACGTCTGCCCCCCTCTCTCTGTCACCCCTCTCTCTGTCCCTTCCCTCTGTCCCACTCTTGCTCGGTCCACCCTCCCTTTCCCCCTGTCTGTCTGTCTCGCCTCGTTGTCACACCCGCTCCACCTCTCTCTGTCCACTTCTCTCTTCCCCCCTCTCTGTCCCCCCTCTCTCTGTCCCCCCTCTCTCTGTCCCCCCTCTCTCTGCCCACCTCTTTCTGTCCCCCCTCTCTCTGTCCCCCCTCTCTCTGTCCCCCCTCTCTGTCCCTGCGCTCTCTGTCCCCCTCTGTCTATCCCCCTCTGTCTCTCCCCCCTCTGTCTCTCCCCCTCTGTCTCTATCCCCTCTGTCTCTCCCCTCTCTGTCTCTCCCCCATCTGTCTCTCCCCCCATGTCGCTCGCCCTCTGTCTCTGTCCCCCTTTCTCTATCCTCCTCTCTCTGTCCCGCTCTCTCTGTCGCCCCCTCTCTTTCGCCCCTCTCTCTGTCTCACCTCTCTCTGACCCCCCTCTCTCTGTGCTACCTCTCTCTGTACCCCCCTCTCTCTCTGTCACTACTTTCTGTCCAAACGCACTATCCCCCCCTCTCTGTCCCCATCTCTCTCTCTGTCCACCCTCTCTCTGTCCATCCACTCTGTGTCGTCCTCTCTCTGCCCCCCTCCTGTCAGTCCCCCTTCGCTTTGCCTCCCTCGCTCTGTTCCCCCTCTCTGTCCCCCCACTCTGTCCCCTCCTCTCTGTTCCTCCCTCTCTCTGCCCCTCTCTGTGCCCCCCTATCTCTGTCCCCCTCACTCTGTTCCCACTCTCTCTGAATGCCTCTCTCTGCCCCCCACTTCCGCCTCTCTCTGTCCCGCTCTCTCTGTTCCCCCCTCTCTTTGCCCTCCCCTCTGACCCCGTCTCTCTGCCACCTCTGATCCCAATCCCTCTGTCTCCCACTCTCTCTGTCACCCCCTCTCTCTGTCCCCCCTCTCTCTGTCACCTCTCTCTCTTTCCGCCCTCTCTCGGTCACCACGCTCTCTGCCCCCCCTCTCTCTGTCCCCCCCTCTCTGTGCACCCTCTCTCTGTCCCCACGACTCTCTGTCCCTCTAAGTCTGTCCCCGTCTCTCTATCACCCTCTCTCTGCCCCCTCCCTCTGTCCCACTCTCGCTCAGTCCACCCTCCCTGTCCCCCTGTCTCTCTGTCTTTCCTCGCTGTCACCCCCGTTCCAACTCTCTCTGTCCCCTTCTCCCTGTTCCCCTCTCTCTGTCCCCCTCTCTCTGTCTCCCCTCTCTCTGTCTCCCCTCTCTCTGTCCCCCCTCTCTCTGTCCTCCCGCTCTATCCCCCTTCTCTGTCACCCTCTCTCTGTCCCCTCTCTCTGTCCCGCCTGACTCTGCCCCCTCTCTATGTCTCCCTCTCTCTTTCCCCCTCTCACTATCCTCTTCTCTCTGTCAACCCTCTCTCTGTCCACACTCTCTCTGTCCCCACATCTCTGTCCCCACATCTCTCTGTCCCCCCATCTCTCTGTCCACCTCTCTCTGTCCCCCTCTCTCTGTCTGCCCACTCTCTGTCCCCCCTCTCTCAGTCCCCTTCTCTCTGTCACCCCGTCTCTTTTCCCCCTGTCTCTGTCCCCCCGTCTCTGTCCCCCTGTCTCTCTGTCTCCCCTCACTGTCACCCCCGTTCCACCTCTCTCTGTCCCCTTCTCTCTGTCCCCCCACTCTCTGTCCCCCTCTCTCTGTCGCCCCCATCTCTGTCCCCCCTCTCTCTGTCCCCTCTCTCTCTGTTCCCTCTCTCTCTGTCCCCCCTCTCTCTGTCACCGTTCTCTCTGACCCCCTCTCTCTGTGCCAATCTCAGTGTCCCCCTCTCTCTTTCCCACCTCTCTCTGTCCCCCCTCTCTGCCCCCTCTCTCTCTGCTCCCCTCTCTCTGTCACCGCGCTCTCTGCCCCCTCTCTCTGTCCCCTCTCATTGTCCCCCTCTCTCTGTCTACCCTCTTTCTGTCCCTCTCTCTCTGTCCCCCTCTCATTGTCCCCCTTCTCTCTCCCCCACCCCTCTGTCCCCACGTCTCTCTGTCCCTCTAAATCTGTCCCCGTCTCTCTGTCACCCCTCTCTCTGTCCCCTCTCAGTGTCCCCCTCTCTCTGTCCCCACTGTCTCTGTCCCTCTAAGTCTGTCCCCGTCTCTCTGTCACCCCTCTCTCTGCCCCCTCCCTCTGTCCCACTCTCAATCAGTCCACCCTCCCTGTCCCCCTGTCTCTCTGTCTCCCCTCGCTCTGTCACCCCTGTTCCACCTCTCTCAGTCCCCTTCTCTCTGTCCCCCCTGTCTCTGTCCCCCCGTCTCTGTTCCCCCCTCTCTCTGCCCCCTCTCTCTGTCCCCTCTATCTCTGTCCCCCCTCGTTCTGTCGCCCCGTTCCACCTCTCTCTGTCCCCTTCTCTCTGCCCCCCCGTCTCTGTCCCCCTCCCTCTGTCCCCCCTCACTGTCCCCTCTCTCTGTCCCCCTCTCTCTGTCCACACTCTCTCTGTCCCCACATCTCTCTGTCCCTCTACGTCTGCCCCCCTCTCTCTGTCACCCCTCTCTCTGTCCCTTCCCTCTGTCCCACTCTTGCTCGGTCCACCCTCCCTTTCCCCCTGTCTGTCTGTCTCGCCTCGTTGTCACACCCGTTCCACCTCTCTCTGTCCACTTCTCTCTTCCCCCCTCTCTGTCCCCCCTCTCTCTGTCCCCCCTCTCTCTGTCCCCCCTCTCTCTGCCCACCTCTTTCTGTCCCCCCTCTCTCTGTCCCCCCTCTCTCTGTCCCCCCTCTCTGTCCCTGCGCTCTCTGTCCCCCTCTGTCTATCCCCCTCTGTCTCTCCCCCCTCTGTCTCTCCCCCTCTGTCTCTATCCCCTCTGTCTCTCCCCTCTCTGTCTCTACCCCCTCTGTCTCTCCCCTCTCTGTCTTTCCACGCCCTGTCTCTCCCCCTCTGTCTCTGTCCCCCAGTCTCTGTTCCACACTCTCTGAGCCCCCCCTTTATCCCTCAACTCTCTGTCCCCCCACTCTGCGTAACCCACTCTCTGTGCCTCCCTCTATGCTCCCCCCCGTTCTCCTCTCTCTGTCCCCCACGTCTCTGTACCCCGCTCTTTGTCACCCACTCTCTGTCGCCCCTGTCTCTGTCGCCCCTCTCTCTGTATCCCCTTTCTCTCTGTCACTACTTTCTGTCCCCCCGCTCTATCCCCACTCTCTGTCCCCCTTCTCTCTGTCACCGCTCTCTCTGCCCCCCACTCTCTGTTCCCAATTTCTGTCCCTGTCTCTCTGTCCACCCTCACTCTGTCACCCCGTTCCACCTCTCTCTGTCCCCTTCTCTCTGCACCCCCGTCTCTGTCCCCCCGCCCCCCTCTCGCTGTCCCCCTTCTCTCTCCCCCACCCCTCTGTCCCCACGTCTCTCTGTCCCTCTAAGTCTGCCCCATCTCTCTGTCACACTTTCTCTGCCCCCTCCCTCTGTCCCACTCTCGCTCAGTCCACTCTCCCTGTCCACCTGTCTCTCTGTCTTCCCACGCTCTGTCACCCCCAATCCACTTCTCTCTGTCCCCCCTGTCTCTGTCCTCCCTGTCTCTGTTCCCCACTGTCTCTGTCCCCCGTCTCTGTCCCCCCGTCTCTGTCAACACTCTCTCTGTCCCCCTCTCTCTGTCCGCCTCTCTCTGTCCGCCTCTCTCTGTCCACCCTCTCTTTGTCCCCCCACTCTCTGTCCCCCAACTCTCTGTCCCCCACTTTCTGTCCACCCTCTCTGCCCCGCCCCTCCCCCCTCTCACTGTCCCACCCTCTCTGTTCCACTTTCTCTACCCCCTCTCTCTGTCGCGACTCACTCTGTCGCCGCTCTCTCTGTCCTCCCTCTCTGTCCCCCGTCTCTGTCCACCCTCTATCTCCCCCTTTGTCTGTCCCCGCATCTGTACCCTTCTCTCTGCCGCCCCTCTCTGTCCCCCACTCTGTCCCCCACCTCTCTGTCCGCCGCTCTCTGTACACCACCCCTCTGTCCCCACGTGTCTCTGTCCCTCTAAGTCTGTCCCCCCTCTGTTCCCCCTTTCTCTGCCCCCACTCTCTGTCCCAACCTCGCTCACTCCACCCTCCCTGCCCCCTGTCTCTCTGACCCACTCGCTCTGTCCCCTCCTCTGTCCCACCCTCTCTTTGTCCCTCTCTCTCTGTTCCTCTCTCTGTGTCCCCCTCTCTCTGTCCCCTTCACTCTGTCCATCTTCTCTCTGTCCCTCTCTCACTTTTCCCTTCTCTCTGTCCCCCTCTCTCTCTGTTCCCCATTCTCTGTCCCCCCTTTCTCTGTCACCCCTCTCTCTGTGTCACCCCGCTCTCTGTCACCTCTCTCTCTCTGTCACCCCTCTCTCTGTTCCCCTTTCTCTGTTCCCCATTCTCTGTCCCCCCTCTCTATGACCCCCTCTCTCTGTTTCCCCCACGCTGCCACCCCTCTCTCTGTCACCCCTCTCTCTCTGTCCCCTCTCTCTGTCCACCTTCTCTGTGTTCCCCTCTCCATGTCCACCTCTCGCTGTTCCTTTCTCTCTGTCCCCCCCTCTCTCTTTCCCCCTCTCTCTGTCACCCCTCTCTCTCTGTCACCCCTCTCTCTCTGTCACCCCCCTCTCACTGTCCCTTTCTCTCTGTTCCCCTCCCTGTGTTCTCCATTCTCTGTCCCCCTCACTCTGTCCCCCGCTCTCTGTCCCCCCTCTCTGTGACCCCCTCTCTCTATTCCCCAACTCAGTGTCCCCCCTCTCTCAATCACCCCTCTTTCTCTGTCACCCCTCTCTCTGTCCCCCTCTCTCTGTCCCTCTCTCTCTGTCCCCCTCTCTCTGTTCCCGTCTCTCTGTTCCTCTCTCTCTGTTCTGTCTCTCTGTCCCCTCTCTGTCCCTCATCTGTGTCCCCTTCTCTCTGTTCCCCTCTCTCTATGCCTCCCTCTATCTGTTCCCCCTCTCACTGTCCCCCCCCTCAGTCATCCCTCTCTCTCTGTCACCCCTCTCTCTCTGAGCCCCACTCCTCTGTCCGCACGTCTCCCTGTCCCTCTAAGTCCCTCTCTCTGTCCCCTCCTCTCTCTGTCCCCCTCGCTTTGTCCCCGCTCTCTGTCTCACCCTCCCTGTCCCCCTCTCCCTGTCCCCCTCTCCCTGTCCCCCTCTCTCTGTTCCCCTCTCTCTGTCACCCTCTCTCTGTCCCCACGCTCTCTGTCCCCTTCTCTCTCTGTTCCCCCTCCTCCCTGTCCCGCGCTCTCTGTTTCTCTCTCTCAGTCCACCTTCTATGAGATCACCTTCTCTGTCCCCCGTCTCTCTCCCCCTCTCTCTGTCCCCCTCTCTCTGTACCATTCTCTATGTTCCCCTCTCTCTGTCCCCCCTCTCTGCCCCCCTCTCTGTACCCCCTCTCTCTGTCCCCTCTCTCTGCCCCCTCTCACTGTCTCCCTCTCTCTGTGCCCGCTCTCTCTGTTCCCCCTATCTCTGTCCCCCTCTCTCTGTCCCTCCCTCTCTGTCCCCCTCTCTCTGTCCTCTTCTCTCGTCCCCCTCTATCTGTTCCCCTCTTGCTCTCCCCTTCTGTCTGTCCCCTTCTCTCCGTCCCCCCTGTCACTGTCCAACTCTCTCTGTCCCCTTCTCTCTGTCCCCCCCCCTCTGTCCTCATCTCCCTGTTCCTTCCCTCTCTCTGATCCTGCCCTCTCTCTGTCCCCTCTCTCTGCCCCCCCTTTCTCTGTCCCCCTCTCTCTGAATCCCCCGTCCCCTCTCTCTCTGTCCCTCCCTCTCTCCGTCCCCTCTCTCGCGCCTCCTCTCTCTCTTGCCCTCACCTCTCTTGCCCTTCCCTGTTTCTTTCACTCCCCTCTCTCGGCCTCCTCTCTCTCGCCCTCCTCCTCTCATACGCTCCCCTCTCTTCGCGCTCCCCTGCCTCACCCTCCCTTCCCTCCCGGTCTCGTCCTCCCCTCTCTCAACCTCTCCCCTCTCTCTCCCTCTCCCCACCCTACCTCACCTCTCTCGCACTCTCCCTCCCTCTCGACCTCCCCTCCCTCTCCCCCTCTCACGCCCTCCCCCTCTCTTGCCCTCCCCCTCACTCGCACGCCCCCTCTCTCCCATCCCCTCTCTCACCCTCTCCCTTCCTCTCATCCTTTCCTCCCTCCCATCCCTCTCTCGCCCTCCCCCTCTCCGTCTCCTCTCTTGCCCTCCTCTCTCGCCCTCTCCCTTCCTCTCGCTCTCGCCTCCCTCCCTCCCCTCTCTCTACTTCCCCTCTCTCGTCCCCTCCCCTCTCTCTCCTTCCCCTCTCTCCCTCTCCCCATTCTCGCACTCCCCTCTCTCGCCCTCTCCCTCCCTCTCGCCCTCTCTCTCCCTCTCGCCCAGCCCACCCTCCCTCCCCTCTCTCGCCATCTCTTCTCTCGCCCTCCCCTCTCTCGCCCTTCACCTCCCTCTCAACTTCACCTCCCTCCCCCCTCTCTCGCACTCCCCTCTCTCCCCCCTCCCCCTCCCCTTCTCTCGCCCTCCCCCTCTCTCGTCCTGCCCCATTCTCGCCCTCCCTCCATCTCACACTCCGCTCCCTTCCCTCCCCTCTCTCGGTCTCCCTTCTCTCGCCATCTCCTCTCTCGCCCTCCTCTCTCTCGCCCTCCTCCTCTCTCGCGATTCCCTCTCTCACCCTCCCCCTCTCTCCCCTCCCCTCTCTCACTCTCTCTACCTCTCGCGCTCCCCTCTCTTGCCCTCCACTGTCTCATCCTCCCCTCTCCCAAGCTCTCTTCTCCCTCTCGCCCTCCCCTCCCTCGCCCGCCTCTCTCGCCCTCCTCCTCTTTCCCTCCCCTCTTTTGCCCTCCCCCTTTCTCTTCCTCCCCCTCTCTCACGCTCCCTCTCTCCCATCCCCTCTTTCGCCCTCTCCCTCCCTCTTGACCTTCCCTCCCCTCCCTCCGTCTCCTCTCTCACCCTCCACGTCTCACCCTATCTCTCCCTTGCCCCTCTCTCGCTCCCCCTGCTCCATCATGCTCTCCCACCTTCTTTCACTCTAGACCCCCTCAATCAGTGTCTCTCTCTCTCTCCACCTCCCTCCGTTTCTCTCTGACTGAATGTCTCTCCCTCCTGTCCCTCCCTCCCTCCCTCTCTCTCAGTCACACTCTGTCTCCTTGGTTCTTCCCTCTCCCTCTGAACCAGAACTGGGGGGTGTGGGGTTGGTTGGTCGTGAGACTGCGTGTGGGGTGGGATGAGATGTGGGAGGTAGGAGGAGGGGAAAATGGGGTAGAGGTGGAACTGCTGGAGGGAGGCAGAGACGGCAGGACAGAGAGAGTGAGGGTGAGGGGATAGGGAAGAGTGTGGGCAGGTGGAGAAACCAGGGTTGGGGGGATTGTGTGTGAGAGAGGAAACGAGGGAGTGTGAAGTGGAGAGGTGATGAGAGAGGGGGAGAGAATTGAGTAGAAAGAGTAGCGGAGACGAAATGGAGAGACCAGGCTGAGGAACAGGACTTGGAGCTGAGTCTGTCTCTCTCCAGCTGAGCTTCTCCAACACAAAGACACACAACAACATCGGTCACTACGTTACTTGGCACGCTTTAATCAATATTTTTATTGTTTACAAATGGAAGTGATGGATACAGTCAGTAGGATGGTACCTTTTCTCACTGGCCCTTGAGTTGTGAGAAACATTGAAATGTTTCCCTGTAACCCCACTGTGTGATAAGGATGGACAAACCAGCGCTACCCTCAGTCTATTTACCAGAGCGACAGGCTGGTCCATCGCTGAAACACTGAACTGAAATGAAAAAATCCCGGATGGTGTTATTAATGAGGGAATTTGAAGGATGGATGGATTCGGGTGAAGGGATATTTCAGCACATTCTTCAGTTGCTGCCTGAACTTAGTCTGGGTCACGGCATAAATCGCTGTGTTTGTGCAGCAACTGAGGAGCTGCAGCATGAAGCCCAATTCCACCACAAAGACACCGAGATTCACAGGGGTATACACAATCCACCACATCCGGTACCATATAGAATACAGCATTAACATTGACCATAACAGGATGAAATTGGCCGAGATCACAAACAGTAAAATGATGGATATTTTTCGGTTTCTCATTTCAGTGTCAGAATGAGCGTCCGCATTGATGTGAGCGCGGAGTCTCCTGCGGGCTCTGCTGGTCACTAAAATGTGTCTGACGGTGAGAACATTGAGCAGCAGAATCAGGAGAAATGGGACACACGTGGTTAGAATGTTGTGGAGGAACTCGATTGTGACCCAGACACTGGACAATCCAACAGCGTCTGTTACATCACAAAACCAGGGGACGTTCCTCAGCCGATACCGAGGCGTGAGAATAAAATACCAGGAAATGTTTTTTAAACAGCTCAGCACAGTCACTGCTCCCAGAACCACAGCCGCCGTTTTCTCACTGCAATATTTACTTTTCAGCTTCTGGCAACAAATGGCCACAAACCGATCAAAGGTGAAAGTGACGGTGAACCAGACAGAGCAGTCAGTGGCTGCATAAAGCAGGACGGCGTGGATATTACACACGGGGATAGAGTCCCTCAGGAAATAAAACTGTTCCCGATAAACAATGGGAATGTGTCTCAGGATCAGGTCGAGGATAATGACCAGGAGATCCGCCGCTGCCATGGCCCCCAGGTAACGTCTGACACATGGAGACAATCCACAATCTTTATAAAGCAGGACGTAGATGGTCACTACGTTAACTGTGAGGAAGGAAAACAAACCCATTATCCATCAGCCTGGAGGCAAAGGTACCCATTTGATCGGGGACCCAGTGAGGTTTTCAAATGTGTCCCTATATTCAGGGATTTATTAAAATAATTGGAGCTGGAATAACAAATGGGAAGGTTGGAATTACTGACAAAAATGTGACATAAACCACAAGAAACCCTCCCTCCCCAAACACACAGAGACACATCCATAAGGACAGATGGTTTCTAGAACATTCCCACACACTCGATCACTCGAGAGCAGACACAGGTCACTTGTTCCCAGTTCCTAATATGGAGGGTGGAAACGTTGCTGTCCTGAAGGATTCTCTCCCAGTTTCCTGAAGACAAACGGAGTTTGGGAATTTCTGTATTTTAGTCTAAATTGTGGCCAATCCTGTGTCGTGAAGATATGTAAACGCAGGGAAAATGTATTCACCCCTTTAACTGCCTGAGGGGCCTTCGGAACAGTGTCTCCTTCTCCCTGGAACGGGATCTCTTCCCTCGGGATCTTATCGTTTGTTCAATTCACTGACGTCCGGCCGTTCACAAACAATGTCAGGGACAGAACGTTCCGGGGAATGTCAGTTATAGAATGTCAGGGACAGAACATTCTGGGGAATGTCAGTTATAGAATGTCAGGAACAGAACGTTCCGGGGAATGTCAGTTATAGAATGTCGGGGACAGAACGTTCCGGGGAATGTCAGTTATAGAATGTCGGGGATAGAACGTTCCGGGGAACGACAGTTATAGAATGTTGGGGACAGAACGTTCCGGCTAACACCTTGACCTGTCCATCACCTTTCCCCTCTACCCACCCCACCAACATAATGTACTGTGCCTGGGCACACTGTAACATTAATGGAGTGAGAGACGAAGGGTCCAATCACAGGAATGGGAACTAAAGGCATCGCCAGATCAGGTGAAATGGTGAGATATACCACATTCTCAATCCAGACACCATACACCCAGAGGAGATATCTGTTCACCGTGGATCACTGTGTAGACCAGGCCAGTGTCCTGCTCAGTACAACCCAGCAATCTGTCCAGATTCATCCATTGCACTAGTCAATACAATCCGGCAATCTGTCCAGAGTGGAACACTGTGCAGACCACAGCAGTGCATTGATCTATAAACCCAGACTAGATATCTGTCCAGGAGGTGAACTGTGCAGACCACAGCAGTGCATTGATCTCTAACCTCGGACTAGATATCTGTCCAGCACGGGGAGCTGTGTAGACCACAGCAGTGCATTGATCTATAACCCCGGACTAGATATCTGTCCAGCACGGGGAGCTGTGCAGACCACAGCAGTGCATTGATCTATAACCCCGGACTAGATATCTTTCCAGCACGGGGAGCTGTGCAGACCACAGCAGTGCATTGATCTATAACCCCGGACTAGATTTCTGTCCAGCACGGGGAGCTGTGCAGACCACAGCAGTGCATTGATCTATAACCCCGGACTAGATATCTGTCCAGGACAGGGCGCTGTGCAGACCACAGCAGGGCACGAATGTGTGAACCTGTAACAAATATCCATCCAGCATCGGGAGCTGCACAGACCACATCATTGCAGTGTCTATAAACCTCAACAAGAATGACTAACCAGCACAGCGATCTGTGCAGTGATCACCCGTGAATTGATTTGTAAACCAGGAGCAGTTACCCTCCCAGTATGTAGGACTGTGTACACTACCCCAGTGCAATGCTCAGTAACACTGTGTTAGATCACTGCCCAGCGAGGGGAAACTTGCAGCCCATGCTGGAAATGACAGGAAGTACAGCTCCCACCCATTTACAGCTCCATATCTCCATTGTTGCCCTGACAAGGGGGTGCTGTGAGTGTGAACATCACTGCCAGGGAGAGATGGCGGGGGAATCAGTTTAAATATCACCACATGGGAGGGGTTTGGGGTATAGAGACAGGGGGGGAGACTGAGAGACAGTGTCATGGAAGGATGTGTTCCCAGGTTTCAGAATGCTGAAATGTAGATACTTCGATAACATCCTGGACCATGAACCTGTCTGACCAGGAAAGATGGGAAAAAGAGATATTGGTGTGAGGTCAGATGATGGAGAGTTTTGGATGAGCATTTGTTTTACAGCTTTGTAAATGGAGTCCTTCACGGCTGGAGGTACACCCCATCACCCGGATGCCCCTGGATATTCCGTGATCCCTGACACTGATGTCATCTTTAAAAGCCCAATGGGCACACGATTGAGCTTTCTCAGTTTGGAGCTGCCCTGGACAGTTTACCCCGAGCATGGCAGATAAGGGACAATTACACCACGGTTTGTCAACAGGGGCACGGAGGTCCTGGTGGATGGGCTAGTACAGAGGGGAATCATTCTCTTCCCAGAGGGGGCCACACCACCAGACCCACAGATCATGGTCTGAGCTCCCCACCCAGCTCAGTGCAGTATCTGTGGTCTGAAGAAATGTCCAGCAATATAGGACAAGCATCAATAACCTTCCCCGCTCTGTCAGGGTAAGGGTCACCGTATTCTCTCTGCTCCTTCACACTCACTGTATTTCTGTTATAGCAACGACTCCGAACAAGGCTCATGGTCCACCACTCTCACTGTCACATGCTGCACCTTCTCTCTCTGTCTCAGTCTCTGTCTCTCTCTCTCTCTCTCTCTCTCTCCCCCTCTCTCCCCCCTCCCTCAACTTCACCCCCACACTAATAACACTGCATGGATACAACACTGTGGACTGACTCCCTTCGGACACCTTACCATGACCCCCTCCCCACATACACCAGCACTAACAGCAGGGCCACTCACTCCCACCCTCATTCCCTCCCTCCCCTTCTCCCATTCCAGGAGAAACAGACTGGAATTGGACAGAAAACACCAAGCTGGGTGCTGGAGTGCCTGATATTCGTTCCCTCACCCCCCTCCCCCCGCCATTTGGGGAGGACCGAGGTACAAGCCGGAGAGGACAGGGATACCTCGTGTGGAGATTCTGAAACATCCATGTCCCACTGACCGCGTAAGGAGCAATGTTCAGTGAAGGGCAATTCTCACTTTAAACCCACTGGAAGCTCCGTTTTCCCCCGGCACAACTTAGAAGCCGTGGCCCTCATGCCATCTCCCTTTTGTGTTGAGCTGGTACAAATGGAATCCCCACGGTCTCGGTGGGCAGGAGGGTGGGCTCACAACACATCGTCACCACCACCTCCCACGAAGGGAGCACTTAGGCTTCCTCCTACACTTCCCTCTGTAAACAGCTCAGATACTGACACTAATCTGTGATAGTTACTGCTCTCCCCCCTTGTCCTGACATCTTCAACAATCTGTGCTCATATACACGCAGCGCCCTTTGTTCCTGCACCCGCTTTATAACAGTACAGCCTATTTTATATTGTCTTTCATTGTCTTTCCTACCAAAGTGCATCACCTCACACTGCTCTGCATTGATCCCCAGCTGCAATACACCTGAACACTACACCAACGTGTGATTGGACTGTTAGAGTGCCACACTGTCCTCCATAGACTTTACAATTCTTCCAGGTTTGGTGCCATCTACAAACATTGCGATTGTTATAGCGTCACAGTCCCCATGCAACAACTGCAATTCTGTGACACTCACTAGTGTGAGCAAGTGAAATACTGATATATTCCCACGGACAGAGTCGAATAATGACATGCTGTCAATGGAGCAACAAAAATCTTGATACAAATCCAGATGGAGTGAATGAAATATTGACAAACCAGAGAGAAGAGAATTCCAGATTGGCTCCAAGTTTCTGTATTGCCATCAGGGTATTAATGTCATGAAGTCGAAAGTGTGTATGTACGTTTAAGAGAGAGGGAAAACTGTCCTGAACTGAGAGCTTCCAAGCCCCTGTGATATGAGAGGATGGCAGACCCAGAGTGTGAAGGACAACTGAAAATATGTCACATTTGGCTGTGAAATAGATCCCTGAGATGGTTGCTCTTTGGACAACAATTTGAATTTTACCAATCAGTTTAAATTGTGCCCCAGGATACTAAAACCAAACCAAGTTTGAATGTATTGGTTTTCGGAAGTTGAACCAAGGAGCATGTTAAAAATGCAGGCATTTAGAAAATTGCAGACAGAGTAAATGCCATCAACACAGATCAAAGAGATTAGGAAACACTCTCTATCAAATGTACCTTTTCATATGGAACATATTCGCAGTAAAAAGAAAGAAGATGACCAAGGGAGATCTATGGCCACAAGAAGACACACAAACAACAGCTGCTGTGTGATTTTGAAATTAAATGAGTGCAATTTTAATAAGTATCTTATTGAAACTGTATATCATAATAGAGTTCGAGAGAGGTAATAAGCAGTTAAGAGATAGGGGGTCCCACAATCCAGAATGCTTGATGTAAAATGTTCACTTTCAGAGTTAAAAAAAATCAATTGAATTTTTATGTAAACAGTGGAATTTGGGTGTTCTCTGTCACTCATATTTTAACAGTTTACGAGGCAAATTGAGCATTTCTTTATGTTTAGTTGAAGTTACCAGATGAGCTTTACGCCGCGCCCTGACAATTCCCGTGTGTGTATATCTGTGTGTCGCCATGTGGGGCAGGTCTGGCAGTCTCTGTGGTGCTTCAAGTAATGCAATGCCACCCTCTGCTGGCCTCCCCACGCCACTGCACCGGCATGAGCAGAGGGTGAAAACCAACAGAGATTCATTCAGAGATGGGGAGGGAGAGGGCAGCTGCTCATAGCACCATCCAAACTGATGTCTTTATCCATGTACTGATCTAAATGTCCTTTAAACATTGTAACTGTCCCTGCTTTCACCACTTGCGCTGGGAGTTCATTCCACACATAAGCCAGATTCTGTCTAAAATAATTACCTCTCATGACTTCTGTAAATCTTTTTCCTCACAGCTTAAAATATCCCTCAGTTTTGAATCACCAAATGTAGGGAAAAGACATCAGCCCTTCAGCTTATCTGTATCCCTCATTATTTTATAAACCTTTGTAAAGTTACCCCTTAATCTCATACTCTCCATTGAAAAGAGTCCCAGTCTATCCAGCCTCTCCTTTTGGTCACTCCCTCCATTCCGAACAACATCCAGGTTAATGTCTGCTCAATCCTCTCCAGCTTAGTAATATCAAGTTCAGTAATATCAAAGTGAATAATCAAGGTATTTTCTATGGGTGGGGAGACCAAAACTAGATGGCACAGGTTTAAGGTGCGAGGGGAACACTTAAAAGTGACCTAAGGGGCAGCTTTTTCACCCAGAGGGTGGTGTGCCTATGGAGTGAACGGGCAGGTTGACCAGACTGGACACAGTATTCCAGAAGAGGCCTCACCAATATCCTGTACAACCTCAACATAACGTCCCAATTCCAATACTCAAAGGTCTGACTAATGAAGACAAGTGTGTTAAACACCTCCTTAACCATACTATCTATCTGAGATGCAAATTTTAAAGAATTATACCTGACGGCCTAGGTCTCTGTTCTCCAACGCTGCCAAAGACCCTACTTTTAATTGTATAGGTCCTGCTCTTGTTTGATTTACCAAATCCAATACCTCGCATTAATCCAAACTAACCTCCATCTGCCACCCCTCAGCCCAGTGTGTGATATTACCACTTCCTCGCTCTCCCCCTTTAAAATATCATCTCCGTCTCCAGGATACCTGCATACTCCGGCCTTGAGTTTCACAAAGACCCTGAGCTTGGGTTACCTTGTATGGTTAGAGGGAGGAGGGACAGATTGCAGACACAGTCAGTGGGGAGGAGAAGCTGGACAGTAATCAGCGGCCTGGTGTCATTTCATTGTTTTAGGAAGAGGGCAGTTGCACGTTTGAGGTGTGTAATAGTGATCGATGTTTTGGGACCAGAAATTATGCTTTTTCGTTGTCTGTGGTGTTCAGTGATAAAAATCTATCCGAGAACCTTCATTGGGCAGACTGTGACTGCAGGATTTCTTTCCTTAATATTGTAGATTACAGATAACAGCGATTGAATACGTTCATAGTTAATTTCGATAGCACAGCACGTGTACTCAATATCCTACAGTTGAGACAAATATCTTGTATTTGTTTAACAATACAAAGTGTTTTGTGTAGTTCAGTAATGGTAACATGATTATAATAAATCCACACTGAGCTGAAAGCTGGCACTTAAAATATGACCCAAGTCTGGATATGGTAGTGTAGTGGGTATTGTCCCTGGCTCTGAGCCAGAACTCTGGATTTGATTTTAATTCCTGAACTTGTGTGGTAGTGTTCCTAGCTCTGGACTAGTAGGACTGGATTCAAATCTTGCCTGTTGCAGAGGTATGTCACATCATGTCAGAAGAGGCTGATGAACAAACGCACAGGAGAATAATGTTACAGCTTTATGGGTATTTCTGAGTGATGCTAGTGTCCCTACCTCGGAGCACAAAGGTCTCAGACTAAATCCCACAGAAGTGTCTCAGGATACATCTGAGCAAACTGATTAAACTGATTGTAGAATTGTGACCTGATGGAGAAAGAAGTGTCAGAATTGAATTTCAGAATTTAGGCCCGGAATGACTGAAAGCACAGCTATTCGTGTTGATTGGATTCACATCTTGCAGCAGTAGAGGTTTATAAAATCAGCATCGTCATGGATAGGGTAAGTAGCTAGGGTTTTCTCCCAGGTTTGGGGCGTTCAAAACTAGAGGGCATTGGATGAAAGTGAGAGGGGAAAGATTTTGAAGAGGCCTAAGAGGAACCATTTCATGCAGAGGGTGGTGTGCGTATGGAATGAGCTGCCAGAGGAAGTGGTGGAGGCTCGTACAACTGCAGCATGTAAAAGGCATCTGGGTACTGAGAGACCTGCCGAGCTTTACCAGCAATTTCTGTATTTCTTTAAAAAATGCATTCATTTTAACACAGGCATTCTAAATAGATTAATTTTTTTTTATTAATGACGCAGGGGCATATAAACATATTTTCAAATTGACCAAGATCATTTTCTTCTGAGGGTATGGCTCTGTGCGAGATGGCAACAATGATGCATCGACATGGAACAGGGAATGTGATGGAGACATAGTTTGGACAATGTACAAGGAGACCTCACATGATCCAGTTTGGGAGAGGATGACATTATTGTGTGATTCAACTCAGAGAGGGAGACCATGAAATCTTCCTGAGAAGGAATGGCCTATTACACTCTCTCTCTCGCTCATTATTCCTCATCACAGCAATGTGTGTGAGCTAAAAAAAAATCACCTCTCCGGACATCATTGCCATTCTCATTTTTAAAGAATTCATGCCGAGTGGGAACAGGCCCTTTGGCCCAACAAGTCCATACCAAACTTACAAACAGTAACTTTGCCAGGCCTGTTCCCTGATATTTACTTCTGGCTATTGCACCTAAACTAGAAATCCCTGAATATGACAGACAACTTAGCATGACCAATCCACCTAATGTACACAGTTTGAGCTGTGGGAGGGAACTGGAGCACCTATCAGAAGCTCACGCAGTCAAAGGGAGAATGTACAAACCCCACACAGATAGTCGCCCGAGGCTGGAATAGAACCTCTGTTCCTAGTGCTGTGAGGTAGCAGTGCTAACCACTGAGCCACTGTGCTACCCTTTGGGTGATTACTGACCAGAATTCATTGGGATCTTCTCACTGCCTAATGCAAAGGGAATTCAGCCAAATCCAACTGTCCCAGGATGAAATCCCATTGCTAGCAGATTTGTGAGTAGAATATCTTCAGAAGCCAAATCACATTTTGGACAATCTCTCAATTTTTCCTTTTGTCATAAGTTACACTAATATTTGGACAAAGTTCTTTCAACTTCAAATTGCAGAGATTGTATGTGTGTGTGTCTCAGCATTTTAGACAGGGAAATATTGATTAGATGTTTGCAACACCCAAACAGTTTGCCATTCATCTTCCCATCATAGTTTGAGTAACATTGCTCTGGATTATAAACGTGCTATTTGAGCTCATTAAAGAAACTAGCCTGACTTGTCCCTAAAACTGACCCTGACCCAGTCTGAGACCGATATCATCGGCCATATCACCAACCTGGTTATATTAAACATTTGTTGTGAGCAGTGGAGCAGTGGGACGAGAAAAGGAAACAGTGACCCCAAAAGTCGGGGAACTATAGACCGGTGAGCCTGATGTCAGTGGTGGATAAGTTGTTGGAGGGGATTCTGAGGGATAGCATTTACATACATTTGGGAAGGCAAGGGCTGATCGGAGTAGACAACGTGTCTTTCTGCATGGGAAATCATGTCTCTATAATTTGGTTGAGTTTTATGAAGAGGTAAATAAAAAGATTAATGAAGGCAATTTGGTAGACATTGTCTATATGGACTTCAGCAAGGTATTCATAACATTCCAATTGGTAGACAGATTAAAGGTTCGGTCACATGGGACACAGAAGAAGCTCGTCACAATTGGCTTGAAGGAAGAGGGATATTTTTCAGACTGGAGGCTTGTGACCAGCAGTGTGCTGCAAGAATCAGTGCTCAGTTCACTGCATTTCATAATTTATGTGAAGAACTTAGATGTGGATATTGGGGCCATCGTTAGTAAGTTTACAGATGGCATCAGAAATGTGGTGTAGTAGATTATCTCAGAGTACAACGAGACCACAATTAGATGGGACAAAGAGGCAAGGAGTGACAGATTAAGTTTATTTAGATAAATATAAGGTTTTGCATTTTAGGAAGAAATTATACACTTAATGACAAGGTCCTGGGAAGTGTTATGGAACAAAGGGACCTAGGGCTGCAGGTACATTGTTCCTTGAAAGTGGAGTCGCAGGGAGACAGAGTGGTGCTGAACATAAGAGGCACATTTGCCTTAATCAGTCAGAGCATTGAGTGTAGGGTTTGTGGTGGAATGTTGCTTCTGTACACTGTGTTGGGAAGGCCATTTTAAGAAAACTGCATACAACGCGGTTGTCTGCAGAAAAGATTGACACAGATGTCCCAGGGAGAGGTTGATAAGGTTGAGGTGTGTCAGAGGCTTATAGATGTTTATAAAATCATCAGGGGAATGGGTATTCTGAACAGCCACGTTCTGCTCTTCAGGGTAGGGGAGACCAGATTCAGAGGCATACGTTGAAGAGGAGAGGGCGAATGATTTAGAAGGGACCTGAAGATAAATGTTTCACACAGAGAGTGGTGTGTGTACAGAAAGTGCTGTCAGAGGAAGTGCTGAAGGCGGTTACAATCGCACATTTAAAAAGTATCTGAGAGGAGGGATACTGGCCAAATGCTGGCAAATGGGACGTGATCAGATTTGATATCTGATCGGAGTGAACAGGTTAGACTAACGGGTCTGTTTCCGTTCTGCATGACTCTCTGATTCTATAAGAAGGATGATGAAAAAATCTAAAATGACCTTTCAAGTGGGAATTCCCTTCACTGGAAGTTTATTGTGCCTCTATGTTCACATTGATTCAAAGCTGCATTACTAAATATTTGACAGGGAAGTGAGTCACGGATATTGGGATACAGACAGGAAAGTGGGGCTGAGTCCACAACCTGATCAGCCACAATCGTAGTTCCTGGTGGAGAAAGCTCGAAGTATCTAATGACCTACTCCTGCTCCTCAGTCCCATGTTTCTGTGTTCCATTCAGCCCCTCATACCTGCAAGACAGGGACAGTTGGAGGCTACTTACTCCTATAATCTGGTGCACAGAAACAGAGGAGACCATTCAGCCTCGCAAGACTGTCACACACGCTTTGAAATGATTTGGGAAATGTAATTGGAAAATCCAGGCACAGGCATGAAAGAGGCCCCTCATCTCTCTTTATAGAGCTTCCCCTCTCTGCAACTTGTGCTTCATTTGTTGGTCATGCTGTAGACACAGATTGACTCCGAATACAACCCATATACTCACTAGAGATGGCTCACAAAATCATCTGGTATCCCTGACTGCAATATTCAGTAATTGCACATTTATGACAATAACACCCACTAACTCTCCAATAACAGAATGTGAGAACATCAGAAACAGGGACAGGTCGTTCACTCCTCAAGCCTGCCTTGCCCTTCACTAAGATCATGACTGATCTGCTCTTGGTCTCAAATCCTCTTTCATACCCAATTCTTCATCGCCCTCAAATCTCTGTCAGGTCAATATCCATCTACCTCTTCTTCAAATACTTTCAGTCATCTTGCTCCCTAACATTCTTGAGAAGAGAAACCCTGACATTCAATACCATTTCTTTGAAGAAAACATGTGTTGTTCCTATACCATGGCCTATTGATATGGACAATAGAGGTTGGCTCAATGGTTCAGGTAAAAATGGCTGGCCCTGATATCAAGGCAGTGGTTGGCTTTTGTTGACATCAAGGATCTTAACAAAACTGGACTTAATGGGGATCAGAGTAAACTCTCCAGTGTTTGGAGTCAAACGTGGCACAAAGGAAGATGTTCATCATCTCAGTCCTGGTTCACCTCTGTGTGAGATACTCAGGGTAGCTTCACCTTCACAAACAGCTTCAGCTGCTTCATCAATGTCTCCCCGCCCCCACCCTCCCCACCATAAGATCAGAAGTGGGGATGGTCACTGAAGATTCCACAATGTTCAGAACATTTTGTCCCCCGTCAGCTCCTGAACCGGTCTCTGTCCATGTGCAGCAAGACCCAGACACCAGTCAGGTTTTTGCTGTTAAATGGTCTGTAACATTCATGTAACAGCACTGCCTGGCACTGCACATTTCCACAGTGAAATAGAGTTCATTCAGCAGCTCACACTGGTTTCACACGAATATGTGGAAGTCATTCAGCCCATTGACAGTATTAGAGTAGAACAGGGACAGCACATTCAATGCCTCCAGCCTATTACTCAGGAAGAGAAGGAGTCTAGTGTGATGGACCACAGCAGAGCCCCTTGAAAATAGTTGAAGGGGTTGCCGAGACTCTAATGTTTTCATATTTTAAAGGAAACGTAAACTGTCTGTTCCAGATACAATGTGACAGGTCAAACTATTCGGTGTGAAGCAAACACCATTTATTTAAACACGGAAGATAAAATGAAACCAAAGAAAGAGGAATTTAGAATAACATAATTCTTTTGGACAAGGTAACAGAATAATAGACCGCGGGGCGATTACTAATGAAGTGTTCCAAAAAAGGAAAATCGCATAAACACAGCCCTTGGCGAAAAGAAATATTCAGACACAGAATGTCACAAACATTTCTCCAATCCAGGAATTAAAAACTGCAGCAAGAGAAAATTCAGAGAGAGTAGCAGCCAGGAGACATTCATTGAAGCTTTCAACTCTGTGTAGACCCGAATATTTTCTGATGTTACTGAGAAAGCAAAACCCAGAGATCCTAATCTGTGTGAGCTGGCCACACTTATTCAAGCTGCATTAAAATAAACCAAAGGCCTCCCTCGCTGTTTACCCAGTGGTCTTAACTAGCCAGCTCGTTCAATCTCTCTCTTAAAAGAAACCAGGACAAAATAACCTCTTAAAGATACAGCATCATCACACTTGTCAGCACATCGAGTTGTCAAACAGGAACCAGGGGTAACCCAATCCGGCCCTTGGCCATGTCCAACCGGACAAGGAAGGAGTCATTCAGTCCTTTGAATCAATTACACAGAAACAGAATGAGGCCATTCAGCCCGTTGAGCCACTTATACAGGAACATGAGGAGGCTATTCAGTGAGTTGAACCACTTATATAGGAATAGTAGGAGGCCATTCCCACCTCAATTCACTTACACAGGTGCAGAATAGGGTAATTGATGCTGATCCTGATGAATGGCTTATGCCCAAAACGTCGACTCTCCTGCTGTGCTTTTCCAGCAAACCACTGTCTACTCTGATCTCCTGCATGGGCAGTCCTCACTGTCTCCTAATTGATGCTCTAACATGATGAACAATTGGAGCAAAGGCTGCACAGACAGATTGCTCCACGTTGTAGCTCGTGGCGCCATCGCTCATGATACAGACGTGGGACTTTAACGTGGTTTACTTGCTGTGAGGAGGGAAGCCATATGTCTTGTGTGAAGTCTCAAGAAGGCACCTTCCATCTCCGAGAAGACATCCTGGTGTTCTTTATGTAGGGCGGAAACTGGTGGGAATGGCTACCTGTTTCAGATGGAAGGTATTGTGACTGCTGTTGAGGATTGTGAACAACATGATATTCAGTATGGGTTCACACGCCGATTATATTAGATTACTTACAGTGTGGAAACAGGCCCTTCAGCACAACAACTCCACACTAACCCGCCAAAGCGCAACCCACACAGACCCATTCCCCTACATTTACCCCTTCACCTGCCACTATGGGCAATTTAACATTTTTGGACTGTGGGTAGGAAAGCAGAGCACCCGAAGGAAACCCACGCAGACACGGGGCAAATGTGCCAACTCCACACAGAGAGTCGCCTGAGGCGGGAATTGAACCCGGGTCTCTGGCGCTGTGACGCAGCATTGCTAACCACTGTGCCACTGTGCCAACTTCGCATTCATGTTGGGAGAGTTAATTAAGGCATATAAACTATTAGGGAAGTCACGTTCGACTGATGAATAGACTCTCTAAGTTCAAATAATGCTGATCTTGTTCATGTTGATCTTGTCTAGTGCGTGTCCTGTTCAGTGTATCCTGTATGCCTTACTCTGTCCAAGTCTATTTCCACCCTATGATCTGCCTGGCCATGCTTACTATGATCTGCCTCCACTGCTCATCAATAAAGTGTTTCCCTGTACTGAGGTACACGTGACAATAAATCAAACCAATCAATCCTGAGTAAAGTATAGAATTTCTCACCCTATCAATGTCTCTTTTGGAAATAAGTGATCGCTGCCACTCCTCGTGTTTCAGCATCGCCATTTCTTCATCTCTCACAGCTCAACCAATTAAGCACTCAGCCAATGTGCCAAAAGCCTTTTTCACTGCCCTACCTGTGACTCCACTCTTAGAGAACTGTGCACTGTACACCAAGGTCTCTCTGCCCACTACACACTTTAAGACTCTCCCTTTCACCATGAAACTCCTACCTTGATTTGAGTTTCCAAAATGCAAGAACTCACACGTCTATATTAAACTCCATTTGCTATTTCTCAACCTAGATCCCCACCTGATAAAGTTCAAGCGGCAATTTCTGATAAACGACCTTTAGCTGGCATCTGTGGCTGTACTTTCTATTCAGCAGAACTCTTTCTGTCTTAAAGTGACCAAACATGATTTTGGCTTCATAACACCTCCTCCCTTCAGGAAAAAAATATGAACCAGCAGAATGAAAAGATGGCTTCATTTCTTTTCCTCTAATTCTTAATCCCATTATTATGAATTACAAAAGTATTAATCTCAGCTATACCATACATATTAATTCTGCACACATATATAACACTGCAATAAGTGATAAAGACGTGGGACTTTAACGTGGTTTACTTGCTGTGAGGAGGGAAGCCATATGTCTTGTGTGAAGTCAAACCTTATTGAAACTTTTTCCATTAAATCTGCGATAATACATCTGCTATCACATTTTAGGACCCACAGCATGTACATTTTGTAAGTTTGAAGTCAGTAAAATACGATTCCAATGAAATACTCTCATATTCTGTTCTTTAAATATTCAAAAAAATGCGAGAGGTTTGTCGTTGTCCACGATCATCTCTGACAATTTGTTTATCATATAAACATTAAAATATTGTCAGTCCAGTGCGAAACTTCATTCTTTTTCAATAATGGAGGTGTTGCTTTTTTTTTCTGGTGGATATTGAGTTTTTTCGGAAAGTAGCTAATTGGCCATTCAATTCCGTCAGCATCTTACTGTATCAATACATCTCCAAGCCCTACATCCCGAGCATCAAATGCAATTTTCAAAGGTTTTCAATATATTTGGTTCAGCTAAAAATGCTGTGGTGATTAATCCTGCTTTAAAATTGTCAAATGCCTCATGGCATTATTCTGTCCACCACAATTCTGTGTTCTTCTTTAATAAATCCAGCAGTGGTGCCAATATGCTGCTGAAGTTTGCAACAAACTTTTGATAGAATCCCCTTAGTTCCAAAAAAAGAAGCACCACTTTCTTCAAGGATGGTCGTGGAAATTCCTCAAAGCTCTTCGTCTTTGTGTTCCATGGGGTCAACCTTCCATGTCCAATGTAATGTCCCAAGAACGTCACCTCTGCCTTCGAGAATTCTGTTTTCTTTAAGGTTATTACCAAGTTTGCTTCTTGTAATCGTTCAACATGCTCTGTCAACTGTAACATGTGGGCTTTCAATCACTTGCTAAAGATCACTGCATCACACAGATAAACTACACAATTTGTACATCTGGCTACAAATCTGTTCCTAAGTCTTAAATGTGTCTGGAGCATTATTCATTCACATGACGTACTCAAAATTTTTTGTCATATCCGGTATCTTTACCAGATAGTTGAACTGACTCAACACTTTTTAATTTGAAAGGGGCCACTAAACCTGGCTTTGAAGGGATTTCCTACCAGTGGTGGCAATACTAACACGTCATCCCCATGGGTAATCGTCAAAGTTTCAGAGTTTTTATCTGCCACCTGCTTCACTCTATGCTGTGTCCTCTTCAGGTGCTGTTTTGCTAACTCACCTACTCCATCTAATCTCTCCCTCACCTCAGATACATAATCCAAGTGTGAGATTTCCAATTTCGGTCCTGTCAGTTTATAGTTAATTAATTTCAAAGGGCCTCTTACTTTATGTACGAATATTAACTCAAAGGAAGTAAAGTGAGTAGATTTATTTGGGACATCTCTAATGGCAAACAATATAATGAGACACCTTTATTCCAATCATTCAGGTAATTCCGACAGTACGCTGTTAATATTATCTTCAGCATCTGATGCCAACTTTCCAAGACTCCCTGGGATTCGGGATGCGATGTACTTGATTTAAACTGCTGTGTGCCGAAGCTATCCAAGATGTCCTTAAACAGCTGATTGGTAAAATGAGACCCTTGTTCTGACTGAATCACACTCTGTAGCCCAAAGCGAGTAAAGAAAGCTACCAACTCCTCCACCTCCCCTTTTGCCTTCACACTCGGTAATGGAATTGCCTCTGGAAATCTGGTGGACACATCCATTATGATCAGCAGATATTGGTTTCCACATTAATTTGGAAACGGGAGCTACACAACTAATCATAACGCACGTGAAAGGTTCTTCAAATACAGGAATTGGCAACAAAGGTGCTGGTTTTATTACTGCCTGTGACTGACCTACCATTTGGAATGTATGACATGTACAACAAAAAATAACCACGTCCTTGTGCATTCCAGCCACTAGAAATGCTTTAGCCTGAGTCTTCCGTGCATCAACTCCGTTTTTTTCCTTTCAGTTTTCCTTCCTGCTGTAACTTATGACAGTGGTATCTTGTTACTACACTGTCTGGAAAAATCCCTGGGTATTTTTCTTTTAATTCCCCAGTTCCCTGGTCTTACTTTAGCTTCACCATCACAAGGGGTGCCTCTCCTACCTTGGATCCTGCTAAATCATTCCCAAGAACAAACTGCATTCCTGGAACTGACACCCTGTCACTCACTCTCACTGTTACTTCTCCAACCTTGACTTGGCACTCCAACCTAATGTTAAACAGGGAATGCTTATTTTCTGTCCCTATTCCATAAATTATCACGCTGTTGAGTAACATGTCAGAAAGAGTGAAAATACTTCGATCTCTTACTATTGGAGGCCGAGAGAAAGTGAGGACTGCAGATGCTGGAGAGCAGAGTTGAAAAGTGTCGGGCTGGAAAAGCACCGCAGGTCAGCAGCATCCTAGGGGCAGGAGAGTTGACATTTCAGGCATAAGTCCTTCATCAGGAAAGTGGGGGATAGGGGAGGGGAAGGGGGTTGAGAAATAAATAGGAGGGTGGGGATGGAGCTGGGTGGGAGGTAGCTTGGAAGGCAATAGGTAGATGGAGATAGGGGTGATGGTGACCGGTCAGAGACGAGGGTGAAGTGGATAGGTGGTAGGACATTTGGACCCCTCAAACTATACAGCATCAACGTTGACTTCACGAATGTCCAAATCTCCCCTCCCCAACCTCATCCCAGATCCAACCGTTCAACTTAACACTGCCCTTTTGAACTGTTCTAACTGACCATCTTCCTTCCCATCTATCCACTCCACCTTCCCCTCCGACATATCACTGTCACTCCCACCTACATTTTCCTACCGCCCTCCCAGTGACCCTCCAGCCAGCTCAGCTCGTACCCTCCAATTTATCTTTCAGCCCACTTGTCCCCCCGCCACATTCCTGACGATGGGTTTATGCTTGATATATCGATTGTCCTGCTCTTCGGATGCTGCCTGCTGTGTTGTGCCTTTCCGGCTCCTTGCTTCTCAACTATTAGATACTGAATAGATCCCATATCTTGCAAAATTATAACTTCTTGTCCTCCCCCCACACCCCATATTTTGTTAGTTAGGTTTATCTACGAAGGCAAATTCTTTATAGAGATCAGGCACTGACTCCATACACAGCCCCTGCCTAGGCTGTGCACTCTCCTGCAGCTCCTCGGCTCTACCTGGGGGTGTCCTTTACCAGGTTCACTAATACCACTGGCTAAAACTCTTACCACATCTTTTCCCAAAGTTTCTTCCTTCAAACCCCAGCACTGTGTGTCCCAGCTTACTGCAGTGAAAACCCCTTTTCCCAGTGCCCGTCTTAAACCATCGACACTGTAATTTTATGTGTTCCACTCCGTTATAGTGAGAACACATGAGGCCTTTCACCACCTTTCAACCCCCTTGGGCTTCTTATTCACCGGTGGTAAACTATTGCCAGTGTGTTTTCCTCTATGTTTTGTAGCGTAGGATCTCCCCTTCTCCCAATTTCTATCCCTCACAGGATGAAAATCCTCCCAGAAGCTAAATTTCATCTCATGCACCAATGCATACTTAACTGCCATTTCTGCTGCACTTCTCACTTCTTGAACTTCCTGTTCATTCACATGAATTCTTACCGTCTCTGGATGTGAGTCTTTAAACTCGTCCAGCAGAATAATCTCCCATCGGGCCTCACAGGTCTTATCCATTTTTAAGGCCTGCACACATTTCTCAAAATGACTGTGGTTATTTCTTTCAAACTCAACATAACTCTGACCTGGTTCCGTCTCTATATTTCTGAACCGCTGTCTATATTCTTCTAGTACCAATTCATAAGCACTCAATATACCCTGTTTGACATCTGCATAATCCCTTGCTCCCTCATGTGACAGCACTGCACATACCTCTCAAGCTGTGCCAACCATCTTAGTCTGAACTAGCATTACCCACATGTTCACTGGACACGCCATCTGCCGAGCCAATTTTGCAAATGAAATAAAAAACGTTTTGGCATTTTTCTCACCGAAATATTGCAATGTATTAACACAGTTGTATACAGCCCTATGTTCTCCCTTCATCTTCATTCTGCTAATTTAACTTTCTTATCTAATTCCAAACTTCTGAATTTCAAATTCTCCCCACCTTCCTTTTTCCTCACTTTCCCTTTCGCTATCTTCTCTCTTTCTGTCTGTCTCTCTCTTTATCTTCTAAGTCCAATTGCTCCACTTGCAATTTAAGTTTTTTCTAACCCGACTGCAGTTGCCTGCTTCTGTGATACACCAAAGTGCTTGACCAACTTCATTATGGTGATAGCTTTCCTTTTGTCCCTGTTGAAACCCAATTCTAATCTACATGTTAATTCTAAAAGTATGCCCTTCCTTTGTCTTTCTAAACTTTGTCGGCAAATTTGTGAATCATCTTCAAACCTCGAAACCTCTTTAGTAATGTTAAAAGCCATTTATTTTAATTTAACCAACGACAAGGAAACAAAATTAAATGAATTTTATCACCTGTTTTATTTGAAGATCAAGGTCACTAACTGTCAAGTGATGGAATCTGCTGGGACCTTTTGCACCCCAAATCTGTTCAAATCTGTCCAGTCCTGTACGACAAGCCCTCAAACCGTTATGATGGCGATATCGAACTCCCCTGTTAATTAAACCACCTCGCCTCGTACACTGTTAAAACATGAGTGACAGAGAAGTCCCAAATTCGACTATTCAGAGAAAAATAACCATTTATAAGTATGCATGTTAGCTCGCTGAACTTGAAGATTTGTTTTCAGATGTTTCGTCACCATTACTAGGTAACATCATCAGTGAGAGTCTCTGGTGACGCACTGGTGGTATGTCCCGTCTTTCTATTTGTAGGTCTTGGTTTCTTAAGGTGCGTGATGTCATTTCCATTTTTTTGTTCAAGGGAAGGTAGATAGGATCTAAATTGATGTGTTTATTGATGTACTTCTGGCTTGAATGTCAGTCTTCTAATAACTTTCGTGCGTGGCTTTGTACTAGGAAGTGTGTGTTGTTACAGTCAACGTGGTGTCCTTCTTTGTCTGTATGTATGGAAACTAGTGAGAGAGGGTCATGTCTTTTGGTGGCCACATGGTGTTCATATATCCTGCTAGCACGACAACAAAACAGTTCAGCAGAATCAGAGTTTAAAAATGGAAGTAGTTCCACATCAGAAACCAAGTTAGGTCACTGAATGCAGGGCTGATGGGTGAATGGGTCTCAGTGAGAATTGGGGAACAGACAGCAGAATTACATTGCAGATATTGCAGCTCGAATTTGCGTATTCATGTAGTGCTGTAGACCACAGCAGCAGGAGAAGCAGACATGCATTCAACCACAACCTGTAACTTTTTGCCAGGATGACTCCTCAGTTTGTCATTACCATCAACACCATCTATGGCTCAGTGACGAGTGTGGGTGAACATGTCAGAGTCAGAATCACATGAACTTTAACCTGATGCTAACTCATGAAAGCAACTGGACTTGACCAACAGATCTGATCGAAGCCCTGCAGTCCTGCCACTTTCAGTTATAAATGGTGATGGACGATTAAACAAATGACTGGAGGAGAGGGTTCCACAAACATCCCCATCCTAAATAATGGAACAGACCTGCACATCAGTGTAAAAGAGAAGGATGTTTTATCTGCACCATCCTCTGCCAGAAGGGTTGAGTCGATGATACACCCCACCCTCATCATGATACCCACAAAGTCACAGATGCCAGTCTTCAACTAATTCGATTTGTTGCATGTGAGAGGAAGAAACAGCTGAACACAATAGATATGACAAAGGCAATGGGTCCTGACCCCATTCCTGAAACAGGACCCATTGCCTTGTGCTACACAACCAGCCGTGTCCCTGGGGAAGCTGTTTCAGTCCAACTCCAATTCTAACATCTCCCTGGCAATGTGGATAATTACTCAGCTATGTCCAGTCCCCTAAGAGGGGAATAATTATAATCTGACCAATTATCACCCCCTCAGTCCCATCACGACAGTCAAATTGGTGGGAGTTCTTTTTGACAGAGATGTCAAGCAGCACAGCAATAACCTGCTCAGTGTGGTTTCCGATAAATCCCCATGTGGAGATAGTATTGTGGAAATGTCACTGGATTACTAATCCAGACCAGGCTAATGCTCTGGCAGCGGGTGCAAGTTAAAAACAATTAATAAAATATCGAGATCTAAAATATGGGATCAGTAACAGTGACCTTGAAGCCAATATCGATTGTAAACAGAATTTCCATCTCCAATGAACTTTTAGGAAGTGAATCTCCAATGATTTCCTGGGCTGGGCTAAAACTGACTCCATAGACCCTGACATGTGATAAACATTTCAATGATCTCTGAAATTGTCAAGCAAAGCATTCATTTGTATCTAACTACTCCGAGGTCTGAAAGGATGAAACCGGACAGAACACCCGGCCTCAGTATCAGTGTCAGAAAAGGGAATGGGAACACAATCCTGTCGACCCTGCAGAGACCTCCTTCCTAACATCTGAGAGCGTGTGACAGCAATTACAGAGCTTTCCACAGACTGCACAGAAACAGCGGGAAAGGAGTAGATCATACAACACAGTGAGTCTCCCCCATTCTAGTTCATGAAAAAAATTCTCCTCAGTGCACTTACCCCACACGATATACATATCCGTTAATGTGAGTAACCTTGGGAAACCATATAGTAGGAGGTGCAGTAGTACGTTTGGTCCATCGAGTTTGCTAACCAATTCAATGAAATGATGGTTGGCCCTTTATTTCCACATCGTACTCCTGCTCTCCCACCATCCATTTACTGTCTCTAAATCCTTATTTATAATCAGTGTCTTGGTTTCCAGGTGCTAGCGAATTCCCCATGTTCACCAGTCAGTGAGTGGAGACATTTATTCTCATCTCAATGCAGAGAGACCTACTTGTACCTAATACTGTGGCCCCTTGTTTTAGACGTCCCAGTCAGGGGAAGTATCATCCCTGCTTTCAATCTGTCTCACCCTGTCAGAGTTTTCTAGATTTCACTGAGATCTCCACTCATTTTCCTAAACCCCATGGAATACTGGCCCAGTCTCGTAAACTCTGCTCCCAAACAAGCCCGTCATCCCAGAGACCAGTCAGGTCATCCTTCACTGCTCTCCATCAATGTCAGATTTGTCCTTTATTATGTAAGGAGACCAAACCTGCACACAATATTGCACAATGTTCGAGATGGGATCTCTCCAAGGGTCTGTACAGCTGCAGTAAGACACCCTTTCTCCTGGACTCTCATCCCCCTGAAATGAAGATCAAAACACCATTTATCTTCCTCACTGCTTTCTGTTTCTGCAATCTTGCTTTCAGTGACTGGTGTACAAGGAGATCCAGATCTTTTTCAATGTTACAGCTACCCAATTGGTGGGTCCATGTAAACTGGTCAGCGTGCCAATGCCATGTCCAGAGTTGACTTCTGGTTGCAGAACTCACTGCGCTGCATGGGCCTCAGAGGTTCGTGCAGAAGGAAACAACAAAAAGGAGCATACTCCCCTTTGTCGATCAGCATATTTCCACCAATCATTTTCGAATAGTAGGCTGCCAATTTATTGTTTCCACCAAAGGGCACACCGACACCTCTATCCACATTGTTCTCCATCTGTCACGTATTTACCCATTCACTCCACTTGTCTTAGTCTTCTCGGTGCTTTTTTGCATCGTCCTCACCCACTCACAATCCCACACCCGTTAGTGCTGTCATCAGGCTGGGATATATTGTATCTGATTCCAGCAACCAAATGTTTGAAGAGCATTGTGAACAGCTGGGCCCCAAGCAACCATCCCTGCCACACCTCAGCAACCATCCTCTGTTAGTTTCTATTTATTTATTTTGTGAATCTCGGTGTCACTGGCTGGGCCAGCATTTATTGCTTGTCCCTAGTTGCCCTTGAGAAGGAGTTGGTGAGCTGCCTTGTTGAACGCTGCAGTCCACCTGCTGTGGTTGACCTCCAATGCCATTAGGGAGGGAATTCCAGGATTCTGACCCAGCGACTGTGAAGGAGCGGTGATACATTTCCAAGTCAGGATGGTGAATGTCTTGGAGGGAACCTGAAGATGATGGTTTTTCCATACATCTGTAGCCCTTGTCCTTCCAGATAGACATGGTCATCAGTTCGGAAGATGGTATCTGAGGATCTTTGGTGAATCATTTCATTGCAGCATGTAGATAGTAAAACACTGCTGCTGCTGCTGCTGAGCGTGGATGGTGGTGCATTGTGGATGAAGGGACAGTCAGACTGGTTGCTTTGTCCTGGATGGTATAAATCTTCTTGAGTGTTGTTGGGGCTGCACTCATCCAGACAAATTGGGAGTCTTCTATCACACTTCTGACTTATGCATTGTAGATGATGGACAGACTTTTGGAGTTCAGGATGTAAGTTACTCGCCGCAGTATTCCTAGCTTCGGACCTGCTGTTATAGTTACTGTGTTCATGTGGCGAGACCAGTGAGTTTCTGAGCAATGGTTACCCACCAGTAATTTGATACTTGGGGATTCAGTGATAGTAACACCATTGAATGCCAAGGGGCAGGTTAGATTGTAATTAATTGGTGATGGCCACGGTCTGGCATTTGTGTGGCCTGAATATTACTTGCCACTTGTTAGCCTAGATACTGTCCAGATCTTGTCGCATTTGAACATGGACTGTTTCAGTATCTGAGGAGCCACAAATGTTGCAGAACATTGTACGATCATTGGCGAACATCCTCACTTCTGACCTTAAAATGGAGGGAAGGTCATTGATAAAGCAGCCCTGAAGAAGTTTTCGGCCACTGCTCGAGGGACTCCTACAGATGTGGAGCTGAGTTGACTGACGTTCATCAACCATGACCATCTTCTTACGTGTCAGGTATGATTCTAACCAGTGGGGAGTTTGCCTCTAATGCCCATTGATTTCAGTGTTGCTTAAGCCCCTTGATACCACATTTGGTCGAAGGCAGCCTTGATTTAAAGGGCTATCGCTCTCACACCATCTCTGGAATTCAGCTCTTTTGTCCATGTTTAAACCACAGTAATGAGGTCAGGAGCTGAGTGGACCTGGTGGAGCCCAAACTGGACGTCATTGACCAGGGTATTGCTGAGCAAATGCTGCTTAAAAGCACTGACACCTTCCACCACTTTACTGATGATCGAGAGTAGACTGTTGTGGACGGAATAGATTTGTTCTGCTTTTTATATACAGGAGAAACTTGGGGTAATTTTCACGTAATCGGGGAAAGCAATTGTAACTGTATTGAAACAATTTGGCTAGCGGAGTGGCAAGTTATAGAGCACAGGTTTTCAGTACTATTGCCAGAATGTTGTCAGATTATGGACCCTATGGAGTATCCAGTATCTCCAATCGTTTCTGGATATCGCATGGACTGAATCAAATTGTTTGATGACTGGTAACTGAATTGCTGAGGACCACTAGAGGAAGCTGAAATGGATCATCCACTCAGCACTTGGGATTGAAGATTGTTGCAAATGCATCAGCCTTATCTTATACACTGAAGTGCTGGGCTCTTCCATCATAGAGGACTGGGTTGTTTGTGGAGTCTCTTCCTCCAGTGAATTGTTTAATTGTCCCCAATGTTTATCGACAAGGTGTGGAAGAACTGCAGAGCTTAGATCTGATCCTTTGCTTGTGGGATCACTTAGCTGTGTTTATCACTTACTGCTGCTGCTGTTTGGTGCACAAGTAGTCCTGTTTGGTGGCTTCAACTGGCTGACTCCTCATTTTCTGGTATGCCCAGTGCTGCTCCTGCCATCCTGCACACTCCATTGAAACAATGGTGATCCTCTGGAGTGATGGTAATTGTTGTTAGGGGGATATGCCAGGTCATGAGGTTTTGTGGGTGCACAATTCTGCTCCTATAGAGGAACCACAGCACCTTATGGACACCCAGACTTGAGCTGCAAGATCTGTTCGAAGTCTGTCCTATTTAGCACCGTGATAGTACCACCCAAAATGGTGGAGGCTATTCTCAATGTGAAGGTGTGACTTTGTCTCCGCAATGACTATGCGGTGGCCACTCTTACTGATACTGTCATGGACAGATACTTCTGCAACTGGCAGATGAGTAAGGCTGTTGTCAGTATGTATTTTCCTCTTGTTGGTTCCTTCACCACCTGCCACGGAACCAGTCTAGCAGTTATATCCTTTAGGACTCGGCCAGCTCAATCAGTATTGCTGTAGCTGAGATGCTCTTGGAGGTGGACATTGAAATCCGCTACCTAGAGTACATCTTGCGTCCGTGCGACCCTCAGTGCTTCCTCCAAGTGTTGTTCAGCATGGAGGAGTACTGATTCATCAGTTGAAAGAGGCTGGTACATGGTAATCAGCAGGAGGTTTCCTTTCCCATGTGTAAACTAATGCCGTGAGACGTCACGGGATACGGAGTCACTGTTGAGGACTCCAAGAGCAATTCCATTCCAAACGTATCCCAATGTGCCGCCACTTCTGCTGTATCCGTCCTGCTGATGAGACAGGAGATATCCGGGGAAGGTGATGGGAAGTCTGGGACATAGTCTGAAATGGATCATTCACTCAGTACTTCTGACTGAGGATTGTTGCGATAAGATCAGCCTTATCTTATACACTAAAGTGCTGGGCTCTTCCATCATGGAGGAAGGGGTTGTTTGTGGAATCTCTTCCTCCGGTGAATTGTTTAATTGTCCCCAACGTTTCGTAACTAGATATGGAAGGACTTATACCTTACAGAATCATATCTTACAGACAATGTCAGGCTGTTGCTTGACGAGTCTGTTCATTTCTATTCATTGTTTCCTGCCAGCTGTCCCATTCAAGAAACATGCCCATACATTAGCCCCAATCCACTAAGGTTTTGTTTTGAAAACTGGGCTTGGAGGTGTACCAAAATTTTTCTAAAAATCAAAATGTTTAACATATATTGCTTCTCTTTCATTTGTCTCCCATTCTGTTTCTCAAACATAATTCCCATTCATAAATCTATGTTAGTGTTGTCAATGACCATTACTTTCAGACCCAATAATTTCTCCGAAACCATTTTCTTACTATGTTCTATGTTGCATGTACTCTATAATTTTCCCACACCAGACTTGGTTTTCCTTGTATTGTTTGAAGGTTCTGTGAAGTCAGAACTGAAATAGTGGCTTCATAGTTCTGCAATTTACCTGTTCCCAATTCTCCATTCTCTGGTTTAAAAGTGTAAGGAAACTGCACTTGTTACTCATATTTCTCACATTGACATGATTTATCAAGTTATTACAGTTCACTCTTATAACCCTTGTGAATATACTCTTCTGAAACCCATCAATTCCTGCCTTAAACTGCTCAATAATTGACCTTCCACACCATACACTCACAGGAGCATAGACTCTGTGCCAACAGAAATACAGCACGATCTATATTCGTCACACTTTCCTACAGCAGGCCCATAGCCTGGAATGTTATTACACTTCCAAGTGCTGATCCAAGTACTTTTTAATGATTGCGAGGTTACCCGTGATAATTCCCCTTTCAGGAAGTAATCCCAGAACAAAACACCCTCAAGCTGAAAAAAATGTTTAAATCCTCTCTGAACCTCAAACTCTTCACTTGAAAAGTGTGCTCGCTTGTTCTTGACCCTCTGACTAAAAGGGACAGCTGCTGTCTATCCACCCTGTCCATGTCCCTCATAATCTTATCCTTCTGAATCAATTCCCCCCCCAGCCTTCTCTGCTCCAAAGTAAACAACCCGAGTTTATCCAGCCTCTTTCCATAGCTGATATGCTATATCCCAGGGAACATCCTGGTGAATCACTTCTGCACCCTCTCCAGTACAATCACATCCTTCCTGGAATGTGGCTCCCAGAGCTACATATAGTACTCCATTTTGGCTGAACCAAAGCCCTGATAGGTCTTATAATCTACGCCCTGATTATGAAACACAACACCAAAGGTCCAATTCTTAACTAGTCCATTAATCTGTCCAGTCACATTCAGGGATGTGTGGAGAAGCACACACTGACGTTCCTTGTGTGCTGCCTTTCAATGAGTCCTTCCCTGCCTGGTTCCTTCTTCCAAAGTGCATCACCTCGTATTTATCAGGGTTACATTCTATCTGCCATTGATCTGCCCATCTGACCATTGCATCTGCATCTTCCTGTAACTTAAGGCTTTCCTCTTAACTGCTAACCACCCAGCCAATCTTTATGTCAAATATATACTTACTTATCACACCTTCCCCACTCTCCACCGGGCCCCCTTCACAATTAGATCTATTTTTTTTCTGAATAACACAAACAATAAGGGACACAACACTGATCCCTGTGGTACACCAGGGGACATTGGTCTCCAGTCACACAAACAGCCTTCTCCCATCACACTCTGCCTCCTGCCACTAAGACAATTTTCATTGTAACTTGTCAAGTTATCCATCATATTGTGAGATTTTACTTTATTTTTCAGTTTCGCAGGTGGAAATTTGTCAAAGACCTTCCTACAAAACTAAATAATCGACCTCCTCAAACTAATTCAATCAAATCCATTAGATGCAAGTTCCTTCTGATAAAGTCATGATGAATATCCCTGATCAAACCTTTCAACTCTGATTGGAGTTCGATTTTCTCCTTCCCTATTTTATCCAGTAGTTTCCTTAACAGTGATCTAATCCTCGCTCGTCTATAGTTCCCTGGTCTATCTCTCCCACCCTTACTGTGAAGTGGAATCATATGAGCAGTTCTCCAGTTCTCTGGCACCTCCCCTATGGTCAGATTCTAAATACAATATTCAGTCAGGGTCTTTCCTCCCTTGACCCTAACAGCCACCTGTGATACAACTCATTCAGACATGGAGATTGGTCCAAATTTGTTCAGCACAAAACCTCAAATCCCTGCTCGTATTTTACATCAATCTGTTCAAGAGCTTCTTCGTCCATCTTCTTGAATTCTGTACCTGTATCCTCCTTCTCCCAAGTAAAATAGATGTAAAGGTCTCATGTAACAATCCATCAATGTTCTTCAGCTTGACACACAGATTGCCCCTTTAGTTTCTAATGGACACTAACTGTTTGCTGATTATTCTGTTCCACTTGTCCGTGTAGAATATCGTGGGATTCTCCCTTATCTCGCCTACTTGTACTTCTTAATGTCTCTCTGTTATTCAGTCCTTTCGATGTTTCTAAGATTCACTACAATCAACTCTCATGTTTTGAAACTCGAGATTACAGGCTGAGTTTCCACATCAGACAATCTTGCCAGTTTACGTTTTATCTGGATAATACCTTTTAAAGTACGTCTATAGTCAATATATTCTTTCTTAGATTGGGACTCCGAACGATACACAATATTCTACGTTTAGTCTCACCAATGCTCGATGCAACTGGTGCACGACATCCTCTATCTTCCAATTACATTCACATGAATGTAAGCCTAATTTTTACTTTCCATTTGCATATGTTCTTCCCAATACCTCTCGCTTTAATTTTTCTTATGAACTTGCTGTGTGAGTTCTTTAAACAAAGCTCATCCAACTATACGTTATCCAATAGTTCATCATTGCCTATGTCCACAAGAATCATCTTCAAACCACTCTAAATAATGTTTGACACTTCTGGTTTTCCTTCCATCGGTACATTCTCACACTCACCAGTTATGTTATTACCTTCTAAATATCTACTAGCATGTTCTTTGTAATTGAGTCCAACAGATACCCGACTGCGGATGACTAGATAACTGGTCTGTAGTTCACCATTCTCCAAATTCAACCTTTCTTAAACTATTGGATAATATTTATAAGGTTTGCCTTATCCAGATTGGCTAAATGCTTTTCGGGAATGTGTCGGAAAATAAAGTGAAAATCCGCGATGTAATCAACATGTCTATTGCTGCGTCCTCTGAAATTCCTGTATGAAGTACATTTAGTCTGTCAGATTTATAAATACTCAATCCAGTTTTCTTTTCAAAGATAACACCAACACTGATAAGAATGACCTTAGATGTTACTTACACAAGTCCCAGGGTCACTTGGTATTTCTGGGAGAATTTCTGGACATTCTTCCATGAAGATAGACACAAAGAAACTGTTTCATTTCCCTGCAATTTCTCTGTTCTCTGCAATAAATTATCCTGAACGCACACCAACTGTTCCACATTTTAACTTTTTTTTCATACATTGATAGACGCTTTTTAGGAGTCTTTATGTTATTTTTTCGTTTGCACGCTTTTTCTCTTTTTGATTTTCTTCTCAGTTTCTTGGTCATCCTTTGCTGGGTCCTACATTTCTCTGAATCCACTGGCTTACTGCAACACTTGGCATTTTTCTATGCTGCCTCCTTTCATCTAATAGCTCGATGAAGGTGGGGTTGAAAGTGATAGTCGGAGAGGAAGAACGGTGGACCAGATTAATAGGAAGGGTGGTGGACACATAGGAACGGTCAAAAGGGCGGTGCTGACTTGGAAGGTTGGAGTAGGATAGGGTGGGATGAGGGGAAATGGAGAAAACCACTCTGATCCCCTGTGGTTAAGACGATAACACATAGGAGCAGAAGTAAGGCCATTCGGCCCATCGAGTCCACTCCGCCATTCAATCTTGGATGATGGGCATTTCAACTCTACTTACCCGAATTCTCCCCGTAGCCCTTAATTCCTTGTGACATCAAGAATTTATCAATTTCTGCCTTGAAGACATTTAGCGTCCCTGCCTCCACTGCACTCTGTGGCAATGAATTCCACAGGCCCACCACTCTCTGGCTGAAGAAATGTCTCCTCATTTCTGTTCTGAATTGACTCCCTCTAATTCTAAGGCTGTGCCCACGGGTCCTAGTCTTCTCGCCTAACAGAAACAATTTCCTAGCGTCCACCTTCTCCAAGCCATGTATTATCTTGTAAGTTTCTATTAGATCTCCCCTTAATCTTCTAAACTCCAATGAATACAATCCCAGGATCCTCAGCCGTTCCTCAGATGTTAGACCTACCATTTTAGGGATTATCCGTGTGAATCTCCGCTGGACATGCTCCATTGCCAGTATGTCCTTCCTGAGGTGTGGGGACCAAAACTGGACACAGTACTCCAACTGGGGCCTAACCAGAGCTTTATAAAGTCTCAGTAGCACAACAGTGCTTTTATATTCCAACCCTTCTGAGATAATTGACAACATTGCATTCGCTTTTGCGAGGGTCCCAAGGCAGAAGAGGAGGCTTTCTTCCTCCAGGCTTCTGGTGGCGTGGATTTGGCGATGGAGAAGGCCTAGGATCCTCATTACTTGGCAGAGTGGGAAGGGGAGTTAAAGTGTTCAGCCATAAGGTGATGGAGTTGTTCAATATGGCTGTCCCAGAGATGTTCTCTGAAATGATCCACAAGTTGACCTCCTGCCTCGCCAATGTAGAGAAGACCACACTGGGTTTAATGGATGCAGTAGATGAGGCGTTCTGTCTCCCTTTGTCACCTATCACTTTCAACCCCACCTTCATCTACCTATCACAATCCCTGCAACCTTTCCCCCTGCCGCACCCCCTTCTCATTTATCTCTCAGCCCCCTTGGCCCATAAGCTTTATTCCTGATGAAGGGCTTATGCCCGAAACATCGATTTATCTGCTCTTAGTTTGTTGCCTGACTGTTCTTTTCCAGCACCACACTCTTCGACTCTGATCTCCAGCATTTGTAGTCCCCACTTTCTCCTCACACCTTCATGGCTTGCATGACTCAGATTTATAACGGTTATTTCAAATAAAACAAAAACTGTCGTATCCTCAAACAGCATAAAAGAACACCAATACATTGTGGAAACTGTTCCCAAAAGATCCTTTCTCGCAAATTTGTCAATTAGCTCTTCTGATCACTCAATACCAATTCCGAAATAACCTGATCTCGAGCTCAGTGCTCGACATAACGTTCATGTAAACCATCTCACGTTATGAAATGGTCATGAAATCCATTTTTCCCAGCATTAGGATTCAATTAGGTTAACACAGTTTAGATATAATTTAAGCAGTGCATTATTACTGCAGTACCCACAAATGTGTGTATCTCATTTCCTGTTTTATAACATCTCCAGCATTTGTATTGCAGCTTTAACTTTGATATATAAATCCCATCAACTTTTGCTCCTCCTTGCTGTTTTTGCGCTCCAACTTACTAGATCCTGTAGAATCTGAGCGCCGTGGGCTCTGGGGAGGTTAATGACAAAGATCATCTCACCACATCATTTATGATGTTCTCAAACTTTAATTTCTCCAGATCTCCCGTTATACTGATGGAGTAGAGAAGGACAATGATCTTCCAACAATGCTCTGTATTCCTCCAGAGAGCTGAGACAGCTCTAACCTGGATGGGAACTTTACAGCAGGCTGGTAAAGTGTTGCTGCTGCTGTAGAGGGAGATCATATCTGGAGTAGTGTGTACAGAGTTAGCCTCTTCTATGAGGATAGGATGTTAAGATATTGGAAGCAGCTCAGAGATGGTTCCCTCAACTGATTCCTGCAACGAAGGTACTAGCTTATAACGAAAGGATGATCAGGTTGACCCAGTAGCCATTGGAGTTTACAAAAATCAAAGATGAACTTATTTGAACATAGATGACAGAAGGAGTTAACAAGTGAAGTGAATTACACAGATAGTGGAGGAACCATTCCGTTCTCCAGCCTGTTACATAGGAACAACAAGAGGATATTCAGGCCTTCGACCCTGTTGCACCAAAACAGGACGAGGCTATTCAGCCCCTGGAGCCTTACAATTGTTCACAGAATGAGGCCAATCAGCCACTCGAGCCTATAACACTGGATCCAGAGTAGACCATGCTGCACCAGTATCCTGTTAAACAGCAACAGGAACCGTCCATTCAGCCTCGTCAAGTCTGTAACATAGGAACTGGAAGAGGTCACACAGTGACTGAAGATTGTCACACTGGGATAACAGGAGGCCATTCAGACCCACCGAGGGTATTGCAAGGGAATTGGATAGGATAAAAACTATCTGAGACTTCTTTCATGAGAAAGGAAGAGGTAATTTAGACACGTGTCTGTTGTATGGGAACAAGAGAAGACCAATCAATCCCTCGGTCCCATCTCCGGGATACATGAGGAGACCGTTCAGTATATCCACCTCTTATGGAGAAGTATGAGAAGACCCATCAGCCTCTCAAAATGTTACACAGCAACAGGAAGATTCCATAATCTCCCAATCCTCGAAAGCATCAACAGGAGGAGGTCATTCTGGCCTTGGAGGTGGCAACATGGAAACACCAGAAAGACATCAGCCCATCGAATTTGTACACCAGCAGGATGATGAGTCCATTCAGCCACACATGGCTCTTACACAGCAATTGGAGCAGACCTCTTAAAGCCTTGTGCCCATTAAACAGGAATTCAAAGAAAACATGAAGGTTTTCGAAAGGGAAAAACTTGTAATAATGGTATACATCAGGGACTAAAGTGTAACAATAAACTATTGTAATTTAAGGCAATTTTTTAGAGTCCATTGTTCAGGACATTTGCAAACTCAAACCATAATTCAGCAGAATCAATATGGTTTTACGAAGGCTAAATCGTGTTTGAATTGTTTGATGGAGTTATTTGAAGATGTCACAAACAAGGTGGTTAGTGGGAATTCTGGAGATGGAACATATCTGGTCTTCCTTAAGGCATCGTATATGTCACTTCTCCAAAGAGTAAATGGTAAGATCAGACAACATGGGTTTAGGAGTAATTTATTAGCTTGGATGGAGGATGGGTTATCCAACAAAATATAGTCAGGTGGAATAAATATGTCATTTTATTTTGGCAAATGCAGTTTGTGCCATTGATTTCAGTACTCATGCATCAACCATTTGCAATCGATATTATTACTGTACTCGGTTGACGGGATAGAAAATACAATGCCACATTTTCAGATGACACTAACATTGGTGGGAAATTACTTCGGAATGATGATGCAAGAGATTTTAAAACATGTCGATAGGTTGGGTGAATGGGCCAACATTTAGCAAGGAAAATTAAAGTGAATAAATAAGGGGCTATTCAAGTTGGCCAGTAGAATAGAAATACAAATTATTATCTAAGTGGAGAGAAAGTTCAAAGTGCTTAGGTGCGGAGGGATCTGGGTGTTTGCTTGCATATCACAGAAAACCTGCCTGTGGGTACTGCAAGTAATGAGAAATGCAAGCATAATTTCAGTGTTTATTTATAAAAGGATAGAGTAGAAAGGTAGGGAGTGTTGGTGTAGCTATGCAAGGCATTAGTGAGGCTGCAACTGGAGTACAGTTTGGGTGTCCTGCAGAATAAGGTATTTCCATTGGAGGCGATTCAAAAGAGCTTCATTTATTTGATTCCATATTTGAAGTATTTGTCTTATGAAGAGAAATTGAGCAGTTTAGGCTTATACTCTCGAGTTTATAAGAATGAAAGGAGAGCTCATTGAGGTCTGTAAAATGCTAAAAGTAATTGAAAATGTAGATGTGGAGTGGATTTTTTTTTGCATGTGACGCAATCGACAACAAGAGACTAGAGTTTTAGGATGGAGAAATGGCAGGAAAGTGGAACAGAGGCCGCGTTGACATCAGCCTCATCGAGCGGTTGGATTCCTCACAGATACTCCTTTTTCTTATTCAACTCTTCGACTGTGTTGCCAGGAATAGGGGAGGACTGGGTATCATACAGGAAGCAGACACTCAGGATAAATCATTTAGACAGAACGTAGCCGGTAGGGACACACAGTGACCAGCGCTGGGTTCTCAAATATCTACCGTCTATATTAATGATCAGGAGGATGGAACAAATATACAGATGCTGAGATTGGTGATGTCCATAGACCACAAGACATAGGGGTGGAAGTAAGGCCATTCGGCCCATCGAGTCCACTCCACCATTTAATCATGGCTGGTGGACATTTCAACTCCACTTACCCGCATTCTCCCCGTAGCTCTTAATTCCTTGTGACATCAAGAATTTGTCAATCTCTGCCTTGAAGACATTTAGCATCCCGGCCTCTACTGCACACGGCAGCAATGAATTCCACAGGCCCACCACTCTCTTGCTGAAGAAATGTCTCTGCATTTCTGTTCTGAATTGACTCCCTCTAATTGTAAGGCTGTGCCCATGGGTCCTAGTCTCCTCGCCTAACGGAAACAACTTCCTAGCATCCACCCTTTCCAAGCCATGTATTATTTTGTAAGTTTCTATTAGATCTCCCCTGAACCTTCTAAACTCCAATGAATACAATCCCAGGATCCTCAGCTATTTCTCTTATGTTAGACCTACCATTCCAGGGATCATCCGTGTGAATCTCCACTGGACACGCTCCAGTGCCAGTATGTCCTTCTTGAGGTGTGGGGCCCAAAACTGGACATAGTACTCCAAACGGGGCCTAACTAGAGCTTTATAAAGTCTCGGTAGCACCACGGTGCTTTTATATTCCAACCTTCTTGAGATAAATGTGAACATTGCATTTGCTTTCTTAATCACGGACTCAACCTGCATGTTTACCTTTCGAGAATCCTCGACTAGCACTCCCAGATTCCTTTGTACTTTGGCTTTCCGAATTTTCTCAACGTTTAGAAAGTAGTCCATGCATGTATTCGTTTTTCCAAAATGCAAGACCTCGCATTTGCTCACATTGAATTCCATCATCCATTTCCTGGACCACTCTCCCAAACTGTCTAGATCCTTCTGCAGCCTCCCCACTTCCTCAGTCCTACCTGCCTGTCCACCTAACTTTGTATCATCGACAAACTTCGCTCAAATGCCGCCAGTCCCTTCATCCAGATCATTAATATAACGTGAACAGCTACGGCCCCAAAACTGAACCCTGCGGGACACCGCTTGTCACCGGCTGCAATTCCAAAAAAGAACCTTTTATCCCAACTCTCTGTCTTCTGTCAGACAGCCAATCCTCAATTCATCCCAGTAGCTCACCTCAAACACCATCGGTCCTCACCTTATCAAAGACCTTTTGGAAGACTAGATAAGCCACATCCACTGGGTTTCCCTGGTCTAACCTAATTGTCACCTCTTTAAATAATTGTTACGTCGCTGTGATAAGCAAAAGATTAAATTATCAAGAGAGGGTGGAAAGTCTGCAAATAAATTCAGAGAGGTAAAGACAATAAATAATAGTTTGGCAGGTGGAATTTAACATGATATAACCTGTAATTCCATTTATAGGAATAATGGAAGGCAGTATGTTACTGAAATGGAGACGGATTATAGGACTTAATGATACTGTGTACTGAGGGTTCACTCAGATCCGTTCAGACATGGGAGGTTTTGCTCCATCCCTGATCATCAGCTCCCAGACATTCCAAGTGACCCCATTGCTCTCCGTACACATGGAAAACTTTGATGTGGTTGATTGGTGGTGGGGATGGTGTTTTGACACATGCCTCAAGGGGACGGCCTTTATCCAAGATATATTCATTTCTTTCTACGTGGAGACCCAATGACGATGGGAATGGCTGACTGCTTCTGAATGAAGAGGCCGTGACTGCTGCCAGGACAGTGGGTATTCACCAACATGATGTACTGTGCATGGGTACACTGTAACATTAATAGAGAGGGAGCTCCTTCAGTTCCTCTACCTCTCCCCATTGACATGGATACTCTGCAGATGCCATGTACACCATCGGGAATCCCATTATACTGGATACACGCGGTAGCTTCCAGCTGTGGGAGAAACTATCTATTTACCTAATCCACCATATATATCCTCCATCACTGAATGGTGACACTGATGTTGAGATACTGGGAGATGATAGATATATCACCTAGTCCTGCCTGGAAAGTTCTGGATCATAGAAACTGAATGAAACTGTGACCCTAACAGCCACTGGCAGCGCCATCCTCCCCCAGGTGTTAAGCTGCAGGTCGTGTTGAAGGAGGTGACACCGCTCTGTGACCAGCTCCTTGTTCAGTCAGGGTCCCCTCACACTCTGCTCCTGGGTTAAGTGAAGCTTAGGAAGCTGTTCCGGGAAAACCCGATGTGGGTATAGCAAATCCCTTTCCCCACACACACTCACTGCGTGGTTTCAGAGCTTGCCCTCTCTGCAGCCTCTGCTCCATTTGTTGTTCATGTTACACACCCAGATGTTGTAACTACAGTCCCCATGCTCCATACAGAGTTGGGTCACCAAATCCTCAGGTCTCCCTGAATGTCTGAGGCAGCTCACAGCACAACCTCCAGCAAACCATCCCCAGCCCCTCCACTAAATTTTCAATTATCGGAGTTAGTCAGAAACCCCTCGGTACAAGTGTTGTGTACCAGATCAGAACCCCCAAAATGTTTTAAGAAGGCCACTTAGACCCAAACCTTTCTTATTTTGAATATAGTTGTGAAGTGTGCGTTCCAGATATGTTGTTACTGGTCAAACCACTCGACATTGAGCAAAATATTATCTATTAAAGTGCTTTAGTTAAAATACAATCAAAGTAAAGAACATTTTGGGATAGGTTATATATTGGAACACTTACACAAACATTAGATACCGTACCTTCTTGGTTTACACAGCTTGGCACAAAGATATATTCAAATACAAACCCTTACAGCAGTTTTCCAATCCAGGGGGAAGCAACATCAACAGAGAGTTCAGAGAAAAGCAGCTGGGGATCATGTACTGAAAGTTCCAACCCTTTTGGGATCCCCAGCAGCTTCTGAATACTTCAGCTAAAAACAAATTGAGAAACCCTGGTCTGGGAGAGCTGGCCAATGCCCTTCCCTTGTTCTCACCGTTTTAATGTAACCTAAAGGCTTTCTCAGTTATTTACTTAAACTCTTTTCAGACAGCAGTTCTGCACCTCTACCTTTAAAACCTCTCTTTAAAAAAAAACCCAAGAGAAAATAACCTTTTTACAGTGATAGTATCCTCACAATTCCATCTTTAATAAAACCATCTATCAATACACAAAGGTGAATTCATTTTAGACCTCCTAATCTTCCTCTATTAGTAGACTGAAATGCATATACATTACATTGACTGTGAGCATACAAATGTTCACAACTAGTTTCGATTTCAGACATTTTACTCCTGCCACAGAATGCCTTTCTCTTTCTTCACCCAAGTCTCCACAACGTGTCAAAACGTAGGTTTTCTCGCCCTGTCACCTGTATAATTTCAAACTCAATGGCAGAAATAATACGCTCAATCGAAACAGATTTGTATTTTTCTCCTTAAACTTCTCCAAACCCTTTCACGGGGTCACGATCAGTGATCAAGATTTGTCTCATGTACGTTATTCACAATTTAAATGCTGAAATATTGTAACGCCAACGTCAAGCTCAAGGCCCCCCTTCCCCATTGTGGAATAAATCTGTTGATGTTTCCACTGGACACGCCAACCACACGTTACATAATGGAGCACTTCTCATCTCTCCAATTGTCCCTCTGAATGACATAACTACTCATGTCTCAACATAAAAGGGTTACATAATTCTGTACCTCTTAATGCTCTAATCTCTTTACCTGCTACCCCTGGCCTATGCCAGTCAACCTTACTCTCACGGGTAAATGTTTTTAGAAGATCTCGCACACTCTTCTCAATCTCTCACAGAAACCAAATTTTGATTTCAGAACGCAATAATCATCATCAGCCATTTCAGCTTCTAATCTTGCCATTGTAACTCTCTGCTCTTCCACATGAGTTCTCACGACTGCAGGAAGTGAATTGTTGAACTTCTCCAAAATAAGAATCTCTCTAACAGCATCATTGATTTGTTCTGTTTTAATACACATACCCACCTTTCAAAATTACTTTGTTTGATCCTTTCAAACTCAATGTGCGTTTAACCAGCGACTCTTTTTTAGATTCCTGAAATGCTGTCTGTCGGCTTCTGGCCCGAACTAATGTGTACTTCAGATGGCTTTCTTCACCACCCCATACCTATCAGCTTTGTTTGGATCAACTAAATCCACATGATCACTTGCCACTGCATTAGCCACTTTCTCAAATGAAATTCAAAAGGCTTCTCGATCCTTCTCATCAAATTTAGATAATGCCTGGATGTATTTAAACAGAACCCCATTAGGGAATTGGTTACAATAGGGTTGCTCAACCTCACTATCCTCCTCATCCCGCCGATCGTCTACCTTCATCTCCCCCTTCTATATCAACTTTCCTCTCTAACTGGTAACTGTTTAAGTTGAAACTCTCTGCTTTTCTTCTGTCATTTTCTCTCTTTCTTCTTCATTTCCTTTTCTTTTATTTCTACTTTTCATCATAATTCAAACTGTTTCAATTCCTTCTCATGTTCAAAGTGCCTCATTTGAAATTGAATTCTCACCATTTTCAAAGAGTCACATGGCGTTTCCACAAAACGCAATTGCCAAGCTATAGCTGTAATTGTCAGCCATTTTTTCACAGACAAACACAACCCCAACTCCAGATTGTCTGTCAATTGCTACAGCTTTGCCTTCATTACCTTTTGTAAAACCCCCAACTTCACTTCTTCCACACTCAGAGAACTCTTAGTGACTGAAAGAATCTTTATACACAAAACACTGTTTAAACCAACCAAATTCAACATCTGGAACAAAAGACACTAACAGCTCCCATACGCGACCTTTGAACCCAATAGCCTCCTGATGCATTATCTCCAGTGTCTGCATGAGCTTATTCTGGATTCTCTGGTTTCCTCCCATAACCCAAAAATATGCATGTCAGGTGAATTGGCCATGCTAAATTGTTTGAAGCTTTCAGGGATGTGTGGGTTAGGAGCCTTTGTTAGGGTAAATGTGTAATAATAGGGTAGAGGAATGGGTCTGGGTAGGTTACTCCTCGGAGGGTCAGTGTGGACTTGTTGGGTCGAATGGCCTGTTTGCACACTTGTAATTCTGAACACAGTTTGCTATTATCGAGTTAAAACCAGACAAGAGTCCCCAGTTTGCTATAGACCAACTAGACTGCCTCAAACTATTTTAAGAGGGTAGCTTGGATGCCAAAGTTTCCTTATTTTAAAGGTAGATGTGAAGTGGGTGTTCCGGATGTGATGCTACTTGTCACACCACTCACCATTAGCAAAACACAACATACTCAAACACTCTATTGAAAATCCATACAAAATGAAGAGGAATTTAGAATAATTTAACTATTGGAAACCATGACCGAATAATGGATACAGTCCCTTCTACAAATTAACTGTTCCAATACAGCAACATCCCATAAACACATCCCTTGGCAAAATGGAACATTCAGACATACATTCTTGCATACAGTTCTCCAATCCAGGAGGAAACAGCATCAAGTCAGGTTTCAGATGCCTGGTCCTTTACTTAAGGTGCTTCCTCGATCGCAAGATCACCTGAGAGGCACAAATACAGGTGCAGACCAAGTTACAACGATGTGTCTCATAACTTCTGAAACATGCCTGTCCATGGACCATCACATGGGACATACCAGGAAGTGAACAACAGCCTGACACACCCATTTCACTGTTTTTGAGCTTCACACTGCCAGCACTCGATACACTAGGGAGCCAAAAACAAATGCCAGGGAAAGATACAGAGGGACAGAAAGAGTCACATTAAAGAAAGAAAGAGACAGTTAATTAACTGAAAAGATGTTGTGGAATGATGGGGAAAAAGGCAGGGCAGTGGGACTAACTGGAGAAGTGAGATCTTCGGGAGTAAAATTACAAGAATGAGAACATTGAATAAAAGCATTGTCATATCAGCTGAAATGGCTTGTTACATCAAATTCTGAATCTGCTTGACAGAAAAAAACCATAAACAACATAAACTTGGACAAGATGACAGCCCAGCATGGAGACCTGTGCAGAGCATGCTAGTGTGTTGCTCAGTAAACTGTACTATCTGACCAGCATAGAGAGTATTGCAAACTTTACTATCATATGCAAACTATACTCACACTCACTCCTTCACCGTCACCCTGACCCCCTCACACTCACACCATCACCGTCACCATGACCCTCTCTCAATCACTCCATCACCGTCACTCTGGCCCCCTCACATTCACTCCATCATCGTCACTCTGACCCCCTCACACTCACTCCGTCACAGTCACCCTGACCCCCACACCCTCACTGTCAGAGGGTCAGTTCTGCGGGAGTGCTGGACTGTCAGAGCGTCAGTCCCGAGGGAATGCTGCCCTGTCAGAGAGTCAGCACTACAGGAGCGCTGCACTATCCAAGGGTCAGTAATTAGGGAACATCAGATTACTATAATGTTTATAATGAGAAGATTTGCTGTGTGTGTGTTCATCAAAGACTGAGAGAGAGTCCGTTTGTGCGCGCAATAGGTGTGGTTGAATGCGAAACTCATTGTTGGAGAAGGAACGCACATGGAGGAAACTAATTTAATTATGAACAACTGGCAGGCTTTGTGTTAATCAACAGAGAGAACGAGGGAAGTTTCATGGACAGATGAGGTAAAGTGTTTGAGAATGTTAAAATAAAGGCATTGCCAGACACAACAGCAATATACATGGGCGTGCACATGAATGACAGATGGATGGGAGTTTGGTGTGAGTTCAAATCAGATTTGCTTCTGCAGGTTTGAAGCCGGGAGCGTCAGCTGCAGATTATTAACTTCATTAAGACTGTACTTCATAGCTCAAGGTTCAAACAGCAGATGGAATAAACCAGTGAGATATATTCTGGAGTGGTGAGAATTTCAAGTTAGAAATGGTCAGGGAATGGTGTCAGGAATCAGTGCGTGATCAAAGGGATCACCCACAGTTGTGACTTGTCTGCTTCAGTCGAAGATATTGGTCAGGAATGAGATGGAAACAGTGGAAGGAAGTGGAGTTTGCAACCAGAACAGTAGAGAGTGACCTCCTTGCTCTTAATATTTAAATATTAAATAATATTTAAAGGCAATGATACAATAAATTGTAGGTCTCCGCTGGACCTGAGTAGGTCAACATAGAGAGGAACAATGCCAGCTCAGAGAGGGAGACAGTCATTGAACGCATTCATTGATGTAGTTAGTAGTGGTCTGTAGAGTGAATATCTGGAATGAGAGTTTCAACTGAAAAATAATAGTGACAAGAAGTGTAGACTATATAAAAGAACAGTAATACAGTCATAACCGGTTTATAGAACAAAAAAATCTGGACGTTGACACTTAGGAGCAACACCAACGATAACCAGGAAAGGATAATAAAAATATTGAATAACGAGAAGAGCGTAATAGATCCGCAATGATATTGACAACAAAGATGCAGAAAGATTCCAAATATAAATGGATAAACTCCTGTCTATTGTTGGAACATTCCAGTCTAATGTTCCCAGATTCTGATACATTTTTGGAACATTCCAGTCTAATGTTCCCAGATTCTGATACATTTTTGGAACACTCCACTCCAAAGTTCTCAGATTCTGATCTCTCCTCCCCCTCTCTCTAGGTCTGCTGTTCCCTGTCAGTGCTGTCGGATATGCTCCCACTCATGTTATGGGATAACACATTGAACGGCGCCCATTTATGATTAAAAGATGGAAACCCTCCACTGAGATAATTAGAATCCACGGAGATTGGCATGAAGCACAGTCACTGAATAAACACTGGGAAAATTAGCAAAGGCTACGACAAGGGATGAATGGGCACTGCAAAACAATCAACAGATAGGAGGGTTCCCTCCCAGTTGGGGAACACTTCAGTGGTCCTGGACATTCAACCTCGGATCTTCTGATGACCATCCTTCAAGGCGGACTTCAGGACTGGCAGCAGTGAAAAGTGGCCGAGCAGAGGCTGATTACAAATTTCGGTACCCATAGGGTGGGCCTCAACTGGGGCCTTGGGTTCATGTTACATTGCAGGTGACCACCATTGCATTACACACACACACACACACACACACACACATACACGCACACACACACACACACACACACACACACACACACTCCTAAACACACATGTACATATGGACACATATGTACACAGACATACACACAGACACACACACACCCTTACAGACACACACACTCTCACAGGCATCCACTCAGAGACTTAGACCACTCTACACTCATGCACACACATATACACTCTCTCTCACTGATACTCAAACCCCCCACCCCAGACACACACACACTCCCACACTCACACATGCACCCCCTCACAACCTTAAGCCACTCTTCATCACTACACACACATATAAACGCCCTCTGACATTCACAACCCCCAACCAAGACAAACACACACACGCAAACAGACAAAGACCCACATGCACACATATATTTTGCGGGGTGAATTTGTACTTGCAGAGTTCCATTGTACTTTGCTCAAAAACTGCATGCATTCATGTAGAACTCTGAGCTCAAAAACTGCATGAATTCATGTAAACGTCTGTTATCTCACTTTTCAGATTAGAATCAATCTAAACATTATGGTATAGACAGAGAACACAGGGGCTAACACCTTCAACAAATTGTCTAGCTAACACTCGTTGTTACTGCTAACCTGTCAATGCAATTTTAAAAGAAAAAGGTGTTTTTAATTTACACATGAAAGAAATGAAACTATCATGATATTCGAACAGATGAAAGACTCAACAGACAATCAAGATATTTTTCAATGTATAATTTCAGTTATATCACACTGTAAATTTTTGCGATAAATTCTGTGCCTTAGAAGCGTGTCCTCCACTATCACCTGATGAAGGAGTGGCGCTCTGAAAGCTAGTGTGCTTCCAATTAAACCTGTTGGACGAAAACCTGGTGTTGTGTGATTTTTAACTTTGTACAACCCAGTCCAACACTGGCATCTCCAAATCATGACGAAATAAACAGTCTCAGTTCACCAGTTCCACACATCACTTTTCATATCACTATAAAAGGGAACATGTACCGGGTTTGGAAGGAATGGATGAGGGCTGCTGAGGGATGGACCAAAAATCTTTAAATCTTTTGAATCTTTTTTTAAAAACTTGTATATGAGAGTATGAAAAGGCACTGCAGGGGTCTATATGTGTTCCACTCTTTTTATGAAATGAGGCAGTTATAAAATAACAGATCGGTTGCATAAAAAAGTCGGAAGGGCAAGTTTCTAGATTTCTTACCCCAAAGAATAATGCTTATTGACCAGTGTGAGGCTCCTCCTGGTTTTAAGTGCCCTTTTATCAAATCCTTTCATAACCTTGAGACAGAGCATTGAGACTGCTGCTCAGCAACAGGCAGAAGCAATTCTGTCCGAATGGGCCTCTTAAAAAAGGATAAGACATGGCCATTCAGCCCATATTAGCCTGTTGCTACTTGAAAAGGTGGAAATCTAAAATATTGGCACATTTTGCCAACATAATCATTCAAAACGAAGAGATATGTCGCTGCAGCTGTATGAGGTTCTACTGAGAGAGCACCTGGAGTAAATTTTGTTGTTTGTGCTTCTGTAACTGAGAAGAGATGGACCTCCAACAGATAGAGTTTAACGGCTGCTCGTTATCCACGGGTTGCTGTCTCATTTAATATCTCAGGTCTGTTACACAAGTACAGGAGGAGGCCATTCATGTTTTCCAGTCTATTACAGAGGGACAGGAGGAGCCTATTTAGCCTCTCGAGCCTGTTACAGAGGGGCAGGAAGTGTTTATTTAACATTCAAGTCTGTTACGTATAAACATGAGTTTTAAATTAGTTTCGAAATAGGAGTGACCTGATGTAAGCATTAAGGTTCTAACTTTGCATAAGGCCAATTTTGAAAGCGTTATGCGAGCCCTGTGAAAGGTTGATTGGAATACCCTATTCACAGGTAAAGGGATGGTTGAAAAACGCAAGGTCATCAAAACTTGGTTTCAGAGAGTCCAGAGCCAACATGTTCCCATTAGTGAGAGGGGCAAGGTTGGTGGGTGCAGGGAGTGCTGGATGGCTAGATATAATGATGCTCTGGTCAAGGTAAGGAAGGAGGCATATGTCAGGTAAACAGACCTGAGATCAAGTGAATCCCGAGAGGTGTGTAAGGGCAGCAAGTGTACAGTCAATGGGGAAATCGGGCCAGAAAAATGTGGACAGGAGATGGCTTTAGAAATACGGTTAAGGAGGCATTGAATAAATTATGCAAATCATTTAATGACAAAATATTTACTAGGGAGAGAATAGGGCCCCTTAAAGATCAGTAAGGCTACCTATGTGTGAAACTACAGAAGATTGGAGGGATACTAAACAAGTATTTCTTCTCAGTATTTAATGTGGAGGAGTTTGCAAGAGCGAGAGAATGAAGAAACATGTAGTGAAACCTTGAAAGTGTCGATATTACAAGGAGGTGTTGAACATTTTAAAACACATAAAGGTGAACTAATCCCTTGGAACTGAGCAGTTGTATCCCAGATATTTGTGGGAAGCTAAGAAAGAGATTGCTCAGCATTTTGCTGATATATTTGTATCATTGATTTCCACAGGTGAGGTGTCAAAAAACTGGAGGGCTGCTAACATAGTGTCATTATTTAAGAAACTAAGGAAAAACAGGTAACCATAGATCGGGTGAGCCTGATGTCAGTGGTGACTAAATTGTTGGAGGGGATTTCGAGGAAAAAGATCGATATGCATTTGGAAAGACAAGGACTGTAGAGGGCTTTGTACCTTGGAGATCACATCCCACTGACTGGGTGGAATTTTTTGAGGAAGTGATGAAGATGATTGCTGATGGTAGGAGAGTGGATGTTGTCTTTATGGAATTCAGTAAGAAAACCAAAATGTTCTACATGGTAGACTGGTTAACAAGGTCAGACTCTCTGGAATCCAAGGAGAGCTCGCCATTTAGATCCAAAATGTTCTTTAATATCGGAGATAGGTTGTGACAGTGGACATTTGCTCATTAAACTTGGAGACCTGTGACCAGTGGCGTGCCACAAAGGCCAATAGTGGGTCCCCTGCCTTTTGTCACTTATACAAATCATTTACATTTGAGTACATGAAGTATGGTCAGTAAGTTTGTAGATAATTCCAAATTTGGTGGTGTAGTCGACAGTGAATAATATCTCTGAGACTATAATGGGACTTTGCTTAGGTGAACCGAGAAGTGGCAGATGGAGTTTATTTTAGTTAAATGTGAGGTGTTGCATTTTGGCAAGACAAATCAAGGCAAGACATGTAATTAGGGTCAATCAAGGAGAACTCCACAGAAATGATCGAATCCCTACAGTGAGGAAACAGCCTATTCGGCCCATCGAGGCTACACCGACCCTCTAAGCAGTATCCCACTGGACAAACCTCTACTCTATCTCTTGGATCCTGCATTTCCCATAACTAATCCACCTCGCCTACACATCCCTGGGTACTTTACGCAATTTAGCATGGCCAATCTACCCTTATCTGTATATCTTTATACTGTCGGAGGAAAACATAACATCCGGAGGAGACTCATGCAGACACGGGGAGAATGTGCAAACTCCACACAGGCAGTCGTTCAAGGATGGAGTTAAACCCAGATCGCTGCGCTCTGAAGCAGCAATGCTAGTCACTGAGCGACTGTGTCACCTTGTGGTGCAGGTTCTCCGTTCCTTGAAAGTGCCGTCACAGGTAGACAGTGCAGTGAAGGAGGCACTCGGTGATCTTCCCTTTTTGGTCCGTGCTTTGAGTCTAAACATTTTCACGACTTGTTGCATCTGTCCAGGACATTGGTTTGGCCACTTTTGTAATACTGCCTTCAATTCTATTCTCCCTGCTGTCGAAAAGATGTTGTCAAATTTGAAAGGGTGCAGAAGAGATTTAAAATAATGTTGCAGCTGTTGGATGGTTAGAGTTACAGGGAGAGTTTGGATAGGCTGGAACTATTTTCAAGTGTTGAGTCTGAGGGGTGACGTTAAAGAGTTTTATAAAATCATGAGGGGCATAGATAAGGTAAACAGTTAACGTCTTTTACCCAGGATAGGCTAGTCCAAAATTAGAAGACAAAGGATTCAGGTGAGAGGAGAAAGATTTAAAAAGGGACGTGAGTGACAACATTTTCACACAGAGACTGCTGTGTGTATGGATTGAACAGCCAAAAGAGGTGGTGGAGGCAGGTACAGTTACACCATTTAAAAGACATTTGGATGGATACATGCATGGGAAGTGTTTAGAGGGAGATGGGCCAGGTGCTGGCAAGGGGGTCGAGATTTATTTAGAATGTTTGGTCGGTAAGGGCGATCAGACTGAAAGGTCTTTTTCCGTGCTGTACATCTCTGAAACTCTATTGCATCTTGAGTGTATGACACAGGAACAGGAAGAGGCTATTCAGCTTCTGAATTCAGTCAGTCAGCTTGTTTGTTCAATTACTGAGAGTAAAATACAAAAATACATCATTCAGATTTTGATGGTGTTTTACAGAAACAGGGGAAAGGCTTTTAGTCAAGAGAAGCTGTAAGGAAAGTGAAGAGGCCATTCAGGCCCTCGACCCCATTCCACAAGAGCAGCAGGTGAGCTCAGAACTATTGGAACCTGTCAGTCAGTAGCAGGAGGAGGACATCTACTTTCGCAAACCTTGGATCAAGAGGCAGTCACACAGCTGCTCAAGACTGGGACACATAACAGGACGCAGTAATTCAACTGCTTGAGACTGTGACACAGGGACAGGAGGGAGTCACTCAGAGCTCGAAACTGGGGCACAGGGAAATCTGGAGGTTGTGAGGCCCCAGCATCCTGTTATGCAAGTACAGCAGGAGGTGACTCACTCCCCACCACTATGGGACACTGGGAGAGAAGGGGAGTTTGCTTGGAACAAACAGAAATATATGAACAGGTTGCATTAGTGGTCCATTCAATCCTGCCCCAACATTTACTATGACCACGGCTGATCTGATTGTGATTCCCTCATTCCATTTTACGGAGACTCCGCTCTCTGCAGCCTCTGCTCCGTTTCTTGGTCATGTTGCAGACTCAGATGCTGCAACAACACTCACCATGACTCATCCAGAAGGATGGATCTAACAGGATAAGTCAGGATTTGAGGGGTCCAATGACAAGAATGAAAACACAACATAATAGGTATTGTCAGATGTTTCGTACTCTCACATTCGCAATCCAACTCGCATAACCAGCCCATCCATTACGTATTCAGGATGTCCAGAGTGAAACTCTATGCAGCCCACACCAATGCTTGATTTATAATCCTGGACTAAATGTTCAGTGTGGGGAGCTGTGCAGTCCGCACTGGGTCATTCATATAAAAACCCAGGCTGTTGCATTGTTTGGTAACACTGTATTAGATCACTGTCCAGTGTGGTGCAAAATGTAACCAATGCTGAAAGTGAAAGAATGTACAGTTCCCATCCATTTACAGCTCCATACCTGTACTGTACCTTGTCAAGGGGTGCTGCGAATATGAAAATCAATGTGAGGAAGAGATATAAATGGAAACAATTTAAATACCTAGAGCTCTGATTAAGGCGCATATCACTCGAGTATTTAAAGTTGAAATAACTGAGATAATATCCAATGAGGTTTTGTGAACGGTACAAAGAATTAAGAGGGGGATGGTGATGGTTGCACTATAAGCCTTCAAATAATCAATGGGAATTATAGGAACAAAATTTCAGGGACACTGGCGAGACTTGCAGGAGCAATAGGGTTGTCATAATAGGTGATTTTAATTTTGCTAACATAGACTGGGACTTCCAGATGAGTTAAGAACTTAGATTGAACGTAATTTGTTAAGTGAGTTCAGGAAAGCTTCCACAAGCAATATTGAGAGGTTCCTATTGGGGAAGGGACAAACTCGACCTACTGTTGGGAAATAAGTTCGGATAGGTGACGGAGGTAAAGTGGACGAGCATTTTGGGAATAGTGACTAGAGCTGTATTAGTTTTAAAATAGTCATGGTAGGGACAAAATTGGTCCACAGAACCAAGTTCTAAGTTGGGGTAAGGCGTATTTTGTTGGAATTAGACAGAGGATTGCAGGGAATGATTGGAGTAGTTTGTTTCGAGGTGAAATGATCCCGGGCAAGTCGGAGGGCTACAAAAGTGAGATAGCTCGAGTTCAAGGTCTATATGTTCCTGTGAGGATGAAGGGAAAGTGAGGCTGGAAGAGCGAACCCTGGATAACAAGAAATATTGAGGCTCTGACCAGAAGAAAATGAGGTGTGGCTGAGGTACAGGCAGCTGGGACCAAGGGAATCTCTGGAGGTACACAGGAGATACAGGAGTTTACTGAAGAAGGAAATCAGCAAGGCGAAAAGAGGGTAAAGATAGCCTTGGCTGAGCAGATTAATCTGAATCCAAATTCAGTATAGGAAAGAAAAAGAACAACCAGAGAGAGAATATGACGCCTTAAAATCTAAAATAGGCGTGCATGTGTAAAACCTCAAGAGATGGGTGAGGTCCTCAATTCCCCTTCTGTGTGTATCATGAAGAAAGACATGAAGACCTGTGACCTTTGGGAGGTTAGTTGTCATATCTTGGTACAGTCCATATCACAGTAGAGGTGCTGATGGACATATTAGAAATCATAAAGTCAGAGAAATCTCTTGATTCTGACCAGAGCACTGCAAGAGGCGAGAGAAGATAGTTAAGGGGCCAAGGACACGGAAGACTGGGCGGTAGCAAATGTGCCCTTATTCAAGAAGGGTTGCAAAGAAAAGCCTGGGAAAGATAGTCCAGTCGGCTTCACATCTGTTTTCGGTAAACTGCTTGAGAAGGCTCGGAGTTTTAAGATATGCATGCATTTGGAAACACAGAGTTTGACTTGGAGCAGTTAGCATAGCTTTGTCCGTGGCAGATCATGCCTTAGAATTTTTGTTAGAGTTTATGAGGAAGCGACCAGGAAGGTTGACAAGGGCAGGGTGGTGGACATAGTCTATATGGATTTCAGTAAGGCCTTTGATAAGGTTCCACATGGTAGGCCTCTCTGGAAGGTTAGATCCCATGGACTCCAAAGTAAACTGGCAAATTGGTGACACAATTGTCTTGACGTTATGAAACAAATGGCTATGGTGGACGTATGCTTGTCGGACTGGAGCCCTGTGACTAGTGGAGCGCCTCAGTGGTCGGTCCTGAACCCATTGCTGTTCGTTATCTTATACCAATGATTTGGACCCGAGTGCACAACGCAAGGTTAGTAAGTTTGCAGATGACTCTAAATTAGGAGGCATCATTTACAATGAGAAACATTTTCAGAAATTGCAGCAGTACCTTGGTCAGCTGCGGAAGCGGGCTCAGAAATAGCAATTTGAGTTTAGTACAGATAAGTACGACATCTTGCATTTTGGAAAGTTAAATCCAGGTAGGAGTTAAATGATCAGTGAGAGGGCCTTAAGGAGTGTAGTGGAACAAAAAGACGTTGGCGATCAGGTGCACGGTTATCTGAAATTTGAGTCACAGATACACAGGACAGTGAAGAAGGCTGTTGGCACACTGGCCTACATCAGGGCATTGAGTATAGAAGTTGGGACATTATGTTGCAGTTGTGCAGGATGTTGGTAAGGCTGCAGTTGGAGTATTGTGTTCAGTTTTGTTCATCTTGCTCGAGAAAGGATATTATTGAATGAGAAAGTGTGTAGAACAAATTTACAACGATGTTTCCTGGGCTAAAGGCTCTAAGTTATACGCAGAGGTTGGACAGGTTAGAACTTATTTCTTTACAGCATAGGAAACTGAGAGGGTTTTATTGAAGTGTAACTCTTATAAAATCATGAGAGGTTTGAGCAAGTTTGCGGATGATACGAAAGTCGGAGGAGTTGTAGACAGTGAGGAAGGATGTGGCAGGTTACAGCGGGATATAGAGAAGCTGCAGAGCTGGGCAGAAAGGTGGCAAATGGAGTTCAATGTAGCTAAGTGTGAGGTGATTCACTTTGGTAAGTGTAACAAAAATATGGGGTACTGGGCTAATGGTCGAATACTTGGTAGTGTGGAAGAGCAGAGGGATCTTGGTGTCCATGTACACAGATCTCTGAAGGTTGCCACCCAGGTAAATAGTGCAGTGAAGAAGGCATATGGCGTACTGGCTTTTATTGGTAGAGGAATTGAGTTCCGCAGTCCTGAGGTCATGCTGCAGTTGTATAAGACTCTGGTGCGGCCGCATCTGGAATATTGTGTGCAGTTTTGGTCGCCATACTATAGGAAGGATGTGGAGGCACTGGAACGGGTGCAGAGGAAGTTTACCAGAATGTTGCCTGGTATGGTAGGAAGATCCTATGAGGAAAGGCTGAGGCACTTGGGGTTGTTTTCATTGGAGAAAAGAAGGTTTAGGGGTGACTTGATAGAGGTGTACAAGATGATTGGGGGTTAGATAGGGTTGACAGTGAGAACCTTTTTCCACGTATGGAGTCAGCTATTACAAGGGGGCATAGCTTTAAATTAAGGGGGGGGTAGATATAGGACTGATGTTAGGGGTAGGTTCTTCACTCAGCGAGTCGTAAGTTCATGGAATGCCCTGCCAGTAGCAGTAGTGGACTCTCCCTCTTTATGGGTATTTAAGCGGGCATTGGATAGGTATATGGAGGATAGTGGGTTAGTGTAGGTTAGGTGGGCTTTGATCGGCGCAACATCGAGGGCCGAAGGGCCTGTACTGCGCTGTATTCTTCTATGTTCTATGTTCTAGGTGTGCATGGGGTGAATACTACAATTTTTTTCCCCTAAGGTTGGGGAATCAAGGACTAGAGGACATCCATTAATGTTTGGAAAGGAAAAAAGTATATAAAAAGGAACCTGAGGGGCAACGTTTTTACACAGAGTGTGGTATGCATACAGACTGAGCTGCCAGTGGAAGTGATTGAGGTGGGTACAATAACAACATTGAAAAGGCATTTGGACAAATACACAGACAGGAAAGGATTAGAGGGATACAGAGCAAGGGCAGGGAAATGGGGTGAGTGTGGATGGACATTTTAGTTGGTATGGACGAGCTGGGCCAAATGGCCAGTCATACTGGCAGTCTCGTGCAGTGGGGGAGACTGAGAAAAAAATGTCATAATAAATATGTTCACAGGATTCAGAATGCTGAAATGAAGACATTTCGATAGTATCATGCAACGCGGGTCAGTATAATAAAGAATTATGAGTGAAAGGCAATGGAGAGTTTTGGATGAGCATTTGTTCTGCAGCTTTGTAACTGGGAGTGAGGACAGCAGAGTCTTTGCCTCACTGGGCAGAATCTAACAAAAAACTGTCTCAGTGACATTTTCTTTGAGTGTGACAGAGGGGTTGTCTGCATGAGGCTGAGCTAGATTCCTGATGCTATCTTACCAAACTCATCTCATTAACTACCCACCCCACTCCATGGTGTCCCTCTCATACAATGCCAGCCCGATTCTCCCACCCATCATGACTGGAGGTACTCAAAATCGCCCGAATGCCCCTGGATATTCCATGACCCCTGATACTGGGGCCACCTTTAAAAGGCCAAGGGGTACACGGTTGAGCTTTCTCAGTTTGGAGCTGCCCTGCACAGTTTACCTCGAGCATGGCAGATAAGGAAATTACATCACGGTTTGTCGACAGGGGCACGGAGGTCCTGGTGGATGAGCTAATACAGAGGGGGACCATTCTCTTCCCAGAGGGATCACTCCACCAGACACACCGAGCATGGTCTGAGCTCACCACCCACCTCAGTGTAGTATCTGCAGTCTGAAGAAATGTCCAGCAAAACAGGACAAGCTTCAATAACTTTCCCCACTCTGTTAGGATAAGGGTCACCATATTCTCTCTGCTCCCTCACACTCACTGTATGTCACACTCACCAGTTCCCGATCAAGGCCCATGCTCTACCACTCTCACTACTGCATACAACACCTTCCCTCTCTTTCTCTCTTGCATCTCTAATGCCCCCCACACAGTTATAGTATATTCTGGAGAAGACCAATTATTGGATTTTCCAGATCATGTTCCAACTTATTCCCAGTTTCAGTAAAGCGACAGTGCCCCAGTGTATGACATGTAAGAGGATGGAGTAGAGTTGTACGTTTTTCAAATCACACACAATTAAAATCCATCATGAGGCCATTCAGTACTTCAAATATGCTCCAACATTCAATACGTTTGGAGGTGATCTGATGTTTTTCTCAGCTCCACGTTACAGGAACTTTCAGTCATTCAACCCCCAGCTTCCTGTTACCAAGCAGATGATTCTCAGAAACTTTTTAACCCATGTTTCTTCTCGCATGTGTTCCGAAGGCATTTCCCATGGGAATAGACTCTCCTAACAATATATTTCATCTGCTTTATAAATTCATACAATAGTCAGCATGCTTTCCACAGAGCAATCAAAAACATGCACTTATTTTATGATTATCGATATCCAATCACAATTAGTTATTCTGGTTATTTCACTTGTCGCACCTTATTGTATTCAGCCAAAGAAAGCTTCCAAACACTTGTCTCAATATAAAATACAATTTCTAGCAGAGAACGTTTTTTATCCTCAGCCGTTATCATGACCGTTATCTCAAATATACCTTTTACCTTGTCATGAATATTTCTCTTGCCCCTTTGTCTGTGAATGATTCTGTGTGTAACAGTTACACAGTCTCCCACTCAGTTGGCTGGATGGTTGGTTTGTGATGCAGAGGGAGGCCACGAGCGCAGGTTCAATTCCCCACACTGATAGAGGTTACCATGAAGGTGATGCTCTCTCAACCTCACCCTATCACCGAAGTGTGGTGACATTCAACGTAAACCACCATGAGTGGTCTATCTAATGAGAGCTCTTTGGGACTCCATTCTATCAATGTTGGCAATTTACTTTTTTTTAACAATTGTTTTTACTGAAAAATAGATTTTTATTATTATATTAAACCAATAATAAAACAACTCAAAAATAACTGAACAAAATTACACCCATGAGCATGTACAGATAAAACAAGTTAAAGTCTCTTAACGGACAGAAGAAATACAAAAATAAACAATACATAATAAATAATTAATACGACATCCAAAACAACAGAATGCTTTTCCTAGCACAGGACGTGTGGGGGAGATACTCAACGAGTATTGTGCGTCAGTATTTACTGTGGAAAAGGATATGGAAGATATAACATGTAGGGAAATAGATGGTGACACCTTGCAAAATGTCCATATTACAGAGGAGGAAGTGCTGGGTGTCTTAAAACGGTTAAATTTGGATAAATCCCCAAGACCTGATTAGGTGTACCCTAGAAATTTGTGGGAAGCTAGAGAAGTGTTTGATGGGCCTCTTGCTGAGATAGTTGTAATACGGATAGTCACTGGTGAGGTGTCGGAAGACTGGAGGTGGCGAACGTGGTGCCACTGTTTAAAAGGGTGGTAAGGACAAGCCAGGGAACTATAGACCAATGAGCCTGACGTTGGTGGTGGTCAAGTTATTGGAGGGAATCCTGAGGGACAGGATGTGCATGTACTTGGAAAGGCAAGGACTGATTAAGGACAGTCAACATGGCTTTGTGCATGGGCAACCATGTCTCACAAACTTGATTGAGTTTTTTGAGGAAGTATCAAAGAGGATTGATAAGGGCAGAGGGATAGATGTGATCCATATGGGCTTCAGTAAGGCGTTCTTCAAGGTTCCCCTTGGGAGGCTGATTAGCAAGGTTAGGTCTCATGGAATACAGGGAGAACTAGCCATTTGGATACAGAACTGGGTCAAAGGTAGAAGACAAAGGGTGGTGGTGGAGGGTTGTTTTTTAGACTGGAGGCCTGTGACCAGTGGAATGGCACAAGGATCGGTTTGGATTCACTACTTTTTGTCATTTACATAAATGACTTGGATGCGAGCATAAGAGGTACAGTTAGTAAGTTTGCTGATGACACCAAAATTGGAGGTACAGTGAACAGCGAAGGGGTCACCTCAGATTACAACAGGATCTTGACAAGATGGACCAATGGGCTGAGAAGTGGCAGATGGAGTTTAATTCAGATAAATGCGAGGTGCTGCATTTTGGGAAAGCAAATCATAGCAGGACTTATACAATTAATGGTAAGGTCCCAGGGAGTTTTGCTGAACAAAGAGACCTTGGAGCGCAGGTTCATAGCTCCTTGAATGTGGATTCGCAAGTAGATACGATAGTGAAGAAAGCGTTTGGTACGCTTTCCTTTATTGGTCAGAGTATTGAGTACAAGAGTTGGGAGGTCATGTTGCAGCTGTATAGGATATTGGTTAGGCCATTGTTGGAATATTGCGTGCAATTCTGCTCTCCTTCCTATCGGAAAAATGTTGAGAAACTTGAAAGGGTTCAGAAAAGATTTATAAGGATTGGAGGATTTGACCTATAGAGAGAGGCTGCAGAGGCTCGGGCTGTTTTCGCTGGAGCTTCGGGTGCTGAGGGATGACATAGTGATTTTCAAAAGTAAGGGGCATGGATAGGGTATATAGGGAAAGTCTTTTCCCTGGGGTCAGTGAGTCAAGAAGTGGAGGGCATAATTTTAAGGTGAGAGGGGTAAGATATGAAAGAGACCTACAGGACAACTATTTCACACAGAGGGTAGTAAATGTATGTAATGAGCTGCCAGGTGAAATGTGGGAGGCTGGTACAAGTGCAACATTTAAGAGGCATTTGCATGAGTATATTTAGGAAGGGTTTGGAGGGTTATGGGCAGTGTGCTGGCAGGTGCGACTAGATTGTAATGGGATATGTGGTCGGCATGGACAGGTTGGACCGAAGGGTCGGGTTCCATGCTCTACATCTCTATGACTCTATGACTTATATTAATCTCTGTTTTTTCGTGCACCATGCTGGTGAGAAAGTCCAAAGGCATATTCTCCATGATGAGCTTACAAAGACCCAACACATCCTGGGAGTTTCAGACATCCAACAAAACAGAATATTATTTCCTAGCACAGAAAGTAGGGATATTTTTTTCCCATGTGCATCTGTGTAAGATTCTCTGGGCAGGCGCAGGAAAAGAGAAACCGTGTCCATCTCCAATTCGGTTCCCAAGACCCACTCAACCACACCGAACACAGAGCTCCAATATATATAATGCCTGCAGCAGGACCACATGCAATTAGTAAGAGTGCCTGTAGTCATTCTGCATTTAGGACATGCCGAAGATAATCCCACACTGAATTTTGAGAGAAAATCTGGTGTCAGATAGACCCTATGAAGAATTTGCAACTGCATGGAATAGGTCCTATTACAGATGAAAATCCTTCGAGCAATTTCACAAATATCCTCCCATGTCTCCAAAGAGATCTGAACCCCCCAACTCTCTCGCACAGACGTCACGAAGCTGCACAGTCTTGTCTGAGAGGACACTCCCCAACAAATGATCGAGGGTACTGACAGAGAGTATATTCTTAGCAATAAGCACCCGCTTCTCTGTATCGGATCTGTAAGAGTCTGTTAAAGTGTGTGTTTTTAAAATCAAATCTCTAATCTTGCAAAAGAACAGAAGAAATCTCTACTAGGTAGTCCATACTTACGAGTTATTTGATCAAATGATATCATTGTTTCTCCCTCAAGTAACACGTGCTGGCTCAGTGGTTTGCACTGCTGACTCACAGCACCAGGGTTTGGTTCCAGTCTTGGGTGTTTGGCTGTGTGTACATAGTATGTTCTCAACTGTGACAGCGTAGGTTTCCTCCTACGGTCACAAAGATGTGCAGTTTAGATGACTTGACCATTGCTAAATCGCTCAAAGTGTTCAAGGATCTGTAAGTTCAGGATAAATACAGAATGGTAGGGGAATAGGTCTGAGTGGGCTACTCTTCAGAGGGTCGAAGTGGACATGCTGGGCCCAAGGGCTTGTATCCACACTGTAGGTATTCTACTAATTCTTAATCACCCAAGCAAGGTATCCCCCTCGCTCCTCACAGTTTAAAACTGGAATCCATTATCCCCGGTTGACAACCTGGTATACCAATTAAAGGGGTAAGAAACATGGTTTTGGCTGTATTGCCCTCAATCTGACGGATTGTTCTTCAAGTTTTAACAGTATTGATAATCATTAGTTTTTGACAATAATCCATAAATGTTGTCATTTTATCTAAGAACAACAGACTAATAAGGCTTCACTTTGCCTGAGAGGGCTCAATTTCTAGCCGTATTGACACCGAGTCCTCAGCGGCCCAGGCACGAACATGGGATAATTAAAACAAGGTTAATTGATTACTTTTAATCTGGGAGATCTAACCCGCCCCCCCCCCCCCCCCCCCCCCCCGCCCACAATCTGTGGGGCAGTTTGTTAGCTTGATAAGGAAGCGCTTATGGTGCCAAATAAAAGAGCTAAACTAGCAATTCTGTTTCCTAAGTAGCTGTCTGGGAAACATCAAAGAAAACATTCACACGGGGTCTAGGAAATGAAGAAGGACATTCATTTTAATAACAGCTATCCGACCTAGCCAGGATATTTGAAATGCCTCCCATCTTTGAAGGTCTTGTTTAGTTTTGTCAAACAAATGGACACAGTTCACGTTAAATAAATGATCAAAGACAAATGTCGTGAATATACTAAAATAGGGAAACCACCTCCATGACCATTTAAAAGGAAACCAGGATTTGGCCTCAGTATTATGTATTTCCCTAAGACCTCCAATAGGCATGGCCTCCAACTTTGTAAAATTAATCTTATCGCCCGGAAAGGCAACAAGTGAATTTATGCATTGCATCACATGAACTACCGAAATTGCGGGATTTGACAAAAAACATAAGACCCTCATCTGCATACAATGTAACCTTACGTGACTTCTATTCCACTTCTGGGTGAGATATGTTGGCATCCCTACGGATGGCCTCCGCCAGTGGCTCAATCCCCAACGTAAACAACAATGGTGAAAGGTGTCAACCTTGTCGGCTGCCTGGAGAAATATTAATATTTCTGGTTGGCACACCATTAGTGAGAACCGCAGCCAGAGGATCGCAGTAAAGGACTCTCACCCACTTGATAAAAACTTTGCGTAGAACAAACCATTCTAATGTACAGAAGAGATCCGGCCACTCAACACAATGAAATGCCTTCTCTCATCTAAAGAGATCAATAATCCCTGGACAGATTGTTGTTGATACCATTGGATCATATTGAGTAAATTCTTAACATTGTAGGAAGATCTGCGGCCCTTTATAAACCCTGTTTGGTCCTCTTTGGCAACGGAAGGCAGCGAAGTTTCCAGCCTTAATCCACGGGTTTCAGACAAGATTTTGAATCAAATATTTAAAAGTGAGATTGGCGTGGAAGAAGCACAATCCTCCAGGGTCTTCCTTTCTGCAGCATCAGAGAGATATGAGCCTCTCTTAAGGATGGAGGGAGGGGTTCGTGACTGTATGAGGGACAGAACATGTTTAATATTTAGCACTGACAATAGGTTTATAAATTATTTATAAAATTCACGACGAAATCTGTCAGGACCGTGCACCTTTTCATTCTGAAGCTGCTTCACACCCTCCTGCGCTGACAATGGTGCATTAAGGCACAACACCTATTCAGGGGTTACTCCTGAAAAATGAAAAATGACTCCATCTTAATCCATCTATCCACATAATGCTCAGTCTGAAATAATTCGGAGACAAATCTCGGACATTAATCTTTTTGGAATTGAAGGTAAGGATCCCAGTACCTTCCTGATTGAGGTAATGGCTTGAGAGGGGCGCTCGTTTTCCTGGCAAGATAGAATAAATGCCTGCCTGGCTTATCACCATGTTCAAACAGCCTTTGTTTTGCAAAAGTAAGTTCCTTCTTGGCTGCCTGTGTGAGCGTGGAATTCACCGTAGACCGATGCATTGTGATCCTCTGCAGCTTAGCCACTGAGGGTCTATCACAGTATGCCCTCTCAGCTGCCCTCAGCTGTGCCTCAAACCAGCGTTCCTGCTCCCCCTTCTGTTGCATCCTAAGGGATAATTATTCCCTTGGCATAAGACTCAGCAATTTCCCATAGAATGGATGGGTTACTGGTTGAATCTGAATTAATGGCTAAGAAAGATCTGAATTCATTACAGAAATACTCAATGAACTAACTAGTCTTAACAATAAAGGGATACATTCGCCAGTGTCTGGAATCTGTTATATTTCCCTGAATCTTTCTCAATAAGTATGGTCAGAAATGGTAATATGTATGGTCAGAAATGGTAATTGTGCAGGATGCCACCGAATCTAAGATTGTTGCAGGGATGGGTAAGAAATCAAACCTGGTGTGGCATTTCTGCGGGTTAAAGAAGATATTAAAAGCCCTACTTGTGAGGTAGATGTGCCTCCAGACATCCACCAGCTCTAGTTCTGCACACAAATCCACCAATTGCTTACATTATAACGAGGGTATTGAGGGACCTTCGGATATTCTGTCCACCGTGGGTTCCATAAGGCAGTTGAAATCTTCTTCTACGATAATGTGCCATGATGCAAGATAACTGAATTTGGAAAATGCATCTTCCAGGATTTTAAGAGGGTGCGCCGGGATGGGGGTGGGGGTTCGCAATTACTATTCAAAATATTGGATTATTTACCATAGTTAAAGGCTTGGGGGATTATGATCCTTCCATGAGTATCAAATACAATGTAGTAATTTAAATGGAAGATTCTTCTTATCCAGTACGGCTTCTCCCCTACTCCTAGTATTAAAAGACGAAAATAAAACCCGTTCAAACCAGCCCTGCGATAACATCAAATGTTCCTTGTCATCGAGGTGCATCTTCTGCAATAGGACAAAATCCACCCTCTCTTTTTTAAGACTAGAAAGTAAGTTTACCTCTTGACTGGGCAATAGTCCCCCTTAATGTTCCAGGTGCAACATTTTAGCATATCATTTCCCAGAACAGCCTGTAGCAACATTTGAACTCGAGAGAGGAAGAACTCGAATTACTGATCATTAATAAACAAAGTCTCATAGAGCTTAAAAACTACACAATCTAAAACTACTACAACTGACAAGCTCTCAAAACTTTCCAAAACTAATATTAAAAAAACCAAAAAAACTAAAAAAATCGATAGGGGAATTTAAAATTTCCACAAAGTTTTCGCTTTATCTGCAGTCAGGCGAGTTCATGGATCCATTAAATGCAATACGGAGAATGGTTGGGTACCAGAAGGAATACTAATTCCCGAGTTCCCTTACTCTTCTCTTGAGAGGTGTTAGACTTGGAAGCAGGTGAGCACTTTGGTGATAGCGATCACAATTCTGTTATGTTTACGTTAGTGATAGAAAGGGATAGGTGCATACCACTGGGCAAGATGTACAGCTGGGGGAAAGGCAATTACGATGCAATTAGGCATGACTTAGGAAGCATAGGAGGGAGAAGGAAACTGAAGGGGATCGGCACATAAGAAATGTGGAGCTTATTCATGGAAAAGCTACCGTGTGTCCTAGATAGGTATGTACCTGTCAGGCAGGGAGGAAGCTGTAGAGCGCGGGAGCCATAGTTTACGAAGGAAATGGAATCTCTGGTCAAGAGGAAGAAGAAGGCTTATTTGAGGATAAGATGTGAAGGCTCAGTTAGGGCGCTTGAGGGTTACAAGGTAGCCAGGAAAGACCTAAAGGGAGAGCTCAGAAGAGCCAGGAGAAGTTGTTGGCGGATAGAATCAGTATAAATCCTAAGGCTTTCTATAGGTATTTAAGGAATAAAAGAATGGCGAGAGTAAGATTAGGGAAATCAAGGGTAGTAGTGGGAAGTTGTGTGTGGAGTCAGAGGGGATAGGGGAAGCACTAAATGAATATTTTTCAACAATATTCACTCTAGAAAATGACAATGTTGCCGAGGAGATTACTGAGATACAGGCTATTCGTCCAGTTGGGATTGAGGTACACAAGGAGGAGGTATTAGAAATCCTGCAGAGTGTGAAAGTAGGTAAGTCTCCTGGGCCCGATGGGATTGATCCTAGGATCCTCTTGGAAGCCAGGGAGGAGATTCCCGAGCCTTTGTCATTGATCTTTAAATCGTCATTGTCTACTGGACAGTGCCAAAAGACTGGAGGAAAACAAATGTGGTTCCCCTGTTCAAGAAGGGGAGTAGAGACAACCCTGGTAATTATAGAACAATGAGCCTTACTTTAGTTGTTGGTGTAGTGTTGGAAAAGATTATAAGAGATAGGATTTATAATTACCTAGGAAAGAATAATTTGATTACGGATAGTCAGCACGGTTTTGTGAAGAGTAGGTCGTGCCTCACGAACTTCATTGAGTTCTTTGAGAAGGTGACCAAACAGGTAGATGAGAGTAAACCGGTTAATGTGGTGTATATGGATTTCAGCAAAGCGTTCGATAAGGAACCCATAGTAGGCTATTGTACAAAATGCGGAGTAATGGGATTGTGGGAAATATAGCAGTATGGATCAGTAATTGGTTTGCTGAAAGAAGACAGAGGATCGTGGTTGATGAGAAATGTTCATCCTGGTGTCAAGTTAGTCGTGGGTCGGTGTTGGGTCCACTGCTGTTCGTTATTTTCATAAACGACCTGGATGTGTGTAGAAGGTTAGGTTAATAAATTTGCAGATGACACTAAGATCAGTGGAGTTGTGGATAGTGAGTAAAGATGTCATAGGTTACAGAGAGACATAGATAAGCTGCAAAGCTGGGCTGAGAGGTGGCAAATGGAGTTTAATGCGGACAAGTGTGAGGTGATTCACTTTGGTCAGAGTAACCATAATGCAAAGTACTGGGCTAATGGTGAGATTCTTGGTAGTGTAGATGAGCAGAGAGATCTCGGTGTCCAGGCACACAGATGTTTGAAAGTTGCCACCCAGGTTGACAGGGTTGTTAAGAAGGCATACAGTGTTTTAGCTTTTATTAATAGAGGGATCAAGTTCCGGAACCATGGAGTTATGCTATAGCTGTACAAAACTTGAGTGCGGCTGCACTTGGAGTATTGTGTACCTTTCTGGTCACCGCACTATAAGAAGGATGTGGAAGCTTTGGAAATGGTGCAGAGAAGATTTACTAGGATGTTGCCTGGTATGGAGGGAAGGTTTTACGAGGAAAGGTTGAGGGACTTGAGGCTGTTTACGTTAGAGAGCAGAAGGTTGGGATGTGACTTAATAGAGACATATAAGATAATCAGAGGGTTAGATAGGGTGAGCCTTTGTCCAAGAATGGTGACGGCGAAGATGAGGGGAAATAGCTTTAAATTGAGGGGTGATAGATATGGGACAGATGTCAGAGGTAGTGTCTTTACTCAGTGCGTAGTAAGGGTATGGAATGCTTTGCCTGCTTTGCCCAGTAGTAGATTCGCCAACTTTAAGTACATTTAAGTCGTCATTGGACAAGCATATGGATGTACATGGAAGCGTAGGTTAGATGGGCTTCAGATTGGTATGACAGGTTGGCACAACATCGAGACCCGAAGGGCCTGTACTGCGCTGTAATGTCTTATGTTCTATACCATCAAAAGATTTTTTTCTGAATCACCACCGCCGAAACATTCCAAAAGGACATAATCCTGTAGCCCGTGAATTAAAGGAATTGGATCTTTCCGGTGGGTTCTGGAAGCTTCCATTAGTCATTGTTTATCCCCATAACTATGTAACCGCACGTGGACAAGGCGAGAGAGCTGGTCTGAGCCTGACCTGTGCACCTTAACCCAATGAACTGTCGCAGTCTTCACCCGTCTCTCTTCAGTTTCGAAGTGAAGGAATCGCTGCAGCCAGTTCTCAAAAAAAGACTCACTGGCTGACCACCTGCTGTCTGGGCCAGCAGACCGACCATGTGAACATTCATCATCCTGCCCCTGTTCTCAAGGTTGTCATCATGTTCAATTAAGATACGGATCTGTTTTTCAACGGTGAAGATCCTCTCTTGTGAGGAATGTATCGCAGACTCTGTCATGCAGTTCGGCGCTTGACATCGTCCATTTTGTTTCCAAGGCTGTCAAGTTGCTGCTCATGTTTTTGGAGCACGTCTGAGAGTGGTAGTGGTTCTAGCCTCTGCTGAACCCTTCTTCCATCATAGCTTCAATCATTTCAAATAACTTGGTGAACTCAGTGACCAAGGCCTGGTGAGTAACTGGGTACATGGAACGAGCACAGTGTGTTGCAGTTACAGCCTCAGGCATGCTCGATGCTTCTGATGGCTGCACCACTTGTTGGTACTGACTCGATCTTTTCCCGTGTTTTGTCATTTCCACTTGACAAACCAGGATCAGTAAAGATTCTATCACTCTTTTAGGGTTGAATTTTAAGTTAACTGCTGGGGTGGAGTGGGTTAGGGAACGACTTTACCCGTGCTGTGATGCAGAGCCCAACAAAGCAGACCTTCCAGATCGCCACTATCTTGGATTCCCCCTTAACATTTCATCAATATTATCATTTCGGTTTGCATTATATTCCTGGATTTTCTGGAGCAGTGTGATTTTGTATCACTGTCTACATTTTCCCCTACACTGCAAATTGCTGCGCATTCCTCGATAATCCTTGACTCTGTTGTTACTTATGAACTTCTGTCTGTGCCTCAAAATATTCAATATCTCTTCCTCCAAAGCTCTGCGGGGAAGAGAGTTCCAAATACTCTCACCACTGAGAAAACAAAAGTTAACCTCAACTGTATGTGAGATCATTTTTGTCTCCTTACCTGAGAAAGGATATAATTAATTTGGAAGCAGTTCGGAGATGTTTCACTTCATGTATTCCAGGAATGATGGTCTTATATTATGAAAGCTTTAACAGGTTACTCTTGGAATGAGAGGTGATCTTATTGAAACATACAAAACCTAGAGGAGAGTGGATCAGATAGATACCCACTGGGTGTTTGTATCGTCCAAACTTCTTGTTGTTTTTATTGAATCTCTGCAGTGTGAAAGCAGGACATTCCGTCCATCAAGTCCACATTGACCCTCGGAACAGTATCCCCCCCGGACCCGCCCCCCTATTCTATCCATGTAACCCTGCATTTCCCAGCACTGACCTATCTAACCTACACATCGCTGGGCACTATGGGCAATTTAGCATGGCTAATCCACTCTAAGCTGCATATCTTTGGACTGAGGGAGGAAACTGGAACACTGGTAGGAAACCCACACAGACATGGGATGAATGTTCAAAATTCAAATAGAGGGTTGCCAGAGGTTGGAATTGAACGCAGCTCCTTGGCGATGGGAGGTAGCAGTGCTAACCACAGATCCACTATGTGCATCCGTTAGTTTTATTAGTTACTTGTGGCTGACTTAAGAAATCTGCCTGACTTGTTCCTGTCACTGAACCTCACCCAGTCTGAGACCTTTATCATCGGACATATTACCAACCTGGTTACATTTAAAATTTGTTGTGAGCAGTGGAAGAGTGTGACTATGAAAGGAAAGAGTGACACTCTCCATCCTCAATCACAACTGGAGTGAGAAAAAAAATCACGAAGTGGTATTTCATTCCAGTGGGAATTCTCTTTCCCCGAATTTGGGATGGCCAGATATTTATATTATACCAAGGCCGGCTTTGTCTCTAGACAGGTGAATCAGAGATAATGGTGCATGGAGAGCAAAGTGCAACTGGGACCACAATGGGATGAGCCACGACCGTATTTACTGGTGAAGTCGTGTCAAAGGGCCGAATGGCCCACTCGTGTTCCTCAGCCCTGTGTTCTGATGTTCCATTCAGACCTTCGGACCTGCTACACAGGGCAGATCGAGGCCACTCCGATGGTGAGTTGCAGTTGCGGAAATGTACGTGGAAAATGCAGGCTGGGCCAGAAAGTGCCCACACCACTCCCCCCCCCGCCCCCCCGCCCACAATCCCTGCTTCCAGGCTTCCCCTCCCTGTAAATTCTGCTCCAGATGAGGAACATATTGCTGCCCCAGATATTCTGGGAATACAACCCCATACCCCCCACGCAAGGTTAAAACAACAAATCCTTTGCCCTCACTGAATGCAACATTTTACTACATGATTTCCAGGAAAATAACCCGTTACTTTCCAAAAGCATAGCATGTGAAATGAATAAATTGGAACAGGAGTAGGTCAATCGGCCCCTCAAGCTAACCCTGTCATTTAATAAGAACATGGCTGATCTACTCCAGGGCTCAACTCCACTCTCATGCCGACTCCTTTTATCCCTCCACACCTCTCTGGGTCAGGGAATTCCAGACATTCACTACCTTCTGAGAGAAGACATCGGTTTGCATCTCAGATTGAAATCGATGTTCCTGATTCGAAATCTATACCCTCGAGTTCGACACTTTGCCCAAGAATGGAAACAACTTCTCAACATCTAATTTCTCAAGCCCCTACTGTGTCTTGTATGTTTCTGCAGTATCACTCATCATTCATTTTAACCCAATGAATGATTGCCTCACCATTTTAGAGATTCTCTACAAATAAACCCTTTCATCGCAGGAAAATTCCTAATGTACCAACATAGTTACTTGCTGCCCAGGAAGACTTCAAACCCTTTGTACTACTCCTTTTCTGGAAGTCTTCTCCATTAAATAACAGCCTGCCTTTGATTCTCAGTGTCATCCTCAAACTCGGATGTATATTGCACTCAGCTTCCTACTTAAGGCTATCAGTATAGATTGTAAATAACTGATGCCATCAGACTGATATTTGTGGTACTCCAGCATATACACATTTATCATAAAGATCCATTAATCCTGACTCTTCGATTTCTGTGTTAACCAATTATCATCCCATGTTAATACAGTATCCGACATCCTAGAGCTTCTGTTTTGTGTAAGAACTTCCATTTTGTAATACCTTGTGGAAAATCTCTGGAAAGTTTTGTGTCTACTAGATCCCCTTTATCAAGTCTGCTTGTTACATTTTCAGGCATCTCCAGAAGTATTTTGCTTGCTTTTACGGGCAAAATATAATTTCCCTTTCACAGACCCACACTGACGCTGCTATAAGCTTTTCTAAATGTCCTTGCTGGGCAAGTTTTCCAAACTATACTAGTCCCATCTGCTTTCCTTTGACCCATATGCCTCTAAGTGTTTCCCAGTCATATATTTGTCCAAATGATGTTAAATGTTGCAGCTGTACACGGAATCTACCACTCTTCCTCTGGCAGCCCATTCCATACCCACACCACAGTCTGCGAAGAAACGTTGTCCCTTCGTCCCTTTTAAATATTCACTCTAACTCCTTAAACCCATCCTCTCTATGCTTGAACCCCCCCCCCCCCCCCCCCTCCAGCCCATGGAAAACATCTTGACTATTCACACTATCCATTCCTCTCATGGTTTTATAAGCTTCTACAATGTCAGCCCGCAACCTTCCACACTCTGTCTGATACTAACTTCAAGAACAAGCATTTAAAGATAAGCACTGCAAATTTGAAGCGATATTAAACATCACAGGTTACCAATACTCAGCCCAATCTACATACTGTTATTTGTTTTTCTCCATGTTACAACACTAAGGCGACATGAAACGCTTACTAGTGCCATAAGAAGTTAAGCATTTGGATTCCTTTGTCTAAAGGGGATGATGATCACTACAGTGAAAACGTATCTGTGGCCATATCTATATAATACCATATGGTCAACATTCTCCCTCCTGGCCTCCCTGTGCCTGTGTGTGGTTATGTCTTCTTTATCTTGCAATCAATAGAGAGAACCCCTTTCCCCCATTTACACCTTAATTTAAACCCCTTTTACAGAATCTTCTCATTCAACACTGCTAAAAGCCCTTTTATCTTTTGCCACACCCTCCTTTCCCTCCCACCCATTCCCCACTTCTGGCAAGGGATTAAAAGACCATTTTGCAATTGTATTCAGTTTTGAAGAAGTGTTACACTGGACTGGAAGCGTTAACTCTGTTTCTCTCTGCAGATGCTGACAGATCTGCTGAGTGTCTCCAGAAATGAATAGGCACAGAAAAAAATTCAATTAAACAAATAACTATGGATACTGGAAATGAGAGTACAAAAATGCTGGAGATATTGGGAGCTTTATAGAAGATTCACTGGGCCTGAAAGTTTAACTCTGCATTCACTCCAGAAAATGGTGCAACACCTTTAGCAATTTCTTCAGCAATTTCTGTTTTTGAACAATTTCCAATGACGTATGTCAAAGATGCCCAAACATCTTGTCCAAGATGGAGCGCCGTACACTGGGAACTGAACAATAACGCATGGTGCAGAAGTTCGTTGACTCTGAAATTGCATAAGGTTGGCATCACTGACACTACAGAGCTCTGAATCATGGTCAGGAAGAAAAACAGGGAAACACGTTCACTTCAAATACAGAAGATGGCATTATGGAAAGGAGAAGATTCAGATTAGCACCTTAAATTGATTGAGTTTATGCAACAAATTGGAGGCGAGGCACCAAGGAAATTCTCCAGCAAAATGACAATATGAAAATGAAAGTATTTCCGCATCAGAAACCAGAGTAGGTCACTGAGTACAGGGATGATGGGTGAATGTGTATCGTTGTGAAATTGGGAACAGTCAGTAGAATTGAAATGTAAATAATGCAGCTAAAACCGGGTTATCATCTGATGCTGTAGATCTCAACAGCAGAAGAAGCAGAGTTGTATTCAATGACAATCTGTAACATTTTGCCGACGATTCTTCATCAGTCTACCATTACCATCAAGCCGATCCATGGTTCACTGACGAGTGTGGGTGAACATGCCAGGGTCAGAATCACTTGCACCAAAGCCTGATGATAACCCATTAATGCGACCACACTTGACTGGTTACACTCCAAAGAGCAGGACTAACATCTGATACAGAGGGAGAAAACATACCAAGACTAAGAAATCAGATCTAAGCTCTGTCGGCCTGTCAAGTCCATGCATAAATGTCGATGGACCATTAAACAACTTACTGGAAGAGAGGATTCCACAAATATCCTCACCCTAAATAATGGAACAGCCCTGTACATTAGTGTAAAAGATGCAGTATCTGCACCACCCTTAGCCAGAAGTGTTGAGTCGATTATCCACCTCACCCTCACCATGATGCCCACAGAATCACAGATGCCCGTCTTCAACCAATTCAATTCACTGCACGTGACATGAAAAAACAGCTGGACACTGTAGATACGACTAATGCAGTGGGCCCTGACGCCATTCCTACAATAGGACTGAAGACCTGTGCTGCACAACAAGCCGCGTCCCTGGGGAAACTGTTTCATTCGAGCTCCAACTCCGACTTCTCCCTGTCAATGTGGAAAATTACTCAACTATATCTAATCCGCTAAGAGGAGGATTACTGCAAGCTGACTCTTTACTTGTCCTTCAGTCCCATCACGACAGTTAAATTGGTTGGAGTTCCATTTGACAGAGATGCCAAGCAACACAGAAATAATCTGCTCAGTGTGGTTTCCAATAGGTCCCCATGTGGAGATGGTGCTGTTGTGGAAATGTCACTGGATTACTAACCCAGGCCAGGCTAATGCTCTGGCAGCTGGTGCAAATTAAAAACAATTAATAAAATATCAAGATCTAAAATCTGGTGTCAGTAATATTGATCTTGTGTTCAATATCAGTTGCAAAACTTCGATTTCCTTCCCCAATGTACTTTCAGGAAGTGAATCTCCCGTGCTTTCCTGGTCGGGCCTAAAAGTGACTCCAGACACACAGACATGTGATCAACTCTTCAATGGTCTCTGAATCGGCCAAGCAAGACACCCAATTATATCAAACTGCACTGAGGTCTTAAATGATAAGCCCGTACCGAACATCAGGCCCCAGCCTCGTTAGTAGAAAAGGGAATGGGAAACACAATCCTGTCGACCTTGCAGAGACCGCTTTCCTAACAGTTGAGAGCTTGTGACAATATTTGCAGAGCTTTCCCACACACTGCACAGAAACATTGTGACTGGAGCAGGTCAGACAACACATTAAGATTTCCCTGTGCCAGTTAATGGCCGAACATCTCCTCAGTGCAGTTTTCCCCATACAATGATCATATCCCTTAATATGTTTAAACATTGTGAAATATAAAATGAGAACTGCTGTAGTGCCTTCAGCCCATCAGTTTTGCTTCTCCATTCAATATACAGGCAGGTCTCCGATAACACATGTTGATTAAATACAATTTGTCTTCAATGTGATTTTTGAATCTTTTTTCTATAAAGTGAATTCCCGTTCACTGTGACGCGATTCCTTTCCCAGGAACCAGCTGAACAGCAAAACCCTGCCTCAAGATCCTCTCCCTGCAAAATGTACAAACAATGTGGTCAGCTAAAACAGGAATGCAATGCACTCAGGAAGCCTTGAAACTGAGGCGGAAACTGAAAATTGTAGACTACATTTAGAAAGAACTTTATTTCAAACTGTGGAGAGAATCTTGAGGAGACCTGGAATTCTCCATCGGCATCACGTGGTTATTCAGCCCCCACGTGCTTTCTGGTGAAAGGTACAGTTCTCCAGTGAGTGACTGTAGTGTGAAAGTGTTATATTTATGGCACTGTTCCATTACAACATGTCATTTAAAGATTTATTTAGACTGAACTAGTGTGTGTGTTAGGCTAAACTTAATATTTGGTTTTTACTGATACATTTTGGGGTTCTCCCCTTACCCTCTTTTTTACATAGACCCCATTATTAATATTGCATGATTTTCGACAACGCAGTGTTGCTCAGAAACACAGTTACCGTGTTATTGGAGAACAACCTGGACTGATTGCTGATCTGCTATCTTCACACCGTACTCCTGCTCTATCCCTATCCCTTTAATTTCCAGAAATCCCTATTTATATTCAGCGGCATGACTTCCACAGCCTGATCTGGGAGAGAGTACCCCTGGTTCCCCAGTCTCAGAGTGCAGACATTTATTCTTACCTCAATGCAAAGCGGCCGGTCCATACCTGATACTGTGGCCCCTTGCTTTAGATATCCGAGCCAGGGGAATTACCATCCCTGCTTCCAATCTGTCTCGCCCAATCAGAGTGTTGTATATTTCACTGAGATCTCCACTCATTTTCCTAAACCGCATGGACCACAAGTCCAGTCTCCCCAAACTCAGATCCCGTAACAAGTCTATCATCCCAGAGATCAGTCTGGTCATCGTTTACTGCTCTCTCTCAGTGTCAGCTTTGTCCTCTATTCGGAACAGAGACCAAAACTGCACACAATGCTGCACAATGTTCTAGATAGTGTCTCACCAAGGCCCTGTTCAGCTGCAGTAAAATACTCTTACTCCTGCACTCAAATCCCCCAGAAATGAAGGTGAATATAACATTTATCTTCCTCCCTACTTGCTGCTCCTGAAATATTGCTTTCTGTGACTGGTGTACATGGAGATCCAGACTCTTTCAATGTTACAGCTCCCCACTTGTTGCGTCTATATACACTGGTCAGCGTGCCAATGTCATTCCCAGTATTGACTCCTGGATTCAGAACTCACTGCCTTACATGGACTCGGGGGCTGCACAGAAATAAACAAAAATGCAGCTTAAGTTCCTTTATAGAGCAACATTTTTGAACCACTCCCTTTTCAAATGATAGGCTGCCATTCTATTGTTCCCATCAAAGTACACAACATCTCATCTCTCCTGTTGCTCTCCATCCGCCACGTATTTGCCCAGTCATTTCACTTGTCCCAGTCACCTTGGAGCTTTTTTACATCCTCCTCACCCACTCACAAGCTGACATTGTTTAGTGCTGTCAGCAAACTTGGGAATATTGCATTTGAGACACTCAACCAAATATATGATTGGTATTGGCAATAGCTGGTGCGCAAGACACGATCCTTGCTATATATCCCTAGCCTTCCATTTTTTAAAAAAACAACGTTGTTTTATTCCTACTTACTGTTTCCTGCCAGCTCTGTCCTTCGAGAACCATGTCCATGTATTCGCTCTAGTCCAACAGGATTCGAATTTACACAACAGGCTTGGGCCTTTATCAAAAATCTTTCTGAAATCCCACTAGTATTGCATTGATATCTTCCATATAATTTTGCTAAAAGCCACTTTCTCAAATATGATTCCTATTTCATGAATCTCTGTTGACTTTGTCTATGCCCATTAATTTCAGTCCGATACTTTCTCTAAACTGTTTAGTTGCTAATTTAATTCTATTCCCTTTTTCTCACCAGACTAAAGTTCTCTCGTATTGCTAGGCAGTTTTCTTTTTTGTTTTGCTTTCTTCTGTGAAGGCATAACTGAAGTATTTGCCCCATAGTTCTGCTATTTCCCGGTCCTCAATTATCTGGTATCAAACTGTAGGAAAGCTGCACCTTTTTTCCCCTAATTTTGCCATTGACATATTTTCAGAATATATTACAAGTTCTGCGTAAAAAAATTGTTAAGATATTGTTCAGAAACCTATCAATTCCTATTTTAAGGTACTCAGTGATTGGCCTTCCACAGCCATACAATCAGAGAAGCAAAGACTCTGTACTATCAGAAATACAGCACGGTCTACATTAGACCTGAATGGAAATGTCTTACAGGAGCATGGAAATCAGGCAGAGAAAGGGAGCTTTCTTTCCTTTTGTTCTTCCCTCACGGGATGTGTGCAGCCCTGCTCAGGCCAGCATGTTATGCTGAACTTGAACTGAGTGGCTGATTCAGCTGTTGCACAGGATAATAAAGTGTAAACCACATTGCTGTGGGTTTGCAGTCACACAGAGACCTGAACATGGAAGGATAACCCATTGCCTTCTCTAAAGCAAATAGATATGCTTCTGTTGAAAACTAGTGGTGATGACTTCATTTGCATTCCATCAACTTCCTTCATGAGATACCAACAGATTATTATTCTGTGCCGTTTGATTATGAGTCAATGACTTGATCACCATGCACTGTCTGTCCATCTGACAGATTCTGTGGAAAGGACAAACTAACCATCTCAAGTGAAAATATATTGTGACGTAAGCATAGTTAGAAGGGACTTGAAACGGTTATACCTGGATCTACCAAAGGCACAAACGATGGATTATTCAGCAGTTGCATTGAGGCTGAGAAGGTAACTGAAATATCCTGATAGTGGCCTTGGGCAGGATTAGTGAGTGGGGAGAATATGTAGCAATGTAAATATGAGTGAAGAAAAAAGATCATGGATATTAGGAACAGTCTGGTTTCTCCTTGCATATTGTTGAGTAAGTTGTGAATAGTAATTTGCTTGTTATAATCAGTAAGGAATAAAATTTTTGACTGGATCTGAAAATGATGACTTCCAAATTTTAAAATTTGAATATGAATAGCAATTCAGTTCAACTCAGTTTAATGATCATATGGAATGACTGACCAGGAACACCAACTATAGCAAGGATGGGACAATAACCACCTTGAATATTCCAAAGGATATCTTGACGCGTGATGCTAATGATATCCAAGGCTGAGAAAGGTAGAAAAGACCCCAGGATAAACTCCTGTCTGTTATTGTAATATTCCAGTCTAATGTTCTCAGATTCTGATCCATTAATGGAACATCCCAGTCTAATGTCCTCAGATTCTGATCTCTCCTCCCCCTGTCTCTCGAGCTGCTGATCCCTGTTAGTCCAGTCATTGATGCTCCCGCCCATACGGGGATAACACATTGAACCGAGTCCTTAATTAATAGAAGAGGCAAACGCTCCAGTGACACATCTCGGATCCACGGAGACTGACATCAATCACAGTCACTGAACAAATAGCTCCAGCCAACACCTTTAAATTCAATATTGTTTTATTCTGATTCAAACTGTCATTTTCTGGATGGGCTATGTGAGGGTGACTGATGGAACAAATCTTGAGGCCGGTTGATCAATTGAGTGTAACCATTCAAACTGTCTTGGATGCAGGAGAAATGACATAAGTTTATCAGAACATAAACGTGCGTCTCTGATTATAAATGGAAACATACATCCTGGAACTATTGATCAAGCATCATAATTTCAATAAAGCATTGAGACAATTTTTATAGTTCATGATTTGAGGCGAATGTGTGTCTGAGAAACGTGGGGTTGTAACAGACAAATGGCATGGATATGTTAACAGAGAATTGAAAGTGACAAATGCAATTCAGATTGTTAATCCAGGTTCAGAGAGAGGCAGATGAGGCCTGTGTTATTGATGTTAACGATGTTCGTGAACTGTGATGAAATGTCATTTACTGGACTCAATTACAGTGTGATTATGGCATTGTGGAGGAGACAGAAAACAGAGAGAATTGTGGGACATGGCAGTTCAGACTGGAGGGAGGGACAATAATATTCCTCAGTTATAAATATTGAAATGTTACTCTTTATAACTCATATGAAGAACAGATTCAAGGATACATCTAAAGTGAGGAATGAGGAGTAACATCACAAAATACGGGGACAATATGATTTTCTGTCCGTACTAAACTATGGGAAGTACAAATAAATAAGATACACTCATGATATTGAGCTACAAAAATTGAAATGTGTATTACAAAACCACGGAAGCGGTGTGTAATCTTTATCAATCATTATTTGGCTCACAGCTGAGATGTTGATTTCCCTTCTGTCAGTGATCCACCTCATTGAGATTCTCTGGCGCAGTATCTCAGTATTGAGGGGGTTCTCAGTTCCTGCTGCTGTTCACCCAGTCTATTTAAATTAAATCATCTTCTCACTGTAGAGAAATAAAATCACTTGGCCGTTTGGACTCTGTTTAACTGTCAGCAATTCAGCTCTGTGATATTATTGGCGATAAATGCTATGGGACCACAGCCAGTATCCACACAGTGCTCAAACGGTATGGTAATAGATAAAGACCTTGCAGTCCATGAGAATTTCTCAATTAAACTTCAATTTTCTGTCTGTTCCTGTCTATCTCCCCTCATGCTGTCTTCTGATCTATCCAACTCACCCTCGTTTAACATCCCTCCAATCACTCCCTGTTTCCACATTGTGCAGTTGTACAGCTTGTTGTTGTGGCCATTTTGGAGAAATGGATAGAGCATGGAAAGGACTGATCGTTGAAGGGTCCGGGGTTTAGATGCTTCAATAAGAACAAGGAAGGTACTAACAGTGGGACGGGGGTGGGTTTCGGGTGGGGGAGGGTGAGGTGTCATTGAAAATCAAAGACAGCATCACGTTGGTAGAAAGGGTGCTTGATAAGGACTCGTCTAGTGAGGTCGTATGGGAAGAGGTTAGAAACAAAAATGGAGAGGTCACCCTGTTGAAAGTTCTCTATTGCCCTCTGAAAAGTTCCAGAGATGTAGAAGAAAGGATTACAAAGCTGATACTCGATAGGAGCGAAAATAACAGAGTAGTTTTTATGGAAGAATTTAACTTTCCAAATATTGACTGGAAATGCTCCAGTTCAATTACTTTATATGGGTCAGTCTTTGTCCAATGTGTGCACAATGGTTTCCTGACACAGTATGTAGATAGGCCAACAAGATACAAGGCCAAATTGGATTTGGTACTCAGTAATGAACCAGACCAGGTGTTAGATTTGGAGGTAGGTGAACACTTTGCTGATAGTGACCATAATTCAGTTATGTTTACCTTAGCGATGGAAAGGGACAGGTGTATACCGCAAGACAAGAGTTATAGCTGGGGGAAAGGCAATTATGATGCGGTTAGGAAAGGTTTTAGGATGCATCGGATGAGGAAGGAAATTGCAGAGGATGGGTACAATTTAAGTGTGGAGCTTTTTCAAACAACAGCTACTGTGTGTCCTTGATAAGTTTATACATGTCAGGAAAGGAGCAAGTGGTCGAGTGAGGCTGTTGTGGTTTCCTGAAGGAGTTGAATCGCTTGTCAGGAGGAAAATGGAGGCTTATGTAAAGATGAAACGTGAAGGCTCAGTTCGGATGCTTGACAATTACAAGTCAGCCTGGAAGGACTTTAAAACAGAGTTAAGAATAGCCAGGAGAGAGCATGAGAAGTCTTTGCCAAGTAGGATTGTGGAAAACCCGCAAGCTTTCTATCAGTACGTCATGAATAAAAGAATGACCAAATGAAGATTAATGACAATTAAGGACAGCAGTGTAAAGTTGTGTGTGGAGTCTGAGGAGATAGGACAGGCTGTAAATTAATATTTGAATCAGTATTCATAATGGAAAAAGAAAATGCTGTCGAGGCCAATACTGAGATACAGGCTATTAGGCTAGATGGGATTGAAGTTCGTAAAGTGGAGATGTTAGCAGTTCTGGAGAGTGTGAAAATAGATACGTCCCCTGGCCAAGATGGGATTTATCCTAGGATTCTCTGAGAAGCTAGGAAGGAGTTTATGCAACCATCTGTTCGGATTTTTGCATCGCCATTGTCTACAGGAATAGAGCCAGAAGACTGGAGGACAGCAAATGTGGCCCTTTTTTCAAGGAATGGAGAAGAGACAACCCTGCTAATTATATACCTGTCTTACTTTGATTGTGGGTAAAGTATTGGAAAGGATTATAAGAGATAGGATTTAGCATCATCTAGAAAGGAATCATTTGATTAGGAATAGTCAACAAGGTTTTGTGAAAGGTATGTCATGCCTCACAAATCTTACCGAGTTCATTGAGAAGGTAACCAAACAGGTGGATGAGGGTAAAGTGAGGTATGTGGATTTCAGTGAAGCATTTGATAAGGGCCCTTATGGTAGGCTATTTAAGAAAATATGGAGAGTGTGGTGTTGAAAAAGCCGAACAGATGAGGTGGCGTCCAAGATGCATGCAAGTTGATGTTTCTCTTGTTAGCCTTTCATCAGGAATCAGTTTTCTGGTCTGCAGCATCTGCAGTATTCATTTTCTCCTCGGTCCTCGGATGTTGCCTGACCTGCTGTGCGTTTCCAGCGCAACAATCTCGACTCTGATCTCAAACATCTGCAGTCCTTACTTTCTCCCAGAAAATATGGAGACGTGAAATTGTGGGCGATTTAGCGTTTGGATCACAAATCGGCTAGCTGAAAGCAGATGGAAGGTGATAGTTGATGGGGAATGTTCATCCTGGATTTCAGTCGCTAGTGGTATACTGCAAGGATCTGCTTTGGAGTGACTGTTGTTTGTCCTTTTGAATGACCTTAATGAATGTATAGAAGGATGAGTTAGTAAATTTACGGTTCACAGTAAGGTCGGTGGATCTGTCGGCAGTGCTGAAGGATATTGTAGGAACTGAGCTGTAATATTCTATGTGCATGGACCTACAATGGGCTAAATAGCTTCCGTCTGTGATGTAACGATTCTGAGGTACTCTGACCACAATAAAAGCTTTAGGTGCCTGGAGAGACAAGCTGGTCCACTAAAGGACACACACTGCGCAGTCATCTATCATCTCTTCCTGTTCTCTGATATGCAGCAGCCTCAAAATATCTTTCCAAACAAAATAGATTGATTCAAATTCAAGCAGTCAGGAGAACGTTCACTCGAGGGGATTGCCGTCAGAGGATTCAATGAATAATAAGATTTCAGAATAACACAAAAAATAAAGCAATATCACAGCAGCATAATAATTGGCAGCAGAGTAAAACTTACAGTTCCAAATATTTCCAAGTTCAGCGTTGTGTTCAGTTTTGCTCACCTTGCTGTAGGAAGGATGGTATTAAACTGGAACTTTACAAGGATGTTGCCAGGACTCAAGGATCTGAGTCATAGGGAGAGATTGGATAAGTTGGGACATATCTCTTTAGAGTGCAGGAGACTGAGGGGAGTAAAGTGCTTCGAAAAGCTCGTCATGGCCCACATCAATTCCAGTCTCCCAGCCTGCCTCGATCGCCTACAATTTTCCTACCCATGGAATGGGTCCATAGCGGGTGCCATATCCCTGGAACATCTGGACAACAAGGACACCCACGTCCGATCCCTGCTCATTGACTATAGGGTCACCTTCAACACCAATATTCCCTTCAGAATAATCGCAAAACTCCCTGACCTTAGTCTTGGCTCCGCCCTCTGAAATTGGATCTTCAGCTTTCGGACCCACAGTACACAATCAGTGAAAATAGGTAAGTGTGTCTCTTCTATGATAACATTCAACAGTGAAATCCCAAAGGATGTGTCCTCAGCCCCCTACTATACTCCCTGTACACCCACGATTGTGTTGCCAAATTTTGAACGAATGCCATCTACGTGTTCACTGATGACACCATCATAGTCGGACAGGTATGTAATGATGGTAAGTCAAAATACAGAACGGAAATAGAGGACTTTGTGATGTGCTGCACTGAGACCATCCTCTAATTCAACATTGGCAGAACTAACCAATTGATCCATGCCTTCAGAAAGAAATGAGGAGAACATGCCCCCATCTGGATCAATGGAACTGAAGTTGAAAGAATGGAAAGCATTAAGTTGCTTGGAGTGACGATAACCGACCTCCCATGTAGATATGACAGCTGAGATGGCACAAGAACGCCTCTTCTTTCTCTGGCAGCTCAGGAGATTTGACATGTCCACAAGGACCCTCACCAATTTCTACAAATGCACCACTGACAGCAAAGTATCTGGGTGCATAATGACCTGGTGTGGCCACAGCCGTGCGCAGGACAGTAAGTGAAATGACAGAGGTTGTGTGCACAGCCCCTGCCATCACGGAAACCAACGTCCTATCCATTGTCTCCATTTACACATCTCATTGCCGCGGAAAGGCTGACAACATTATCAAAGACCCATCGCACCCTGGATCTCCTACAATCTCTTCCATCAGGCAGACACTACAGAATCTTGAACACACAAACCAGCGGCTCATGAACAGCATCTTCCCAGCCATTATTAAACTAATGAATGGACTCTCTAACTTCAAATAATGCTGATCTTGCTCACATTGATGTTGCCTATTGCATGCCCTTTCTGGTGTAGCCTTTATGCCTCAGTCTAAGTTTTTCCTTTACCTTATGATCTGTATGTCCTTGCTTATTGTCGGAGCGAGATTCCCCAGCTAGGGACAAAGACTCTGGAGGCAGACAGGACACAGGCACGGAATGGACTTTAATTCAAGCAAAACCTGGTTAATGCTGGGAGAATACCAAAGGATCTTCCTCGAATCTGGGTTTGACATGAGAAGACAATCGTTTACTTAATCTTTAGCTCAGATCAGAAGGCAAATCAATGACACACTTCGATTATGCAGTAAAAAGACAGTATTTCTATACGTTCTGTGTTGCAATGATTGAACAGAAGGGGAGTGTACCCTCCACTCCCCTTCTGCAGAACCAATCTTGTAAAACAACTGATCAATGATGGACACTCGCATGGACAGCCCGAGGTTCTTATTTGTTTTGGATGGTTCACCAATTTTTGTTATTCTAGGCCTTGTGATCTTTCTATAATGTATTCCAAAGTTTGTTGCTGTACTCTTTTTAGTCATACTCCTCATTGTTTATTTTGAAGGAATGCATAAATTCTATTCTTCATTGGGCAGGCTACCACTTCTCACATTTTACATTAAAAAGTTGATTCTGATACAAAATTCGTAATATTATTATTATTTCTACTGTTAACCTTTTTCTTAGCGAATTAGACAAGACCTGCCAGGCATCTCTTTAAGGTTTTATAATTACGTTGAAATCTGTGTCCATGATTATTCACCAAATATTTAACTAGACCTTTTTACTATTGTAAACAGTTTCAAAGGCCCAGCTGGCTTCTGAAAGATAATTTGAGTTGCTGTTTTTGAAGATGAAAAGAATCCTTACTGAGATCAGAATAAGTTACCTTTTGAAGTGATTCTTCAGAGTGTTTGTGCTACAATTTCATTATTTCATCTGTGTTCTGTTACAAATCATCAATTTTTCAAAACAAGAACCTTCTTTATCACTATGTTGGCATGTTTCAGAATCTTGCGAATCAGATTATCCATTCTTTGGCCTTGGTATTATTTCCTTCTCAAAGTCACTTTTTTCACTAATGCTGAAGCAATCTATTTTAATGTCTGGCTATTTTGTGGCTTTTCAAAAACAGACAGCTGAAGTAGACTTTTAAATTTCGGCCACTTCATGTCTCTAAAAAAAGGCAGCTCCAACTCTCACTATCCCTGTCCCTGGTGAAGCTGTTTCCTTCCAGCTCTAACTCTGACATCTCCCTGGCAATGTGGAAAATGACTCAGCTATGTCCAGTTCCTAAGTGGGGAATAATTATAATCTGACCAATTACAAACCCCTCAGTCTCATCACGATAGTCAAATTGGGAGTTCTTTTTAACAGAGCTGTCAAGCAGCACAGACATAACTTGCTCAGTGTGGTTTCAAATAGGTCCCCATGTGGAGATGATGCTGTTTTGGAAAAGTAACTGGATTAATATTCCAGACCAGGCTAATGCTCTGGCAGCTGGTGGAAGTTAAATACAATTAACAAAATATCGAGATCGTAAATGTGGTGTCAGTAACAGTGACCATGAAGTCAATGTCGATTGTAAACAATAATTTTCTTTTCCAATGTACTTTCAGGAAGTGAATCTCCTGTGCTTTCCTGGTCTGGCCTAAATGTGACACCAGACACCCAGAGATGTGATCAACTCTTGAATGGTCTCTGAAAAGGCCAAGCAAGACACTCTATTGTATCAAACTGCTCCAAGGTCTTCAAGGATAAAACCGGACAGAACACCCAGCCTCAGTGTGGAAAAGGGAACGGGAAACACAGTCGTGTTGAGCCGACAGAGACCCCCTTCTTAACATCTGCGAACTTGTGACAACATTTACAGAGCTTTCCCACAGACCGCCCAGAAACATCGGGAATGGAATAGGCCATACAGCACATTGAGCCTGCCCCATTCTAGTTAATGTCTGAACATCTCCTCAATGCACTTTCCCGACTCACTGTACACATCCCTTAATGTGATTAACCTTGTGAAGCTATAAAATAGGAACTGCGGTAAGTGCCTTTGATCTGTCGAATTTGCTGTCCAGTTCAATATAATGATGGCTGACCATTTATTTCTACACCATACTCCTGCTCTCTCTACTGTCCCTTCGGTGTCTCGACATCCTTAATAGTCTTTAATGCCTTGTCTTCCACAGCCTTATGTGAGAGAGAATTCCCAGGTTCACCAGTCTCTGAGTGCAGATAATTATTCTTATCTAAATGCAATGTGACCTGTCTGTACCTAATACTGTGGCTCCTTATTTTAGACGTCCCAGCCAGGGAAAGTATCACCACTGTTTCCAAACTATCGAACCCTGTCAGTGTTTTATATATTCCTCTGAGATCTCCACTCATTTTCCTAAACCCCATGGAATGCACCATGGAAACTCAATCACCCCAAACTCTACTCCATAAAAAGTCTGTCATCCCAGAGATCAGTCTGGTCATCCTTTGCTGCACTCCCTCAATTTCAGGTTTGTACTTTATTTGGTACGGAGACCAAAACTGCACACAATACTGCACAATGTTCGAGTTGAGTTCTCACCAAGGGACTGTACAGCTGCACTGAGACACCCTTACTCCTGGACTCAATTCCACCTGAAATGAGAGTCAACACCCCATTTATCTTCCTGATTGCTTTCTGCTCCTGCAACATTGCTTTCAGTGACTGGTGTACAGGGAGATCCCAGATCCTTTTCAATGTTACAGCTCCCCACATGATGGGTAAGCGTAAACTGGTCTCTGTGACAATGTATTTCCAGTAATGGCTTCGGTCTTCAGAACTCACTGCCTTGCATGGAACTCAGAGGTCTGTCCAAACAATAACAGAAGAAAAGTGTCTTCATAGATCGACATTTCTCAACCACTCCCTTTTTAAATGGTTGGCTGGCAATTTAGTGTTCCCCAACAAAGTAGACAACATCGCATCTATCCACACTGCTCTTCATCCGCCACATATTTAATCATTCACTCCATTTGTTTCAATCACCTTGAAGATTTTTTCACATCGTCCTCAATTTTCAAAATCCTAGATCCGTCAGCAAACTTGGAAACTTTGCATATGATTCCCTCAACGAGATGTTTGTGATGTATTGTGAATATCTGGTGCCCCAGCACCAATCATTGCAATGCCTCATGAGCCTTCCAAACTGAAAACCATCCATTTATTCCTACTCATTGTTTCCTGTCAACACTCCCATTTTAACACCATGCTCACATATTACCCCCTATCACAATTGCATTTACTTTGCAAACTAGGATTGGGACTCTATTACAATTCTTGCTGAAAATCCAAGTTGAATGCCTCTATTATTATTTTCTGTAATTAATCTACCAGTCAGTTTCTCAGATATGTTTCCCATTTCATCAATGTGTGTTGATTTTTTTCTATGCCCATTATTTTCAGTTCCAATAATTTCACCAAATTAGTTTATTTACTAATTTCATTCAATATCATTTGCTCCTCAGACTCAGGTTTTCTCCTATTGCTGGGAAGGCTTTGTTGATGTATTCTTCTGTGAAGACAGAAGTGAAGTAGTTGTGTCATGTTTCTCTGTTCTCCATTCTCCATTTCCTGTTTTCAGACTGTAAGGAAGATGAAACTTTGACTAAAAAGAACAGCTGTTGTCTATTCACCCTGTCCATGCCCCTTGTAATCTTAAACCTGAATTACTTACCCACTCAACTTCCTCTGCTCCAAAGTAAATAACTCGAGCTTACCCAGCATCTCTCCACAGCTCATATGCTCCATCCCAGGGAACATCCTGGTGAATCTCCTCTGCACCTCATCCAGAGCAATCACATCCTTCCTGTAATGTGGCCCCCAGAACTGCACACAATATTTCAAAGTGCCATATAAAATTCTTATAACCTTTGGATCAATAAATAAAGGCTTTATCTACACTCATGCTGAACTCATCAATTATCACTTCCAGTCACATTCAGAAATGTGTGGAGAGGCACCCTCTGAGCTTCCTAGTGTGGTGCCATTCTTTGTGTACTCCCCTGTCTGGTTCCTTCTTCCAAAGTGTTCACCTCATATTTATCAGGGTTACATTCCATCTGCCATTGATCTTCCATCTGCATCTTCCTGTAACATAAGACGTTCCTCCTCACTGCTAACCACCCGGCCAATCTTTGTGTCAAACGCAAACTTACTTCTCACACTCCTCCTACCCAATTCACATTGATATCAATTATGAATACCGCAAATAATAAGGGACACAGCACTGATCTCTGCGGTATACCAGGGGAAATTGGGTTCCAGTCACACAAACACCCTTCTGCCATGAAGTTGAGTTTGGATACAACTTGCCAAGTCACTAATAGGCCCTACATGTTCCCTGGTTGTTCTGTTCCACTTGATATACGTGAGGAATATCGGGGTATTCTCCTTAATCTTGCCCTGCCAACAGGCTTCAATGCCCCTGTGTTAGTCAGTCCCCTCTGAGAGAAGAATTTCCTCCTTATTGTGGTCTTAAATGGCATATCCCTTATCCTGTCATTATTTGCCTTAAATATAGAGTAGACAGCTTGAGAAACATTCTTTTTATTTCCAACTCATTACATGTATCATAGATTTTTGAAATTTCACTGCGATCACTTCTCATGCTTTGAAACTGGAGAGGTCGCAAGATAACTCTCCCCATCAGAAAATCTAGTCATCTCAGGAATGTCCATTGCACATCCTCTGTGATCAGTGTACTCTTTCTTAGATTAGGTCACCAACACTGCACTCAATCACTCAGGTATATTCTCACCAATACTCTATGCAACTGCTTCTTGATGTCTTTCCCTCTGTATTCCGATTCCCTTAAACAAAATCCAACCTAACTTTAACTTCCCACTTACACGTATTCCTCCAATTACCATTCAAACTAATTGCATTTATGAACTCACTGTGTGAGTTATAGAGTCGTAGAGATGTACAGTATGGAAACAGACCCTTCAGTCCAATCCGTCAATGTCGAGCAGATATCCCAACCCAATCTAGTCCCACCTGCCCACACCCGGCCTATATCCCTCCAAACTCTTCCTATTCATATAACCATCCAAATGCCTTTTAAATGCTGCAATTGTACCAGCCTCCACCACATCCTCTGGCAGCTCATTCCATACATGTACCACTGTCTGTGTGAAAATGTTGCCCCTTAGGTCTCTTTTACATTTAGATCAGATTACTTACAGTGTGGAACCAAATCCACACCGACCCACTGAAGCGCAACCCACCCAGACTCATTCCCCTTCACCTAACTCTATGGGCAGATTAGCATAGCCAATTTACCTAACCTGCACATTTTTGGATTGTGGGAGGAAACCCACAAAGACACAGAGAAAATGTGCCAACTCCACACAGAGGGTCGCCTGTGGCGGGAATTGTGAGGCAGCAGTGCGAACCACTGTGCCACCATGCCACGCAACATCTTTCTCCTCTCACCCTGAACCTATGCCCTTTAGTTCTGGAGTCCCCGAACCCAGGGAAAAAAAACTTTGTCTATTTACCCTGCCCATGCCCCTCATAATATTGTACATCTCAAGAAGGTCACCCCTCAGCCTCTGACGCTCAAGGGAAACCAGTCCCAGCCTGTTCAGCATCTCCCTATAGCTCAAATCCTCCCACCCTGGCAGCATTCTTGTAAATCTTTCCTGAACCCTTTCAAGTTTCACAACATATTTCCGATAGGAAGGAGACCAGAATTGCATGCAATATTCCAACAGTGGCCTAACCAGTGTGCTGTACAGCCGCAACATGACCTCCCAACTCCAATACTCTAACCAATAAAGGAAAGAATAACAAACGCCGCCTTAACTATCCTATCTACCTGCGACTCCACTTTCAAGTAGCTATGAACCTGCACACCAAGGTCTCTTTGTTCAGCAACACTCCCCAGGAACTTACCATTAAGTGCATAAGTCCTGCTAAAATTTGCTTTTCCAAAATGCAGCATCTCGCATTTATCTGAATTAAACTCCATCTGACACTTCTACGCACATTAGCCCATCTGATCAAGATCCTGTTGTAATCTGAGGTAACTTTCTTCGCTGTCCACTACACCTCCAATTTTGGTGTCATCTGCAAACTTACTAACAATACCTCCTACGCTCGCAGCCAAATCATTTATGTAAATGACAAAAAAGACAACCCAACACTGATCCTTGTGGGACTCCACTGGTCACAGGCCTCCAGTCTGAAAAACAACCCTCCACCTCCACCCTCTGTCTTCAAACTTTGAGCCAGTTCTGTATCCAATTGGCTACTTGTCCCTGTATTCCATGAGATCTAAACTTACTAATCAGTCTCCCATGGAGAATCTTGTCAAACGCGTTACTGAAGTCCATATAGATCACATCTACTGCTCTGCCCTCACCAATCCGCTTCGTTACTTCTTCAAAAAACTCAATCAAGATTGTGAGATATGATTTCCCAAGCAGAAAGCAATATTTACTATCACCAATCAGTCTTTGTCTTTCCAAATGCATGTACATCCTGTCCTTCAGGATTCTTTCCAACAACTTGCCCACCACCGACGTCAGGCTCACTGGCCTATAGTTCCTTGGCTTGTCCGTACCACCCTTCTGAAAAAGGTGGCACCACGTTTGCTAAACTCCAGTCTTCTACCACCTCTCCTGTGACTATCAACGGTCCAAATGTCTCAGCAAGAAGCCCAGCAATCACTTCTCTAGTTTATCACAGAGTTCTATGGTACACCTGTTCAGGTCCTGGGGAATTATCCACCGTTACCCGTTTCAAGACATCCAGCACTTCCTCCTCTGTAATATGGACATTTTTCAACGTGTAACCATCTATTTTCTGATATTCTATATCGTCCATATCCGTTTCCACAGTAAATACTGATGCAAAATACTCGTTCAGTATCTCCCGCATTTTCTGCGCCTTGCTGATCTTTGAGGGGCCCTATTCTCTTCCTAGTTATGATTTTGTCATTAACGTATTTGTAAAAACCCTTTGGATTCTCCTTAATTCTACTTGCTACAGCTATCTCATGTCCCCTTTTTGCCCTCCCGATTTCCCTCTTAAGTATACTCCTACTGCCTTGATATTCTTCTCAGGATTCGCTCGATCAAACCTGTCGATACCTGACACATGCTTCCTTCTTTTTATTAACCAAACTCTTTAGTCATCCAGCATTCCTTATACCTACCAGCCTTTCCACTCATCCTAACAGGAACATACTTTCTCTGGATTCTTGTTATCTCATTTCTGAAGGCTTCCCATTTTCCAGCCGTCCATTTACCTGTGAATATCTGCCCCCAGTCAGGTTTTGAAAGTTCTTGCCTAAAACCGTCAAAATTGGCCTTTCTCCAATTTTGCACTTCAACTTTTAGATCTGGCCTACTCTTTTCCATAATTACTTTAAATCTAACAGAATTATGGCAGCTGGCCCCAAAGTGCACGTCCACTGATACCTCAGTCACCTGCCCTGCCTTATTTCCCTCGGGTGGGTCAAGTTTTGCACCTTCTCTAGTACGTTAGTCCACATACTGAATCAGAAAATTTTCTTGTACACACTTAACAAATTGCTCTCCATCGCTATGGAGAGCAATTAACGCTATGGCAGATCCAGTCTATGTTTGGAAAGGTAAAATCTCCGACCATAATCACCCTACTTTCTTACTGATAGCTGAGATCATCTTACAAGTTTGTTTCTCCATTTCCCTCTGACTATTAGGAGGTCTACAATACAATCCCAGTAAGGTGATCATCCCGTTCTTATTTCTCAGTTCTACCCAAATAACTTCCCTGGATGTATTTCCAGGAATATCCTCCCTCAGCACAGCTGTAATGCTAACCCTAATCAAAAATGCCACTCCCCCTCCTCTCTTGCCTCCCTTTCTATCTTTCCTGTCGCATTTGTATCCTGGAACATTTAGCTGCCAGTCCTGCCCATCCCTGAGCCATGTTTCTGTAATTGCTATGATATCCCAGTCCCATGTTTCTAACCATGCCCTGAGTTCATCTGCCTTCCTTGTTCGGCCCTTGCATTTAAATAATGCAGTTTACATTATTATTACTACCTTGTCCCTTCCTGCCCTGACTGTTCGACTCGTTTCTGTTCTCAGTTGTAACAATCTCAGACTGATCTATTTCCTCACTATCTCCCTCGCCCCCTCCCCCCACCCACCTGACTAGATTAAACCCTCCCGAGCAGCTCAAGCAAATCTCCCTGCCAGTATATTCATCGCCTTTAATTTAGGTGCAAACTGTCCTTCTGGTATAGGTCCCTTCTACCCCAAAAGAGATTCCAATGATCCAAAAATGCAACGCCTTCCCTCATACACCAGCTCCACAGCCATGCATTCATCTACTCTATCCCTCTATTCCCGCTCTCACTAGCTCGCAGCGCCAGGAGTAATCCAGATATTACAACTCTCGAGAACCTCCTTTTTAAATTTTTGCCTAACACCCTGCAATCTCCGTCCAGAATCTCAAACTTTTCCCTTCCTATATCGTTGGTTCCAATTTGGGCAATTGCTTCTTGCTGGCCCCTCTCCCCCGTAAGAATATTCTACACCCTTTCTGAGACGTCCTTGATATTGGCGCCAGGGAAGCAACACACCATTGTGTTTTTTCTCTGCTGGCCACAGAAACGTCTGTCTGTACCTCAGACTAGGGAGACCCCGAACGCAATTGACTTCATGGAATCCGACCTACTCCTTGTTACATTAGAGCCAGCCTGAATACCAGAAACTTGCCTGTTCGTGCTATGTTCCCCTGTGAATCCATCACCCCCAACATTTTCCAAAACAGCATATTTGTTTGAATAGGAGACAGCCCCAGAAGACTCCTTCACTAGCTGCTTACCTCTCTTACGTTTCTTGGAGTTAACCCATCTATGTGACTGCATCTGAGACTTACCCCCCTTCCTATAACTGTCATCCATCACATATTGTTGCTGTTACAAATTTTTCGTTGTATCTAACTGTCTCTCCAACCGATCCATTCAATCTGAAAGGTTTCGCAACTAGAAACATTTATTGCAGATATAATCCGCAGTAAACCTTAAATCCTCTTTAAACTCCTACATCTGGCAAGAAGTACATATGATTCTACTAAGGCCATTGGTGCTCCTTCACAATCTACAGACCCAGAAAAACAAAGCTGTCTTATTTCTCTACAAAACACTGCTCCAGGTTAAATTTACATTTATGACTTCTATTTTATGATTAATCAACGGACATATCTCAAAAAACATATAATTAAACAAGAACCCACTCTACTCACTTCTGCAGACTTTCCGTAGGACACAGTTAAAACAATTCACTTATATGGCTGGGGACTTTGCCCAAACAGTTCCTCCAAACCAGTTGTAAATTTCACTGTTTGTTAATTTTTCTAGACACACTCCGATATCCAGGGATACATGAATTCAAACAGCAAAGGCAGTAACTGTGCAGGTACGCTATCCTGCCCTCACCATATGCTTCCTTTGTCTGTTCTTTTCCTTCTTAAAACTGCTGTTGCTTTGACTTTTTCCCCAAAGTTCCAAAACAATGCAACAACTTACGAAACAGAAATTGCTGCTCCTGGAATTCGGGGAAATCACCTTCAACACGTAAAATAACATCCTCAGTGCTTCGGAGCTTCCTGTGAAGCGCTTCTGTGCTATTTCTTCCGGCATTTATAGTGGCCTGTCTCTGCCGCTTCCGGTTGTCAGTTCGAGCTGTCCGCTGTAGTGGTCGGTATACTGGGTCCAGGTCGATGTGTTTGTTGATAGAGTCTGTGGATGAATGCCATGCCTCTAGGAATTCCCTGGCTGTTCTCTGTTTGGCTTGCTCTATAATGGTAGTTTTGTCCCAGTCGAATTCATGTTGCTTGTCGTCTGCGTGTGTGGCTACTAAGGATAGCTGGTCGTGTCGTTTCGTGGCTAGTTGGTGTTCGTGTATACGGATCGTTAACTGTCTTCCTGTTTGTCCGATGGAGTGTTTTGTGCAGTCCTTGCATGGGATTTTGTACACTACATTAGTTTTGCTCATGTTGGGTATCGGGTCCTTTGTTCTGGTGAGTTGTTGTCTGAGCGTGGCTATTGGTTTGTGTGCTGTTATGAGTCCTAGTGGTCGCAGTAGTCTGGCTGTCAGTTCATGTAGACAGGGGACGAAACGTTTGCAAGACAAATTCCCAGCTCGGCGAACAGAACCACAACAAAGAGCACCCGAGCTACAAATCTTCTCCCAAACTTTGAACGTAAAATAACTCAAAAATGGATCAGCTGTTACAGCCAGAAGTTTTTCCCGCCAGACTTCTGAAAATCCAAATGCACTACTTCCACTGGTTGTCCGTGGTCTATGCTGCAAGAAATAACTTCAAATAAGTTTGTCAGGCATGATATCTCTGTCAGAAATGCAATGTCATTCTCTGCAATTTTGCTGTTCATTTCTAAGTACCCAATATCACTTCTTATATAATGGATTCTAACTGCTTCCCTACATAGGTGAAATTAATTGTTCTGCAGTTCTGCACATTATTTCTTCTTCCCTGTGTACATAGATGGATCATGTTTACTACCTTTCAGTTATCTACAATGGCTATGGCCTTTGAAGGATCTATAGTAAAATAAAACACAGTTACCCACAGTTCAATTAATATGCTGTTTTATTTCTGACATTTTGATATGAAGTATATCTGATCCATCAGACTGAGCAATGATCAATCTAGCTCAATTTTCAAGTGCTACCTTGGTGCTGATATGAATTGACTTTATGACTTTAGTTCCACAAGTCCCAGGTGATTACTTGCTTTACACAGAGATTTCCTGGCATTTTCTCCATGAAGACAGATGCAAAGTAGCTGGTTAGTTTCTCTGCCATTTCCTTGTTCCCCACAATAAATTCTCCTATACCTTACAAATTTCCACATTTGGCCTTACTTTTGTTTTCTTTGGTGTATGGATCGTAGATTTGAGCAGTCCGCGTGTTTCCTGTTCGTTTGTATTCATGTTCTTTTTGATTTCCTTAACACATTCTTTGTCCTTATTTTCAGAAAAGTAAATTTCACTGTATGTTCAGGTTTGCACAATATCTGGAATTCTTCTGAAGCTGCTTCCTTAGATTTAATGCAATGATTAATTTCTTACATAAACCATCAATGAGTCCCTTTCCCTTTCCTTGGTGTTTGTAACTTAGTGATATGTATGTATTTTTCAGACTTTACAGTATTTCTATCACTGACAAACATTATTTGTCTCACACTAAATGTCATATTGTATTTTTCCAATTCACTTGACCCTCTAGCCTTCGGGTTTCCATGATATTTGAGTGTAATGTTCAAACATTCTATTTTTCTTGCAGGCGCCGTGTAAAATGCAACATATTATTGTCACGATTGCCCAAAAGCTGCCTCAGAGCATGGTAAGTAATTAGTCCTTCTGACCACGCAACACCACGTCCGAAATACTTTGGTTCACAACACAAACTTCAGCCTACGTCATATGCATTTATGAAATTTATTTTTCACAGCATTAGCAATCATTTAGTTAACGCAGTTTAGATGCAATTTTCGATCACCCAGTATTACTGCAGCACCCACGATATTTGCATATCTAATTTCCAGAGAATTGGATGCACAACAGTTTTGGTTTATATATAAAAAGCACGAATGTTTGTTCCTCCTTGTTGTTTGCAAGATCCACGCAAACATATTCTGAAGAAACTGAGGGATGTGCTCTGTGGTGTTATTAGTGATAGACGTCGACAAGACATTGGGTAGGCTCACCCCAATGGTGAGATGATCTGAAGAAATGCCCATCAATACAGGACAAGCAACAATAACCTTCCCCGCTCGGCCAGGACAAATGTCTCCCTGTTCTCCCTACTCCCTCACACTCTCTGTATATCTGTTACAGCACCTGCCCCCGAACAAGGCTCTTGCTGCACTACTCTCACCTTTGCATGGAACACCCTCATTCCTTCACTCTCTCTGTCAATGAAAGCAAATCGAGATTGAATTTATTGTTTTGTCAACATTGAACCAGTGAGAAAATTTGATGCTGGGGACATAAAAATGCGAACATTTTGAAAATTGGGGAGGCAGCAGATGCCATCGAGACGGAAGAAGCCTGGGCATCAACCATCTTGCTCCGCAAGAAATTAGGAAATACTCACTAATCATATATATTTTTTCACATGAAACATATTCACAGTAAACAGAAATACGATGACCCAGGGAATTCAGCAGCCAGAACAGTAACATCACAGAGGACGGCAATGGTAGTGTGGTTGTGAAATTTAGTTGATGTAATCTTCGTAAGTGTCTATTAAAACAGCATATTGTTATAGAGTTGGGGGCAGTTGTGTGGCGGGGCGGGGGGGGCTGGATAAAGTTATAAATAGTTGTGGTGTAATGTTCACATTTACATTTAAAAATAAATTGGCATTATTATCTTTAAATAGTGGAATTTGGGAGTTCTCTGTGAATCATATTCAACCAGATTTCGAGGTGAGTTGAACTTTCCTGGGTGTTTGGTTTAATTAATAGAGGCGTTCACCACCATGTCGTAACATTTGTAAAGAACAACCGAGAGCAAAAAACAACCTAAGTAGGAAGTGAGAAGATTAAATATAAAAAAAGACTTTAAGAAATTCTTTCGATCTGGAAATGGCAAATTAGAGGCAAAATGGGCATCTGATCACTAGAAATTGACACAGGAGAGATAGTAATGTGGAACAAGAAAATGGCTGAGGAGTTGAAAAATTACTTGGTGTCAGTCTTCACGGTTGAAAACACGAGTAATATCCCAAACATTGAAAAGACATAGTGAACAGACCTGAGTAAGGTGGCCATCACCGAGGAGAAGGTGCTGGAAAAACTGAATGGCCTGATGGTAAGTAAATCACCTGGACGAGATGGACTCCACTCCACATTTCTAAGGCAGATAGCTGATGAGACGGGGGAGGCGTTGGCGGGGATCTTTCAGGAATCTCTCCAATCAGGGAGATTCCCAATGGACTGGAAAATCGCTGACGTGATACCCCTGTTTAAAAAGTGAGTAAAGCAAAAAACGGAAAATCACAGACTGACTAATCAAAACTTGGCTCTGGGTAAGACCCTGGAATGCATTGTGAAGGATGAGATTTCTGAATACTTGGATGTGGATGGTAAAGTAGGACAAAGTTCGCATGGTTTCATCAATGTTACGTCATGCCTGGAAAATCTGCTAGAAAACCCTGAGGACGTAACGAGCAGCTTAGAACAAGGAGAACCAATGGATGTCATTCACCTGGACTTCCAGAAGGTCTTTGACAATGACTACGGAGTAAGGAAGGGGCCCATGGTATTAGAGGCAAAGTGCTAGCAAGGATAGAAATTTGGCTGTCTGGCAGGAAGCAGAGAGCGTCGATAATAGTGTCCTTCTCAGGATGACAGCCAGTGACAAGTGGTGTTCCATAAGGCTCAGTGTCGGGACCACAACGTTTCATTTTATACATTAACCATCCAGATGAAGGAGCTGAAGGAATTCTGGTTAAGTTTAAAGGTGATACAACGATAGGTATAGGGACAGGTAACGTCGAAGAGGCATGGAGGCATAAGAAGGATGTGGGTAGGTGAGGATAATGGGCAAAGAAGTGGCAGATCGAATACAAACTCGGAAATTGTGGGAACATGCACTTTGGTAGGAAGAATAAAAACATGGACTACTGAGAAAATTCAGATGCCTGAAGTGCAAATGGACTTGGGAGTTCTACTCCAGGCTTCTCTCAATGTAAACTTGCAGATTGAGTCAGTGGTTAGGAAGGCAAATGCAGTGATGGAATTTATTTTGAAAGGATTTGAATGTAAAAGGAGGGGTGTATTTCTAAGGCTCTATAAGGCTCTGGTCAGACCACATGTGGAGTATTATGCGCTGTTTTGAGCCCCATGTCTCAGGAAGGATGTGCTGACCTTGGAATGCGTTCACAGGAGGTACACGAGAATGGTCCCAGGAATGAAAAGCTTAACATATGAGGATGTTGAAGACTCTGGGTCTATTCTGGATGGAGCTCAGAGGGATGTGAGTGGATCTAATTGAAACATACAGAATACTGAATGGCCTGCACAGTGTGGATATTGAGAAGACTTTCATTGGGAGGAGATTCTAGGACCCAAGGATACAACCTTAGAGTAAAGGGAAATCCTTTTAGAAAGGAGGTAATGGGAAATGTCTTCAGCCAGAGAGTGGAGAACCTATGGAATTCATTTTCACAGAAGGCAGAGGAGGTCAGATCATTGAGTATATTTAAGATAGAGATAGTTTGTTTCTGGAGTATCAAAGGGATCAAGGGTTACAGGGAGAAAGCAGGAGAATGGGGTTGAGAAACTTGTCAGCATAATTGAATGGTGGATCAGACTTGATGGGCTCAATGGCTTCATTTCTGTTCCTATATTCGATTAGCTTATGGTCGTAAGCTGCAGTCTGATGCTACCGTTCTCTTACTTTGTCCCTCCTGACAGCAAATTTGTGAGATTAAAAAATCCCTGAGTCATATTTAACAAGCATGGAAGATTCGATTGAGGATTCATGGGAATCGCTCCACTGCTTGAAGAAAAGGAAATTCTGCCAAATCCGACTGTTCCAGGAAGAAGTCTCATACCAACAGCTTGTTTGAGTAGAATAACGTCGGAGACAGAATAGCAGTTGGGACACATTATCTCTTTTTCATTTGATATGAGTTCAAATACTATGAAACTCTGGGAACCATTCCTTATTCTTTATCATCTTCAGACATGTGCGATTGTGCATGTGTCTGTATGTGTGTGACTCCGTGTCTCACATATTTCGAGAAATGACCTAGGTTTCACTTCAAATTTGTTGTAACCAGTGGAAAAGTGGTGCTGGAAAAGGAAGCAGTGACCCTCCAACATTGGTCCGAGCAGGAATGAGAAATTCTCACGGGGCTGTTCAAATGGGAATTCTCTTCCCGAGAAGTTTATTCCCAAGATGGCAGCTCAACACCACTACTTCCAGCGCAATTAAACATGGCCCATAAATGTTTGCCTATCAACAACACCCCCATTCCATGAATAAATAAAAAATGATGAACTGCAGCAGAATTAATTGGATGGGAACAAGACTGTTAGACCACTGCCTGGTGCCTTCCAGAATTGTGCTGCCTGTGTAATTTGGCTTTGTTGAATTTCCGAGCATTGTGCCTGGGTGCTTGCATTTATTCAATGTTGTGTTTTGCAACATTTGACAGACATGTGGATGGAGGAAAATTGTGGACAGACGGAAAAGTGCTGCGCAGACCACACTCAGATCAGCCACGATCTTACTGTCTGTTCGAGCAATGACAAAGTTTCTAATTACCCATTGCTGCTCCTCGTCCTATGTTCCTATGTTCCATTCAGTCCTTAACACCACCAGAACAGGAGTAGATAGAGACCACTTGCTCCAAATATCTGCTCCACAGTATTACAGGATATCATTCAGTCTCTCAACACTGGGTGATTTGGTGTGGATTGGAAAATGTGATGGGAAATCCAGGCTGGATACAAAAGAGGCGTCTCACCTCTTTACAGAGTGTCTCCTCGCTGCAACTGGTGCTTCATTTGTTGGTCATGTTGTAGACCCAGATTCACTTTGAATATCGGGTCCATATCTCGCCCAGAGATGGCTCACCAGATACTTTTCTTTCACTTTCCTCAACATTCAATAACAGCACTTCTGGGTAAATTACAACCATTTCACTTTCCAATGACAGAATATGAGAGCATAAGAAACAGGAGTAGATAATTCCGATGCTCACGTCATTGTATGCGATCATGTCTGATCTACTGTTGGCATTAACTCATCTTTAATGACCAATTCCTCCCTCCCCTCAGCTCTCTGACAGGTTAAAAATCCATATACCTCCTCTTTAAATACTTGCAGTGATCTAGCTCCCCTAACTTTCTATACCTGAGAATTCCTGACATTCACTACCCTCTATGAGAAGAAAACGCTCCCCACGCAGACGCCAACACGTATTAATATTAACAAAAGGGGTTAACTGACCTGCTCAGGTAAGAGGCATTGACCCCGATATCAAGGCAGGACTAGACTGAATGTTTTATCCTCAGAGGCACTTAAATATCCAGAATCATGCTTCCTGAGTAAAATAAAAATACAAGAAATGGAATTTATCACCTTCTCAGTGTCTGTGTAGAACATAACGGGTGATTGCCCATCGCCATCAAGGTTCAATGCAATGACCTCTTATTCTCTGACAGTGCTACAGATTAACCTTCACTCACTCCTCTTTTACCATCAGCTCAGGGATTATTCTGGTGAAATTCCTTGATACTGTCTCTAGAGAAATGATATAATTCGTTCTAAGGATAAAATATCTGTCCATAATACCCCAAATACTGTCTCAACCACTCTCTCAGTGATGATCACAATAATTCCTTTCCCACACTTACGGTCTCTGTATCTTTATTATGACATAAAAACCCATTCCGTCTCTATGCACTGCCATCGATGTGGGATTTAAAAGTTCCTTACATCTATATGTCAGCATCAGTAAATCCAGCACCAAAGGTGCCTGTGGAGATGAACATCACTCTTCGGAGAGACTCAATCAGAAATATTGCACTTGAAATAGGGAATGGTCACCTACCTGAATGGAAATGGAGTGTAGGAATAATGGAAACAGGCAGAGGAAGGGAGCTAACTTTACTTTAGTTCTTCTCTCACGGGATGTGTGCAGCCCTGACAAGGCCAGCATGTTATATGGATCTTGAACTGAGTGCCTTGTTCAGCTGCTCCACAGCACAGTAAAGAGTAAAACATATTGATGTGGGTTTGCACAGACATGACTGGGGAAGAATAACCATTGACTTCTCTGAAGGACAGGAAGTAAGCAGATGGGACTTTTTTTTATCACAAATTATGATGATTTCACTTCAATTGCATCAATTTCCTTCTTGAGTTATCAACAGATTATTATTCTGTGCCTCTAGATTATGTGTCAATGATTTAAGCAGCATGCAGTGTCTGCCTGTCTGACAGAATCTGTGCAGTGAACAAGTTCAACATACTCAAGAGAAATTAATCTGCAAATGACATGTGGGTGGAAAGGACTTGATAAGTTGTATCCAGATTTAACAAAGGCACAATTGATGGTTTATTCAGAAGATGCACTGAGGCTGAGGAATAGTTGGTAGGATTAGGGAAAACCCTAAGGCTTTCTCTAGGTATGACATGAATAAATGGATGACGAGGGTAGGTATCGGTCCAGTCAAGGATAGTAGTGGGAAGCTGTGCGTGGAGGCAGAGGAGATTGGAGAGACACTAAATCAATACTTTTCGTCAGTATTCACTCAGGAACAGGACATTGTTGCTGATGTGAATATTGAGTCACAAGTGATTAGAATGCATGGCTTTGCGGTATGTCGGGATGAGGTCCGGGGAATACTGGAGAGGATGAAAATAGATAAGTCCCCTGGGCCTGATGGCATTTATCCTAGGGTCCTCTGGGAAGCTAGGGAGGAGATAGCGGAGTCATTGGCCTTGATTTTTATGTCATCGTTGTCTACAGGAATGCTGCCAGAAGACTGGAGGATAGCAAATGTGGTCCCCTTGTTCAAGAAGGGGAGTAGTAACAGCTCTAGTAACTATAGGCCAGTGAGTCTCACTTCTGTTGTGGGAAAATTCTTAGAGAGAATTGTAAGGGATAGGATTTATGAACATCTGGATAGGAATAATGTGATCAGGGATAGTTCAGCATGGTTTTGTGAAGGGCAGGTCGTGCCTCACAAACCTTATTGAGGTCTTTGAGAAGGTGACCAGGGAAGTGGATGAGGGTAAAGCAGTAGATGTGGTGTATATGGACTTTAGCAAGGCGTTCGATAAGGTACCCCATGGTAGGCTACTGCAAAAATTACGGAGGTAAGGCATTGAGGGTGCATTAGAGGTTTGGATTAGGAATTGGCTGGCTGGAATGAGACAGAGGGTAGTAGTTCATGGTAAAGGTTCATCTTGGAGTGCAGTTACTAGCGGTGTTCCACAAGAATCTGTTTTGGGACCATTGCTGTTTGTCATTTTTATAAATGACCTGGAGGAGGTGCTTGAAGTCTGGGTGAGCAAGTTTGTGGATGATACGAAAGTCGGTGGAGTAGTGGACAGCGAAGAAGGATGTGGCAGGTTACAGCGGGATATAGATAAGTTGCAGAGCTGGGCAGAAAGGTGGCAAATGGAGTTCAATGTAGCTAAGTGCGAAGTCATTCACTTTGGTAGGAGTAACAAGAAGATGGATTACTGGGCTAATGGTAGGCTACTTGGTAGTGTAGAGGAGCAGAGGGATCTTGGTGTCCATGTACACAGATCTCTGAAAGTTCCCACCCCCCCACCCCCCCCACCCCCCCAAATAGTGCTGTGAAGAAGGCATATGGCGTACTGGGCTTTATTGGGAGAGGAATTGAGTTCCGGAGTCCTGAGGTCATGTTGCAGTTGTATAAGACTCTGGTGCGGCTGCAACTGGAGTATTGTGTACAGTTTTGGTCGCCATACTATAGGAAGGATAAGGAGGCACTGGAACGGGTGCAGAGGAGGTTTACCAGGATGTTGCCTGGCATGGTAGGAAGATCGTATGAGGAAAGGCTGAGCCACTTGGGGCTGTTCTCATTGGAGAAAAGAAGGTTTAGGGGAGATTTGATAGAGGTGTACAACATGATTAGCGGTTTAGATAGGGTTGAGAGTGAGAACCTTTTTCCGCGTATGGAGTCAGCTGTTACTAGGGGACACAGCTTTAAATTAAGGGGAGGTTGGTATAGGACAGATGTTAGGGATAGATTCTTTACTCAGCGGGTTGTGAATTCATGGAATGCCATGCCAGTATCAGTGGTGGACTCTCCCTCTTTATGGTCATTCAAGCGGGCATTGGATAAGCATTGGAGGTTATTGGGCTAGTTTTGGTTAGGTAGGCTTTGGTCGGCGCAACATCGAGGGCCGAAGGGCCTGTACTGCGCTGTATTTTTCTATGTTCTATGTTCTATGAGACGGGGATATCATGATGGTGATATTGGACAGAATTAGTGAGTGGGGAAGATGTAGAAATGTAGATCTGTGCAGGTCTAGAAGTATTATGAAGTTTGAGAAGAGTCTTGTTCCTCCTCGCATATTGGTGAGCAATTTGTCATGAGTAATTTGCACGTTATAATTTGTGAGGAATGGAATATTTCATTGGAATTGAAATATTGACGTCCACCTTTCTAAATTTTAAATAATATGAGCAGCAATTCAGTCCAACCTGGCTAAATGAACAGATAGAATAACTTATCAGGAACACCAACTATAATGAGGATGGGATAGTAACCATTTTGAATAATCACCAGTACACCATAGAACAGCAATGCTAATTAGATCCAAGGTTGAGAAAGCAAGTAAAGACCATCGGATAAACTCCTGTCCATTGTTGGAACATTCCAGTCGAATGTTCTCAGATTCTGATCTCTCCTTCCCCTCTCTCTAGATTTGCTGATCCCTATTAGGGCTGTGGGTGATCCTCCCGCTGATATTATGGGATAACACATTGAACTGATTCCCTCATTAATAGAAGAGGAAAGCCCTCCAGTGACATATTTAGGATCCACGGAGACTGACATCAATCTCAGTCCCAGAACAAATATCTCCAGTTAACCCATTTCAATTCAATACTTTTTATTAAAATTTTAAAAAAACGTATGATTAAAATTTACACATTCTGGGTGGGATATGTGGGGGTGACAGAGGGAACAAATGTTAGGGCTGGTAGATCAATCACGTGTAAGCATTCAATCTGCCTTGGATATGGAAGCAATGCAAGAGGTTTATTAGAACATGAGCATGCTTCTCTGTTTATAAATTGAAAGGCATGTTCTTTTACTACTGATCAGGAATTACAATATCAGTAAAACGTTAAAAGAACTTTTATCATCCATGATCTGGAAGAAAATGTCCCTCAGACTACGTGCGGTTGTAACAGACAACGACATGGTTATGTTAACAGGGAATTGTACCGCAGAGATAATGGAGACTGCAGTTGTTTGATATTTCAGAGTATGTAAAGCATGGCGGTGGAAAAGGCACAGCAAGCCAGGCAACATCCGAGAAGCAAGAGAGTCGAAGTTTCAGGCAGAACCCTTCTTCAGGACAGGCGAGGGGAAAGAGGGTTAAGAGAAAATGGGTGATGCGATGTGGCTTGGGGAAAGGTTAGTAATAGGTGAGCGAAGGTAGGAGGTGATAGTGATAGATCGATGGGGAGTGTGGGATGGAGAGGTGGGAATGAAGATTGGGCATTAGGTCTCCTCAGGAGGGCAGATGTGAGTCTGGGGGTTGGAACTGGGATCTGATTTGGCCAGGGAAATTTGTAAATCAGTGGATCCAATGTTCATGCCGCGTGTTTGTTGGCTCCCGAGGCAGAAGATGATGTGTTACTGGTGACATTCTGGTACATCTCTTCTGAACCACCTTCAGCTTAACAATCTCCTTCCTATTACAGAACTGCACACATAACTACAGAAGAGGCTTTATCAATGTCCTGCACAATCTCAGCATGCCTGCTCAGCTTCTAAACTCAAAGGTCTGAAGACTGAAGTAATCTGAAGCACCCTGCGCCACAGACTTCAAAGAATTATATCTGCGCCCCTGGGTCCCTCTTTTCTATATTACTACCAAAGCCCAGCATTAATTTCGTAAGCCCTGCCCTTGTTTGTTGCACCAAAATGCAAAGCCTCACATGTATCTAAGTTAAACTCTATCTGCCACACCTCAGCCCAGTGAATGATATTAAAACCCCCTCATACTTCCCCTTCGGATTGAAACGACAATCCCCTCTCCAGAACGCCTACAGAGGCCAACCTTGAGTTTCCTAAAGACCCAGAGCTTGGTTTGCCTTGTGCAGGCAGAGGGGGGAGTCGGTAAGCAAAAGCTGGATAGGAAATAGCTGTCTTATATCAATGAATGGTTTTAGGAAGAGGGAAGCCACATGTTAGAGATTTGAAATAGTGACGGGTGTTTTGGGCCCAGATTTGTGTTCTTTCTTCGTCTCTGGTGTTCAGTATTGATATCTACTTGAGATCCTTCATACTGCAGAATGTGTTGCAAGATTTCTTTCCCTAATATAGCAGACTACTGGTAAAAGACAATTAAACCGGAAATCATAGCCAAGCAATTAAAGATGTTCATAGTTTATCTCAATGGTACAGCGAATGCACTTAATATCCTATAGTTGAGGCCAATAATTTGCACTTTTTTTCAATGAGAATTGACCCCTGTATAATTTGGTAATGTTAACCAGAATTTAATAAATCCATACACTTCAAATATGACCCAAAATCTGGGCATAGTTTAGGCCTTGTTTAATGGATGGTGCCCATGTTTCTGAGCCGGAGCTCTGGATTCGATTCCAGTCCATGAATATTTGATAGTGCCCTATCTCTGGAGAAGGTGGAGCATATTCATGTCCTGTGGAAGTGTGTCACAGTTGTTATAACAGGCTGATGAACAACATATAGGAGCATCATGTTGCAGCTTTAGGGGCGAATGCTGAATGATGGTAGTGTGTCTATCACTGCGCCGAAAATTCTCGTTTCAACTCCCGCAGAGCTGTTTCATAATATGTCTAAACAAGTTGAATAAAGTTTTTTTTTGAATAGTGCCTTGTTGGAGAAGGAAGAGGTACGACTACTGAATTTGAGACTATAGACCCAGGATGACTGAAAGCTCAGCAAACCGTCTTGATTCGAGTCACATTTACACTTTCTAGTGGTTTATAAATTTATGACGGGCATGGATAGGGTGAGTGGTCAAGGTTCCTTCCCGCCAAGATAGTAGAGTCTAAAACTAGAATGCATATGTTTAAGGTGGGAAGAGAAATATTTGAAAGACAATGAAGAGCAACATTTTTTTTTCCTGGAGAGGGTGGTGCTTCTATGGAATAAGCTGCCAGAGAAACTGGTGGAGGCTGGAACAATTACAGCATTTAAACAACAACTGGGTGGCTTTATGATTAGTGGGATATGGGCCAAATGCTGGCAAATGGGAGTGGATTAATTTAGAATATTTGGATGGCATGAACGAGTTGAAGGGTCTGTTTTCCTGTTGAACATCTCTATGAATCACTGATTTAATTAAGGAAGGTCTCTTTGTCATCTTCAGTTGTCCACCATTATACACACACTGTCCACTGTACACCCAAACTTGATGTCATCCTCAAATTTGCGAAATATACCTTCTATAATTATCATCTAAATCATTTATATAAATGACAAACAAAAGCGTACCCAACATTTTTGCCTCTGATCATCGCTGCCCACAGGCTTCCAGTTCAAAAAACAAACATCCACCATCACCCTGTCTTCTACCATTAAACAGATATACACAGAAACACACACGCAATCACACACCCATACAGAGACACTGCTGCACCCATGTCTTTAAGACAAAGGTTAGATTAAAACCACGATCAAGAGTTACAGTGAGAAGGCGGGGAAATTGTGTTGAGATACACACCAGACAAGATCAAACTGCAAAGTAGTACTGATGGGCCAAATGGCCTAATTACAATTCCCTATGCTCTGTGGCCTTAAGGTGTCAGGATTATTTTCCAAGGGTGCAGTAGAAGCTGAGTTTGATAAATACTTGACTGAACTGTGGGATAGGTTTGAGGGGCTGAATGGTATATGTTTGTTCCTATTTGCTGTGCCCTTGTTTCTGAAAAGAGTAAGTGACTTGCTGTGAGGTTGACACATTTTAAAATGAAAAGGTTCTCCCTTTTCCATTTGAGATGACATTGCTCCTTTCTCCTTTGGATTGTGCGATCTGTGGCGTTTTTATCCCCTGGGAACAGTGAAGTCTGGGTCATTGAGGATATTCAAGGCTGACCTTGACTGACCTTTGATGGACAGAGGAGTCAATTTTTATTGGGAACAGACAGGAAAGGGGGTATTCAGCTACAATCAGACCAGCCATGATGTTTCTAAACTGAGCAGCAAGTTGGAGGGGACGAATGGCCAACTGCTGCTTCAACCTCACTCGTTGTTCTGTCAATTCAGCCCTGAGGCTGTTACAGAGGGAGAGAAAGATCCCATTGAGCCAGTCAGCATCGTGACAATACAGCAGGGGGAGGCCATAATGCACCTCTATGGTGTTAGACAGGAATAGAATGAAGTATTCAAATCATTTCAGTAAATTACACAGCACAGGAGTACGCCATATAACCATCCCAGGCTGTTACGCAGGAGCAGGGGCGCCTTGGGCAGCATCAGGAAATACAGAGAAGAGATCAATACTCATTTTGTTTTTGGCAAGCTCGAACTAGTGGAATTCTTCAGGGATCTGTGTGAGGTCATCAACAAAGTACAATCCACACCAATGAATTGGATGAAGAGGATGAAGCTCAGTTTGCTCATACATCAGGATAGTCAATCATTAAGATGTCAAATGGAGACACAGCGTCTCCAATGAGATACAGACAGGGAGGGCAGCACGTCTGCAATGGGATACAGACGGGGAAGGCATAGCATCTACAGTGGAATACAGACAGGAGAAGCGCAGACTGTCTACAATATGATACAACAGGTGGAGGGCACAGCTTCTTCAATGGGATACAGACGGGGGGAGGGAAGAGCGTATACAATGGTACACTAACAGGGGAAGGGCAGAGCGTCTACAGTGGGATACAGAGAGGGTGAGGGCAGAGCATCTGCAATGGGACACAGACGATGAAGGGCAGAGCGTCTGCAGTGGCATACAGACAGGGGTAGGGCATAGCGTCTGCAATGGGATAGAGACGGGGGAGGGCGGATCGTCTGCAATGGGATGCAGACGGGGGATGGGCAGAGAATCAAGCAATGGCATACAGACAGAGGACAGTTGTGAGCAAACCTTCAGCAGAAAAAAAATACATTTATGTGATGGGAATTTTCTGTTTTAGGGAAAAGACAAAACAGCAGAAAATTATTTAAATGCAAGGAGAATGCAGAACTGAGTGGTACAGAGGGATCTGTGTGTCTTAGTACATGAATCACATCAAATGACTCTGAAGATGCAGGTGGTGATTTGGAAGTAAATTGAATTATTCTGTTTCGTCTAAGGGCTGTTGTGTTTGATCTTAGCGATGTTTTTTGCATCAGTACAGGGCATTGCTGAGATCACATCTGATGTATTATGTGTCGTTATAATTGCCTTAACTGATAAAAACAAAATTGCTTTCGAAACGTTTCAAAGATTTTTCTCCTTACACATTCTTGGGATGAAGGCATTACGTTACAAAAAATGAACAGTTCGACTTGAGAAATTAGAGATGTTTTATTGACCATATAACATCTTGAGAATAGTGCAGTTGGTGAATACCGGATGGATATTTCTTCTTATGTTGGAGAATAAAATTGGGGAAATAATTTAAGAATAAGTCAGGTTCAATGAAAAGGTCATTGGATCGAAAAGTTGAACTCTGATTTCTCTTCATATCTGATGCCAGACAGCTGAGCTTTTCCAGCAATTTCTGTATTTGTTTAAGAATAAAACATATTCATCTTAACACAGATATTGTGAAGACATGAAACACTTATTTTTACATTATGCAGGCACATATTAACACATCTTCAAAACAAGTAGGACCATTTATTGTCAACAAATTGATTCAGTGTACGACAACAGCAATAACGCACTGACCTGGAGTCGAAAATGTGATGGAGTCATATAGTTCGGACAATATTCAAGCAGAGGTCACATGGTCCAGTCTGTGTCCTGATAACGTCAATGATTTAACTTACAGAGAGAAAAATGTAGCCTATCTTTGAAGGAACCGCCGATTGCTCCCTTTCTGTTTCCCTGTCGCTCAACACAGCAATGTGTGGGAGTGAAAAAAAGCCTATTCGTCTTTCCCAGTCATGGAGGATTCCTGATGATTATTCATTGGAATCTCCCCACTGCCAGAAGCAAAGCAATTCAGCCAAATTCAACTGTTTCAGGAAGAAATCCCATTGTCAGAAGGTTATGCGAGACGAATAACTTCAGAAGTAATTATTCAGACTCGATATGTGAGGGGATCAGACAAGAGATTCTGTGGCTGCAAATGGGAATCCAAGATGATGTATAGCCTTCTACGTGCCAGGGTCCAGGATATCTCAGAGTGGCTGCAGAACGTTCTCACCGGGGTGAGGAAGCAGCCAGATGTCATTGTGCACATTCGTACAAATGACACAGGTAGAAGTAGTGATGAGGTCATGCAGAGTGATTATAGAGAGCGAGGAAAAAGGGTAAAAGTCATTACCACGACAGTGGTAATATCCAGTTTACGTCCAGTGTTCCGTGCTAGTGAGGGTAAGAACAGGTGGACATGGCAGAGGAATGTGTGGCTAAATAATTGGTACAGGAAGTAGGGATTCAGAGTTTTAGATCACTAGAATCTTTTGTGGGGCAGAGGTGACCTGTTCAGGAAGGACAGGTTATACCTGAATTGAAAGGCGACTAATATCCTGGTCGGCAGGTTTGCGAGTGCTACAAGGGAGTGTTTCAACTAGATAGGCTGGTGTGGGAGACGGTGTGGGATCCTCAACAGCAGGGTTCCAAGTGAGAGGCTGGAAGGAGATACCGTAATCACAAACAGTAAAGTGCAGAGATAGGTTAGGCAGGAACACGACAGAGAGCAAGGAATGCCTGTTGGATTAAATTGCATCTATCTCAATGTAAGACGGCTGACAGGTAAGGCCGATGTACTCAGTGTGTGGAGAGGTATGTGGGACTGCGATATTATAGCCATTACAGAAACATGGCTAAGAGAGGGACAGGACTGGCAGCTTAATGTACCAAGGCACAGGTGCTTTATGCGAGACAGAGTTGGTGGAAGGAGGTGTGGGGGTTTCATTTTTGATTAAGGCGAATACCACAGCAGTAATCAGGGATAAAATAACTGATGGATCATCCAGTGAGGATTTGTGGGGGAAGCTAAGAAATAAAAAGGGATGATGATATTATTTGGGTTGTACTATAGGCCCCCAAATATTAAATGGGGAATTAGAAAAATTAAAATATGTAGAGAGATTGGGGAGGCTTGCAGGGCCAATAGGATTGCCATAGACAGAGATTTTAATTTTCCTAATATTGACTGAGAGTTACATAGAATTAAGGACTGAGATGGGCTGTATCTATTAAGTGTGTTCAGAAACGTTTCCTCAAGCAGTATGCAGAGGGAGCAATTCGGAAAGGGGTAAAACTTGACCTACTCTAAGAAATAGGGCAGGACAGGTGACTGATGTGACAGTGGGGGAGCACTCTGGGACCAGTGACCATAGATTTAGAATACTTATGGAGAAGGACAAAACTGGCCCGCTTGTTCAATTTCTAAATTGGGGCAAGGCGAATTTTGATGGAATTAAATAGGAGCTTGTAGGGGTTGTTTGGAGGAGTTTGTTTGCAGGAGAAGGGACCTCCGGCAAATGGGAGGACTTTAAAAGTGAAAAGGCTAGAGTTCAACGTCTGTATGTTCCTGCGAGGGTAAAAGGCAAGGTTGGCAGGAAGAGGGAACCCTGGAGGTCAGGAGATATTGATGCTTTGCAGTCAAAAAGGAGGTCTGACTGAGGTCCATGCAGCTGGGATCAAGGGAATCCCTGGCGGTGTACAGAGAATACGGGAGTTTGCCGTTAAAGGAAATCAGAAGGGTGAAAAGGGCACACACGATTGCCTTGTCTGAGGAGGTTAGTGTGAATCCAAAGAGGTTCTTTAAGTATATTAAAGTTAAAAGAATAACTACATGAGAATATGACCCCTCAAGGTCCAAAGTGGACATGCATGTCGAGAACCATAGGAGATGTGTGTGATTCTCAATGGATATTTCTCCTCTCTCTTTACGGTGGAGAAAAACAAGAAGACTTGGGAGATTAACAAAGGTCGTGGTGATATCTTAGGGTTAGTCAATATCACAGGAGAGGACGTGTTGGATGCATTAGAATGTATGAAGGTGGATAAATCTCTTGGTCCTTAACAGATGCATCCAAGAATACTGCAAGAGGCTACAGAATAAACTACGGGGACCTGCGTGATATTTTTGAAACATCGTTTGCCACACGTTAGGGTCCAGAATATTGAAGTGTAGCAAGCGTTGTGCCATCATTCAGGAAGGGAAGCAAAGAAAAATCTGGGAACTATAGACGAGGAAGCCTAACATCTTGCGTAGGTAGGTTAGTTGAGAAGATTCTGAGGGATAAGATATGCACACGTTAGGAAAGACAGGGTTTGATTAGAAATAGTTTATTTTTTTCAGTTTCCTACAGTATGGAAACAGGCCATTTCGCCCAACAAGGCCACACCGAGACTCTGAATAGCAACCCACCCAGTCCCATGCCCCTATCCTATATTTACCCCTGACTAATGCACATGAGGCTGTGGCCAATTTACCTGATATGTACATCTTTGGATTGAGTAAGGAAAGTGAAACTCCCAGAGGAAACCCACACAAACACAGGGAGAATGTGCAAACTCCACAAGAGAGTCACCCAAGGCAGAGGTCAAACCCGGATCCATGGCACTATGAGGCAGCAGTGCTGACCACTGAGCCACCATGCCACCCTTGATTTTTGTCGATACAGTTCAATGACAAAGGGACAAAATCTATTCTGCCCTTCACCAATGATGCACATTTCAATGCCACATACCATGGATAATTTATTCTCCGCTGAAAATGCCATCTTATAATTATTTATTGTTGTTTGTTGTTATTTATTTGAATAATTATTATTAATAGTTGTTTTTAGACTGGAACGATTGCATGACCTTGTGAGTGGGAGATCATGCCTCACAAATTTGCTTGAGTTTTTTGATGAAGTGACCAGGAATGTTGATGAGGGCAGCGTGGTAGACATAGTCTGTATGGTTTTCAATAAGGCCTTTGACAAGATTGCTTTTTATAGGCTGGTCTGGAAGTTTAGAATCGCATGGAATCCAGAGGGAGCTGACAAATTGGATAGACAATTGGCTTGATGGCAGTAAACAGAGGGTAAGAGTGGAAGGATGCTCTCGCAATGGAGGCCTGTGACACATGAAATGCCTCAGTGGTCAGTGCTGGCCCCATTGTTGTTTATTATCTAGTTCAATGATATTCTTCAGAATGTAAAAGGCATGATTAGTAAATTTGAAGATGACACTAAAATTGGTGGTATTGTGGACAGTGAGGAAGGTTATCTGAAATTGCAGCAGGATCTTGATCAAATGGAGAAGTGGGCTGAGGAATATTTTTTGCAAACTTAGATCAATGTAGAGTTTCATGGTGAATGGTAAGGCCATAAGCATTGTCGTTGAGCAAAGGAACCATGAAGTTCCGGTCCACCGTTCTCTGAAAGTGTAGTCCCAGGTAGACATGGGCAGTGAAGAAGGCTTTTGGCTCACTGGCAGTCAACGGTCAGGACATGGAGGAGAGAAGTTGGGAAGTTCTGTTGCAGTTACACAGGATGTCGGTGAGACTGCACTTGTAGTGTTGAGTTCAGTTTTGGTCACATTGCGATCAGAAGGATGTTTTTAAATTGGACTATATGCAGACGGAATTTACAAAGATGTTGCCAGGACTCAACAGTATGAATTATAGGAAGAGGTTGGACAAGCGAGAACTTTTTTTCTTTAGAGCGTAGGAGACTGAGGGGGATCTTATAGAAGTGTACAAGATTATGAGAGGCATGGATAGGGTGAATGGACTGAGCCTTTTTTCCCAGAGTTGGGGAATTGAGGGCTGGAGAGCATCAATTTAAGGTGAGCTGGGAAGGAATAAAAGGGAAACTGATGGAAACTGTTTTACACGGAGAGTGGTACACAAAGGGAATGAGCTGCCAGCGGAAGTGGTTGAAGCATTTATATTAACAATATTTAAACGGCATTTGGACAAGTACATGGACAGGAAAGAACGGGATGTGCTGAAAGAATCAGTGCTGAGCTCAGTGCTTTTCACCATGTATATAAACAACTTGTATGTGATTATCGGAGGCATGGTTAGTAGGTTTACAGGTAGCATTTTTAAAAAGTGGGGCAGTGGACAGTGATGATTATTTCAGAGTACAACAGCACCCTTGACAATGAAAGGGCCAAGGACTGGGAGATAGAATTTAATGCAGACATTTGTGAGGTTTTGCATTTTGGTAAGTTAAAGTAGGGTAATACCCTGGGGAATGTTGCTGAACAAAGAGACCTACGGATGCAGGCTCATAGTTCCTTGAAAGTGGAGTACCAGGTAGACAGAGTATTAATGTGCAGTCAGAACATTGAGTATAGGAGATGGGGTAGCATATTACATTTCTACAGGACATTGGTGAGGCCACTTTAAGAATATTGCGTACAATTCAGTTGGCACTGCTAAAGGATGGATGTTGCTAAGCTTGAGATGGTGCAGAAAAGATTTACAAGGATTTTCTGGAACCTGAGAAATTGAGCTGCAGGAGACGATGAACAGGTTGGGGCTTTTCCCCCGGACTGTTGGAAGGTGAATAGTGACATGACAGAGGTTTATAAAATCATGAGGGCTATTTATAGTCTCAATGGCCAACATCTTTTTCCCTGTGTAGGAACTTCCAGAACTATACGGCATTGGTTGAAGCTGACAGGGGAAAGATTTAGACGGGACCTGAGGGGAAACCTTTACATGCAGAGGCTGTGGGTGTACGGAAAGTGCTGTCAGAGGCAGTGATGAAAGCGGGTACAATTACATGTTTAAAATATATCTGGATAATACATAAATAGGAATGGCTCAGAGGGATATGGGCCAAATGCTGGCCCGTGAGATTAGGTCAGGATAGAATGCCTGATCGTCATGGAGTATTTGGACAAAAGGATGTGTTTCCATGCTGTATGATTCACCCTATTCTATCACAGTGATGAGGAAAAATGCTAAAAGGGCTTTTGAATGGGAATTCTCTTCCCCAGAAGTTTGTGGTGCCTCTCTGAGTGCAAGTATTCACAGCTGAGTTAGTTAAAGATTTGACTGAGACTGCGTCATGGATAATGGGACACTGATAGGAAAGTGGGGCTGAGACCAAACCTGATCAGCCACAATCTTAGTGCCTGGTGGAGAAGGCTCAAAGTATCTCATTTCCCACTCCTACTCCTCAGTCCACTGTTTCTGTGTTCCATTTAGACCCTCAAACCTGCTTATAGGAGCAGCCACTTACTGCTATCACCTGGTGCACAGAAACAGAGGAGAACATTCACTCCCTCATGACTGTCGCAGACGGTTTGGGAGATTTGGAAAATGTAATTGGAAAACCCAGGCTGAATATAAAAGCGGTCCCTCATTTCTCTTTACAGAGCTTCACCTCTCTGCAACTTGTGCTCCATTTGTTGGTAGACGCAGATTCACTGTGAATACAGCCCCCATACCTCACCCAGAGATGGCTCACAATGTCCTCTGTGCTCCTTGACTGCAACATTCCATAACAGACATTCCAGGTACCTTCCTGTAAGTAATCTTATCTAATCTAATCTAATCTAATTTTCCAATAACAGAATGTGAGAATTTCAGAAGCAAAGGCCGGTCGTTCACCTCCCAAGCCTGCCTTGCCTTTCAGGAAGATCATGGTTTCATAGCCCTCACCTCTCTGACATATTAAGATCAATTTCCAACATCTATGAGAACTTCCATAGAACACAGAACAAAGAACAGTACGGGACCTTCAGCCCTCAATGTTGTGCCACCCGTTTATCCTACTCTATGATTAGACTATCCTTCGTGATTCCATTCATTTTCTTCCATATGCCTATCCAAGAATCTCTTAAGTTTCCCTCACGTATTTGACTCTACGTCCACTGCTGGCAGTGCATTCCACACACCTACCACTCTCTGTCTAAAGAACCTACCTCGGATATCTCCCCTAAACCTTCCTCCAATTACCTTAACATTATGACCCCTTGTGATAGATATTTCTGCACTAGGAAGCAGTCGCTAGCAATTCACTCTATCTATGCCTCTCATCATCTTACACACCTCTATCAAATCACCTGTCATCTTTCTTTCCTCCAATGAGAAAAGCCCTTGCTCCCTCAAGCTTTCTTCATAGAACCTTCCCTCCAGTCCGGGCAGCATCTTGGTAAATTTCCTCTGCATTCGGTCTAAAGCTTCTACATCCTTCCTATAATGGGTTGAGCAGAACTGAGCACAATATTCCAAGTGTGGTCCAACCAGGACTCTATAGAGCTTCAGCATAACCTCACAGATCCTAAACTCAATCCCCCGCTAATGAAAGCCAACCCACCATATACCTACTTAACCACACCATCAACTTGGGGAGCAAATTGGAGGCATCTGTGGACACGGACCCCAAGGTCGCTCTGTTCCTCCACACTGCCAAGAATCTTTTCTTTAACCATGTATTCTGCATTCACATTCGATCTTGCAAAGGGTTTCACTTCACACTTTTCCAGTTTGAATTCCATCTGCCACTTCTCAGCCCTTCTCTGCATCCTGTCAATGTCCCGTTGCAACCTACAAAAGCCCTCCACATTCTGTACCACTCCAACAACTTTTGTGTCATTGGCAAACTTGCTAACCCACTATTCAACACCCCCATCCAAGTCATTTATAGAAATAATAAAGAGTAGGGGTCCGAGAGCCGCTCACTGCGGAACACCACCGGTTCCTTTCAGTGATCAAGCTCCCCCAACTCTCTGTGTAAGTGAATTCCTGACATTCACTCCCCTATGTTTGAAGAAAACATTCTCTGCTTCTACATCATGACCTATTAATATGAGCAAAAGAGGGAACACAGGGGCTCAGGTAAGAGAGACTGGTCCTGAACTCAAGGCAGTATTTGTCTGAGGATGAGATCAAGGACCCTGAGCAAAATCACACTTAATGAGAATCGATTGAGACCTCTCCAGTGTTTGGAATCATTCACGGTACAAGGGAAGATGATTACCATTGGTGGGCATCAATCATCTCGGCCATGGGGCATCTCTGCAGGAGATCCACAAGGTAGCTCCCTCAGCCCAGGCATCTTCTATTTGTCAGCGGGGATTCCTGCAGTTTCAGCCCATTGTGTCAAAACTGAGCAAAAGTGGGGATAGTCCCTGAAGTTTACATAATGTTTAGAACAAGTTGTCCCTCTTCAGCTCTTGAAGCAGTCTGTGTCCGTGTGCAACTAGACCTGGACAACATTCAAGATTGTGCTGCTCAAGTCTGGGTAACATTCATGTTACAGCACTGTACATTTCCACAGTAAAACGAGGAGCACATTCAGCACTTCAATCTGGTTTCACAAGAATATGGAGAAGCCATTCAGCCCATCAAATCTGCTGGGCAAAAAGAGGGATAGTCCATTCAGTTCCTCCTGTCTATAAAACAGGAAGAGAAGAAACCTACTCACTCCCACATCCACGTACACAGGATCTGTAAGAGACTATTTCACTCCCGGAATCATTGAAAAGGAACAGGAAGAGGTAATTCAGCTTATCAAGCCACTAACACAGGAACAGGAAAGGATCAGAGATGTTTTAACGTTGCAAACACATGGAGCAGGGGCTGCACAGATAGACCGCTCCAAATTGATCCACATGACTTAATTACTCATAGGACATAAGAGTTACTTTCACATGGTTTTCTGGCATTCGAAATGAAGTCAACCTTTTTAAAGTATTCTCCAAATAATTGTCTTCAATATCCAAGAAGGCAGACCCATGGTCTCCATGGGGGTCAGAAGCTGGTGGGGAATGACTAACTCTTTCAAAATGAAGTTATAGTCGCTGCTGACAGGATGGTGCACAAAGTGACATTAAATACAGTGTCAAACACTAACTGTGCATTCAAGTGTCCCGAGTTCATTCAGACCCTGTAGCTCTCTGTCAATCGACATGGGGCTCTGCAGATGCATGTAAACTCTCGGGAATCAATCATCCAATGAAAAGTATGGAATTTTCACACTATTCAGCTGTTTGGGACATAATAAATGTACGTCCAGAATCATCAGGTTTCAGCTTCTTATTTTCTGAGAGCCCTACAGATTAAACACATAGTCACTGCACTCACTGCTCATGGTCCAATCATGCCAGGGTTTAGGCTGGTAAAACTCCTTTGCGCTGTCTCGGTGACAAAGAGATGATTATCTATAAAGCAGATCAAACAAATACGCTCTCAACAAAACACGACCAATGGGAAAGATGTTCTAACTCTGGTGCTTCAATCATTTTGCATGAAGAGCCACATATCACTTACCCCTATTCCACCCCTACACACCCATGGATTCTCACATTCCCCACTCACCTGTATTCAATCAGGTCGAGCATCTTCTCAAAACTCAAATAATCCACTCCCATTGGTTCTCAGTTGTCGATGTCACAATGCACAATCTCCACAAAAAGGTTTAACAACCATCATTTCCCTTTCCAGAATCTAGGCCGACTCTACCAAATCATATCATTATTTTTCAAGTGTCTCGTTGTCACGTTCCTTATAAAAGGTTCCAATGTTTTTTTTCTCTCACAGCTAAAATCAAGCTATCTAGTTTTCTGTTTTCCCTCTCCGTCCTGTTTTAAATATTTACATTTACAATAGCTGATTTCCAGTCTGCAGCATCCTTTCCAGAATCTAACCAGCTTTGAAGAAGAATCAGTAATTCTTTCACTAGCTCTGTTTTCATCTCCTCAATACTCTGAGATGTAGCTCATCAGATGCAACAACTACCGATCAATTAGATTTCCAAAAGGATACCCTTCATTTATTCTAATTTCCTGCATTTCCTCATTTTCACCAGTCCCCCTTCTCTCGAGTATTTCGGGAAGGTGGTTTCTGTAGCTTCCCCTGTGGAGATGGAATCAATGCATTCCTCTCAGCAGACAGGTGTCTTCTGTCAGCTTGTGATACGTTGGAGTACTACACTTCAGAGATGGTGGATACATTTCCCACCCCTGCCTGGAAAGTTCCAGAATTAAAACAGTTAAATTCATGATGAGAGCCAGCACAGTCCTGCCCCTGGTGTGAGGCTACAGGAGGGACACATCTCAGTGAACACCTCATTTTTGAAACATACTGTTTTCACACTTTACACCTCAATGGGTCCAGCTTACACAAATGTTCCTCGAAATCTCAGGAAGGAAAATGCTGTACTTGCTCCTCCTTGTTTCCAGAGCTTCCCTTCTGTGTCGTCTTTGCTCCATTTGTTTACCATGGACCCAGACACTCTGTAAATGCAGTGTCCAGAGTGCGGTCACCAGACCCTCTGGTTTCCCTGAATGAACTCAGCAGCTGACAAAACAAACCTGAGAACACCATCCACAGAACCTCCACTGACTTTCTAATGACAGCAGCAAGTCAATGCCCCACACACATGGTGCACCCATTCAGTGTTGAAAATGCCTCCCTCTCCTCAGTTTCTCTTCCTGGCTGAGAAAGCTGTTGCATCTTTGCACAGTCACACAGGACCAGTATTGCCAATGGAATAGATCATCACACTCAGAGAAGAGAGACAGAGGGAGCATAACTCACTTTAATCAGGGACATGCGTAAATGGACGTGATATTCGGGAATATGGAAAAGGCAGGAATGTTAGAATAACTTGTCATTCTATTTTCCTTCCAGTCCATCATCAGCAATCCTTTTGTTTGCTTTTCCTTTCTCTCTCTCTCTGGACACTGGAGAATTTTATTTCAGATCTCCATTATCCACAGCTCCTTGGTTTATTTCACCTTTAATGTTGTTGTTTCATGGTATGTCAGCATCACTGGCAAGGGCAGCATGTGTTGTCCATCCAAATTACCCTTGACTGTGAGGCCATTTTTCAAGACCACATGGAGCCAACTATTTTGTTGTGGGTCTGAAGTCGTTCTTAGTCCAGACCGGGCAATAATGTTACGTATCTTTACCAAATGCTATCAGTGAAATATTAAAAGAAATCCTGATTGTTTATGGTTTCCATCAGTGAAATCTCATGCCTTTTGTTGTTGTTCGATTTTAATTTCAGTCATCGGCTGTGGTTGGATTTCAAACAATTCCTTTAGAAACATCACCTTTGCCTCTGAATTACACGTCCAGTGACATTATGAATCTGATATTGAGAACCTGTTGTGAAGTACCTCTCGTGACGGCAACAAGTTTATGGTCAAAATATTTGTCACTGATGGAGAGGTCAGAATACAACGGGAGCCATAAATTCTGAAGTTAACAAAGGTGTAGATGATGTTTAATTCAGCAAGAGCAGTGAGGTAGAGGTGGAGATTGGGGATATTATCGAGGTGGGTGTGGGCAGGTTCGATGACAGAGAGAATGCAGAGTCATAAAACAGTTCAGGGCAAAAGTCAGGTTGAGGTTGTGAACAGTCATGTTCCTTCTTAGATGGTTATGAGTGGAGAGTCTAAAATTAATTTAAAGGAAGTGGAGTTTGTGACTGAACCTGAATAAAATACTGTACATCTGTGCTAAAAATAAATAATAGAATTAGCAATGATCTTCAACCTAGTTTATAGAATTGACAGGGATAGATTTACCAGGAACACCAATAATAGCGAGGATGGGGTAGTAACCAGCTTGAATAATCCTCAGTACGGCTTCGATCCACATCTCTAACAACGGCCAATCCTGAGAAAGCCAGTAAAGACCCAAAGATAAACTCCTGTTCATTGTTGGAACATTCCAAGCTAATATTCTCAGATTCGAATCCATTGCTGGAACATTGCAGTCTTTTGTTCTGATTCACTTCCTCTCCCTCTCTCTGGAGCTGCTGATCCCTATCGTGTTGAGGATGACGCCATCCCTAATACTACGGGATAACAGTTTCAAAGAAGCCCCTTAACTATGAAAGAGGGAACATCTCAAGTGACACAGTTAGAGTCCATGGAGACTGACATATAGTCACAGAACAAACAGGTCCAGTTAACCCATTTCACTGCATCCCTTATCTGTCACAAAAATACTTGTTCTGGGTGGGATGTTGACATGGCTGACTATTGGGCTCATGATACATCTCCAACTGTAAAGTGAGAGGTGACGGAGCGAGATGATGATTTCTCTTTCCGAGCTCGATGATTCTACAGCGTTTTGGCAGGGTAGGAATTGCTGGGCGCCTGAGGCCATCTGTGTCTGATCACCAGGCCTGCTGCTTTCTTTGATTTATTTATTTATGTTTAACTTTGACATATATCTTACCATCATTTAACGGCTTAGGTGGGGTTAGGCATATTTGAGAGACACCTATAGTCCCATAGGCGGTGTAGATACAGTCCATTCCTTCTGGGCCTTGCAGCCGCCGCCTGGTCCTGTGGAGTAATGGTCAAGCTTTCACAAAACCAGGATTCTTAGTTTTACCTTTCGCCATTTATTGCTGGATTGGAAGGCAGGAAATATCTCCCCGATGCCACACACTCGCTCTGAGATTTTTCTCAGAGTTGTCTTTTGATGATCCTTCTTCCTGGTTGGAGAACTGCATGTGAAACAATCTGTTTCCTGAATTTGTTTTGTGAAAAGTGTGTGCTTCAAGGATGTTACCATATTGGAGCAGTTACTGTGTACTAGTTAAGTTATCTGTTGTTCTGTTATGTTTTCCGATAGAATAAAGTTATTCCAAGTTACTCTTGTTTTTATTGTACTTTGTCTACTGTGTCTGAATGTATTGTATTTTGATTAAAGCTGAATATTTTGACCAATCGAATTGCACCTAAAACAGAGCACATCACATTTACCTTTAAAATAAGAAAATATTCGTTTCAAGACTACCTTCATCATATATGTTCAGGTAAGTCTGCTCGTGTGCATTTCAAGAAGGACAGATATTCATGTTTTAATTGGATAAGTACTTAATGGACAACATGTTGCAGAAATATGGAGTTTAACAGCTTAATGCGCCAAGTTGGGGGAGTGATAGCTCTAACAGGAATTATCCCGGATATTCAATCCTCCTCACAGATGCAGCCCAGACACGTATAAGCCCAGGTGAAATATCTGCTTAGCGTGGAGCACCGTGCAGACCAAGCCCAGTACAACCCAACAATCTGTCCAAGATAGAATACTGTGCAGACCAGGCTCAGTACAACCCAACAATGTATCCAGGATGGAATACTGAACAGGTCTCACCAGGCCACTAGCTATCTGTCCAACATGGGGACCAGCACAGACGACACCGGTGCATTGATTCAGTAACCTAGAAGAAACGGTCTGTCCAGAATGGGGTGGTATGCAGCCTACGACAGTGTCTTGCTTTACACATGCATCAAGGTTTCTGTTCAGTATTGGTGGCTGTATAGTGAATAGCAGTGAATTGATCTGGAAACGTGGAGAAGTTACCCACCCAGTATGAAGAGCTGTGTACCTTATCCAAGTGCATTGTTCAGTAACACTGTGTTAGATCCCTGCCCAGCGTGGGGAATCTTGCAGCCCATGCTGGAAGTGACAGGATGTGCAGCTGCCAGGCATTTACAGCTCCATATCTCCATTATACCTTGACAAGGGGTTGCTGTGGGTGTGAAAATCACTGCCAGAGAGAGAGAGATGGAGGGAAAATCAGTTTAAATAACAACAAATAGAAGATTTTTGGGAAAAAGAGAGAGGGAGATTGAGAGAATATTTCATGGAAGATCACAGGTTTCAGTATGATGATATGAAGATATTTCTACAGTACCCTGCAACATGAGCCAGTATTCTCAGGATTGATGGGTGAATGGGATATTGGTGTGCGTTTAGATGATGGACAGTTTTGGATAAGTATTTGCTCCGCAGCTCTGTAACTTGGAGTGGGGTCAGCAAAGTGTGACTCATTGGGCAGAACCTAACAAAAATTTATCTTTGTGTGAATGTTATTGAGAGTGACAGAGGTGTTGTCTGCACGAGGCTGAACAAGTTTTCGGGTGCTATCATATCGAACTCACCTCATTAACTTCCCAGCCATCCCGTGGTGTCCCTCTCATTCAATGCCAGCCCGATTATCCAACCCATCATGGCTGGAGGTACTCACCATCACCCGGGTACCCCTGGATATTCCGTGATCCCTGGCGCTAGTGCCATCTTTAATAGGCCAATTGAGTTTCTCTGTTTGGAGCTTCCCTGCACAGTTTACCCTGAGCATGGCAGATAAGGGGCAATTACACTTAGGTTGGTCGACAGGGACACAGAGGTCCTGGTGGATGAGCTAGTACAGAAGAGGATTATTCTCTTCCCACAGGAAGCCACACCATCATACCCACCGAGCATTGTTTGACCTCACCGCCTCGCTCAGTGCAGTTTCTGGGGTCTGAAGAAATGTCCAGCAATACAGGACAAGCATCAATAACCTTCCCGCTCTGTCATGGTAAGGGTCACCGTATTCTCTCTACTCCCTCACACTCACTGTATATCTGTTATCGCACGTACCCCCGCTCAAGGCTCATGCTCCACCACTCTGACTACTGCATGCAAAATCTTCCCCCCCCCCTCTCTCTCTCTCTCTCTCTCTCTCTCTCTCTCTCCCTGACACACACACACTCACTCACCTTTGCAATATCCCCACATGTTGATGGAATATTCTAAAGAATGCTGATTTTGGAATGTTCCAGCTAGTGTTCCAAATAATTCGCACATTCTGAAAAATTTCAATACCCCAGCACATAACACAGAAGTGGAAGGAGTAAAGGTGTACAGTTTTCAAATCACATACAATTCAAATCCACCACGAGGCCATTGAGTCCTTCGAACGCATTCTAGTATTTAATAAGGTCAGGGCTGATCTGAATGGTTTCCTCAGCTCCATATTGCAGGACCTTTCAGTCATTTACCCCCCAACTTCCTTTCACTGAGCAGTTGATACTTGGCCACTTTTAGCCCGGTTTTCTTCAAGCCCCTGTTCGAGGACATTTTCCATGGGAACACACTCTCATAACAATATATTCCATCAGCTTTATACTTTTATGTAATGGTAAATATTCTTTACCCAGACCAATCAAAAACATGCGCTTATTTTATGGTTATCGATATCCAATCACAATTAGTAAATCTGATTATTTCACTTGTCTCACCTTATTGTATTCAGCCAAAGACAGCTGCTAATCACTTGTCTCATTATAAAATAGAATTTCTGGCAGAGAACGTCTTTATCCTCAGTCGTTACCTTGACCATTATCTGACTTGTACTTTTATCCTTGTTATGAATGTTTCTCTTGCCCTTTGTCTGTGACTGTTTCTGTCTGTGACAGTTGCACAGTCTCCCACTCAGTTGGCTGGACTTCTGGTTTGTAATGTAGAAGGAGGTTCAATTCCCCACACTGACAGAGATTACCTTGAAGGGGAAGCTCTCTCATCCTCAACGTATCACCCGAGGTGTGGTGACCCTCAGGATAAACCACCACGAGTTGTCTAACTCTAATGGCAGAGCAGCCCCATGGTCCTTTGGAATGCTATTCTATCACTGTTAGCTTTTTAAAATGTTTTCTAGATTATCATTTCGTTTTGCCAGACGTTCTGGAGCAGCGCCATTTTGTGCCACTGTCAGCATTTCCCCATGCTGCACATTCCTGCCCATTCCCAGATAATCGTTGACTGTATTATTACTTATGAACCTTCTGTCTGCGCTTCAAAACTACTCATATCTCTGCCTTTATTGCTCTGTGGGGAAGAGAATTCCAAAGACTCACCATACTGAGAAAACAAGCATAAAAATCATCTGGAGCGTGTGATTATGTTTTTCTACTTACCCGAAAATAGATATAATTACTTTAGAAGCGGTTCAGAGATTTTTCAATTCATGCATTCCAAGGTAGAATGCCTTATATTATGGAGACTTTATCAGATTACTCTTATTGAAACATACAAGACGTCGAGGAGAGTGGATCAGGTAGATACCCACTGGGTATTTTTATGGCCCAAACTTGTTGTCATTGTTATAGAATCTCGACCGTGTTGAAGCAGTACATTCTGTCGATCAAATCTGCACTGTCGCATCAACCAGCATCCCACACAGACATGTCCCCCAACCCTATCCATGTAACCCTGCATTTCCCATAACTAAACCACCTAACTGACACATCCCTGGGCACTATGGTTAATCTAGCATGGCCAATCCACTTTAAGATGCACAACTTTGGACTGTCGCTGGAAACTGGAACATTGCAAGGAAACCCACATAGATACATTGAGAATGTTCAAACTCCACGTAGAGTGTCACCTGAAGTTGGAATTGAATCCAGCTCCTTGGTGATGTGAGGTAACAGTGCTGACAACAGATGCACCATGCTGCTCTATTCGTTACTTGTGGCTGACTAAAGGAATCTGCCTGACTTGTTCCTAGCGCTGAACCTGACCAAGTCTGAGAGTTTATCATCGGCCATATCACCATCCTGGTTACATGTAAGATTTGTTGTGAACAGTGAAGGAGTGGGACGAGAAAAAGAAACAGTGACATGCTGCAACCCCATTCGAAACCGGAGTGAGGAGACATTCACCAAGTGGGATTTCATTCAAGTGGGAATTCTCTTTTCCTTAGGTTTGGGATGGCTGAATCTTTATATTATATCAAGGCTGGCTTCATCTGATTTTCCATACACAGGTGAATCAGGGACAATGGCACATGGAGAGAAAGGTGTAGCTGGGGCCACAATGAGATGAGCCACATCCTTATTTCCTGGTGGAGTCGTGTAAAAAGGCTGAATGGCCCATTCGTGTCCCGCAGCCCTGTGTTCTGATGTTCAATTCAGCCCTTCGGACCTCCACTCGGGGCAGATCGAGGCCACTTCGATGGATGGTGTAGTTTCAGAAAAGTACTTGGAAAATCCAGGCTGGGTCAGGAAGTGACCCCCATCCCCCAATCCCTGTCTCCAGGCTTCCCCTCTCTGTAACTTCTGCTGCAAATATGGGTCATGTTACAGACCCAGATTCAGTGTAAATACAGCCATCTACCGCATCCAAGGTTAACTCAAACAAACCCTCTGCTCTCCCTGAATGCAGCATCGTACAACACCATTTTCAGGACAATAAACAGTTACTTTCCAAAAGAACGTAAGAAATAGGAACAGGTGCAGTCTATTCGGCCCCTCAAGCCTGCACTGTCATTTAACCAGATCATGGCTGATCTACTTCAGGGCTCAACTTCAATTTCCTGTTACCCCCTTGTATTGCTCACTCGTTGATGTGTCAAAACCCAATCCACCCTGTCTGTAAATATATTCAGTGACGCAATCGCCACACTCTCTGGGTTGGAGAATTCTAGACATGCACTACCTTCTGAAAGAAGACATTTCTTTGCATTTCAATTTGAAATCGATACCATTTCTTCTGCATTTATATTGCTGTGTTCGGGAGTCTGCCCTGAAATGGATCCAGATTCTCAAAAGCTACTTTGTCAAGCCCCCTCTGCATCTTATACGTGTCAGTAATATCATCCTCATTCATTTCAACCAGAATGAATAATTGTCTTACCATTTTAGATGTACTCAATAATTCAACACGATCATTTCAGGAACCCGCCTAACGAACCAACATACTTACTTCCTACATTAGCATGCTGACATTATGTTTCAGACACAAGAACAATCCCATCCCTGTGCTCTGTTCTTTTTGTGGGAGTCCTCTCCATTAATTAACAGCCTGCCTTTTGGTTCTCAGTGTCATTCTCAACCTCGGATGTATATTGCACTCAGCTCCTGCCATCAGGTTATCAGTAAAGATTGTAAATAAGTGTTGCCATTGGACTGATATTTGTGATACTGCAGCAGACACATTTTACCAGGAAGATCCATTAACCCTGACTCTCTGATTTCTATGTGTTAACCAACCGTCATCCCATGTTAATATAGTATCTGTCATACTATGAGCTTCTGTCTTATGCAACAATTTTTATTTTGTGATACCTTATGGAAAATCTCTGGAAAGCCTCGTGTCTGCAAGTCCCCCTTTATCACGCCCGATTGTTCCATTCTCAGAGATCTCCAGAAAAGCTTTCCATGATTTTGCAGGCAACGTTTCGACCCCCTTTCAAATAACCATGCTGACTCTGTGTGAAGCTTTTCTAAATGTCCTGCAATGCCTTCCTTAATGACACACTCTCGCATATTCCCAGTAATAATGGTGAGGCTAAACAGTTCCTGCTTTCAGTCTCGCTCCTTTCTTGAAGACAGGCGCCACATTGGAGGGTCTCCAGTTTCACTGGAACACTCCTGTAATCCAGAGAGTTATGGAATATTTCACACCAGTCATTCTGTAATCGCTGCTTTTAAAACCAACTATGAATTACTGCTGGCCTGCCCTACGCTTCCTCTTATTTGTTTATTTAAAAACCGTATTCCTTTTGTTCGAGGCAGTTCATGAATTTCCCTCTGAGTACCATTTTGATTACATCATTGAAATACTTACCGTGCCTTTTCCTGTGAGGGCTGATGTAAAATTCTGGTGTAAATGATCTATCTGCTCCCTCCAGGCACACCCTCCAAACGTCCTCAATATACTTTCCTGACTTCATTTCTTCCAAAGGTCATACTTTCATCTTGAACTTTCTTTATATACACAGAAAAGCTCGTGTTGCTTGACTTTATATTTCTTTCCAATTTGCTTATATCATATTTTTTCTTCCTTTTTCCTCGCTTTCTAGATTTATACAGTCACAAACAGACCCATTGGTGCAACGTGTCCATGCTGACCAGTTTTTCCAAACTAAACTCGTCCAATCTGCTTTCATTTGTTCCATATGCTTCTGAACGTTTCCCATTCATATGTTTGTCCAAATGTCTTTGGAATGTTGCAGCTGTACTTGTATCTTCCACTCTTCCTCTGGCAGCTCATTCCATACACACACCACGTTCTGTGTGAATACATTGCTCCTTCGTTCCTTTTAACTCTTTTCCCTTTCACCTTAATGCTACATCCTCTGTATTTAGACACTACTATCCTGTCGAAAAGACCTTGGCTAGTCACCCTATCCATGCCTCCCATGATATTATAAACGTCTAGAATGTCACCCCTCAACCTCCTACACGCCATCTGATGCTAGCTTCAAGAACAAGCATTTTAAAATAAGTACGACTAATGTGATACAGTATTAATAAGGACAGGTAAACAACACTCAGCCAAACTTCATAATGTGATTTGTTCTTGTCCATGTTACAATACTAAGGCAGTGTGAAACTCTCACTAGTGCCAATAATACGTCAAGTACCTGAATTCCATTGTCGAAAGAGGGTGATGATCTCTACAGTGAAAACTTATTTCTGGCTGGATCTCTGTAAGAAAAGGAATTCTTATACTACACAGTCAGTGTGCAGTTGCCTTTAGCAGAGTGAGATGAAGGCTGAGTATACTTTTGGAAATTTGGATCACAGTGTGAATTCAGTGCAAAGGGGAGAGGTGTTTTCAATAAGGTTTACTTCAAGAAGGAAACTTTCCGGAACCAGATGTGAGTGGGAGGTGTAAAACAGCATGAATGGAGAGGCCGAGCCACACTGAGACCAGAGGCAAAGTGGCAGCACAAAACGCAGCTTGATGCTGCTGCAGAGAAAGTAGGCTTGATCAAAGAGCTTCAGGTGAAGTGGGTAGGGATCATAATGTGACAGAATATGCTCTGTAATTTGAGAGGGAGAACCTGGCACCAGGAAGGGGAGACGTGCAGGGAAAGAGTGGAGCAGCAATGGCAGGGAATTCTGGGAGTAATTCAGGAAGCACAGCTGAAAGTCATGCCCAGCATCTGCTCATGGTCCCTGGAATAAACATCCTAAATATGGCCCTCCACTAATCGGGGAAAGGGTTCTCTCTATAGCTCATCAATAGCAACCTTGACAGCTTTTGTCAACCATGGGTGGTTCACCTTCTTATCGAGTCCTACTTCAATAGAAAAAAAATTGCTGAGTATTATGGGTTTTCTGCTTGAATGTCTGCCCATGTATACTCACTGACCTTGTTCTGGGTCAATTTTCACATCTAGCTTCAGACCAGAAGTGAGGCAGAAATCCTACATTTATATATCTGGTTCTTTTCAATCATTCAGGGGGCTTCCGCTGAGCACAAGATCGGCAGAGGCCAACTCCATTCTCTCAGTTTCTCCATCTCTGTTGTTTCTGGTTGATGATGCCACATTCCAGTGGGCAGCCTCTGATGTCACCTCCTTTTCCGTCAAACCAGAAATCCCCAAACTCCGGTGGACAGGGCCTTCAGCTGTCATTGTCTCATCTCCCACGGTGCCACCCTCACTCCGTCCCCTCCTTCCCAGAACAATGATAGATTCCTCCTTGGTCCACACTTCCTACTGCACTAGAATCCACATTCACAGAATCATCCTCCACCACTTCCACCACCTTCCAGCAGGACAGTACCATCAAACAATCTTTGCCTCCTGTCAACTGTCAGCATTTCACAGGAACGATCCCCTTTGTGAAACCCTCCATCACCCCGAGCACTTCCCCACTGCCCCATGGCACCTTCCTATGCAATTGAAGAAATTGCAACACTTGCCCATTCACCTCTTCCCTCCTCACTGTCCAAGGCCCCAGTCACACCTTCAAGATGAAGCGGCATTTCACCTTTGCTCTTTAAATCCAATCTCCTGCCATTGCTGCTCACAATGCAGTCGCCTTTACATTGGGGAGACCAAACACAGACTGCATTGGGGAACACGCCCACTCTGGAGGAATAATCCTGACCTTCTCAACGCTTCCCATTTCAATTACCTACCTTGCTCTCATGCTAATATTTCAGTTCTGGGCTGCCGAAGTGTCTCAATGAAACACAACCCAAGCTCGAGTAACACTTCAGTTTACACTTTGGTATGTTACCGCCTGTAGGGGTTAATACTCAGTTCTATAACTTCACAGCCTGATCCCAATATGGCCGTTCTCCATTATTCATGCATGCTTTTTCCTGGCCTCCCTATGACCTTGTGTGGTTGTGTCTTCTTTATCTTGCACTCGATAGAGAGAACCCTTTCGCCGATTCGCATCTTAATTTAAAGCTATTTCACATCATCTTCTCGTTCATCACTGATAAAAACCGTTTATCTTTTGCCATGCTCTCTTTTCCCCGTCACCCACCCTGCACCTCTGACAACGGATTAAATACCCAGTTTGCAATCCTTTATAGTTCTGAAGAAGTTTCACATTAGATTTGTAACGCTAACTCTGTTTCTCTGTCTCTGCAGATGTAGCCACACCTGTTGAGTTTCTCCAGAAATGAATAGGCACCGAACACATTTTCAATTAAACAAATAACTACGGATACTGGAAATAAAAATGCAAATATTACTAGAGAAACTGCGACCTTTGTAGAAGGGTGACTGGACCTGAAAGATCAACTTTACATTCACTCCACAAGATGCTGCCAGACCCGCTTAGTTTCTTCAGCAATTTCTGTTTTTGAACAAGTTCCACAGACGTGTGTCAAAGCTGCTCGAACGCCCTGTTTAACATGGAGTGATGTACACCAGAAAGTGGACAATAGCAGTAGGTGCACACGTTCATTTGCACTGCAACTAAATATGGCTTTCGCATCAAACGCAGATGATGGTATCATGGGAATGGAAAACAATCAAATGAATATTATAATTTAAGGAAGGTAATAAGTTGGAGGCCATGACATCAAGGAGAGACCCTCAGTAGAATGAGAATATGAAAATGGAAGTATTCCTACATGACAAACTAGAGTAGGTCACTTAGTACAGAGCGGTTGGGTGAATGGGTCTCGTTTTGTACTGTGGAATAGTCAGTAGAAGTGAATTGCAGATATTGCAACTCAACGGGGACATTCATGTGGTGCTGTCGATCAAAGTAGCAGCAGCAGAATTGTATTCAATCATAATCTGTAACTTCTCCCCCAGGATAATCCCTTAATCTACCATTACCATCAAGCTAATCTATGGTTCAGTGACGAATGAGGGTGAACATGTCAGAGAAAGAATCATGTGTACCTAAACCTGATTATAAACAGATGTCCTGCACAGCTACAGTAACACACCCATACTCCTGTACACAGATCTTCCTAAAATGGAAGTCAACACACCATTTATCTTCCTAACTGCCACTTCTTCCACAGTGAAACAATCACAGAAACGTAGACTCTGTTCCATCCAAATAAAACATCATGATGTACATTAGTCTTACCTTCTTGCATGCGATTCATAGTCATCAATGTTGTGACACTTCAAGTGTTGGTCCAATTACTGTTTAATAGTTGTGAGATTACCCTTCACAATTACCTTCTCAGGAAGTGCATTCCTGACCCCAACACTCTCTGGTGAAAAAACAATCCTCAAATCCTCTTTAAACCTCAAATCCTTCAGTTTAAAAGTCTGCTTCTTGTTCTTGGTTCTTTGACTAAAAGGAACAGCTGTTGTCCATCCATTCTATCCATGTCCCTCGTAATCTTATCCTTCTAAATTGCGTCCCCTCAGCCTTCTCGGCTCCAAGGTAAACAACCCGAGCTTATTCAGCCTCTCTCCATTGCTGATTGGCTCCATCCCAGGGAATATCCTGGTGAATCTCCTCTGCAGCCCTAGAGTGCAATCACATCCGTCCTATAATCCCAGAACTACACAATTATACCATTCTGGCCTAACCAAGATCCTGTATAACTCTTACAATCAATGTCTCGTTGAATTAAAGTTATGCCAACAGTCGCATGTGACTTCTTAACTAACTTACTACCCTTTCCAGTCACTTTCAGGGTTGTGGGGAGAAGCACCGTCTAAACTTCCCAGACTGCTACCACTCATTGAGATCTCCGCTGCATTGTTCCTTCTTCCAAAGTACATCACCTCATATTTATCAGGGTTGCATTACATCTCCCATCGACCTGCCCGTCAGGCCATTCCATCTGTATCTTCCTGTAACATAAGACCTTGCTCCGAACTGACGACTACCCGTCCAATCATTGCTTCAAACATACACTTACTTATTACACTCTCCCACCCACCTCCACATACCCACTTAGATTATATATGAATAACACAAATAATCAGGGACACAGTATTAATCCCTATGCTACACCAGGGGACACTGGTCTCCCGACACACAAACAGCCTTCTCCCAAGATCCTCTGTCTCCTGCCACTAAGACAATTTGAGTGCCACTTACCAAGTTACCCTTGATACCATGAGATTGCACTTTCTTTATCAGTTTCCCCCGTGCTGCTTTGTCAAAGGCCTGGTTGAAAAAAAAACATATGAATGACCTCATCGAAAAAAATCAATAACATTCGTTTGGTATGATTTCACTCTGATGACTTCATGCTGACGATCCCTGATCAAATATTAAACTGAATGAATCCAATCAGCCACTCGTTCATCTTACATAGCAATTGGAGCAGATCTTTTACAGCTTTCTGCTTGTTTCACAGGAATTGAAAGAGAACGTGCGGGTTATAGATAGGGAAGAACTTAGAATAACCAACTTCACTAGGGAATGGAATGTATTGGACAAATTATTAGGATTGAAGGCAAATTGTTAGAATCTGGAATGAAGGAATTAATAACGGGATATTTTCAATGTCAAGCCACGGTCCATGTGAGTTAACATAAGATTACTAAGGATTAATCATGTTTGAATGATTTGACTAACATTTAAATAATATGACAAGCAAGATGGATAAAGGGGATCCTATAGATGTATTATATCGGGACTTCCACAAGCAATTGCAAAGCATGCATCACAAAACATGAATAGGCAAGACAAGAGCACTTTGAATTAGAAAGAGAAAAATGCGAGGAGAGAGTATTGGCTAACTAATAAAAAGCATGATATGAAGATGCTGGTTTTGGACTGAGTTGGACAAGGTCAAAATCCACACGTCACCATATTATAGTCCAACAGGTTTACGTAAAAACACTAGCATTCTGTGAGCTGTTTCTTCACCAGGTGTTAGGGAGAGAAGAAGACCTTAGAGACAGGAATTATAAGGAAAAGATCAAAGTGTGTACAACTCATCCGCATGAATTGAACACATCTAAGATGCCTCTTAAATCTTTATTCAATTAGAATGAAGGGATAGGTTTTGCGTGATTAATATGCAATTCTCTGCTTTTCTTTCATGTCGCTGCCTGGAGATACCTTCAGGTATTATCGATGAAAGGAGGTGACCCCTCAGATCAGACAATGCATTCTAGGCGTGCGGCCTTGTTTGGAGTCTGTCTGTGTCTTCACCTGGAGTCAGACTGGGTTCATTTGCAAAGAAGAAGGTGATAAATACCACATTGTACAATTGTCTACAAATTGTATGTCTTTGGAACAAAATAGATTATATATGCAAATACATTTGAACATGTGTAAATGAACCCCACAAATTTATATGCATACACATGCGTCTGTGTTTCTGTGTGTACGTGTGCACGTGTGTGTGTTTGTGCATGTGAAAGAGAGAGAGGATGTGTGCGTTTTGTGAAGGGGAGAGAGAGACAGTATGTGTGCGAGAGAATGTGTGAGGGAAGAGTATGAGTGAGCGTGGAAGGGAGAGAGGGAGGGGGTGTGTATGCATGCGTTTGACACAGCGGAATATGTATGTGTGAATGTGATAGAGGGGGAGTTTGAATTTGTGCGTGGGGCAGAAAGGGAGGGTGTGCATTGGTATTTATAAGGGGAAGGGTGAGAGTTTGTGCTTGTCCAGGCCAAGACACAGATAGATACGACAAATTCTTTTTCCCACATACACTCATTCCGTGTTTCAGAGCTTCCCCTCCCTGCAGCCTCTGCTCTGTTTGGTGTTAATGTTACAGACAAAGATTCTGTAGTTACAGTTCCAATGCTCTGACCAAAGTTGGGTCAATTAATCCTCAGGTCTTCCTGAATGTCTGCGGCAGCTCACAGCACAACCTCCAGCAAACTACCCCCAACACTAACTTTTCCATAATGGTAGTCCAGTCAGCAGCCCCTCAGCTACACGTGTTTAAAGAAGGCAGCCCAGACCCTACCGCTTCCTTATTTTAAACGTAGACATGAATTGGACGTTCCAGATGTGTTGCGACTGGTGAAACCACTCAAAGTTAAGCAAAATATAATCTATTCAAACGCTCTAGTAAAAACAGAATCAAAGAGAAGAACCAGTTGGGATAGCTTCTCTATTGCAACACTTGTGCAAACAATGGATACAGTGCCTTCTACTAATTAACAGTGCTAATACAGTAACATCCCATAAACATACCCCTTGGCAAAAAGGTAAATTCAAACACTGATTCTTACATGCAGTTCTCCAATCTAGGAGGAAGCCGCTTCAAGAGAGATTTCAGAGAGAATAGCAGCTGGGTTTCATGTATCGAAACGTCCAACCTTTCAGGGACCCCGAGCAGCTTCTGAATGCTGCAGCTAAAAACAAACCGTGAAGACCTGGTCGGGGAGAGCTGGCCACTGCCCTTCCATTGTTCCCACCGTTTTGATAAAACCTAAAGTCTTCCTCAGTTATTTACTTCAGCCGTTGTGAGTAGGCAGTTCTTCACTTCTGCCTTTCAGACCTCTCTTCAAATAAAAAACTTCAAGCGATAATAACCATTTCAGAGTGAAAATATCGATCACAACTCCCCCTTTGAAAAAAAACCCGAAACATTAATATACAATGATGGCCTCGTTTTAAAACGGGTATTCTTACTGTATTAGTAGACTACTGTACATATTGCATTGACACTAAGTATGCAAATATTCACAACTCCATTCTATTTCAGTCAGTTTACTCCTGCCACAGAACGCCTCCGTCTTTATTCATCTAAATTGAACGGCAACAATAATAACGTCTAACTGAACAGAACAGAAGTTCTCCCCCTCAATTTCTCCAAAAATGTTGAGGCTTTAGGATAGTATATAAATTTGTCTCAGGCAAGTTATTTGCAATTTAAATGCTGAATTGTAACACCAACACCAAGCTCAAGGCCTCCTTCCCATTGTGACATATTTCTGTTGATGGTTTCAGCGGACGCTCCAATCATACATTTCATAATGGAGCAAATCTCATCTCTCTCACAGTCCTTCTCAGTGGCATGTCTCCTCATGTCTCAACTTAAAAGAATTAAATGTTTCTGTACCTCTTAATGCTGTAACCACTTTACCGGCTACTCCTGGCCTATGCCAGTAAACCTTACTCTCACAGGTATATGTTTTAAGAAGATCTCGCACATTCTTCTCAATCCCTCACAGAAGCCAAACTTTGATTTATGGACGAACTGATCATCAAAAACCATTTTAGCTTCTAATCTTGCGATTTTAACTCTGTGCTCTCACGCACGAGTTCTCACAACTACAGGAAGTGAATTTTTGAACTCCTCCAAAGTAAGGATCTCTGTAAGAGTGCCATAGGTTTGCTCTGCTTTTAATATCCTTTCCCAGCGTTCAAAATTGCTTTATTTGATTCTTTCATACTCAATGTACGTTTAACCAGGGACCCTATTTTTAGATTCCTAAAACGCGTCTGTCGGATTCTGGCACATGCTTGTATGCAGTTCAGATGGCTTGCTTCACCTCCTCATACTCTCCAGGTACCTTCTCCGATAGGGATGCAAATACCTCACTCCTTACACCGACCAGCTTTGTTTGGATCAAGTAAATCCACATCGTCACTGGCCACCGCATTCATTTAACGACTTTCTCAAATGAAATTAAAAAGCCTCCCCCATCCTTCTCAGCAAATGTAGACAATGCCTGCGCATATTTAAGCAGATCCACAACAGGCCTTTGGCTACCATAGAGTTGCTCACTATCATAGAACATAGAACAGTACAGCACAGAAAAGGCCCTTCAGCCCACGATGTTGTGTCGACCATTGATCCTCATGTAAGGTAAACCTAATGTACGAACCCTCAAATTTCTGTGACCAAATGCATGTCCAGCAGTCTCTTAAATATCCCCAATGACCTCTCTTCCACAACTGCTACTGGCAACGCATTCCAAGTTCCTACAGTTCTCTACGTAAAGAACCCACCTCTGAAATTCACTGTATACTTTCCTCCAATCAGTTTAAAATTATGACCCCGACATCCTCCTCATTCAGCCTAACGCCTCCCTTTATCTCTAAATTGCTAAGTCGATTTTCCTCTCAAATTGTTTACTTTTAAAGTTGAAACTCTCTCTCTTTCTGCATTTTTTCGTTCTTTTTCTGTCTTTCTTCTCCCTCTCCTTTTATTTTAATTCTACTTTTAATCGTATTCCAAACTGTCTCAATTCTATTTTGTGTTCCAGCTGCCGCATTTGCAAATGAATTGCAGCCATTTCCAAAGGTTCTGATGATGTCTCCACCAAAATTTTAATGCCAAGCTATAGCTGTAATTGTCTCTCCTTTTCTCACAGACAAACACAAACCCAACTCCAGCTTGTCTGCCAATTCTAACAACTTTACCTTGCTCACCTTGTGTAAAATCTCGAACTTCACTTCTTCCACACCCAGAGGACTCTTCCAGAGAGAAAAAAAATACTACACAAAGCACTGCTCAAACCAACCGAATTCAACACCTGGAACAAAAAACCCTCTTAAATACCCAGATGCCGCCTTTGAGCCCAAGAACCTCGTGAGCACATTCTCCCGTTCCTCCGTTTTCCTCCCGCAGCCAAAGATGTGCAAATTAGGTGAATTGGCCATGCTAAATTGCCCATAACTTTCAGGAAAGTGCAGGCTAGTTGCAATAGTCATGGGTAAATATGGAGTATTGGGGAGGGGAATGGGTCTGGGTGGCTTACTCTTCCAAGGGTTGGTGTGGACTTGATGGGCCAAATGACCTGTTTCCACACTGTAGGGATTATAATTCTGAACCCAATTTGGAATTGTCGATTTCAAACAGGGTAAGTGTCCCCAGTTTGCTGTGGACCAGACCAGATGGGCTTAAAATACTTTAGTATTTGTCGCCTGGACGCCAACCTTGTCTTATAGTAAAGGTAGATGTGAAATGGGTGTTCCATATGTGATGCGTCTGGTCAGACCACTCATTTTAAGCAAAACGCAATTTATTTAATCTCTCTAATAAAAATGCATAACAAGAAGAGGAGTTTAGAATAATTTAACTACCGGAAACTTTAACAGAATAATAGGTAAGTACCGTTTACTAATGAACTGTTACAATGAACTAACAACTCATAAACTCATCCCTTGGCAAAAAGACACATCCAAGGCCCTTCAGTCTTGCATGCAGATCTCCAATTCAGGAGGAAAAATCGTCAAGACAGATTTCAGAGAGAATAGCAGCAGAGGATCATTTACTGAAACGTCCGTCCCTTCTCTGACCCTAAGCACCTGGTGATTGTTAAAGCTCAGAAAAAGTGGAAAGTCTGGTCTGTGAGAGCTGGCCGTTGTTATCACTATTTAAAAACAAAACCTAAGAATCTCTTAAATTATATACTTGAAGTCGTTTGGAGTGGGCAGTTCGACATTTAAGATCTCTCTTTAAAGAAAAGGCGCAAACAAGGCTTTTTTTTAAAGTGACAGCAATGTCAGAGATGTTAGCTATCTGATCCTTTACAATAATACTCCAGGGGCTTCCTCGTGTTCCTGGCCACACGGTCGACACAGAGGGATAGTCACAGAAGTCAGACGTTTAGTGGACAGGCACAGACCATCTTTGAAAGATGTCTTTCAAAGCTGCTGAAACCCCTATCCAACATGGAGCACCACAAAGGATACACCATGCAGTGAACAACAGACTGATACACACCCCATTTCTAACATGGAGCAGCACATGGGACATACCGATAAGTAAACAACAGCCCGACACACACCCCGCCTTTCCAACATGGAGCAACACATGGGACACATCAGGCAGTGAACAACTGACCGACGCAAATCCCCATTCCCAACATGGAGCAGCATATGGGACACAACGGGAAGTGAATAACAGCCCGACGTAAACCCCCACCCATGAACATGGAACACCACATGGGGCACATTGGGAAGTGGACAACAGACCGACACACAGTCCTATATCCAACATGGAGCAGCAATGGGACACACCAGGAACTGAACAACAGAACGATACACAGCCCCATTTTCAACATGGAGCAGCTCATGGGACACAATGGGAAGTGAACAACTGCCCGATACACAGTCCCTTTTCCAATATGGAGCAGCGCGTGGGATACACCGGGAAGTGAACAACAGACCGATACACAGTCCCATTTCCAATATGGAGGAGCAATGGGACACACTGGGAACAGACTGTTGTTCTCACTGCTTTAGAATAGATTCTGTTAATCTTGAAAGTGTTCAGAAAAGATTTCCAAGTATATTGACAGTGTTGGGTAGGGTGGCGAGTGATGTTCAGCTACACAGAGAGTATGATTGGGCTGGAGCTATGTTGCCTGGAGCGTTGGTTCTGACGAGTGACCTTACGAAGGTTTATCGCAGTCAATCCGATGCTCCAGGGTGAGCAATTCCAAACGTCAGGGAAACAGACAGGACAGTTATTCGCATTGAAACTGGACTATTATTTATGATACAAGTTGTAGGTAGATTGAAGAATGGGACTGGTTGTAGAAATCAGAATATCGAGGGTCAAATCACATAAATGAGAACAAAATAAAGGCATTGCCATATTAAATTAAATGATTAGTTATATCACATTCTCAATCCACCTCACAGAACCAGACTAGACACCATAAACCCAGAGGAGATATCTGTTCAGCAGGGAACACTGCGCAGACCAGGCTAGTGAACTGCTGAACACCACCCTACAATCAGTCCAGAGCGGAACACTGGGCACATTATAGCAATACATTGATCCATAAACCCAGATGAGTATGTGTTCAGCAGAGAGCTCTGTGCCGACTGGACTGGTGTACTGTGCAATACAACCCACAATCTACCGAGAGAGGAAAGGTATGCAGACCACAGCAGTGCATTGATATATAAACCCAGATGAGATATGTGACCAGGCTGTGGAATAGTGTCCATCACCCCAGTGCATTTGTCAGAATACTATGTTAGATCACTGCCCAGCGTGGGGAAACTCACAGGCCATGCTGGAAGTGATAGGATGTGCAGCTGCCATCCAGTTACAGCTCCATATCTCCACTGTGCCATGACAAGGGGTGCTGTGGGTGTGAACAACACTGCCAGGGACAGTTGGCGGGGGAATCAGTTTAAGTATCAACAAATAGCAGGGGTTTGGGGAATACACAGAGAGTGGGAGACTGAGAGATAATGTAATGGGAGGATGTGATCACAGGTTGCAGACTGCTGAATGAAGACATTTTGACAGTATTCTACAACATGAGACAGTGTTTCCAGGAAAGATGGATGAATGGGATAATGGTGTGAGTTTAGGTGTTGGAGAGCATTGGGTCATCATTTGTTCTGCAGCTTTGTAACTGGAAGTAGGGTTGGTGCAGACTTCGATTCATTGAGTTGAATCTAACAATAATTTGTCTCAGTGATGTTTTCACTGATTATGACAGAGGGACTGTCTGTACGAAACTGAGCTAGTTTCCTGATGATATCTTATCGGACTCACCTCATTAACTACCTACCCCACCACATGGTGTCCCTCTCATTCAATGCCAGCCCGATTCTCCAACCCATCATGGCTGGAGGCACTCACCACTGACCGCATGACCCTAGATATTCCGTGGTCCCTGGCACTGATTTTTTTAGATTACTTACAGTGTGGAAACAGGCCCTTCGGCCCAACAAGTCTACACCGCCCCGCCGAAGCACAACCCACTCATACCCCTACATCTACCCCTTACCTAACACTACGGGCAATTTAGCATGGCCAATTCACCAGACCTACACATCTTTGGAATGTGGGAGGAGCACCCGGAGGAAACCCACGCAGACATGGGGAGAATGTGCAAACTCCACACAGTCAGTCGCCTGAGGCAGGAATTGAACCCGGGTCTTTGGCGCTGTGAGGCAGCAGTGCTAACCACTGTGCCACCGTGCCGCCCATCTTTAAAAGGTTAATGGGCACACGGTTGAGCTTTCTCATTTTGGAGCTGACCTGCACAGTTTACCCCGAGCATGGCCGATAAGTGGTAATTCCACCACAGTTTGTCGACAGGGGCACGGAGGTCCAGGTGGATGGGCTAGTACAGAGGAGGACCATTCTCTTCCCAGAGTGGGCCACAAGACTCACCGAGCATGGTCTGAGCACACCACACAGCTCAGTGCAGTATAGGGCAGAAGAAATGTCCAGCAATTCAGGAAAAGCATCAATAAACTTCCCCGCTCTGACAGGATAAGGGTCACTGTATTCTCTCTGCTCCCTCACACTCACAGTACATCAGTTATAACACCAACCCCCAAACAAGGCTCATGCCCCCCACTCTCCACCACTACTGCATGCAGCACCTTTGTGCTCTCTCTCTCTCCCTCTACTTTACCCCCAACACTAATAACACTGCATGGATATCGCACTGTGGATTGACTCATTCCAGACACCTCACCATATCCCCCCTTCCCACCTGCAATAGCAATAATAGCAGTGGCACCCACTCCCAGTCTCACTCCCTCTCATTCCCCCATGCCAGGAGTAACAGTCTGAAATAGGTCAGAACGGGCCAAGCAGGGTGGTGGAGTTACCGATACCCGTTCCCTTATCCCCTCCTCCCCCTGCCATGTGGGGAGGACTCTGGTACGAGCTGGAGAGTATCAGGACGCCTCGTGTGGAGATGCTGAAACATACACGTCCCACCAACCTAGTAAGGAGCAATGTTCAGTGAAGGGCAAAACTCACTTTAAACCCACTGGCAGTTCCGTTTCTTCCCGGCACAACTTAGATGGCGTGGCCCTGAAACCATCTCCCTTTTGTGTCGAGCTGGTACAAATGGAATCCCCACGGTCTCGGTGTGTAGGAGGGTCGGCTCACAACACATCGTCACCACCACCTCCCAGGAAGGCAGCACGGAGACTCCCTCCTACACCTCCCCCTGTAAACAGCTCAGATACTGAAACGAATCTGTGAGTTACAGCTCTCCCCACTGGTCCTGACATCTTCAATAATCTGTGCTCATATATAATCCTTTCCTACACCCGTTTAAAATGGTACAGAATGTTTTATATTGACTTTCAGAGTTATTCCTACCATAGTGCATTACCTCACACTGCTCTGCATTGATCCTGTTCTGCCATAAACCTGAAAACTACACCAACGTATCACTGTCCTGTTGGAGTTCCACACTGTCCGCCACACCCTTTATAACTCTTCCAAGTTTGGTATCTGCAAATATTGAAATTGCCCAACAGTCACACGCCATACAGAAATACTGACTCACTCACAATTGTGAGCAAGTGCAATACTAACACGCTCCCTGACGACCATCACTGCCAGTCTTAAATATTGACACACACCAGACAGAGTAAGTGAAATATTGACAAGGTTACGGTGGAGCAAGAGAAATACTGACAGACAATCCATGTCTATATTAGCTTCTGTATATTACTGAGTGTCTCTATGTCTCTGTCTTATCGTCTGTCAATTTGTGTGTATCAGCGTGGAGAGAGTCTGGCAGTCCATATGTGCTTAAAGTAATGTAATAACCCCCTGACACGAGCTCTGAGGACGTGTCCTTTCACTTCTGTCCGCAGATGCTGGCAGACCTGCAGAGATTTATGCTGCTGTCAGTCCCAGCTGACCTCCCCACAGCACTGTACAGGTTGAAGTGGACGGTGAAAATCATCAGGGATATTTGATTGGAAAGGGTCCGTGGGAATGTGGGATAGGTTTGGAGTCCAGAATGGATTATGTTTCCAATTATTCCTAATTATTATATTCTTATGTCTGAAAAGAGGTGGTGATTTGATGTTCAGTTAACACAGTTTTAAAATAACAGTCCCACAATGAAATAAGGACTTCCCTTTCACTTTAGTGTTGTGCTACCTGTGGTGTGCTCATCCTCAGGGAGCAAAGAAGACTTAGTTATTGAAGGTATTCAAGGCAGAGCTCGACTGATCTTTACTGGACAGAAGGGTCCGTGTTTATTGGCAACAGACAGGGAATGGATGGTCAGACACACTCGCATCAGCCTTGAACATTCTGAACAGTGCAGCCGAATGGGCAACTTCTGCCCCTACCCCATGTGTTGCTCCCTCAATCCACCCTAGAGGCTGTAATAGGGTTGGGGACCACTCCAGTCAGTCAGACAGGATCGTTACAATGACACAGTAGGAGACCATTCCGCCCCTCTAATGAATTACACAGTAATATAGAATGAAGTAATTCAGCTCGTTCAGTTCACTACACAGTCCAGGAGGAGGCCATTCAACCCACCTGAGTCACTACACAGGAACACGGAAGCTGTCGCTAACAGGAAATTGAGAGTAGAGATAAATGTGTATTTTCAGGCTGCAGAGCTGCCTCATAGATCACCGTGGGGTCATCAATGATCAACAATCTGTATCAAGATCTGGAGGAAGGGGAGGGATTGGCTTGTAGCTCAATTAGCTTGTACACCAAGATGGTCATTCAATGTGTCGTCAAATGGAGGTAGTGAGTCTGCAATGTGAAATATACAGGAAAGGTTAGTGAGCAAACCTTCAGCAGAAATAACATAAGGTAAGTTGTCTATTTTGGAGTGAAAGATGAAAGAATGGTAAACAATTTAAATGCAGAGAGATTGCAGAACTCAGTGATACAGGAGGTTTCCATGTTCTTGCGAAATGAGTCATATGAAGTCAGTCTACAGATGCAGCAAGTGATTTGGAAGGTAAGTGGAATGATGCTGTTTTTGGCAAAAGGTATCAGGTTTAATTGCAGGAATGTTTTACTGCATCTGTACAGGGCATTGCAGAAACCACAACTGATGCACTGTATGCAGGATTGATCCCCTAAACTAAAATAAAAATACAAAATTATTTTCGAAAATTTTCAAAGAGGTTACGCTTTACTCATTCCTGAAATGCCGGCCTTTTGTTATGGGGGATTATCAGTTTTGATCTTAGCTGAGAAATAATATTGAACCATCCATGACTTTCTGAAAAGTGTATCAGCAAGTTGCATATTATCTCCTGTCAGGGCGACTAAAGCTAGAGAAAAAAAAAACTTTAAGAAAAAGATCCATTGATATTAACACACATACTATGAAGACACGTACCAATATTTACAAATTACAGACACATGTAAGCATGTCATCCAATTATAAATTGGGGACATTTTTGCGATTGGAAGGAATTGTGTACAACAAGAGCAATCACGCACCTGCTTATAATCCATAATCAGGTTTTCCAGAGAATGTTCCAGGAGATTGCACATGCTCCAGTTTGGTGTTCAGTTGACAAAATTGTATATTCCAACACAGAGAGGGAGAAAAGTGTTACCTGTCTGAGAACTAGCAGCTGATTGATCCCTCTCTCTTACTTTGTTCTGCCAGATAGCAAAGTGTGAGACCAAAAATCCTTGCATCATCTTTACCACTTGTAAAGGATTTCTGGTGAGGACTCATTGGAATCTCTCCACTGCCTGAAACGAAGGGAATTCAGCTAAATCCCACTGTTCCAGAAAGAAGTCCCACTACCAGTAAGTTGTGTGAGCAGAATAACTTCAAAGGGAACATAACATTTGGGGCACTCCATCATTTTACCTTTTGTTATGAGTTCAACTTTCTGTGTCTCACATTTTTCCAGAAAATGGCCTAGCCTGATACCTATATCATTGGCCACCGCACTAAACTGGTTGCATTTAAGATGGGTTTTCCAGTGGAACTGGAAAAGGACAGAGTGACACTCCAACATTTGTTGGAACACAAATGAAAAATTCTCAAAGGAGTGTGCAAGTGGACACTCCCTTCCCCAGAGGATTGTGGTGCGTAGATGTTTGCATTTATTCAAAGTTGTTTTTGGATGTTGTAAAATGGTATACAGACTGAAACGTGCTTCTGAGACCAAAAGCGTATGGAGGAGTGACAAAATATCTAATGGCCCACTCCTGTTGCTCAGTCCTGTGTTTCTATGTTCTATTCAACTCCTCACAGCTCCTGCAAGGAGCTCCAAATACCTGGTCAGCAGTAACACAGGATCTCATTCAGTCGCTCAAGACTGTCACACATGGTTTGCTGTCGGTTGGAAAATGTTATTTGGTTTGAAAGACGCCTCTGGTCTCTTTACAGAGTGTTTCCTCTCTACAACGTGTGGTTCATTTGTTGGTGATATTTTAGACCCAGATTCATCGTGAGCACAGTCCCCGTACCTCAACCAGAGATGACTCACAAAATACTTTACTCTCTCTGATTGCAACGTTCAATAAAAGAACATTCAGGAAAATTACAGCCATTAACTTTGCAATCACTGAATATGAGGACAAAAGGAACAGGAACAGGTAATTCGGATGATTAAGCCATTGCATAACATCATGGCTGATCTACTGTTGACAGTAACTCCTCTTTAATGCTCAATTCTTCACCCCTTAGCTCTCTGACAGGTCAAAAATCCATCGACCGCCTCCTTAAATGCTTTCAGTGATATAGCTCCCCTAGTTCTCTGGCCCAGATAATTCCTGACAGTGATTACCTTCTGTGAGAGGAAAGCACTCCCTACACATACTCCGCCACCTATTGATATGAACAGGAGGCGAACACAGGGGCTCAGGAAAGAGCGAATGGCTTTGATACCAAGCAGTATTTAACTGAAGATGGCATAGGGACCACCCACTTATTTGATCTGAATGTGGATCAGGTGTAACGTTCCCACTTGACTGGGTTTTTCAGAACACACATAAAGAGGATTAGGGTCAGTTGCCAACAATCCTCTCAGCCTCAAGAAATCTCTGCAGGAGATCCTCACGTTAGACTCCTCAGCACAAACATCTTCAGCTGCTCTATCAATGTCTTTTCCCATCATAAAATCTGAAGTAGGTATGATGACTGAAGATCACAGAATGTTCAGAACAATTTGTCCCCCATCAGCTCCTGAACCATTCTGTGTCCATGTGCAGCAAGACCCGGACAGCATTCCGGTTTGTGCTGTTAACATATCAGTAACATTTTTTTGTAACAGCAGGGCCAGGCACTACACATTTTCACAGTTAAAAGAGATGCTCATTCAGCATCTCAAGCTGGTTGCACACAGGAGCTAGCATTCAGGAACAGGAAGAGTGACCGCAGATTCAATACTCCTGCCTGTTACACTGAAAGAAGAGTGGTCTGTTCAGTGCATCGAACTGTCAAACAGGAGCAGGCAGAGCTCAATCAGACCCTTAAACCTGTTCCATGAGACGGGGAGGAGGCTATTCATCCCCACGAGGCAGTTATTCAGGAACAAGAGGTGGGGGGGGGGGGGGGGTCACTGATATTCCAACATGAACAACCAATGAAACCGAGACTGCACTAATAGAGGACTCCATGATGTTAAACATGGTTCCATTGTTTGTAGAACGTGTGCTGCTTTAACATAGTTTGCTGGCAAAGAGGAGGGAGGCCAAATGATTTGTGTCAAGTCTCAAGGAGGTATTTTCCATCGCCGAGAAGACACACCCATGTTCTCCATGGTGGTGAGAATCTGGTGGAACAGTTAACAGTTTTAGCATGAGGGTATTGTGGCTGCTGTAGGGACTGCGGATAACGAGACTTTCAGTGCAGGACCCATACACCAAATGCACTGTATTAATGTGGAGAGAGTTTATTCAAAGACTGGCCCTCTGTCTCTCTCATGCGACATGGGAATTGGGTGTGGAGTGAGGGGAATATTCTCAGAGGCTCTTAAACTATCGACAATCATGCAACCCGAGTAAAAAAGAAGCCATGGAATTTTTCACCGTATCAGTGTCTATTTAGAACATTGTCAGTGACTGTCACTCCCCCCCGCCCCCCCCCACCCCCTACCCCCAATTGTCAATGCAATCGCCTCTCATTCTCTCACAACGCCAGAGAATAATCTTCACTGTCTGCTCATGCTACCATAACACCAGGGATTAGTCTGGTGAAACTCCATTGCACTCTCTCTGTGGCAAGGCAATTATTCCTTATAAAGGAGAGCAAGTCTGTCCACAGTTTCCAAATACTGCCTCAACAACACTCTCAGTGATGATCGCAATAACTCTTTTTCCTCTTAGACATCTCCACTTCTTTCCTGTGGTATAAAAAGACTTTCATTCTCTCTACAATGTTGGAAAGAGTTAACGCTTTTATAATGAAGTTATTGTTGCTGCTGGCGGGATGATGAATAACATAACGTTCATTGCAGGATCACGCACCAATTGAACTGTATTAATGTTGGGAGAGTTTATTCAAAAGCCTGAACCTCACTTTCTCTCTCTCTCTCTCTCTCTCTCTCTCTCTCTCTCTCTCTCTCTCTCTCTCTCTTTCTCTCTCTCTCTCTCTCTTTCTCTCTCTCTCCGCCACACACCCAACCTTTCTCCTTTCTTTCTCTCTCTGTCTCAGTTGAAATAGGGAGTGGGGGTGATTGGGTGGAACGTTCTCAGAGGCTCTTAACCTATCGAGAATCATGTAATCTGCGTGAAAAAAGCCATGGAGCTTATCACCGTATCAGTGTCTGTTTAGAACATTATGAGTGATTGTCCATCCCCCTTAAGGTTCAATGCAATCACTCACTGCTCATGGTGCCATCATCCCTGGGATTAGTCTGATGAAACTTGAGATAAAGTCTATCCACAGTACCCCAAATACTGTCTCAACAACACTCAGGGATTGTCAAAAAAACATCTTTTCTCTCACTTAGACATCGCCATTTCGTTCCTGTGCTACAAAAAGCCACTCATTCTCTATGTACTACGACTGATATGGAATTTATAAGTCCCTTACATCTGTTTGCCAGCATCAATAAAGCCAGCACCAGAGATACCTATGGAGATGTGCATCACTCTCGGGGAGAATTTCAATGAGATTGAATACACCTAAAATAGGGGATGATCACGTACCTGAATGGAAATGAGATGTAGAAATACAGAAAACAGGCAGAGAAAGGGAGCTATCTTTACCTTTGTTCTTCTCTCACAGGATCTATGAAGCCCGGGTCAGTGCAGCACGTTAGGCAGATCTTGAACTGAGTGGCTGGTTCAGCTGTTCCACAGTACCATAAACAGTAAAACGTATAGCTATGGGTTGGTAGTGTTACAACACAGGATAAATCTTCCTGCTTAATTAAAACCAGCAACAGAGAAAAAAATTATCCCACACAGTAATCTGTGATAATTCTAGAGTCCAAATCTATTCAAAGTAAAAATTAACAACTTTGTTTCTTAAAGTATAACAGAATAATAAACGAATGACTATTTACAACTTCTTCCTCTAACCTGTCTTTGACCTTTCCCCTCCACAATACTAGTCCGATTAGACTCTTAATTAAGATTTACAAAAGAAAACTTCTTATCTCAAAACCAGGAAGCTTTCGGTTCTTCTCCATATTCCTATCTTCTTTTCTTCTTGGGGACTCTGATTCACCAGTTACTAATCAATAAAGACACCTATAGGAGAGGTATTTTTCAGGCAGTCTTGGCATGCTGGTAGCTTGACAGATCTCCTCTCAACTGTTCAATTTTCCATGGCCCTTTACCGCTAAACTATTGGATTGTATCATTGGCTGTTACGATTGTCAAGATAATAAATTTAAACTTGGTTGGAGGTGAGTATTTTGGGGTATAATTTAAAATGTTTTGCCGAATTTGTTTCAAGACAATGGGCTTATTGGGTTGTTCAACCAAATGTTTCATTACATCTGTTTTTCAGAACTCTTGGTGCTGTTAGGTAGTTATTGTTGGTTTTTAACTCCCTCAAAGTTACAGTACACTCACGTGTTCATCACAGAAGTCACACAAAAACCTGACGAGGGAAGCATGACACATTGACTACCCTAAAGGACTTGAAGCAAGCAGATGGGTTATTATAATAAATGATAATGGTTGCTTTTAAGTTCCACCAATTTCCTTCATGAGATACCAACAGAATTCTGTGGTTCTAGATAATGAGTCAATGGCTTGACCACTAGAAACTTGTGCAAAGAACACGTTATACATCCTCAAGAGCAATTATTTAGTGACGGACATGTGGTTAGAAGGAAGTTTAAACTGTTGCATCCGGATTGTACAAAGGCACAAATAATGGTGTATTCAGAAGTTGCACTGAGACTGAGGACGAGACTGGAATATCATGATGGTGGTATTGGACAGGATTGGTGAGTGGGGAGGGCATGGCGTGTAAATCTGTGAAATATAAAATGGATTGTCGAGTTTGAGAACAGTCTGGTTCCTTCTCGCCTATCAGAGATTAATTTATAAATAGTAGTTTGTTAGTTATAATTTATAAGGAAATGATTTTTTGTTTGGAACTGAAGACATTGACTTGCACTTTCCAAAATTTATATATCATGAGCAGAAATTCAGTTCAACCCAGTTGCGTAGACAAATATAATGACATACCAGGAACACCAACTATCCCGAGGATGGAATAGTAACCACCTTGAACAATCCAAAGGGTATCCTGGATCCGATATGCTAATGATATCCAAGGCTGAGAAAGCCAGTAATGACCCAAAGATATAGTCCTGTCCATTGTTGGAACATTCAAGTCTAATGTTCTCAGATTCTGATCCATTGTTGGAACATTCCAGTGTAGTGTTCTCAGTTTCTGATCCATTGTTGGAACATTCCAATCCATGGTCCTCAGATTATGAACAATTATTGTAACGTTCCTGTCGAATGTTCTCAGAGTCTGATCTCTCTCTTCTCCCCTCTCTTTCGAGCTGCTGATCCCTGTTAGTGCTGTAAGTGATGTTCTTACTGAAACTATGGGATAACACATTGAATAGAATCCATTTATCTTTCAACGATGACAACTCTCTTCTGTGATAATTAGGATTCACGGAGATGGTCATTAATCACAGTCACTAAATAAATAGCTCCATTTAACCCCTGTGAGTTCAATACTGATTTTAGTAAAATTCAAAAGAACGTTAAAAATTTACTCATTTAGCTTGGGATATGTGGGGGTTGCTGAGGAAAGGAATATTGGAGATAGTAGATTGAATGCATGTACTCATTCAATCTGCCTTAGATAAGGGAGTAATATCAAAGGATTGTCAGAACATAAACACGTTTCTCCGTTTATAAATGGAAACATAAAATCTGTAACTACTGATCAGTGATTATAATGCCAGTAAAATATGGAGAGAACTTTTTCAGTATATAACCTGACAGGCAAATGTGCCTACGAAAACATGAGTTATAACAGACAAATGCCATGGATATGTTAACAGAGAATATGATTTGACACACAATTCAGTTGGTTAGTCGAGGATCAGAGAGGGCAGGTGAATGTCATGCTGTTAATGGTGTCGATGTCAATCAACTGTCATTAAGTACCATGCACTGGTTTTCAATTTCAGTGTGATTATGATATTGGGGACATGACTGCAGAGACTGGAGGGAGGGAACATAATATTTCCCAGTCATCAGTATTGGGATGTTACTCTTTATAAAGCATAAGAAGGTCAAATTCCAGGATACATTTCCTTTCAGGAATGAGGAGAGCCAATATTAACTATACGTCCAGAAGACATTGGAGCAGAAATTTGGCCATTCAGCCCATTGAGCTTGCTCTGCCATTCAATGATATCTGTTAAGCTTCTCAACCCCTTTCTTCCGCTTTCGATCTGTAACCCTTCATCCCCTTTACAGTCAAGAACCTATCTGTCTTACTCTTCAATATACTCAATTACCTGGCCTCGACAGCCTTCTGTAGCAGTGCATTGCCTAGATTCACCACTCTCTAGCTGAAGAGGGTCGTCTTTATCTGTGTTTGAAAAGGTCTCCTCTTTACTCTGTCCGCTTGGGTCCTAGCCTCGCCCCTATTGGAAACATCTTCCCAAAATCCACCCTATCCAGGTCATTGAATATTCTGCAAGTTTCAATTAGGCCTCCAAACATCCTTCTGAACTCGACCGAATATAGACCCAGAGCCCTCAGATGTTCTTCATATGTTAAGCTTTTCATTCCTGGGACCACTTTTGTGAATCTTATCGGAAAATGCTCCAGGACCAGTATATCCTTCCTGAGATATGTGTCCCAAAACTGTGCACAATAATCCAAATGTAGCCAGACCAAAATCTTATAGAGCCTCAGAAGGACATCCCTGCATTTATATTCAAGCCCTTTTGAAATAAATGGAATCATTTTATTTGCCTTCCCAACTGCTGACAACCTGCAGGTTTACCTTTCAAGATCCTTGGACTAGCAACCATTCCCCCTCCCCCCCACCACCCACCACCCACAATCTTCTGAACTTGCTCGCTATTTAGAAAATAGTCATGCCTTTATTTTTCCTGGCAAACTACATGACCTCAAACATCACCACGTTATACTCCATCTGCCACTTCTTTGCTCACTCCGCTAACCTGTGCAAATCCTTCAGCAGGAGAAAGTGAGGACTGCAGATGTTGGAGATCAGAGTCAAAAAGTGTGGTGCTAGAAAAGCACAGCCAGTCAGGCGGACTCTGAGGATTAGGATATTCAACGTTTCAGTCATAAAGCCTTTATCAGGAATGAAGTGGGTGGGCGGAAAGGGGTGGAGAAATGAATGGGAGGGGCTGAGAGGAAGGTAGCTTGGAAGTCGATGGCTAAATGAAGGTGAAAGGTAAGAGTGGAAGGTGGAGTGGATAGATGGGATGGAAGATAGACAGGTAGGACAATTCAACAGGCTGTGCTCAATTGGAGGGTTAGATCTGGGATAAGGTGGAGGGAGGGGAGATGAGGAAACTGGTGACATTAAGCTGCATACCGTGTGGTTGAAGAGTATCATGGTGGAAGACGATGCGCTCTTCCTCCAGACATGTCTAGAATGTGGCAGTCGAGGAGGCCAAGAACTTGCACGTCCATGAAGGAGTGGTAGGCGGAGGCGAAATATTCAGCCACAAGGAAGTGGGATTGTTGGGTGTGTGATGGAGAGTGTTCCCTGAACCATTCTGCAAGTTGATGTCCTGTCTCCCCAGTGGATAGGACACAAGGAGCAATGGACAGAGTAGATTAGGTGTTTGGATGCACAAGATATTCTCTGCCTGATGTGGAAGGATCCTTTGGGGCCTTGGATAGACGTGAGGAGGAAGTTGTTGGCACAGGTTTCATACCTCTTGCAATGGCAAGGGAAGGTGCTGGGAGTGGAAAGTGGCTTGTTGGGGTGTGTGTGGGGTGGGGGCGGGGTGGAGTGGGACGCATGAACCGAACGAGGGAGTCAGCAAAGGAATGGTCTCTGCAGAATGCTGGTGGGGAGGGAAGAATATCTCTGATGGTGTGGTCTAACTGATGGTGGCAGAAATGGCGGAGGATGATGCGTTGTATCCTGAGGTTGGTTGTCTGGAAGGCGAGGATCAGAGGGGTGCTGCTGCACCCTCCTGCAGCCGAACCACCTCTTCGATGCTACCTATCCCTCTATTCCATCTTTGCACTGTTTGAAAACTTAACCAGAATGCCCTCAGTTCCTTCATGCAGTCCATTAATGCACAAAGCGAATTTTGTGGTCCCAACACTGAGTCTTGAGGAATACAACTTGTCACTGAATGCCATTCTGAGAAGGACACTTCTATCTCCACACTCTGCTTTCTGTCCGACAGCCATGTATCTATCTAAGCTAGCACTTTGCCTGTAACACCAGGGGTACTAATCTTTCTCAATAGCCTTCTGCCTGCCACCTTATCAAAGGATTTGAGAGAGGCAGGTAGATAACATTTCTTGGTTCTCCTTGGTCAAATCCGCTCGTTACTCCCTCAAAGTACTCCAGCTGGTTTGTCAGGCATGACCTCCTATTGATGAAACAACGCTGACTTTGCACTATTTTACTAAATACTTCCAAGTATTCAGAAATCCCTTCCTTCACGATGGATTCCAGGATGTTACCCACAACCAAGGTTAGGATAATCAGTCTGTAATTTTCCATCTTCTGCCTAACTCCGTTATTAAATGGAGTGTCACGTTAGCAATTTTCAAGCCTTTCCTGACTTTAATCATTCCTGAAAGATTACCACTTTTACTTTCACTACCTCTTCAGCTATCTCCCTTACAATGCTGGGGTGTAGTCCATATGGTTCAGGTGATTTACCAAATTCAGGCCATTCAGTTTTCTAGCATGTTAGATTAGATTATTTACAGTGTGGAAACAGGCCCTTCGGCCCAACAAGTCCACACCGCCCCGCCGAAGCGCAACCCACCCATACCCCTACATCTACCCCTTACCTAACACTACGGGCAATTTAGCATGACCAATTCACCTAACCTGCACATCTTTGGACTGTAGGAGGAAACCGGAGCACCCGGAGGAAACCCACGCAGACACGGGGAGAATGTGCAAACTCCACACAGTCAGTCAACTGAGGCGGGAATTGAACCCGGGTCCCTGGCGCTGTGAGGCAGCAGTGCTAACCACTGTGCCACCGTGCCGCCCACTGTTCTTCTTGGTGATGACCACCATCCTCAGTTCTGCCCTCTCACTCTCTTCAATTTTTGGGAAATCACTCGTGTCTTCGACCATGAAAATTCATGCAAAGTTCCTCATTCATTTCTTTCTTTTCCACTGCAGTCTCTCCAGCATCATTTTCCAATGGTCCATATTCACTTTTGCCTCTCTTTTGCACTTTATCTATCTCAAGAAACTCTTACAGTGTCCTTTCTATTACTAGTTAGCTTACGTCCATATCTAATCTTCTCTGCCCTTTTTTTGCCCCCGTTAGTCTTTGTAAGTTTCCCAATTCTCTCGTTTTCCACTGCCTCTCAACACATTATACGTTTCCTCTTTTGCTTGTGTGCAATCCATGATTTTTTCTCATCAGCCCTGGCTGCCTCATCCTCCCTGTACCATGCATCTATTCCTCGGCAAGAATCTCTGCTCTGTCTCCTGAATTAATCTTGGAATCTGCTGTCATTGCTGTTCCCCTGTCTTTCATGCTTGACCCCTCTCCCAGTCAATTCCAACCAGCTTCTCCCTTATGCCTCTGTAGGTGCCTTTATTCAGCTAAATACTGTTACCTCTGATTCTATCTTCTCTCTCAAAGTGGAGTATAAATTCAACCATGTTCTGATCATTGCTTCCGAAGTTTACCTTCACCCTAATCTCCCTTACGAATCCTGTGTCATTAAATCAAGTATCGTCTGTCCCCGAATGGGCTCCACCAGAATTTGCTCCAAAAAGCCATCTCATAAATACTCCTAACATTCCTTTTCTTGCAAACGACTACCAATCTGATGTTCCCAGTTCCCCTGCCTACTGAAAACACCCATGATTACTGTACTTTGCCTTTCCTACACATCTTTTCCAGTTCCTGGTGTATCTTGTGCCCCAGCTCCTGACTACTCTTTGGAGCACTGTACAAGACTTCAACTGTGGTTGTCTTACCTTTGAGGTTCCTCAATTCCCCCCGGCGCAGATTCTACACCATCTGACCTTACTTCCTTTCTTACTATTGTTTTAATTTCATTTCTTACTAATAATGCAAATCCACTCCCTCTGCCCACCTGCCTATCTTTTCGATAGGATAAATATCCTTAAATATTCAGATCCCCTTGCAGCCACATCTCCGTGATGCCCATCGCTTCGTACCTGCCGATTTAATTCTGCACCACCAGCTCATTTACCTTATTCCTTATACAGCATGCATTCAGTTGTAACCCCTTCAGTCCTGCATTAACTGTCCCACTTCTCGTTGTCATTCATTTGTGCAGTGCGCTTGAAGTTTGATATGTTAAACATTTCCAGATGCTCTATTCTATTTGTGTCTGTACTGGAGATTTTAATAACCTCTCCTGAGTTCTGTACTCTTACCTCCTCTTTTAATTCTGCTTTTCTAAAACACACACACACACACACGCTCCTAATCAGTTTAAAGCTCTGTCTACAGCCCTAGTTAGGATTCACTCGGATTCTGGTCCCAGCATGTTTCAGATGACGACTGTTCCATTGGAACACGTCCTTCCTTCCTCAGTAATAAAATGTGTTTACTCAACACAAAATACAAGGATAAAAAGGCTTTTCTGTATATACCAAAACATGAAAGCTACAAAAAGGAAATATTGTTAAAATACACTTACTATGTGAGCTATTTAAATTGTAATGTGAATTATCAAACCATGGAAGTGGTGTGCAAACTTTATCAATCATTATTTGACCCACAGCTGAGATCCTGATTTCCGCTCTGCCAGTGATTCCCTTCACTGAGATTCCACCCTGCCTCTCAGGCAGTAGAGACGCTACAAGTTAATGTTGGCCCCGTATACTTAAATTAATCCACCTTCTCCCTGGAACCAATCTATTGGTCTATTGGATTGTGTTTAGCTGTCAGCAATTCAGCTCTGGGATGTTATTGGCGATAAATGATCTGGGATGACAGCCAGTATCAGCATGGTGCTCACAGGGTATGGCGCCAGACAAAGGGCTTACAGTCTGTGAGAGTTTCTAAGAAAAGTTTCTGTGTATTTCTCCTCATGCTGTCTCCTGATTTAACTTCACATTCGTCTGACACCCCTTGCTGTCACTCACTCTGTCGCTCCTTTTTTCACTCTGTTTATCTCACTACGCTGTTTTTCTCTCTGTTTATTTCTCTCCCTCTCAGTCTAGCTTCGATCATTCTCTCTATTTTCAAGTTGTCAAGTTGGAGAGCTCATGGACGCATGGCGGGCTGAATGGCTTCCTTCAGTCTTGTCTTAATTCTGAAGTTTTCTGACCCACAGTAACAAGTTTTGGTGCTTGGAGAGACAAGCTGGCCCAGTGAAGGACACAGTGGACAATTAACCATTATCTCTACCTGTTTTCTGACATGCAGCAACATTGAAATATTTGTTCAAACAAACAGATTCCTCATATTAAAATCAGCACACTTCAGACTGCCAGGCCACTGTGTTCAGTGCTTTCTGTTTTTCTTTTGTTGGTCTTAGCTGTACTGGGATGAGTCTCCAACTCCTCCTCAGTCACTGTACCTGTGGATCTACTGCTGTGGTTCCACACCGCCCCCCCCCCCCCCCCCCCCCCCCACCGCCGCCACACACTAGTTTAAACCCTCGTAAAGGACAATAGCAAACCTGCCTGCCAGGGGATTGCTGCCAGTTCAAAGCCATCGCGTCCACCTTGTTTATTTCCTACCAACCCTGGAATCTCAATGATCCACAGATCGGAGATTTTTATCAGTTCATGTGCATCCCGTCCTTCTTGTGTGTATCCTACTGAACCATGAATCCCAATAAGCCACATATCGTAAATTGCTGCCAGTTCATGTTCATACTGTCCTTTTTGTGTATATCCTCATGACTCGGGAAACCCAATGATCCACATATCGGAAGTGCTGCCTCCACGACCAGCACTTTGATCGTGTATTTAACTGTGCTACCTTACGATTCCTAACCTCACTCACACGTGACGTCTTCTAATGTCTCCAAAATTCAAATATCCTTTCAGCACAATTCCAGCAAGGCCTTTTCTTTCATCTGGATAGACTTGATAATAAAAACAAAAGTGTGACATCAGGAAAGTGAGTCCCCTGAATCAGTCCAATGACCACCGGATCTGATATCTATCCCCGCCACCAAACCTGTTTGACAAAGCATACATATGGACCATCTATTTGCAGATGGACGAGGATAAACAGAGGATTAGAAAATGTCAGAGCAGATGGCTGTATTTCAGCCTGTTTACTCAGCTTTGCTATTCAATTGGATTCTAGTTATTCTGTTCCTTTCAATGGCAGGGTCTTTACCCAGCATCCCCAGCGGGTCAGAAAATTCCCAGTGTCGTTGTGTGCACAGTCCTGCGAAGGGAGTATCCAGTGACAGGCAATGGGGTGTGGGGAGTCCCATGGGTGGCACAAGGAAAGGCTGTATATAGTGACGATGGACTGAGGGAACTGAGAGAAATGGAATGGGCATCCAGGGACACTGCACTCAGACAAGTGGCCGGGCAAGATTCCTAAACACCCAGAGGAAACCGCGAACCATGAATGCTTTTACAAAAACCTGTCACATTTGCTGCATTTCTCCATCGAACAAAAGCAAAAATACTGTAGATGTTAGAAATCTGAAGCAAACACAGAGACGTACTGTGGAGAGAGAAAAGAGTTAATGCTCCCAATTCAGACACGGGAAGAATGTACAAAGTCCACACAGACAGGGTGCAGAGATTGGAAATGAACCCAAGTCCCTAGCACTGTGAGGCAGCATTGCTGTGTCATCATGCTGCCCAAAGATGGTGATAGTATAGTTAAAAGCATAGATACTGTTCTCCGTGATCGGGATTAAGAGTTCTGAAGTTGTGTTGCCTACATGGTGCTCGGGTTTGGGATATATCATCTCGGTTGCAGAACCTGGAGCGGAAGGGGAATGATCCAGAGTTCAGGGTCCGTGTAGGTACCAACAACTGGACAAACAAATGACAATGAGAAGAGCGACGGGTAATACAGGACTGAACTATTATATCAGAATGCATGCAGTATAAGGAATAAGGTAAATGAGCTTGCGACTCAAGCACAAATTGGCAGGTATGACATAGTGGGCATTACAGTGACATCGCTGCAAGACCATCAGGATTAAGAGCTGAATATTCGAGGAAATTCATCCTGTCGAAACGATAAGCAAGTGGGCAGAGAGATAGAGTTGTCTCAGTATTAAGAATGGAATTGAATCAATAATCAATAATAAGAAATGAAATAAGGTCCGATGGTGTAGATTCTGTGTCGGTAGAATTGAGGAATCAAAAAGGTGAAAAAATGCAGTTGGAGTTATATACAGGGAGCTGGGGTGTAAGATACAACAGGAGTTAGAAACATCTGCAGGAAAGGCAAAGTTACAGTGATCATGTGGGATTTTATTATACAGATGGACTGGGAATTCTCATTGATAGTGGTTGGCAGGAAAAGGAATTTTTGGAATGTCTACGAGATAGCTTTTTGGAACTGCTTTTGAAGGCAGACAAAATGAGGGGAGATTAAGGTGACAGTGATCACAATATGATTGAATTTACTCTGCAATTTCAGGTGGAGAATTTAGACTCAGAAGTAACGGTATTACAGCTGAATAAAGGCCGTTGCACAGACATGAGTGAGGAGCTGGGTAGAATTGACTGGGAGACGGGTCCAGCAGGAAAGACAGGAGATTTTTGGAGTAATTCTGGATACAGCAGAAATTTGTTCTGAGGAAAAAGAGGCTTGTATAGGGAGGATGGGACAACCATAGCTGACGAGGGAAGTCAGTATAGCATAAAAGCAAAAGAGAAATGATATAATATGGCAAAGTGCAGTGGGAAACCTGAGGATTGGAAAGCTTACAAAGACAAAATAGAGGGAAAACAAAATAAAATAAGGAGGGAGATTATTAAGTATGGGGGTAAGCTCGCCAGTAAGATAAATGAAGACTGTAACAGTTTCTTTTGATGTATGAAGTATAAAAGAGCGGCAAAACATTGGATTGCTGGGATAGGATATGATACAGGAGAGATAGTAGCGGGGAACGAGAAAATGGCCAAGGAACTGAATGATTACTTTGCACCAGCGTTCATTGTGGAAGGCCCGAGTAATACCTTAAACATTCAAGAGATTGAGGGCCCAGAGCTGAGTATGATGGCCCCCAGCATGGAGAACATGCTAGAAAAAATGTAATGACCCGAAGGTGGTTAAATAATCTTGACCAGATGGACTACATTCAGTATTATAAGGGAGATAGCTGAAGAGGGAGTGGAGGCGATCGTGGTGATCCTTCAGGAATCACTAGGGTAAGGAACGATCCCGAGCACTGGAAACCCACTAGCGTGACACCCCATTTGAACAAGGGAGTAAGGAAAATGACAAAAAAAACCCACCATGAATAGTTTAACCTCTGTCATGGGTACGATCCTGGAATCCATTGTGAAGGATGAGATTTCTGAATTCTTGAAAGTGTTTGGTAAAATAGGGCAAAGTCGGCATGATTTAATCAAGGGAAGTTAACGCCTGACAAATCTATTGGAATTCTGTGAAGAGGAAATGAGCAGCTCAACCAAGCACAGCCAATAGATGTTATCCACCTGGAATTCAAGAAGGTCTTTGACAAGATGTCACACAGGCGATTACTGAGTATGATAAGGGTCCGTGGTGTTACAGGCAAGGAGTGGCATGGATATAAGCTTGTCTGTCTGGCAGAAAGCAGAGAGTGGGGATAAAAGAGTACTTCTCAGGATGGCAGCCGGTGACAAGTGGTGATCCAGAATGCTCAGTATTGGAATCATAACTTTTTACTTGTTACATTAACGAATCTAGATGAGGGAATTGAGGGAACTCTGGTTAGGTTTGCAGACAATACAAAGATAGGCAGATGGATAGGTCGTATTGAAGAAGCGGAGAGGCTTAACAAGGATTTGGACAGGTAAAGAGATCGTCAGATGCATCCCAACGTTGGAAAATGTGAGGTTATGCACTTTAGCACGATCAATAGAGGCACGGTCTATTTTCTAAATGGTGAGAAATTTCAGAAATCTGAAGTGCAAAGGGATTTGTGAGTTCTAGTGCAGGGTTCTCTCAATGTCAGCTTGAAGGTTGAGGCAGTAGTTAGAAGGGCAATTGCAATTATGATTGGGAGCATGTACTACGAGAAGAATTGAACATAAGAACTGACTGTGTACGGCTCTGGTCAGACCACAATTAGAGTATTTTGCTCATTTTTAGCTCCATCGCTCAGGAAGGATGTACTGGTACTGGAGCGTGTTTAGAAGTTTTTCACGAGAATGGTAATAGGCATGAAAAGCTTATTGTATGAGGAATGTTTGAGTACTATGGGTCTATACTTGATAAAGTTTGAAAGGATGAGAGGGAATGTAACTGAAATAGACAGGATGCTGAATGACCTGGAGAGAGTGGATGCTGATAAGATGTTTCCATTGGATTACAATCCGAGGGCACAGCCTTAGATGAAAGGGAACACTTTTTATAACAGTGATAAGGAGAAAGTTATTTAACCATAGAAGTACCTTGCATCTCTGAGAAGATAGATTCATGTTCTTCATGAAGGCCAAAAGCTGTTGGGAATAGTTAACTGTTTTAGAATGAAGATATTGTGGCTGCTGGCGGGGTGATGGACAATACGACATTCAGTACAGGATCACACACCAACTGTTCTGTATTAATGTGGGGAGAGTTTATTTAAAACTTGGACCTCTCCGTCTCTCTCAGTGAGGAGTAGGGTTTGTTTTGAGTGGGCATAATGTCCGTCCAAACACTTAAACTATCCTGAAGCATGCATCCTGAGTGAAATAGCAGTCATGGAATTTATCACATTGTCTGTTTAGAATATAAGGAGTGATTGATCATCCCTCTCAGGGTTCAATACAATCATCTCTTATTCTCTCACAGCACTGCAGATCAACCTTCACTCACTCCTCATGGTGCCATGATCCCAGGGATTAATCTGGTGGAACTCCTCTTCACTCTCTCTGTGGTAAGGAGATCACTCCATATAAAGGAGAGAAAATCTGTCCACAATACCCAAATACTGCCTCAACAACACTCTCAGGTTTGATCACAATAATTCCTTTCCCTCACTTAGTTGGCTCCATTTCTTTCGTGTGATAGAGGAAGCCATTCATTTACAATGCACTGCCACTGACGAAGAATTTAAAAAACATCCTTACATCTGTAGGTCAGCATCAATAAAGCCAGCACCATGGAGATGGACATAACTCTTGGAAGACACTCAATCACAAAGAATACATCTAAAACAGTGAATGGCTACCTATGTGAATGGAAATGAGCCGTTGGAATATGGGATGTAGGCAGAGGAAGGGAGCTACCTTTCCTTTTGTTCTGCCCTCACGGGATGTGTGCAGCCATGGTCAGGCCAGCATGTTATGCTGATCTTGAACTGAGTGGCTGTTTCAGCTGTTCCACAAGACAATAAATAGTAAAACAAATTGCCGTAAGTTTGCAGTTAAACAGAGACTTGACCAGCGAAGGATGACCCATTGCCTTCTCTAATGGGCATAAGGTAAGCCGATATCAACAGATTATTGTTCTGTGGTTCTAGAATACGAGCCAATGACGTGACCCACCATACACTGTCTGCCCATCTTTCAGATTTTGTGCAGAGGACAAGTTAAACATCTCAAGTGCAATTATTTTGCAACGGACACGTGGTTAGAAGGGACTTGAAACAGATGTATCCAGAATTAACAAAGGAACAAACTATGGTTTGTTCAGGAATTGAACTGAGGCTGAGGAAGAGACTGGGACGTCTTAATGGTGGTATTGGACAGGATTGGTATGTGGGGAGGATATGGAGATGTACACTTTGCAGGATAAAACGAATCAAAGGGGTTGAGAACAGTGTGTTTCACCCTCACGTATTCGTGAGTAATTTGTAAATAATAGTTTGCTCGTTATAATTTCTAAGGAATGAAATCTTTGATTGGAGTGAAAACGTTGGCTTGCACCTTTCTAAAATCTGCATATCATGAGCATCGATTCAGTTCAGACCATTTCCATAAACAAATAGAGTGACTTACCAGGAACACCAACTACAGCAAGGATAGGATAGTAACCAGCTTGAATAACCATCAGTACATCTTCAATCCGCGATGCTAATGATATCCAAGACTGGGAAAGCCAGGAAAGACCATAGAATAAACTCCGATGCATTGTTGGAACATTCCAGTCTAATGTTCCCAGATTCTGATCCATTGTTGGAATATTCCAATCTAATGTTCCCAGATTTCCAACTCTCCTGCCCTTCTCTCTGAAGCTGCTAATCCCTGTTACTGCTGTTGGACATGCTCCCGCACACACTATGGGATAAAACACTGAAAGCATTCCCTTATTGATAGAAGAGAGAAACTCTCTAGTGAACACATACGATCCATGGAGACTGACATAATTACAATCACTCAACAAATTGCTCCAGTTAACCCTTTTGAATTCAATGCTACTTTATTTAATTTCAAACTAACTTTGAACATTTATCGATGCTAAGGAACTGTCATGAAGTGTCATTTAATGGACTTCAATTACATTGTGATTATGATACTGCGGAAAAGACAGAAGACGGAGAGGACTGGGGGACATGGCTGATTAGACTGGGTGGAGGGACAGTGATGTTCTCCATTTACCAGAATTGGAATGTTACTCTTTATAACTCATATGAAGAAGAGATTCAAGAATACATCTACAATGAGAAATTAGCAGAGACAATATTAATGAAATGCGTTTATGCAATATAAAATACAGGAACAAAATGATTTTCTGCACCCACTAATATATGCAAAGAACAAAGAAATAAGTTTGTTAAAATACACTCCTGATATTGAGCTACATAAATTGAAATGTGAATTACATAACTAGGAAACTTCATCAATCTTTATTTGACCCGCAGCTAGGATCGTGATTTTCTGTCTGTCAGTGAGTCCCCTCACTGAGATTCTCTGGCCTAGTCTCGCATACAGTACCGGTGTGTGTGTGTGTGTGTGGGGGGGGGGGGGGGGGGGGAGAATCGTGGAGGCCGGGTGGTGGTTATCATTTCCTGCTGCTCTTGGCACAGTCTATTTAAAAACTCTGCTTTCTCTATGGAACCAATCTATTGGCCTAATTGGTCCTGTTTAGCTGTCAGTAACCCAGCTCTGTGATATTGTTGGAAATAAGTAATCTCGGATGACAGCCAGTATCAGCACAGTGCTCAAAGTGTATGGCGCCCAGACAAAGGGCTTGCTGTCCAGAGGAATTTCTAAATAAAGCTTCTAACTTCTGTCTGTCCAGAAGACCGTAATGCGGTCTCCTGATCTATCTAACTTCACCCTTATCTAATACCTCTTCTTCTCACACTCAGTTAGTCGCTCCCCTTTCAATCCTCTCTTAGTTTATCTCCCTTCACTTACTTTCTCTCTCACACAATCTCTCTTCACACACTCTCTCTATCTCCAATTGTGCAGTTGGAGAGCTTGTGACTCCACGATGGGCTGAATGGCCTCCATCCACGGCATAGTAATTGAGGTTCTCTGACCCACAATAAATACTTCCTGGACAGATGTTGATCCGGTGACAAGTACAGTGCACAATCACCCATTATCTTTTCCTGCTCTTCTCTGGTGCACAGCTACTTTGAAATGTCAGTTCAAACAAAATAGACTGAATGAAATTCGAGCAGTCGAGAAGGCGTTCTTGAGTGTGTATTTCAATCAGGATTTAATGACGGATAAGATTCCAGAATAACATAAGCAATGAATGAAAAACAGGGCAACAAAAAAAAATGACAGCTGAGTACAACATGTGGTTCCAAGTAGGTCTCATGGTATTACCAATAGTTTATCAATACAGAAAAATCAGCTTCTGTTCTGTGGATCCTCATTGAATCCCGCCACTGCAGATGGTGGAAATCCAATTCAATAATGGAATTAAGAATCTACTGGAATTAAGATTCTACTGCTGAGAATGAAATCATTGCTGATTGTCAGAAAAATCCATCTGGTTCACCAATATCCTGCAATGATGATATCTTCCATCCTCACCTGGTCTGGCTGACATGCAACTCCAGACCCAAAGCAATGTCATTGACTCCCAATCGCCGCCTGAAATGGTCTAACGAGTCATTCAGTTGTACCAATGGCTACATTGTTTCAAACAAATGAAACCGGATGGAACACCTGGCATCGAAATAAGCACCAGAAAAGTCAACATTAGAAATATCACTGTAAAACCTGCAAAGTCCTCCTTACTAACATATGAGGTCTAGTACCAACATTGAAACAATTGCCTTATAGACTAGTTAAGCATCAGTCTGACATAGCCAAACTCACGCAATCATACCTTACAGAAATAACAGAAATCAAACATGGACAAAGGAGTTTCTTACTGATTATCACGTAACGTTGTTCCTCAGCTGAAGCAGTCCTCCTCCATGTTAAATGACACTTGGAGAAAGCATTGACTGTGGCGAGGGCACAAAGTGTATTCTGGCTAGGAGATTTCAAGGTCGACTGTCAAGAGTGGTTTGGCAGCAATACTACTGATCATGCTGGTCGGCTCCGAAGGATATAGCTACGAGATTGGGTCTGCAGAAGGTGGTGAGGGAATGAACGAGAGGGTAAAAAAAACATACCTGCCTTCATCCTTACCAATCAACCAACTGCAGATGTATATGTCCATGATGGTATCGGTAAAAGTGACCACCACGCTGTCCTTGTGGAGACAAAGTCTATTGTCTCCATAAACTCTATCGTGTTGTGTGGCACTATCACCATGCTAAATGGCACAGATATTTAGCAGATCTAGCAACTCAGACTGAGCGTCCATAAGACATTGTGGACCATCAATAGCAGCAAAACTATGCTCCAGCACAATCTGTAACGTCACAACACAGCATGTCCCCCACTCAACCATTAGCATTAAACCAGAGGATTAACCCTGGTTCAATGGAGAGTGCAGGAGGGCATGCCAAGAGCAGAACCAGGAATATATAAAGATAAAATGTTCATCTGCTGAAGCTTCCAAACAGAAATACACGCGTGCTAAATAACATAAACATCAAGGGACAAACAGAGCGTAGCGATCACAGAACCAATGTATCAGAATTAATCTCTGCAGTCCTGCTAATCGATCCTGAATGGTGGCGGACGATTAAACAACTCACCGGAGTAGGAGTCTCCACAAATATCCCCAACCTCAATGATGGAAGAGCCCAGCACATCAGTGCAAAATATAAGGCTAAAGCTTTCGTTGCAATCTTCAGTCAGATGTTTTGAGTGGATGATCCATTTCGGCCTCGTCCGGTGGTCCACATCTTTACAGATAGCAGTCTTCAGCAAATTCGATTAACTGATATCCAGAAAGGGTTGAAGGCACTGGATATGGAAAAGGCAATGGGCCCTGATGACATGCTGGCAATAGTCCTGAAGACTTGTACTCCAGAACATCCCGCTCCCCTAGCCAAGCTGTTCCAGTATGTTTACAAACCGACAATTGGGAAAAACTGCTCAAGTATGTTCTGTACATAAAACGCAGGACAAATTCGACTCGTCCAAATTCCGCCTTATCAGTCTACTCTCCATCATCAGTTAAATGATGGAAGTTGTCATCGACAGTGCATTCAAGCAGCAGCTGCTCAGTGACGCCCAGTTTGGGTTTTGCCAGGGTCACTCAGCTCCTGACCTCGTCACAGCCTTGGTTCAAAATAGAAAAAGGAACTGAATTCCAGCCCTTGACATCCAGGCTGCATTCTACCAAATGTGACATCAAGGACCACAAGCAAAAATAGTATCACGGGCCAACACTCCATTATTGGAGTCATACCTGACAGATAGGAAGATGGAGGCCAGTCATCTCAGCTCCAGAATAACTCTGCAGTAGTCCCTCAGGATAATGTCCTCGGTCCAAACATCTTCCGTTGCTTCAACAATGACCTTTCTTCCATCATAAGGTCAGAAGTTTGGATATTCGACAATGACTGCACTGTCTTCAGCACCATTCGCAAATGCTCAAATACGGAAGCAGTCCATGCCAAAAGCAACAATTTATGAACAATATCCAGGCTTGGGCTGGCAAGTGGCATGTAACATTTGTGCCACATAAATTCAGACAATAACTGTCATCAATAAGAAACAATATAACCACTTTGTATTCAGCAGCATTATCATCACTTAACTCCCCTACTATCAATATCCTGGAGGGGGTATCATTGACTAGAAACTCAACTGGACTCGCCACATGAATGTAACAGATGATCAGAGGCTAGGAATACTACACGAGAAACTCACCTCCTGACTACCCAAAGCCTGTCCATCATCTACAAGGCACAAGTCAGGAATGAGATGGAATATCCTCACTTGCCTGAATGGGTGCAGCCCCAACAACACTAAAGAAGCTTGACACAATCCAGGACAAAACAGACCATTTGATTCGCACCACATCCACAAGCATTCACTCCCTTCACCATGGTCACTCAGGATCAGCAGTGTGCACTACATACAAGACACAATGGAGAAATTCCCCAAAGATCCTCAGACAGCTCGTTCCAATCTCTCGAACACTTCCATCTGGAATGTCAAGGGCAGTAGACTTTCTGGAACACCACCACCTTCAAATTCCCCTCTAAACCAGCCAACATCCTGATTTGGAAATGTATTGCCGTTCTTTCTTTGTTGCTGTGTGAAAACCCTGGATTTCCCCCTTTAATCACTAGTGGGTCACCACACAGCAGGTAGATTGCAGCAGTTCGAGAAGGCAGCTCAGCACCACCTTCTCAAGGGCAACTGGGGACTGGCAAGAAATGCTGGGCACATCCAGCGATGCCCACATCCAAAATAAAACTTTTTTAAAAAGTTCCAAGTTGAGCATCTGGATTGGACAGGTTATCTGATTTGAACATGAACAGGAAAGCAGTGTTTCTAATATTGAACATTTTAGACTTTTCTGTTATGAGCAGGGTGTTCAATATTCGATGACATATTGTTGCTGAGTGCTGTGATAAATTGCACCTGTTTTGTTTAAAACAACAATACTGGCGTCACAGGATCAATCCATCGAAAATACCAGGCAGAAAATGACAATCATCGTAGAGAGAATGCACTCCTGCCAGATGAGACTCACTGATAGCAGCTCATATTCAAAATATTAATGGAATACTGGCTGACACTGAATCTTCCCACCTTCCATTTCACAGGGGTTACCATTGAACAGAACGTGAAGTCAAATCAACATAAAATACAAGGTTACAAGAGCAGGTCAGAGACGTACAATTCTATACTGAATAATAGACCCTATGGCCTAAACAGCATGAGATATAGCAATATATTTCGACCATTCAGACCATTGCTTCACTCTGATACTGTGCCATTTTGTCATTGTCTCTATGAAAAGTGGAAATATCTTCTACACACTGACTGTATCAATCTTTGCCGTAATCCATTAGTTTCAATCAGACACCCCCCACCCCCCACAATTCTTCTAAAGTCCATCGAGTACACACACTGCCGCTCACATGACAAGCTGTCAGGAGCAGGATGGATCACCTCTAACACCAGCAGATCTTTCTCCAGAGATTGTGTCCAAAACAGCTCACAATTGGCCAAATACCTTCTGTCCATAGCCCATTACATTCTCAGCAGTATGTTTCTCGTCTTGCATTCTTCCTCTCTTGAAATTAATGCAAACATTGCTTTTGCTTTCCTAACTGCCAACTTAACTTGCACGTTAACCATAAGAGAGGACGAGTGCTTCAAAATCCTTTTGTGCTTCAGGTTTAATGGATCCTATTAGAACATAGTGTCTCCTCTATTCCGCCTACCAAAGTGAATATTCTCACACTTTACCATATTGTTTTCCATCAGCCACGTGTTCCCACGTGTCCTAAACTGTTCAAGCCTTTCTGAAGCTTCCCCACTTCCTCAATATCATCTGCAAACGTAGCAAAACTGCCCTCAAGTCGTTTGTTCAGTTTGTTCATGTATAATACACTTTCTGGCTCCCTAAGGCCCGTCCACCGTCTGCAAGGCACAACAGTCAAGGTGGTTGACTCCATTCACGTTGAAGCAATAGCTTCACTTGAATTACACCTGTAAAGTCTTCACTCCCTGCACCATTGACTCTCAGTAGAAGCACACCCTACCCACTTTTGTTGTGTCTACTTTATTATGGAGCACTATTGATGCCACTATGTCTCAATACGAACTGAGTTGTGCTCACACCAACCATGTCACTGTGTATTGATGACGATGGAGGGAGATCGGCGAGGGGATATCTTTGATGAATGACTGTGTGACTGCCAGCGTGAAACCTGCCCCGACAGCCTCGGATGTACCTGTGCCCGCTGTCACCGCTGCAGGCATGATCAGTCTTCCTGCAGGTCAAATCAAGGAAAGCGACGGCCCTGGATAGTTTTCCCGGCTGAGCACGCAGATCCTGTGAGGACTAACTGGCAGAGGTATTCACATACAATTTCAGCCTTTCCCTCCCACAAGCTGAAGTCCCAACCTGCATCAAGAAGACCAACAACAACCTTGTAAGTGAGGAAGCGCATGCTTTAATGACTTAATGATTACCGCCCAATGGCTCTAACCTCAATAAACATGAATTGATTTGAAAGGCTGGTTATGGCCCACATCACCTCCAATCTCCCAGCCTGACTTGATCCCCTGTAATATGCCGACTGATGCAATGGGTCCACAACAGATACCATATCCTGATCCCTGCACTCATCCCTAGGACATCTGGACAACAAAGACACCAACTCCAGACTCCTTTTCGTTGACCTCCATCTTAAACATCATTATCCCCTCGAGACTGATCTCAAAATTCCCTAACCTTAGTCGTGCCTCCACCCTCTGCAACTGGGTCCCACAGTTTCTGACCCACTTACCACAATTAGTGAAGGTCGGTATCTGCACCTCTGCCACAATAAGACTCTACACTGGAGCTCCTGGAGGATGTGTCCTCAACACCCTACTGTACTCCCTGCACACATATGACTGTGTCCGCAGTCCCCTATAGTACTCCCTGTACGCACATGGCTGTGTCCTCAGCCCCCTACTGTACTCCCTGTACACCGATGGCTGTGCCCACATCCCCCTACTGTACTCCCTGTTCACCCATGTCTGTATCATCACCCCCGACTGTACTCCCTGTACACACGTGACTGTGTCCTCAGCCGCATACTGTACTCCCTGTACACACACGGCTGTGTCCTCAACCCCCTACTGTACTCCCTGCACAAATACGGCTGTGCACTCAGCACCCTACTGTACTCCCTGTTCACCCATGGCTGTATCCTCACACCCGACTGTACTCCCGGTATACCAAGAGATGTGCTATCAGGCCCCAACTGTACTCCCTGTACACACAAGGCTGTGATCCTCTGCTCCCTACTGTACTTCCTGTACACATATGGCTGTTTCCTCAGCCCCCTACTGTATGCCCTGTACACACACGACTGTGTCCTCAGCCCCATACTGTACTCCCTGTACATTCACGGCTGTGTCCTCAGCCCCCTACTGTACTCCCTGTACACACACGGCTGTGTCCTCAGCCCCCTACTGTACTCCCTGTTCACCCATGGCTGTATCCTCACCCCCGACTGTACTCCCTGTATACCAAGAGATGTGCCCTCAGCCCCCAACTGTACCCCCTGTACCCACAGCTGTGTCCCTCAGCTCCCTACTGTACTCCCTGTACATCCACGGCTTTGTCCTCAGCCCGCTACTGTACTCCCTCTACACCACAGCTGTGTCCTCAGCCCCCTACTGTACTCCCTGTATACCAAAGGCTGTGTCCTCCGCCCCCATTGTACTCCCTATACACACACGGCTGTGTCCCTCAGCTCCCTGCTGTACTCCGGTACACACGTGGCTGTGTTGCCAAACTCCAAACAATGCCAACTGTAAGTTTGCTGATGACATTACCAAAGCAGGAGGAATATCAAACAACGATGAGTCTGAACACGGAAAGGAGATAGTGGGTTTGGTGGCATGGTGGAATGATAATAACCTCCCTCTCAAATTTGGTAAAAGTAAAGAAATGATCATGGTCTTTAGAACGAAAGGAGGGGAACAAGCCCTTATCTACATCAACGGTCGAGACAGTGCAGAGCGTCAAGTCCCTCGGAGTGATGATAACTGGTAACCTACCTTGGACTTCTCACATAGGTGTGACAGTCAAGATGGTTCAAAAACGTCTCTCCTTCCTCACTTGGCTCAGGATATTTAGCATGTACTACTTCCACAGATGCACTATTGTGAGCGTAATGTGTGGGTGTGTAAATGACCTGGTGCAGCAACACTCTGCCCAGGACCATCAAAAAGTACAGAAGATTGTGTTCACAGCCCAGACTATGACGGACTCAAATCTCCGAACCATTGACTCTATTTACACAGTTCGTTGCAGAAGAAAGGCTGCCAACATCTATCCAAAATTACTGAGGGAAGGGATAGATGAAATATCTGGGACCTTAACACATATATTTGTCACATCCTTTAAGACAACTAAGGTCCCAGAGGACTGGAAAGTTTCTAATCCCTTTGCTTAAGAAGGGTAGCGTGAATAATCTAGTTAATTATAGACCAGTGAGCCTGAAGTCTGCGGTAGGGAAGCTGAGAGAGAAGATACTGAGGGATAGGATCTAATCATTTGGAAGAAAATGGTCTTATCAGTGATAGGCAACATGGTTTATTGCAGGGAAGGTCATGTCTTACCAACTTAATAGAATTTTTTGAGGAAGTGACAAAGCTGAATGATGAGGGAGGGGCTGTAGATGACATGTACACGGACTTCAGGAAGACGTTTGATAAGATTTCCCATGGTCGGGTTATGGGGAAAGTGGAGTCATATAGTGTCCAGAGTGTGCGAGCTACATGGATAAAGAACTGGCTTGGCAACAGGGGACAGAGCGTAGTAGGGGATGGGAGTTTCTGAAAATGGAGAACTGTGACCAGTGGTGCTCCATGTAAGATGTTTCCGGAAAGATACATGAATGGGCCGGGAGCATAGGGATACAGACCTTTAGAAAATAGGAGACAGGTTGAGATAGAGGATTTGGATCGGCGCAGGCTTGGATCGCCGAAAGGCCTGTTCCTGTACTGGAATGTTCTTTGTTCTAACATTACCAAAGACCCATCATATGTCTGTAAAGATCTCCCACAACCTCTTCTATCAGGCTAAAAGATACAGACGCTTGAACACACGGAGCAGTAAGTTCAGGAACAGCTTCTTCCTAGCTGTCATTAGACTGATGAGTAGACTCTCTAATCTCAGATAATGCTGATTTTGTTCATATTGATCTCGCCTAGCGCACACCCTGTGCAGCATAACCGATATGCCTCTCAGACATATTTTACAGCCATCGTTCAGTACATCCATTCTTACCATGATCTTCCTGGACATCTTGGCACAGGACAAAATAAATTCTCACCTCCCTACCCCCAGTTCCCCAGTTCACGCCGAGGTCTCTCCGGTCCTCCCCCCAGCTCCCCTTGACCCTATCCCCAGCTCCCTGTGACCTTTGTCTCTCACTGTTTCTCTCACACTTTCTGTTTCCCTGTGTTTTCTTTTTCTCTGTCTTCTGTTTCTTTCCCTGAACCTACTATCTTCCCTTCTCCCTGCACGTGTGACTATTTGTTTCCTTGTTTTGTTTCGTTCTCTCTTTGACTGACTGTCCATCTGTTTCCCTCGCTGTGTTCTCTCACTCCTTCCCTTTGTTTCTGTCTCTTTCTCCTTCGTTGTAATGGTGATGGCTTCGTTTGAAACAGGTGATGGCTCATTGGTTCGATGTTGGCAATACAATACACTCAACAAGGTTTTGGTATAGTGGACATAATTTAAAATGATCAGTTACATTTCAATTGTTGTCAAAACAGCAACCAGAACGTGGGTATCCATTTAACAGCCAATTGTTACATCTATTTGAAACCGCTGGTCTCCCAGTGCTCTGCATACTGGCAACACAAAGCATTCTATTCGGGTGCATAATGACCTAACATGGTAACTGCTCTGCCTGGGACCATAAGAAACTACAGACGGTTGTATGAACAGCCCAGACCATCACGGAAGACAACCTCCCGTCCATTTATACTTGTCATTGTCGTAGAAAGGCTGGCAACATCAAAGATCTCTCCCAAACCAGTAATGATCTCCTACAACCTCTTCCAACAGGGAGGAGACACAGAGGCTTGAAAACATGGAGCAGCATGCTCAGGAACACTTCCTTCCCTACCATTATTAGACTGACAAATTGACATCTCTCACTTTTCAAGTAACATTAATCTTGTTAATGTCGATCTTACTTTGCCCACCTCCTTTGAAGCTGTCACCTTGTATGCCTCACTCTGTCCAAAGACCCTGTGATCTCTGTTTTCTTGGTTAGGGTCATGTGCCTGCACTACAATAAAAACAAATCTTTCCATTGTACATTTGACTAAAATAAATGAAAACACATCAGATTAAACAGGTGGACTGCAGTGACTCAAGGTCTTCTCAAGGGCAACTGGGAAAGTGAATAATGCTGTCCCAATCAAAGATACCTATATCTAATTAATGAATATAAGAAGATGACCACCCTTAGGAAGGACAGGCAGAGGGAATCAAATCGCTTTAAACTTGATCTTAGATATATACAGGTTTCCCTTACTATTTGTAAGTAGAGTGTTCCTACGAAACAGTTCGCAAGCTGATATGGTGTAAAGTGCAGTAGCACTAATTGATATGGGAAAAATTTCGGCTTTCTTCGTAAAAGTGAAAATCCTGTTCGGATTTCTTTTGGTTAGCGAAACAATGTGCTAATGTAAGTCATTCGAAAAGGGACGTGGCGAAAAACGAACTTTTGAAAAGCGGGGATACCTGTATTTACAAGGGCATGATATTCAGGAAGATGGGAATGGTGAAAAATAAATGAGGTGAATCTCACATTTGATTTCCAGCCCAGCTGATCATCATTCTCTTTGTTTGCTCTTTTTCTTCTATATCTCTCTTTCTCTATTCATTCCTCCTCCCCTTCAAAGCAGACTTCCCTGTCAACGGTATTAATCACACTCCTTTCCAGCTGCTTTCAGTTCAGGAAAGTTCCCCAGCACTTTCTGTTCGTTTCTTTGCATTTCTTTCTATAATTTCAGATTTTCAGCATCTTCCTTTATTTGATTTCACCTTCAGTTTTGTTAATTCGTGGGATGTTGGCATCTCTGCCAAGGGCATCATTTGGTGACCACCACTAATCGCCCTGATTCAGCCAATACAAAGTTAAGCACATTGTCATGGGTCTCAAGTCACAATTAACCCAGACTGGGTAATAACATTAGATTTCTTTACCGAAGGTGATCATTGAAAGAAGAAGGTTTTCAGACAAAATGTAGCTTTTATGTTTGTTTTTCGTAAAATACACTTTTATTCCAATTCTTATCATTTTTATTCAAGTTCTGTCATCAGCTGTGGTGGACTTGAAACAAATCACTTGAAACAATATTTTTCCTTTAATAAACTTAGCTTCTGAATTACATCCAGCGACATTTCCACATTCTTACATTGTCCTAATCAGTAAGTAACGTCCGAGACAAGAGCAATTTTGTGATTGAAACATTTGTAATTGGAAAAGTGGTCAAAAGAGAGCTTGAAACATTAAGTCTGAATTTTACCAACGTGCAGCCAATGGTTTGTTCAGCAACAATACTGACACAGAGATGAAGATTGTGGATATTAGGAGCTGGGAGTGGACAGGTTTGGTGAAAGAGAGAACACGAGACATAAATCAGTTCAGGGCAAAAAGGGATCTCGAGTTTGTGCACAGTTTTGGTCGCAGATGTTTGTGAGGGAGTGGTCTGCAATTCATAGGTAATGAATGGAAACTGCAATTGAAACTGAAGACAACAGTTTCTTTCTCTGACAAATATAGATAACAGAAATTGCAACGAAGTTCAACCTTGTTTATGGGATGAATGAATGGACAGAGGTGGAGACCACCAACAATAGCGAGAATAGGTGAGTAGCTCACCCTCCACCCCGCCCAGAATAATCATCAGCACTGCTGATATCCGATATGGTAGAAAACCCCAAGGGGGGAAATCTTGAAAAGACTCAAGGAAAACTTCCTCTCCATTGTAGTAATGTTCCAGTCCACTATTCTCAGATTCAGATCTATGCAGCTGTTGATCTCTGTTACTGCTGGAACTGATGCATCTGTTACTACAGTGGGATAGCGCACTGAATGAAGGCTCTTACTAATAGGAGAGGGAAACCCTCCAGTGACAATGTTGCATTGCATGGAGACTGACATCAATCACAGCCAGAGCAAACAGTCCCAGTTTTCAATACAGCACATTCATTTCACAATATATCTGGACTGGGCTACATGTTGACAGTGCTGGCTATTGGTCACATCTCCCATCACCAAGTGCTCGAGTGAAATCAGTTGTGAGGACGAATAAGAATATTTTCTTTCGTAGGCTACATGATTCTGCTCTGTTGTCCGTTTACTGTGCTGTAACCATCTCTCCAAAAATCCCTCCACCCCCCAAAAGAATCACAGTCAGGACGTTGTTACTGTGCTGATCTCTCCTCCACGGGAACAAATGCTAGCAAACAGACTGTCATAGGGCGCAGTCTCCCTGAACATAGACAGGAAATGTGGATTTCTCTGAATGTTCCTCTCCCTGCTCTAATAAGGCAACTTTGGAACTTCCATAGGGAATATGCTTCAGTAATGTATTTATATAAATTTACAGACTTCTAAATGCAGTTTTATTTGCGTAAACCATATTTTTTACGCATTTTGGCCTCAGTACAAAGCTAAAAGTGATAATTACAATGAACGTACTCATTAAGACTTATGAATTAATGAGTCAGGTTCGAATGAACCTGTTATTGGCTGGGAGATAGGGCAGAATGGAAGCAGTGGCTGTGGAGACTGCATGGGGAGTACAATGATAATCCCCAGTCATCATCGCTCCTTCTAACAGACAGAATTAAATCTAATGCATAACAAGGAAACAGCCAACGTTTGGGAGATGCAATGCTGAATGACAATGTGAGCTAAAAGGATAACATTAAATGTGATAAAGTGAACCATATTTTATATACACACCATTTAATCATTGGGTATACAGATTGAGTAAGATCATTGGACTTGAAACATTAACTTTGATTTCTCTTTACCAGCACTGCCAGACCTGCTGAGCTTGCTCTCTAAGTTCTGTTTTCCTTTTTGTTTGAGTTTGATCATATTGTTCATATCTGGCAGGATACTTACAATTAAAAGCAGACACTAATAATAAAATATGAAGGGCAATGGGGTCACTACAGGAGACAAACAGTAGAGATATAGTCATTGCAAGCTGAAAGAGACAATGGGCTGAGTTTCCCCCACTTTTGCTGTAAATAATTCTGTGATATGTAATCAAAGCCTTTGCAGTGGGGGTAGACAAGCCGGTTCAACGAAGGTCATGTCGTGCTCCACCATCAACAATCTATTCCTGGTATCTCATGAAATTTCAGCTGCCTCTAAAATGTCTTTTCAAACAAAGTGGAGTTCCTGAGATTTGCAGGATAATCAGAAAAAATATTCTTTTTTCCTTTGAATCTTAAAGAAGAAACAGAGTTCGGCCGTAACACAGGTGTCACAGACACACCAACTATAATAGGAACTGGAAAGGACGACATTGTCCATATGTAACAAAATTCAGCATGTAGCGTGGTCAAGAAACATGAAATATAGTGATTAGGAAACATTAAATACAAACAGAAAATGATGGTAGAAGCGCAACAGATGAGGAGGTATCTGCAGAGAGAAACAGAGTTAACATATCGAATATGATGTGACACTATTCTGAAAAAGTCATTTTGAAATCAAAGGTTAATTCTGTGTATCTCTGCTCAGAGGGTGCCAGACTTGCTGCGTTTCCCTCTATCGATCTTTTTTTTCTTTCTGAACTGTGACAAATTGTCTGATCTGAACGATATAAGCAAAGCTGCTGTCTCAGTTGAATCTTGTTTTTTTTTTATGGACATTAAATGAGACATTACAAAGTTCCTATGTTTGACAGAGCTATAAATATCCATAACGTATTGCATTGTGATACAAAAACATTGTGAGATATTGTTGAAACGAAAACCGAAATTGCTGCAAAAGGTCTGCAGCATCTGTGCAGAGAAATCAGAGTTAAAGTTTCTAGTTCAGTGGCCCTTCCTCAGAACGGATGGTAGCCCTGAAAATGTTGATTAATATACAGCAGAGGATGAACACCTGTTAATGGAGACTGTTAGTAGCTAACAATAGGGGATAAGTAATGGAAGGTTACGTGAGAACTAGGCCTGGTGTATGGGTAGGGGGCATTGAGGAGTTCAGTCCCTAAAATCATTGAACATTATTTTGAGTCTGAATGGCTGCAGAGTCCTCCCACGGAAAATGAGGTGTTGTTCTTCCAGCCTGTGTTGAAATGTCCTGCAGCAAGCCTAATATTGGCCAGGGAACAGGATGGGGTATTAAACTGGCAGGCAACTGAAAATTCAGGATCTTTTGCATAGGTACAGCTTGGATATTCTGTGAAGTAGTCACTTAGTCCACCTTTAGTTTCCCCAATGTAGAGCAGATCACAATGTGAGCAGCGAATGTAGTAGACTGGATTGTGGGTAATGTTGGTAGGATGTTGCTTCACCTGGGAGGTATGTTTGACCCTTGGTTAGTGACGATAGAGGAGGCAAATGGGAAAGTGTAACACCTCCAGCAGGGGAAAGTGAAGTGTCCCTGTGGTGGGGGCTGAGGGAGGTGATTGGGGGAGGTGTGGGCAGTGAATAACGAGCGGACCAGGGTGTCCTGGAGGGAATAGCCACTTCAGAAGGCGGAAAAGGGAGAGGAGGCAAATATATGTCTGGTGGTGGCATCTCGCTGGAAGTGGGGGAATGCAGACTGATGATGTTCTGCATGTGAATGCTGGTGAGATAGTAGGTAAGAACAGGGGGAACTCTTAACGCTGTTGCAGGAGGGAGGTGAGAGGGTGAGGGTAGAAGTGCAGGAGATGGGTCGGAACTGGTTGACGGCCTGTCAATAACAGTTCTGGGGAGTTCTCAGTTGAGGACGAAGGTAGACATTTCAGAGGCCACATTTCTGAAGTTGACATCATCAGAAGCAATGTGGTGGAGACGAAGGAACTGGGGGTATGGAATGGAATCTTTGTAGGATACAAGGTGTGAGGATGTATACTCCAGGTAGCTGTGGGAGTCGGTGGGCTAATACTGGATATCAGTGACCGGTCTATCCCCAGACATAGAAGCAGAGGTGTCGAGGAAAGTAAGGGAGGAGTCAGAGGTACACCAGGTGAAAGTGAGGGAGAGGTGCAAATTGGAAACGACGAACTTTTCCAATTCTGGCCAAGAGAGAGGAACAGCAGCGATGATATCATCTACATATCGGGGAAAGAGTTGTGGATGGGGCCTGGAATAGAACTGGAACAAGGAATGGTCTACATACCCCATGAAGGAACAGGTATAACTTGGGCCCACGTGTGTATCATTGCACTCCCTCTGTATGGCAGGAGCGGGCTGAAGCAATGGGTCTGTATGGGCAGTTCTGTTTGTGGATTTTCAGGAGGAGATAAAAGCAAACTCTACTATCAGAGGACCACCAGCTTGGGACTGTTATGTGGGGGTGAGTGGGTGGGGGGGATGGTGGTGGTGGGCGAGTAAGTGGGAATCTTCAGATGACATGTGGTCAGATTTAGTTAATAAAATATCCTGATATGCCATGGAAGGGTTATGGGCCAGCAGGTGATATATGGAGGTAGCTGAGAGCTGGCACTCAGCCTCTGAAATGTAGAGATGAGTCCACCAGACCACAGCAGCACTATCCTTATCGGCACAGGCTGAATAACATAGTAAGGATTGGATCGAAGCATACTGCGTGCAGTCTGTTCAGAGGGTGATAGGTTGGATAGGGAGAGGGGGATACAGAGAATTTAAGACAATCAAACTCCCATGGAGCGTCCTCAATGAACAGATTGAGTTCAAGTAAACGCCAGAGGAATGTATCCAGCTGGAGGGAGAGTGTTGGAGCTGGGGGAAGGGGCTATGGGATGGGGAGTGGACTCTTGCCAAAAGAAATGGACACAGAGGAGAAGATGGTGGAAGAGGAGTTCAACATTATGTCGTTCCTGAAATTCATTAAAGTGGGGCACAGAGGGATAAAGCTGAGACCTTTGCTGAGTACAGAACATTCAGTATTAGAGCGTCGAAGTTTAGGAGGGATGGTGAATACACAACAGGCGGTGGGCTTGGGGGAGGGGATGGACTCAGATTGCAGGGCATGGGTGGAGTGGCAGGTTCCAGAGGCTCATAGGCATTTCCAAGTTATTCCATCTTGTGGGCCTCATGTAGCTGGCGAGCATGGTGAATGAGCTGGAGAATGAACTGGAATTGGGGAATTGTGCAGCCTTGAGCCAATGTGATGTGGTGCTGTTGAACATAGAAAATGTTGAGCTCAGTGGCAACGACACTGCACAACAAGTCCTCAGAAAGTAAGAGATTGAAAGTAATTGGAATCGTTATGTTATTGTGATGCTCTGATTTCATTGAGGTGATACTCAAACAGCAATGTCTTACTTTTCTGAGACTTTCGACCAAACTGTGAAAGCAGAATGTATCTTGATGCTATTAATAAGACAAATCCATCCATGGTTTTGGAAGGCACTAGCAAGGGCAGAGTTTATTTGTCATTCCCAATAGCTCGACGGTAGGTGTCATTGTTCATTGAGGAAATTACCAGCACAGAAGTTCCTCTGATTTCCAACAACCACAGTTTGCTGAGGGTGAATGATGCTTCATGAGTCAAATGCTACTTTGATGGCAAGGGAAGTTACTCTGATCTCACCTCAACTGACATTGGAAAATCAGTTAAAATATTAAAGAGAAAAAGGATAGAACACGGCTTATTGAACAATATGGTCACTGTCCAAGCAACGTTTAAGGACAAACAGGTGCATGGACTTCTGATTCTGAGGAGAGGTGTTTCCTATTTGGGATGAGACTGTTTGGTTAAGCGCTGTGACAGAGAGAGACAGAAAAAAAAATATTCCACACTATATGGGGGAAAAAACCCTATTCACGGTGCATTGGGCAATGACAGATATACACTATTGTCTGTTCCTATTGGGCATTGATCATCTCAATCTCACCAATAGCAGCACAGTAGCTATGGGTTCCCATCACCCCAGTTGGAAAGCAAAAAGGGGTAAGGGCTGACCAGTGGAAGTGGGAGTAACTAGTGAACTGGTGTAACTTACATTGGGAGTGGCAGAAGAATGGTCTGAAGAGATAGCATCAGTGGAAGAGTATGTGGCAGCAGAAGGGGTAGTTCAAGGGAAGTAGGAGTGTAAAGAAAGAGTAGGAAGGGGAGGAAGAATGGCTAATGAAGTTTTAGTGACTGGGTAAAGCTTGTTTTTGGCAAAGTGAGATTGGGCAAAAACCACCACTCTTCAGGAAAATTGGGACCTGATTCCATTGAAAATTAAGATTTGATGTACTTCTTTTTCTATCACTTGATTCTTTCTCAGATTGTATATTCACTCTGTGGTTTTGTATCTCCATCAAATTCAGGTGACGTGTTTGTTTTTCTCCCCTGGTGTTGTGTCTCAACATTTTTAAATTTTATTAACAGTAAGTATTTGCTTCCAATTCAAAGTAGACATGAGAATGTGATTTGGTCTCCTGCAGTTTCCCATAACATAGAATTTAATTGAATATTTATCCTCATCACATTAACTGATTCAAGCAATGAGTCTGTGTCCATCCTGCAGATGGAAAATTTCTTCAGTTCTTACTATTGTTACAAAGAACAGTGCCACACAAATGGCTAATGTTCCAGTGCAAGGTGCCAAACCATAGTTCATCCTAAATTAGTTACAATCTTTATGAAAAAGACATGCTGAGGGACAGAGTGTAAAAAGTGAATTTAACTTTGTGTCGAAAATGGTATTTGCAGCACACTCATAATAGGTGTTCACGACATCACTCTGTAAATTCCCCAAAATAAGAACACCAAGAGACTGGAATTCTTAATTATTCCTTTGTGAATAACATCTGAAGAATAGGAAGGAAATCAAGGTTTGTTTGTAATATTCATAAATAATGATGTTGAGAATGTGGAAGATGGATGGCAGTGGAATGATAACTAAAGTTGGGGATGACACAATGATTAGCCGAGTTCTTCACAGTGAGGAGGAAAGAGTTAGGCTACAGAACGGTATAAACAGGTGATTTCTATGTCTAGATTAATGGCAGATGAAGTTTAACACTGATAAATGTGAGATGATGCACATCTGAATTAACAAGACAAGTAAGTACTCAAATTTTGAAGGAAGAGGGCTAAACTTGCTCCTTTTCTCTTTGCAGGTTGAGGAGGCAACCTGGTACAGATGTACAAGAGCATAAGTGGTATAGAAAGGATGAACAGACAGCAGCTGTTTCCCTTATTCGAAGGGTCAAAAACAAAGGGAAACATACTTTAAGTGAAAGGCAGGGGATTGAGAGAGGGTTTGTGGAGTCTGTATCGAACTGAGAGGGTGGCACAGACATGGAATATAAAGTTCCTATGTGTGGAAACAGGCCCTTCAGCCCAACAAATCCACACTGACCCTCCAAAGCGTAACCCACCCAAACATGTTCCTCCTATATTTACCCCTGACTAATGCACCTAACCTACACATACCTGAACACTTTCGGCAATTTAGCATGGCCAATTCACTTAACCTGCACATCTTTGGATTGTGGGAGGAAACCGGAGTACCTAAACGAAACCCACATAGACAATGTGCAAAATCCATACAGGCAGTCACCAAAGGCTGAATCAAACCTGGGTCCCCTGCGCTCTGAGGCAGCAATGTTAACCAATGAGGCGCTGTTCTGTCCAGGGTGACATGTGTCTGGAATGCATTTCCTAGGCGGGTGATTGACCAGATAATCTCACAAACCTTTCAAAAAGCCTTTCGATATGCACGTGGTGGTGCAGGCTCGCATCTTCATTCAATTATTCTATGTGCTGTCAGCCATGAACACTCAGATATATTCTGAAGCAATAGCTAATGACAGTTCCTGGTTTGTTCCATTGACTGTATTCAGTAAGTGAGCCTCCAGTGAAGTGCTGGTGTTATCTCCCACTATCTATTTAAGTGTTTCGGTTTCCTTGAGTTGGTAATGTAATTTCCTGTGTCGACGATGTCATTTTTGGCCCTTTTTCTCAGAGGGTGTAGATGGAGTCAAAATTGATGTATTTGTTGATGGAGTTCCGGTTGGGATGCCATGTTTCTAGGAATTCTTGTGCTTGTCTCTGGCCTGTCCTAGAATGAATATACAGACCTTGTCAAAGTGGCATACTTCGTCATCAGTACGTAAGAAATTAGTGTTGGGGTCATGTCTTTTGTGGCTGGTTGATGTTCATATAACCTGGTGACTAGTTTTCTGCTTGTTTTTCCGTTGTAGTGTTTGTTACAGTTCTTGCAAGGCTTATTGTTCCTGGAGCAGAACGGACAAAGATGTAAATTAATTGCGGTGGTCAAAAGTATGAAAAAAGTTGCAGAGTAGAAAAAGAATACTCTATTAGTTGGCATTACAGCATCAAGGAATTCTAATTTCAAGGTTGTCAGCAAAAGAGCTTGGAATGAAATAGGGAAAAACGTCTTTATTTAGAGAGTTGTTACGAATTGGAATTGGCATGGCTGGGAAAGTTGTAGATGAAGATTCAAAAGAGAACCGGATATATATTTGGAAATTATGAATTTAACGGGCAACAGAGAAAGGGCTGGCAAATGGGATGTGTTTGGGAGACATTTTTTGGAACTGATGCATACATAATGGCCAATGCCCTCCTTCTGTACTTTAAAGGTTTGTACTCTATCATGTGCCAGCTGTGAATAAAAGTCAGTATCCAATTATTTCACTGTGTAAATGCTCGCAAATATCTGATTATTTCGTGCAGCATAAGCATTTAAAATGCAAGTATTGCAAGGTCAGCTTCATTATGAAGTCTAATTATTACTCAGAATATGAATATTTTACATGTTGTATTCCAATTACTAAAACAAATATATTATTGCTTTGGCACAAAACTCTTTGGAAATCTCTGACTTTTCACTGACACGATATTATGTTCGCTTTTTTTTCACATTAAATTTCATATTAAACATCATTCATCCTAAAAAAAAGCAAGTTTTCAAATTATTGTTCACGAAAATTTGATAACACAAATAACTTAATTAGTTTAATATTCACAGTCCATGTTGAATTATTACCATTTTTAAATTGTACAGCAAATAGCTGAAGATCGTACATTTCAGTGAGAAATTAAAGTGATTGTTTATATATAAATGTATAAGATCGCTAATTCTATTTGTATGTTGAATCGTTTGCTCACTCTGAACATGTAATCATTCAGAAGCCAACCACTTTAAAAATATTGGAGTGGCAAAACATTGCTTTGAATTCTGACATTGAATATCTAATTCTAATCACCACAAGATTTATGTTCTTTCTTCGATAAAATAAAATGAACATGTTTTATTTCTGTGTTAGAAAATATTGACAGGAGTTTATATTTTAGGTCCATAAATATGGAATCAACATAATTGATTTAAGAGATTATCCTTCAGTTGAATGATTATCATTCACGTCTTATTTTTGCCCAATTCATGAAATATAGCAAACACCCGATTATTGTTCGGGTCAGTAAACTCAACACCTTACAATGAGCTCCGCTAAAAATTGCTTCCAATAGATCTGAAATAATTTACAGTGTTATTGGACCTCACAGCTGCCTATGATACAGAGAGACTCAGTGGCCTGTTCCAAAATCTGTCCATAGAGTTTCTAACCTGGTTCAAGGCAGTCAGTCAAACATTACTTCAAAACAAATAAATTGTAATCCCCCTTGGGCAGGAGAAGAACCCGTCAACAGACTATCACTGGTCTCAGTGTAAGTTCAAATGTTGTCCAGGTTAAATACTAATGGCTGACCAGCAACTAATCTTTAAAATTCATCTTCAGTCAGAGCCTGGCCCAGAGCAGACGTGTTGACATGGAGAGCCAGAATCTCACAATACAAGTTACCGACTGTGATGAAGTCTGACCTGCCTCCAAGACTCCGTACAACTGCACCCCGGGTCAGACATGGGTGAAGACATTAACAAGTTGACAATCTATTACAATACCTTGTGTCTCACAAATAAACCTTTAAATCCATATCTAATAAATGGCACCTTCACATTCTCCAGTATCAAAATAAAATTTTACATCTCTGTGAATGATCAGAGATTACTACATGGATCACACAGTAGAATGTATGTGAAGTAACCAGCAGCAAACAGCAATCCACAAATCACATTAATAACTGAACTTGGTGGATTCTGTCTGGTCTAATTAACCACACAAATTATACTGGCATTTCAGGTGACTGTAACAAAGCACACCATAACTGAAGGTTTTGACCTTACACCCCTCCAAAGTTTCCTGATCTCACACACATCACTCCCTCACACATTCAACAATTGTTGAGAATCCACAAGCTGGGTGAAACTGGAAAGATAGAACAGTGCAGCACAGTGCAGGCCCTTCGGCCCTTGACGTTCTGTCGACCTTTTATCCTACTCTAAGATCAGACTAACCTACATACCTTTAATTATGGTATCATTCATGTGCCTATCCAATTAAATATCCGTAATATAGCTGACTTTACTACAACTGCTGGCTGTTCATTGAATACACCCACCACTCTCTGTGTAAACAAACTACCTCTGATAGCTCCCCTAAACCTTTTTCCAATTACCTTAAAATCATACCCTGTCGAGAGCCATTTCCACCCTGAGAGAAAGTCCCTGGCTATTCAATCTATCTATGTCTCTCATCATCTTGTACACCGCTGTCAAGTCATTTTCCATTCTTCTTCGTTCCAAAGAGGAAAGAACCCTAGCTCCCTCAATTTTTCTTTTTAAGACATGTCCTCGAGAGCAGGCAGCATCTCCTCAGCAACCTCACCAAAGTTTCCACAAATTTCCGATAACGAGGTAATCAGAACTGATCACAATATTCTAAGTGTGGTCTCACCAGGGCTCCATAGAGTTGCAGCATAACCTCGCCGCTCTTAAACTCAATCCCTCAGCTAATGAACACATCACCACCTTCTTAACAACCTTATAAACCTGGGTGGCAACTTTGTGGGAGCTATGCCACGGACCATTAGATCCCCCTGTTCCTCCACAATGTAAGAATTTTGCCATTAACCCTGTATTATGCATTCAAATTCGACCTTCCAAAATGAATCGTATCCCAGTTTTACATATTGAACACGATTTGCCACTTAGCAGCCGATTCCTGCATCCTGTCAATGTCCTGTTACAAACTACAACAGCCCTCCACACTATCCTCAGTTCCACTAATCTGTGTTACATCATCAAACTTACGAACATACCCTTCCACTTCGTTATCCAAATCATTTATCAAAATCGCAAACAGCAGAGGTCCCAGAACCGATTCTTACGGAACACCACTGCTCACCTACTTCCAGACTGAATACTACCCATTTACCACCACTCTCTGTCTTCTATGGGCTAGCCAATTCTGTATCCAGACAGATAGGTCTCCCTGTATACCATGCCTCCTTGCTTTCTGAATGAAACTACCACGGGGAAGTTTATCAAACACCTTGTCAAAATCCATCCACTCCGCATTCACTGCTCTACCTTCTTCAGTGTGCTTAATCCCATCCTCAAAGAATCCAATAAGAGTTGTGAGGTATGACCTGCCCCTCACAAAGCCATGCTGACAGTTTCTTATCATACTATGATTTTTCAGAATCCTCTCCAATATTTTGCCCAATACTGATGTAAGACTGACTGGTCTGTCATTCATAGGACAATCCCTGTTTCCTTGCCTGAGCAAGGGAGTAACATTTGCCACCCTCCAATCAATGGAGAGTGAAGACGCAAAGACCATCACCAAAGGCACAGAAATCTCTTCCCTCTCTTTCTGTAGTAACCTAGGGTGTTTCCCTTCTGGCCGAGAGATTTATCTAATCTTATGTTTGAACTTCAATCAGTCTGTATTTCACCTCAACTTGTTTACTCCCTGCCCAACCAACTAATTGACGGGTTTCCATTTCAGGGCTCTGTACAGTGCTGCCTTACTGAACAAGTATGGTTCCTAATATCCTGTGTATTATGTAAGGGAAAACAGGGAAGGGCAGATGCCCAAAGCTTTGACTCTGCTGCTCGTCAGATGCTGCCTGACTGCCTGTGCTTTTTCCAGCACCACAATTTTCGACTCTGATCTCCAGCATCTGCAGTCCTCACTTTCTCCATTACTGAGGGCTGTCCCCTCTGCACACTGAACAGGGAACTAATCAGCAGAAATTCGATGTATCTGGATCTGACTGTTCAGTTTTGGAAAGTTGTATTTGATGAGCACATTTACTAAAAACAAAATTAAAATTCAACAAATATTCATTCATTCCCAGAGTTACAGTTTTGGTTCATGAATTGGACAAGTTGACAACGAACAGTGAATGACTGAAGACCTCTGAGGTACAAAGTATTCCAAGTGATATATTCCAGGTTAAATGGGCTTTACCTTAATGCTGGTAATATCATCAGGCAGACAGTTATGATAAAGAAACGAAGTGACATGTGGAAGTGTGACATTTTTGCCATTTCTGAGATGTGTTTGAGGGAGTTCAGGTCTGACAACTCAATATTCTGTGGTACCAGAACTATAGTCAGGACAGGAGAGAGGGTAAAAGAGGAGGTGGTGTTGCCTTATTAATTATGTAGTCAGTTACTGGCGAAAGAAGGGACAATATCTTGAAAGGCTCTTGTAATGAGGCTTGTTGGTTAGAGCTCAGGATCAAAACTATGACAGAAACACTGCTAGGGATATATTATTAGACCCCCAGTTAAAGGAAAGTACGGGAGCAGGGATATAACCAAGATACAGAGGTGTGTAAAAACAATAATAGGATCATTATATTGAGGCATGTCTATTCCAAATATTCATTAGGTCAGTGATAACTTTTTAAGAGGGAGCAGGTGTTTTGAAATTTATTCCAGAGAGCTTCTTATATCAACATAGAGCAGATACAACAATGGGCAGTGCAGCGCTGGGTCTCACTGTGGGGAACGAAGCTAGTCAGCTGTTCCAGGCAGAAGTGGGAGAACATTATAGGACCAGTGACCGTAATATCACACATTTTGACTTTGCTAAGGAAAGACCCCAAAAATGTTAGAAAAATAATAGATTTTTGCACTGGGGAGACAAATTTTATGGAAAAGCAAATGACAGGATCTGGCCAAAGTGCAGTTGCTTCTGGGTGAAACTGTAGCAGAACAAAATGGGGCGGGGGTTGGTGGATCATTTGATTAAAATTGAATTGATGACAGTGTCGGCCCAGCATGTTACACCGAAGATAAAATTTAAGAAAACAAGCCCAGAGAACCTCAGATGTCGGCACAAATTCCGAACAGGATGAAAAAGGAAAGAGAAGCTTAAAGCAGTTACAAAGTGAGCAGGCCAATGAAAGTCCTAAAAGAATATAGAAAGTGTAGGACTAAACCTAAAAAGTCAGTGGAAGAGCAGAAGGAGGCGTGATAAAACATTAGCGGGTAAGATTAGCAAGAATCCAATGTCATTCTTTTTGGTTTATTAAGGGGAAGAGGATAACGCGGGAAAAAAAGGGAGTATTAGGGACTAAGGGGAAAGCCTGTTCATAGAATGAGAGAATATGTTGAGCACATCCTGCGAATGTCTTCAGTTTGGAGGAACTGAGGAAGAATTGAAAGTTTTTGCAAGATAAAGTGAACAAATCACCAGATTAAAGACCACCAAGTCTCACATCAATGAGAGGGAAACAATTGTAGAAAATTCGGAGGACTGTTGAGGCTGGATCATTAAATATCTTCAAGGCTGAGGCAGACAAATTTTTATCCAAGTGTTACGGGAAAATTGCAGGAAATTGGAATGGGGGATTAACAAAATAAATATAACCTAATCGAAGGAAAAGCAGACTCAGTGAGTGGACAGACACATTTTTGCCCCTATGTCTAATGGTGTTCTTTTCCAATAGCCCTGAATTCACAAGAACATCAACCTCTCTCACTACGGAGTGAGACACAGTTTGGAATGCAAGCGAGGGATTAAAGGAATTCATAAACTCAATACTAATAGACAGAAAGTATGAGAGGACTGCAATAACACGGATTGCCTGTCGGGGTGAGGATTTGCATCGACATAGTCACCACGACCAGAAGAAAGACCTCAGCAAGACACCCTCCAAGGCCAAGCAGAGACCTGCACTGGAGAGCAGGTAGTCAGTGGCCAGGTGTCAAGGAGTGCTGAAGGCCAAAACACTACATCACTGTCGTGTCTCCTTCCTTCCCTGAACAATATTAAATGTGGAGGGGTAGAGAGACATGCCGTTGGAAGCAGAGTAAGCAGGAAGGCTTTCATACGAGACGCTTCAGACTGTTCCAGTTCAGCAAAATGTACAGGTAAACTCAAATAAAGTTCTTTTAACTTTATCATTACAGTAGTCGAGATGGCATTTACGGCAGTCGCACTCTCCTCTTGTGGGATGTGGCAGCTCAGGGAGATTTACACCAGCCCTGATGGCTACACGTGTGGGCACTGCACCCAGCTTCAGATCCTGGGAGACCGTGTTAGGGACCTGAAGCTGGGCAGCACGGTGGCACAGTGGTTAACACTACTGCCTCATAGCACCAGGGACCAGGGTTCTGTGTGGAGTTTGCACATTCTCGCCGTGTCTGCATGGGTTTCCTCTGGGTGCTGCGGTTTCTGCCCACAGTCCAAAGATGTGCAGGTTAGATGAATTGGTCATGCTAAATTACCTGCAGTGTTGCGTGGAGGGAAGTGGGTCTGGGTGGGCTGCTCTTCAGTGGGTCGGTGCGGACTTGTTGGACCAAAGGGCCTGTTTACACACTGTAGGTAATCTAATCTAGAATGCACTCAGGGTCATCCGAGATACTGACCGAGATAATGACTGTAATATTCCAGTCCAATGTTCATCGCCCTGAGTTTACCTGTCAGTCCTGTTGTATTTAAATAAACACAATTTAATCCAACAGGCGTTCCTTGCTTCCTGTCATATTCCAGGAAGAGAGTAGATGGGCGACCACCAGGAATGGCAAAGGGAGTGCAGGAATCCCCTGTGGCCATTCCCCTCGAAAACAAGTAGAGCATTTTGGATTGTTGGGGGCGATGACCGTTCAGGGGAAAGCAGCAGGAACCAGGTTGGTGGTATTACCACTGGCTCTGGGGCACAGCGGGAAAGGGTAAAGGTAAACAGGTCGATAAAGATAGGAGGGTCGATTGTTATTGGGACAGATCAGAGATTCTATGGTCACAAACGGGAATCCAGGATGGTGGGTTACCTCCCCGCTGCTAGGGTCCAGTATGTCTCCAAGTGGCTGCAGAACATTCTCAAGGGGGAAGGGGAGCAGCCAGAAATCATTATGCACGTTGGCACAAATGATACCCGTAGAAATAGGGATGAGGTCCTGCAGCGTGATTACAGAGAGCTCAGAGAAACATTTTTAAAAAAAAATCCTTGACAGTGGTAATCTCCTGAGAGGGAGGTTACCGTTTGAGTCATGCATGGAAGGAGACACCAATATCTTGCCGGTCCGTTTTGCTAGGGTTACACGGGAGGGTTTAAACTAGATTGGCAGGTGGTGGTATCCTCAAGAGCAGGGAGGAAAGTGGTAAATAGTAAGGGTATGCTGGAAAACGACAGAGAGAAAGTAATGCCTTTTGGATTAAATTGCATCTGTTTCAATGCAAGAGTGCTGACAGGGAAGACCGATGAACTCAGGGCGTGGGTAGGTAGGTGGGTCTGCGATATTATAGCCATTACAGAAATATGGCTAAGTGATGGATAGGACTGACAGCTTAATGTGCTAGGGAACAGGTGCTTTAGGCGAGACAGAGATGGTGGAAGGAGGGGAGGTGGATTTGCATTTCTGATTAAGGGAAGAACCAAAGCATTAATCAGAGATAAAATAGCTAATGGATCACCCAGTGAGAATTTGTGGGTGGAGTTTAGAAATAGGAAGGGAATGGAGAGGTGATTGGGGTTGTAATATAGACCCCCAAATAGTCAACAGGAATGAGAGTAACAAATATGCAGGCAGAGAGGGGAGACCTGCAGGAGTAATAGGGTTATCATAATAGTCTGTTTTTTTATAATACAGACTGGAACAGCCAGAGTGTGAAGTGATTTGATGATGTAGAATCATTAAATGCGTCAGGAAAGTTTCCTCAAGCGGTATATTGAGTGTCAGACTCGGGAAGGGGCAAAATTCGAAATTTTCTTAGTAAATAGGGCATGACAAGTGACTGAGTGAAGAGTGGGGAACACTTTGGGACCAGTAACCATAGATCTATTAATTTTCAAATAGTTATGGAGAAGGACAAAACTGTTCATCAGGTTCATGTTCGAACTTGGGGCGTGTCTCAGGTACAGGCAGCTGGGATCATGGGAATCCCTGGAGATATATAAGAGATACAGGAGTCTATGGAAGAAGGAAAGCAGTAGGGTGAAAAGGGGGCAAGAAAGAGCCTTGGCTGAAAAAATTAGGATGAATCCAAAAAGTTACTTTAAATATATTAAAAGAAAAAAAACAATAACTGGGGAGAAAATAGGACCCCTCGAATACCAATGTAGACAAGTATGTGTGGAACTATCAGAGATGATTGAAGTCCTTACCGGTTTCCTCCCACAGTCCAAAGATGTGCAGGTCACGTGAATTGGCCATGCTAAATTGCCCATAGTGTTAGGTAAGGGGTAAATGTAGGGGTATGGGTGGGTTGCGCTTCGGCGGGTCGGTGTGGACTTGTTGGGCCGAAGGGCCTGTTTCCACACTGTAAGTAATCTAATCTAATCTAATATTTCTACTCTATATTTACCATGGAGAAAGACATGATGACTTGAAAACTTGAGGAAGTTAGTAGTGATATTTTAGGGACAACCCATATCATAGTATAGGAGATTTTGGACGTACTAGAATGTTTGAAAGTTGATAAATCTCACGGTCCTTACCCGATATATCCAAGAACACCTCAAGGGGCTCCAGAAGAATTTGCGGGGAACCTGGATTACAATGTTGATCATCATTAAAGTAATGTCCCGGAAGACTGGAGAGAGAAAATATTTTGCCCTTATTCAAGAAAAACTGAACAAAAAAAGCCTTGGAACTACAGATCAGTAGGTAAGGTATTTGAGAAGGTTCTGAGGGATAAGATGTACATAAATTTAGAAATACAGTCTTTGATTAGGAATAGTAAGTGTGGCTTTATGCGAGGAAGTTCATGCCTGACAATTTTCTTAAAGTAATTGGAGGATGTGACCTGGAAGATTGACTTGAGTGGGGCAGTAGATGTCGAAACATGTGGTGTTGGAAAAGTGCAGCAGGTCAGGCAGCATTCGAGGGGCAGGAGAATCTATGTTTCGTACATAAACCCTTCATCAGGAACGCCCAAAACATCGATTCTCCTGTTCCTCTGATGCTGCCTGACCTGCCGTGTTTATCCAGTGCCACACTTTTCGACACTGATCTCCAGCATCAGCTGTGCTCACTTCCTCCAAGGGTGGTAGGTTTAGTCAATATGGATTTCAGTTAAAGCAGAACAGAATGAGGCTTTCTAGCCCCTGGAGCCTGATATACAATTACAGGAGGAGACCAACAAGCCCCTAGGGCCTATAAAACTGTAACCAGATCATTGCACAGCAACAGGATCAGTCTATTCAGCTACTTGAAGTCAGTAACACAGGAAAAGGAAGAGGCCACAAAGTGACTGGACTATCGGGTATATTGAAATAAAACCAGGTTACAAAGCCCCTCAGACCTGCCCTTCCATTCAGTAAGTCAAGCCTGATCTGCACTTGGCCACAAATTCTCTTTCATGCCCAATTCTTTGTAGCCCTCGACTCTCTGACAGGTCAAAATCCATTGACACCCACTCGCATCCCCTAAACATTTCAGTGATGTAGCCTCCCCTAACTGTCTGGTCCTAACCATCACTACTCCCTGAGAGAAGGAAACACTCCCCACACATATACCTTGGCCTATTGACATGGATAGAAGATATGAACACAGCGTAAAGTGACTGGCCCTGATATCACGGCAGTATTTGATAAAGCAAGATGTCGAGGAGACTGAACAAAATTGAACTTGATGGGAATCAGTTGTAAACTCCCCATTTGTTGGATCATTCAGATCACAATGCGGCTGGTGGACATCAATCCTCCCAGTCCCTGGATATCTTTGTGGGCAATCCTGAGGGTAGCTTCTTCGGCGCAAACATCTTCAGCTGCTTCATCAATGTCTTTACCTCTGTCATATGATCAGAGATGGAGATGTTCTGTGAAGATTATACAATGTTCAGAACAATGAGTCACCTCCTAAGGTACTAAAGTATCAAATCTGGACAACATTCAAGCTTGTGCTGTTAATGTATAGGTAATATGAATCAAAAGCACTACTGGGCACGAAACACTTCCATGGATAAAAGAAAGAAAAACCCCTTCAGCATCTCTAGCTGGTTTCAAAGTAATATAAGAAAGCCATTCAACCCATCAGATCTATTGGATAATAAGAGATACAATGCATTCACACACTCCTGCCTGTTACGCAAGAAGACATTTAAAGAATGTTGGAATCCAAAATACACACGCAGGAAGCTGGAAGAACAGAATAAGCAAGGCAGCATCAAGACTTTGAGAAGTGAATGCCTTGGATATAACCCTTCGTCAGGACTGTGGATGGGAGTAAGGAGGTGTATAGATAAAGTGCGGGTGAGGAAGGAGAAGGCAGAGTGCCGAGGTGGGGATAAGTGAGCACCGATAATGGATATCAGCGGGATGGTAATGGGAGTGCTGAATCCAGTTGGTAGCAGGACAAAAGGTTGCTCAGAGGAATGGAAGGCAGGGGAGGGCTTGGGAAAGGAGTCGGGGGATTGGAAGGGAGATTATTTGAAATTGGAGAATTCAGTGTTGAGTCCCCGGGGTGTCCGTTGCACAGGTGACAGATGAGATCTTGTTCCTCCAAATTATGGTTTGGTTCATTGTGGCAATGGAGGAGGCCAAGGATGACCATGTTGGAAAGGGATTGGGAAAGAGAATTGAAATAGGAACTGACTGGGAGGTCTTCCATTCCAACTAACGACCGTACCTTTCAGCTTCCAACCGAATTCATCCCTCCCATCGCCCAACCAGGTTGCACCCACCACTTGTGTCCACATATCCATAACTCGCCATCTCCCTGATCTCCCCACCCCAACTACTCCGTTCCTTCTTTATCTGCAGTTCCCCCTATCCCCCGCCCCATTTCTGAAGAATGGTTATAACTGAAATGTTGACTTTCCCAGCTCAGGCTGCTGCCTGGCTTGTTGTTTTCTTCCAGCCTTCTGTTTGTCTCTTATAAATCAGGAAGATAGAGTCTAATCAGCACAACGTGCTGGTAGGCAGGAACCACGGGTTGCCCACTGAAGTCCTTGAACCTCCACACTCGGGCCGAGAGGAAAACATTCAGTCCCTCGAGACACTGATAGATGAGCAGAAGAGGCCATTCAGCCCCTCCAAACTGTTAGACTGAAATAGGAGGATGTCATTGTGGCTGCAACACGACAAACCAATGAGGCATAGACTGCAAAGACAGACTGCTCCATGTTGTTCCGCCTGATTCCATTGCTAATGGTACACACGTGTTATGTTAACATGGTTTGCTGACCTTGAGGAGCGAAAGTGATTGGTTTGTGTCAAGTACCAAGGAGGCATCTTCCATCTCCGAGATGTTATGGACTAGGCTAGACTACTCAAAACATTTTTAAGCAGGCAGCCCAGAGCATACCTTTGCAATTTGTTTTGGTAAGTGTACAATGAAAATTAGCTGGAGTAATTTAACTAGGATGACTACTAGATTTTAAAACAGACAAAAACTTTATTCAAAAAATTACACAATGCAACACAACGAACAGAATAAAAGAATACGACAGACTTTAACCAATTCAGCATATACCTAATTATGCTGTTCCGAATGTACACAACTGTCCCAATAGGCAAACTCCCAATATAAATTAGTACAAACGGATCACATAGTTCCAGGTTGAAGGTGAAGGTCAGAAAAGAGAGAGAGTTTCCACACAGCTCCCAGCTGAACTTCCCAGTTCAAAAATCAACTGCAAACTGCTCAGCTCAGCTCCGCTAGTTCAGCTAAAATAGCTCATCACTCTCCGTTCATTATACTGGTCTCTTATAAAGCATGACCCCTTTGGCCTGAAGTCTCATTAATTCCCAAATAACCAAAAGGCCTCTGAAAATCCTTTTCATCTCTGTACCAAACCAGATTGATCTGAGGTTGGCACCGTTTTATTGTTCCACTGAAAAAAAAAACAAGGGCAGAGTCGCCTTGAGCCAAGGAACAACTTTTCGACAAAAAAGGGAGTAGCTTTGTGACATGTCTCCCTTCCCCCCCCAAAAAAAAATCAATGCTAAAAGATGGCTGCATTTTTAACCCTTCAAACCCAGTTAGTAGTCTCAAAACTGACAGATGCACTATAATAACTGTAAACATTCAAACATGCACAAACCCATGCAAATTCAGGCTGTGGTACACCCACCACCGAACACCTCCATATCTCATTCGAGTCTCAATAACTCATCAGCTTTCAAGTTTTCACGACATGCCACACGCGCAATGGTCAGATTGAATGGCTTCAACAACAAGCTCCATCTAAACAGTCTAACATTTTTGTCCTTAATATTTTCCACAAATGTCAATGTATTGTGATCAGAGTACACAATTGTCTCAGATGCATTGCTGGTAATATAAACACAGTTATAGTGTAACGCCAACACCAGCTTTAAAGTCTCTTTCTCCACCGTTGAACATTTGTGTGTATGAACGTTCGACTTCCCAGAAAAATACCCCATAGGCCTTTCTATTCCCTCAACATCCTCCTGCAGGAGCAACGGACCAATACCCACATCACTGGCATCGATAGCCACCTTGAAAGGTTTCGTGTACTACAGTGTAGCTAATACTGGGGGCAGTGTTAACACAGTCTTTAGGCTGTAAAATGCCTTTTGACAGTCCTCTGTCCACTGAGAGTTCTTGCCCTTGACAATTTGGTGAGTAGAGTAGCCGCACTGTTTAAAGTTTGGCACAAACTTTCGGTAAAATCCAATCAATCCCAGGAACTGTAGTACAGCATATATCTTTTTGCCGATGGTGTGAAACATTCCCCAACAACTACTTTCGTTTTCGTATCTCATGGGGCAATTTGTCCATGTCCGATAACGTGACCCAGGAACGTTACTTGGCCTTTCTCAAATTCACTTTTAGCTAGTTTTACGACCAAGCCTGCCTTCTGAACTTGATCGCATAAGTCCAATAAATGCTCTAAATGTTCCTTCCATGAGTGACTAAAAACCACGAGATCATTAACGTATATCACATAGTTGGGTAATCCGGCAATGACCTTATTATCAGCCTTTTGAAATGTGACTGGATCGTTTTTCATACCAAATGTGCATTTGGCGCTATGAAAGCCCCGAAATTGCCTTTGCTCTCTCTGACAGAGGTCCTTGTCAGTAGCGTCTGAGCAAGTCCAACTTAGAAATGTAAGTAGCTTCTCCCACCTTTTCGACACAGTTCTCCAAACATGGAATTGGATATGCATCAGGCTTTGTAATAGTGTTGACTTTGTGATAGTCCACACATGACCGTTGGGGCCCATCTGACTTTGGCACCTTGACTATACGGGAGCTCCAGTCACTGTAACTCGCTTTGATTATGCCATCTTGGAGCATTCACTCTATCTCCTTCTGAACCTGTGCCAATTTTGGAGGGTCGTACGTGTAAAGATGTTGCTTAATCAGAACATCATCTCCTGTATCTTTATCATGCAAAATTATGTTTGTACTTCACAGTTTGTTTCCGCATATCTCTTCATGAGATTGTAATAATTCTTTCAGGACACTTTGCTTTTCTTGTGGAAGGTAATTCAATAATTTATCCTAATTTTTTACAACTTTCTTGTTCAAATTGATTTGAGGAATGTCCAATTCAGAATCCTCTGAACTTGGTTCTTCCTTCTGTGCTGTAATCATTAACAGCTTCTCCTCTTGCTTTCCTTCCCGATCAAAATATCTTTTCAGAATATTCATATGACACAAAATGTGAGATTTCTTTCTGTCTGGAGTCCATACCCAGTAGTTCACCTCTTTCAATTTGTTCCCAATTTGATATGCACTAAAATTTGGTTTTAAAGGCTCACCTGTTACCAAAAGTAACACCAAGCCCTTATTCCCAATTGCAAAATTGCGAATTTATGATTACTGATCCACTTTCTGTTTCATTGTATGCTGCGATACTTTTTAAATGCTGTCTACCCAACTCCTCAGCTCTATTTAATCATTCCCTAAAATTTGACCCATCGTCCAAATGAGTGGTCTCTGAATTCTGACTTATTAATATCTCCTTAACCAATGTTAATGGTCCTTTTACTTCATGCCTGCAAATCAATTCAAATAGACTGAATTTGTTTGATTCATTCTGTGCGTCTCTGATCACAAATAGTTCAAAAGGAATTTCCTTTTCGCAATCATCTGGATAATCCTGACCTTAAACCTTCAACATGGTCTTCAGTTTTTGATGCCGTCTCTCTCATGCTCCCTGTGATTCCGAATAGTATGCATAGATTTGAATTGCTTTATTCCCAAGTTATCCATCACCTCGGTCTTATTACTGCCTGTGTGACGTGTTTGAGACGTCTGGCAAAATTCAACTACATCTCTGTGTCTACATCTTCAATATCTTTGTACTTCAGCCTGTATTGTCCTCTTCCCGAAATAATCTCCAAGTGGTAGCTCATATGCCATTCGCAGCATTCTCCTTTCTATACCCAACAGGCAAAACAATTTGATGAACTTCTGCCCACGTCTGATCTGCTTCAATGTGTGATGAAAGTGAGGACTGCAGATGCTGGAGATCAGAGGTGAAAATGTGTTGCTGGAAAAGCGCAACAGGACAGGCAGCATCCAAGGAGCAGGAGAAATGACGTTTCGGCTCATTATTTCCAAAATAAAACATTGATAGCATTAAATATAACATGCTTTCCGTGACACGTGTCTTCACATTTGGACAAATACGTAGATCGGAAAGATTTAGAAGGATATGGGCCAACACAGAGACATGGGATTAGCATGGATGGACATTTTGGTCAGAATGAACTAGTTTGGGCTAAAGGACCTGTCTCCTTGCTATCGGATTCTATGACTCTATGATCATTTACAGAATTCTGTAGAGCCCCATGTTGGTTGAGAGAGAGCTGCAGGTTCTGAATGAACTCTCACAGTCTCGATGTGCAGCTGGTGTGTGATCCTGCACTGAATGTCAAGTTGTTTACAACCTGTCAGCAGCCACACTCTGACAGAATTCGGCACTCCCACCAGCTTCTGACCTCCATACAGGACACTATCCTGTCTTCTCGGTCACATGCCAATCCTTTTCTTTGCTAAAAGCTGTTCATTGGTCCATATTCTTCTAAATCTTTCCGATCTACGTATTTGTCCAAATGTGAAGACATGTATCACGGCAATGCTGTCAGTGTTTTGTTTTGGAAATAATGAGTGGTGATTCATAATACTCAAGTGTTAATGCAATCATTTTTTATTCTTTTTATAGTGTTACAGATTAAACATTCATTTCCTTCACACTCTCCTCATGGTACCATCACCGCAGGGGTTAGTCTGATGAAACTCCATTACCCTGTCTCTCTGTAGTAAGAAGATCATTTATTATACAGGAGAGAAAATACTGTCTCAAGAACACTCTACAACTGCAGGATCGTGTCTTCACACTTATACTTTAATCATTTTGCAATGAAGGACACTACTCATTTATTGTGCTGATTACTTGCTGAGTCATAGAGTCATAGAGGTGTACAGCATGGAAACAGACACTTCGGTCCAACCCGTCCATGCCGACCTGATATCCCAACCTAATCTTGTCCCACCTGCCAGCACCCGGCTGCTCCGTATGAATTCTGTTAGTGACTCATGCCCATAGACATCCAGCTCCATTTCACAAAGAGCACTCCCCATCATCTCACCTTCTCGTAAATACAAAATGAGAAGGATGGTATGTTTTGCCAAATCATTTTTTTGCCTTATGAAACAAAGTCACTCCAACAACAACACCACTATTGCCATTCGAGTTGATTGGTGATGCTGAGGAGGCGATGGCCTAGCTGTTTTATCTCCGGAATATTAATCCAAGGAATCAGGTAATGACACAGACACCGGATCTGAATCGCACCACGTCAAATGCTGGAATTTGAATTTAATAAAATATCAGGAGTTAAGAATCAAATGAAACAATGAAACCATTGTCGAAAATCCTAGCGCACCCTTATGGCCTTCAGGGACGGACAACTACCATCTTCACCTCGTCGGGCTTACATGTGACTCCAGACCCACAGCAATGTGTTTAACTCTCAGTTGCAGTTTGAAACAGCCAAGCCAGCCACTCAGTTATATCAGTCACTTCAAAGCCTCAAAGAAAATAAACCGCATGGACCTCAGCACTGACTACTTACTGCCCACAGACAGCAGTGGGTCAGGAAGGCAGCCCACCAACACCTTCTCAAGGACAATGGGGAAAGGGGATTAAATCCTGGCCCAGCATCCCACTAATGAATAAAGGAAGATGATCGCACTCAGGGAAGAGAGAAAAATCGACATAAATCACTTTAAACAGGGACTTTGATGAATACCTTACATGGTAATGATTTTCAGAAATATGGAAACAGGAGAAAAATAAATAAGATTAATCTCATTTTTAAATTTCCATCCCAGCTAATCATCAACAATCCCTTTGTTTGCTTCTTTCTCTCTGTCTCTTTTTTCATCTTTTCAACTCAGTCCTTCTCTCTTTCATAACAGATGTTGCAGTCACCAACATCAATCACACTATTTCCCAACTGTGTTCAGTTTGAACTATGGTCATTAGAATCGAACTGCCAATTCTGTTTTTCTCTCGACCCGAGGCTGCCAAATCTGCTCAGTTTTTCTGGCATTCTTCGTTCTTTATTGTTTCTGAACTATTGCATCATTCTTTGTTGTATTTAATCTTTAATTTTGTTATTACTTGGGATGTCTGCATCGCTGACAGGGGCAGCATTATTCACCTTACCAAATGCCCTTTACTGTGTGGTCATTCTTTCAGGCAGTACAGAACCAAGCACATTGCTGTGGGTCTGATATCAGTCTTTAGCCAGACCAAGTAATAAAGCTAGTTTTCTTTACCAAAGGACATCAGTGAAATAGATAAACGCATCGACAAAATGCTGGGGATGTTAAGGTTGTTATTCGTAAAACTTGTTTTATTTCCAATTCTTGTCATTTGAATTTACTTTCTGACATCATCTGTGGTAGGATATGGAAACGTGTCTTTCTGTGAAATAACCTGTGCCTCTGAATTACATTTCTTCCGACATTACTGCTTTGACACAGTGTTCCTGTCATTAAGTTACTTTAGAGACAAGAACAAGGTTGTGATCATAACATTTGCTCCTGAAAGTGTGCTTAGAATAGATGTGCAACCATAACGTCTGAACTTTACCAAGGCATAGATAATGGTTTATTAAGCGTCACCATTGATGCCAAAATGGTGCCTGGCGTTATAATCGAGCTGGTAGTGGATAGGTTTGGTGATGGACAGAATACCGAGATGTAAATCAATTCAAGGAAAAAAGGTACTTCGGTATTCTGAACAGTCTCATTCTCAGATGCTTGTGAGGGTGGGGGTGAGGTCGGTTCTGAAATTTGTGGAGAATGAATGGAATTTTCATTTGAAACTGAAGGCAATAGTTTCTGTCTTTGTCATATATAGATAACAGAAATAGCAAAGAAGTTTTCCATGATTAAAGAGATTAATAAATGGATAGAGATGAAGAAACTTACCAGGAACACCAACAACAGGGAGGATAGGACAGTAATCCGCCTGGATAATCATCAGTGTACCTAATATCTGATATGGTAATGTTGAACAAGACCAGGATAAAAAGAAAAGACCCGAGGATAAACTCCTGTCCATTGTTGCAGCCTTCTAGTCTAATGTTCTCAGATTCTGATCAATTAATGGATCATTCCAGTCTATTCCCAGATGTTTATCTCTCCTTTTCCTGTCTCTGCAGCTGCTGATCCCTGGGAGCGTTGGAGGCGATGCATCTGCTGTTATAATGGCATAAAGCATTGACAGAAGCCACTTACTAACAGGAGAGGGATACCATCCTGTGGCATCATTAGAATCCATGAAGTCTGGCATCAATTACAGTTACTGAACAAACAGATTCAGTAAACACGTTTCAGTGTGGTTCCTTCAGTTCACAGAAACAACTGGGCTGGATTGATTGTTGGCATTGCTGACCATTGGTCAAATCACCAATTGCTCTCATGAAGTTATTTGTGAGAGAGAATAGTGAATGTTTTCTTTTCCCAGGCTAGACGATTCTGCTTCGTTGTCCGTTTGTAATACTGTAACTGCCTGAACGTCCCACTACCACCACCCTCAAAAACCACAATCTAGATGTTGTTACCATCGACTTGAACAGGCACCAGCCAATATATAATTACAGTGGATGTATTTGCACTCCAATACACAGGAAATGTGGATTTGACTGGGCATTCCTTTAATTGATCTAACGAGGCACTTATGTATCTCCAACACTCAATATGCTTCAGCACTTTTTAAATAAAAACTCACAAGCACTTTAACACACTTTATTGACTTCATTGTTTGAATTCAGTCCAGAGCCAAATGTGGCGTGTTGTCACAAAGCCTGTCCTTTTACAAGGTTATGTTATCCTTGATTTTTCCTCTTCAGAGAAGTTCTAAACGACCTAAGACTCCAATATATATGTATTTTGAAAGGTTCATTTGGGGTCCTTTTGTTTATATCTAATCAGGCAGAACGCGTTCAAGTCTTTAAATAAAAACTTGTATAATCAAGAGGACATGGGGAACTCTCTAGCTGGGAAGATTGGTTCAGTTTGGGTGTTAGTTGAGTCAGGGTGACTGTTGAAATTGGACGCTCTCCCCTTCCTTCTGTCCTTCCGACCTCATAACCTGTAAGCTTTTTGTACCAGATTTGCTGTCTGTGATAAAGTGTTTGTTTATTGATATTGATGCAAGTATTTTGGAACAACATCCTAAACTCGGGATAGCCTCTCGGTTGGATATGATACGTTAGTTGGGTATTCTAGTTCCAGTTTATGTGCTTCTTTCCGTAATTTGGTGAATAAAGTCTGTTTGTTTAAAACTCAGCAGTCTGACCAGCTAATTCACTCTGTTAATACCCACTTTGCACTAACCTTCAACAAATACCAAAGTTACGTCTCGTCTACCTGTTTAAAAACGTTTTGAGAGGTCGGGCCTGGTCCATAACATTTTGGGGGGACTTTGTGGAATTAAGACAGCGAGTGGCAGGTGTTAGTATCTCTTTGTTCGTGTGTGGATTTGGTGAGTAAACAGAGCTTCAGATAGCAATAACTCCTATAGTCACAAAGGATGGTTTGGAGATGGGAGAATCGACCTTGGGAGTTTCACAAAATGCACATAAATCCAAGCTGCGAGAATTAGTAGACAAGCTAGAGTTGAAGCTACCATCTAATGTGAGGAAAGATTAGATGATTGCAGCAATAGGTCAGCATTCCAATTTGCTGGAAACTCTATTAGCGTCTGTAGAAATGACTAAACTTCAATCGCAAATAAAGCAGCTTGAGTCAGAAGCTGAAATTGACTAAAATTAAAAGAGAAACAAAGAGAACGAATTGGTTTTATCCAGGAAAGAGAAAAAAAAAACGAATGGCTTTAGCTGGAGAGAAACAAAAAGAGAGAGCATTTGAGCTTCAGAGATGGACACTGAGAGTGTAAAGTCAGCTGAAAACGATGGAGATGAAGGCTGAAGGTAAGCTTAGTGAGGAACAGCATGAGGATGAGCAAACCCATCGTAGTCAAAAGCCTGGTGAGATAATTTTTAAGTATATTCATGCCTTGCCTCAATTTAATGATTATGATATGGAAATCTTTTCATCTCATTTGAAGAAGTGCCTAAGCAATTGTAGTGGCTAGTGGCCATGTGGGTTTTGTTGATCCAAACGAAAATTGTAAGTAGAGCTCGTGAGGTATCCGCAACGATATCAGAGGAAGGATCTGGGGAGTATGAGGAGGTGAAGAAAGTGCATATGAGTTAATGCCAGAAGCCTATAGACAACATTTCAGGAATCTTAGGAGTGACCCTGGTCAAACCTATATTGAGTTTGAATTGGTCAAAGAAAGTAATTTTGATAAATGGGTAAGAACTTTAAAAATTAAGCAAATCTATGATGCACTTAGAAGATAATTATTTTGGAGGAATTGAAAGATTCATTGCCAGAAGTGGTGCAAACTCTTGTGTAAGAGTAGAGAGTTAAAACAGCAAGGTTAGCAGCTGAAGAGGAAGATGATTATGAATTGTTCCATAAAGCACCTTTTGGCTTCCAGAATCAATTTCAGTTCATGAGGGATAGAGAAATCCTCACGTGGAAATGGATATGTAGATAGCAGTGAAGATCAGAAGGATAACTTACCACAGCGTAAAAAAGAAACCCTTGAAGGGGACAAAGAAGCAAAAAAGCTACGGTGTTTTCGTTGCAATCAATTAGGTCACTGGCAATCACTCTGTTGGTGGGCTAGGGGGAAAAAGACAGATGTAATAAAACAGGATAAGCCTGGGAGTTTTATTGGAGCAGTAACAGAAAGCGCAGTGGAGGCTAGAAAGCTGCATCAGAGTGTACAAGTTGATCTGAGGTTGGTCAAGGAGGAAGTGCCAGATCTGCTTATAAAATAAACCTGCAAAGGGAAAGTGTATTCACATAGGTCAGGAGTAGCATATAAAGAGGATGCACTATTAAGAGACACAGGATCCTCTCAGTGTGTGATGCTGAAAGATGTGAAGGTATGTATTCCTGAAGGAGTATTTCCAGAAAAGGTACTGCTAAAGTGAATTCATGTGAGACAAAAAGCGCACAATTATGTAAAGCGGGGATGGAGTGTCCAGTAAAGTGTCGCGAAATTGTGGTGGGACGATTGGACAAGCTTTCAGCTCCAGGAATACAATTTGTCCTTGTAAAGTATATAGCTGATTCAACTGTAGAAGTACTGCCTGCTCTGGTTGAAAAGCCAGTGGAGTCACAGGCAACTGAAGCAATGCAGGAGCCTCATCCTGGAATCTTTACTGATTGTGGGGCAACAAGGTTAAATGTCACCAGCTGAAACAGGAGAGATCATAAATGTAAAGATGAGGAAGCTGAAGTGGCATTGGCAGAGACGTTGTTTCATCAGATAGTTGAAACAAAACAAGAGTAAATATGTGATTATGGAAATATGTTTAGATCAGCTAAACTAATTGAGTTACAGCATTAAAATGAAAATTTAAAGCAGTTAGTTCCCAAGGAATCCAGGGAAATTTAACCAATTGGATGCAAAATTGTCTTGAAGGTAACGGATTATTTTTCAGACTGGAGGCCTGTGGCCATTGGTGTGCTGAAAGAATCAGTGTTGAGCTTGCTGCTTTTCATCATGTATATACACAACTTGGATGTGAATATTAGTAAGTTTACTGATAACAGCAAAATGTGGTGCAGTGGACAGTGAGGAAGATTATCTCACAGAACAAAGGCACTCATGGAAGCGGGTATAATTAGACATTGAAAATATATCTGGATAGATACATAAATAAGAATGGTTCAGAGGTATATTGGCAAAATGCTGGTAAATCGCACTAGATCAGATTAGGATGTCTGGTCAGCATGGACAATTTGGACAAAAGTGTCTGTTTCCGTGGTGTCTGACTCTCTGATTCGATAAGATGGATTAGGAAAAGTTCTAAAGGCCTTTCGGGTGGAAATTCTCTTCTGCAAAAGATTGTGGTGCTGCTTGTTTACATGTATTCAAAGATGTATTAGTTAAGTATGTGTCCATGAAGTGAGTCATAGATAACTGGATACAGACAGGAAAGTGGGACTGAGACCACAAATGATCAGCCACAATCTGAGTGCCTGGTGGAGAAGGCTCACAGTGTGTAATGACCTACAACTGTTCCTCAGTCCCATGATTCTGTGTTCTATTCAGCCCCTGAAACCTGCTAAACAAGAGCACTGGGAGGCCACGTACTGCTATCACCTCGTGCACAGAAACAGAGGAGACTATTCAGTCCCTCAATACTTTCCCACATGGTTTAGGTGATTTGAAAAATGTAATTGGAAAACCCAGACTGGGTATCAAAGAGGCTCCTCATCTCTATTTACAGGGATTCCCCATTCTGCAAATGTGCTCCATTTATTGGTAATGTTATCGAACCTGGTTTACTGTGAATACAGCTCGGACATATCACCCAGAGATGGCTCAGAAAATCCTCTGGACTCCCTGACTATGACATTCAATAACCAAACTTCCAGGAAAATACCACCCTGTAACTTTCCAATAATAGAATGTGAGAACGTAGAAACAGAAGCAAGTCGTTCACTCCCTACCCTCACCCCTCAAGATTGCCTTGCCCTTCAGTAAGATCATGGCTGATCTTCTCTCAGTCTCAAGTCCTCTTTCATGCCTAAATATTCATAGCACTCAACTGTCTGTCAGGTCAAAATCCATCTAAAGCCTCTTAAAATACTTTCGTAGAACAGAGAACATAGGACATTACAGCACAGTACAGGCCCTTCAGTCCTCGATGTGCTTTTATCCTTCTCGAAGATCTGACTCATCCACATACTTTCGTGCATTATCTTTCATGTGCCTATCTATGCATCTCTGAAATGTCCCTCAGGTATCTGACTCGACTAACATTGCTGGCAGTGCATTCCACGCACCCAACACTCTCTGTGTAAAGAACCGAACTTTGACATCTCCCCGAAACCGTCCTGCAATCACCTTAAAATTATGTACCCTCTTTCCCTCGTTAGAGAGATTTCTGCTGGGGAAAAGGTATCTTGCTATTCACTCTATCAATGCCTCTCATCATATTGTACACCTGTATCCAATCGCCTCTCATCCTGCTTCACTCCAATGAGAAAGGCTCTAACTGCCTCAAAATTTCTTCATAAGACCTGATCTCCAGTCCAGTCAGCATTCTGGCAAGTTCCCTCAGCACCCTCTCTATAGCTTCCACATCCTTCCTAGAATGAGGTGACCAGAACTGAACACAATATTCCAAGTGTGGTCTGGCCAAGGCGCTATAGAGCTGCAGCATAACCTCGCGGCTCTTAAACTCAATCTCCTGCTAATCAAAACTAAAGTACTATATGCCTTCTTAACAACTCTAGCACAATTTGGGTAGCAAACTTAAGGGATCTATGGACATGGAACCCAAGATCCATCTGTTACTCCACACTTCCTTAACTCCTGCCTTTAACACTGTATTCTGCATTCACATTCGAGCTTGCAAAGAGAATCACTTCACACTTTTCCAGGTTGAACTCTATCTGCCAAGTCTCAGCCCAATTCTGCATCCTGTGAATGCCCCCATTGCAACCGACAACAGCCCTCCATACTATGTATCATTCCACAAACCTTCGTGTCATCATCAAACTTACTAACCCATCCTTCCGCTTCATCATCCTAGTCATTTATAAAAATCACAACAAGCAGCGGTCCCACAACCGATCCCTGCAGGGCACCACTGGTCCCTTTCGGTGATCTAGCTCCCTTAACTCTCCGTGTAAGAAAATTCCAGACAATCACGTCCTTCTGTTTGAAGAAACCATTCTCTACTCCTACACCATGACCTATTGATATGAACAAAAGAGGGAATAAAGGGGCTCAGGTAAGAGAGACTGGCCCTGTATTCAAGGCAATATTAGTCTGAGGATGGCATCAAGGAGGCTGAGCAAAACCACAAAAATGAGAATCGATTGTGACGTCTTCACTGCTCGGAGTTATTCACAGCACAAGGGAAGGTGATTATTATCGGTGGGCATCAATCATCTCAGCCGTGGAGTATCTCTGTAGGAGATTCTCAGGGTATCTCCCTCAGCCCAGGCAGCTGCAGTTGCACCTGCAGTGTGGAAGCAAACCATTCAGTCCATTGAGTTCACAACGATCCGAAGTGAAGACTATACAATGTTCAGAAAAGAAATTCAGCACTCAGATTCTGAAACCATCTGTGTCCATGTGTGACAAGACGCAGACAACATTCAAACTTGTGCTGTTAAAGTCTGGGTAACATTCAAGTAACAGACAAAACGCATTTCCCTAGAAAAAGAAAAAGCTCATTCAGTACCTCAATCTGGATTCACAAGAATATGGGGAAGTCATTCAGCCCATCAAAACTACTGGGCAAAAAGAGGGATAGCCCAATCAGTCCCTCCTGCCTATTCCATAGGAAGACAAGAAGACCGCACACGCCCATGCATCAGATGGGATCAGAAAGAGACCATTTCAAATCTGGAGGCATTGACAAAGCTACAGGAAGTGGTCATTCAGTTTCTTTGGTCACTGACACAGGAAGAGGAAGGTGTCAGAGTTGCTCCAATATCACAAACAAACGGTGCATTGGCTACACAGATAGACTACTCTAACTTGTTCCAGATTGATCCATTACTCATAGTACATATGTGTTATTTTATCATGGTTTTCTGGCAGTGGAAATGAAGACAACATTTTTACCCATTCACCAACGTGTTGTCCATTCCAAGAAGTTAGACCCATGGTCTCTATGGAGGTCAGAAGCTCGTGGGGATTGCCCAACTGTTTCAGAATTAAGGTATTGCAGATGCTGACAATGTAACATTCAGTGCATGGTCACACAGAAACTGTACAGTAAAGTTCATTCAGAGTCTGCACTTATCTGTCAATAGACATGGGGCTCTGCATAGACACGGAAAGTACCGAGAAAGAAGCATCCAATGAGAAGGATGGAATCTTCACCCTATTCAGTTGCTTGGGACATAATGAGTGTCCAACCATAACCATCAAGTTTCAACTTCTTATTCCTTCACAGTGCTACATATTAAACACAAGTTTCTTCACTTTCTCCTCATGGTAACACCATGCCAGGGTTTAGCCTGGTGAAATCCCTTCGGACTGTATCGCTCACAAGATCATTATTTATAAAGCATTTTCAACCTGTACACAATACCCCAAATAGTTTCTAAACATAACAATACCATTGGGAAAGATTCATTTACTCAGGTACTTTAATCATTTTGCAAGAAGAGCCACATATCATATACTTCCTGCTGAGTAAAAATTCTGTCAGTGATTTATAACCAAGTACATCCAGGTCTGTTTCAACAACAGCACTTCCCAACCTCTCACTATTTAATGAACATAAATGTGAATGATGATATTTGTTGTTTGCATCTGAAATATTTTATTTCTTCTGATCCTTCTGATACCCTAAAGCCTTCACTCCAGATTAAAACACAACTCTCTTCATTCTCTCGATTATCCAACTTTTAAGACATTTGGTGTATTCCACCCCTGCCTACCCATGGGCTTTCACATTCTGTACTCACCTGTATTCAACAATGTCAACGTCTGCTGAAAATGCAAATACTTCACTCCAACTGATTCTCAATTGTCGATGTCACAACGCACAACCTCCAAATAATCCAGCAGGTTAATCAAAGATCATTTCCCTTTCCTGAATCTAGATTGACTCTACCAAATTATGTCATTATTTTCCAAGTGACTAGTTGTCACATTCATCACAAAAGGTTTCAATGCTATTTTTTTTCACAGCTGATACCAAGCTAACTACAATTTAGTTTTCTGTTTGCCCTCTCCGTCCTGTTTTAAATACTTAGGTTTACAATAGCTGCTTTCCGGTATGGAGGATCCTTTCCAGAATCAAACCAGCTATGAAGAATAATCAGTAATTCTTTCACTCGCTCTACTGCTACATCCTCACTACTCTGGGATGTAGCTCATCTGATGCAGTAACATACCGACCTTCAATTCAATGAGATTTTCAAAGACACACCTTTTATTAATTCTAATTTCTTGCTGTTCCTCATTTAACCAGTCACTCTTTCCCTCGTGTTTCTGGAATTTTGTTTCTGTACCTTCCTCAGGGAGATGGACTCAATATATTGCACTCAGCAGACAGGTGACTTCTGTCAGCCAGTGAATACATCGGAAGACTGCACTTCGGTGGTGATGGATATGTTACTCACTCCTGCCTGGAAAGTTCCAGAATTAATCTAGTTTAATTCATGGTTGGCATCAGCACAGTCCTGTCACTGGTGTGAGCCTAAGTGGTAAACTGAAGGAGGATACACAGCTCAGGGACCACCTCAATTTTGAAACAAACTGGTTTCATACCTTACACTGGTCCAGCTGAGACAAATATCCCGGGAAATCTCAGGGAAGATAGTGCACTGTCCTGCTCCACCCTATTCATAGAGCTTCCCTTCTGTGGAGTCTCATCTCCATTTGTCTACCATTGACCAAGACACTGTAAATGCAGTAAAAAAGAGTGGGGTTACCAGATCCACCAGCTGACAATACAAAACTAAGATAAGCATCCACAGAAACTCCACTGATTTTCCAATGACAGGAACAAGTCAATTTTCCCACACGCATGGTGCACGCGTTCAACATTGAAATCTATTTCCACTTCTGAGTTTCTCCTCCTGGCTGAGAAAGCCGTTGCATTCCCGCATAGTCCCACAGTAACAATTTCTCTCTCCAAAGAAGCATTTGACAGTGTGACATTACCTTTCCCTGTATCTCACCATCTATAAGGACAGCACGAGTATTGCCAATGCATTTGATCATGACACTCAGAGAAGAGAGATAAAGGGAACCTAACTCACTTTAAACAGGGACATATCTAAATGGACGTGATATTCAGGAATATGGGAAATGGGGAAATGTGAGAATAACTTACCATTTTGTTTTCCTTTCAGTTCATCATCAGCAATCCCTTTGCTCACTTTTCATTTCTTTTCCTCTCTTGTTCTGGCCATTTCTCTGTCCATTCTATTTAAACCTGGCTCCCATCTCTCTTTCCAACCCAACCATCCCCGATTCCAGGGTAAATAATATTATTTCCCAGTTTGCTTTCAGTTGTGAAGCAGGGTAACTGGACTCAAACCATTATCTGCGTAGCTCCTGACAGAGGCTACCATACCTGCGAGATTCTCCAACACTTTCAGACGCCGGAGAGTTTTATTTTCGATCTCTAGCATCCACCGTTCCTTGGTTTATTTCACCGTTAATGCTGTTGTTTCACGGGATGCCAGCATCATGGGCAAAGGCAGCATTTGTTGTCCATCACTAATTATCCTTGACTACACGGCCATTTGACAAGACAAAATGGAGCCAGAAATTTTGTTGTGGGTCTGGAGTCACACTGAGTTCAGACTGGGCAATAATGTTAAGTTTCCTTACCAAAGACTGTCAATGAAATAATAAAAATAACTCCTGACGGTTTCTGGTTTCCATGAGTGAAATTAGGTTTCATTCCAAGTTTTGTTATTCGAATTTAAGCTCTGACATCGGCTGTGGTAGGATTTTAAACACTGCTTGGGAAACACAGCCCTTTCCTCTGAAGTAACCGTCTGGTTACATTATCACTCTGATACAGAATCCTTGTTGCCTAGTCCGTATTCCTTGGCCCCTGCCAGAGAGAGATGGCGGGGAAATCAGTTTATCTACCAACAATCAAAATGATTTGGGGGAAAAAAGAAGAAAGGGAGCTTGAGAGACAATTTCATGTAAGGTCATAGATTTCAGAATGCTGAAATGAAGACATTTAGAAAGCATTCTGTAACATGAGCCAGTATTCCCAGGAATGATAGCTGAAGTGGATATTGGTGTCAGTAAAGGTGATGAGAGTTTTGGATGAGCATTTGTTCTGCAACATTGTAACTGGGTGTGGGGTCAGCAGAGTCTTCGATTCATTGGGCTGCATCTAACAATAATTTGTTTCAGTGACAATTTTATTAATTGTTACAGAGGGATTGTCTGTACGAGGCTGAGCTAGTATCTTGATGCTATCTTATCGAACTCACCTCATTAACTACCCACTCAATCTCATAGTATTCCTCTCATTCAATGCCAGCCCGTTTCTTCAACCCATCATGGCTGGAGGGACTCACCATTGCACTGATGCCCCTGGATATTCCGTGATCACTGGCATTGGTCCCATCTTTCAAAGGTCAATGGGCACACTGTTAAACTTTCTCAGTTTGGAGGACCTTGCACAGTTGACCACGCGCATGGCACCTAAGGGGAATTAACATGACGATTTTTCATCATCTCTCTCCCTCTCTCTCTCTCTCTCTCTCTCTACATATGCACTTATTTTATATCCAACCACAATTATTAATTCTGGCTATTTCACGTTGTCTCACTTTATAGTATTCAGCCAAAAACCGCTTCTAAACACTTGTCCCGTTCTGAAGTACAATTTCTAGCACAGAACTTTTTATCCTCAACTGTTACTTGAACGTTATTTGAAATGTACCACTTCCTTTGTTATGAAGTTTCTTTTTCACTTTAGCTGTGACTGTCTGTAACAATCACACAGTCTCCCACTCAGTTGGCTGGACAGCTGGTTTGTGATGAGGAAGGAGGCCAGCATCGCAGGTTCAATTCCCCCACACTGACAGAGATTACCATGCTCTCTCAACAATGGGCAATCTAGCATAGCCAATCCACTCTGAGCTGCACACACCTTTGAACTCTGTGCTGAAAATGGAGCATTGGGAGGGAACACACACAAATACGTGGAGAATGTTCAAACTGACCTGAGTTTGGAATTAAACCCAGCTCATTGGTGATCTGAGGCAGCCGTGCTAACCACATATCCATCATACTCCTCAATTAGTTCTATTAATTACTTGTAGCTGACTAACGAAATCTAATTGACTTGTTCTGATAATTGAACCTGACCCAGACTTAAACCTTTATCTTCCACCATAACACCAACCTGGTTATATTTAAAATTTGTTGTGAGCAGTGGAGGAGGGGGACTAGAAATTGAAACAGTGACATCCTCCAACCTCAGTCAGAACTGGAGTGAAGAGAAATTCACAAAGTGGGAATTCATTCTGGTGGGAATTCTCTTTCCCACTTTATATCTGAATCTTTATATTATATCGAGGCTGACTTTGTCTGATTTTCCATAGACAGGTGACTCAGGGATAATGGTGCAATGAGACGTAAGTGCAGCTGGGAACGCAATGGGATGAGCCATGACCTTATTGACTGGAGGAATAGTGTCAAGGGGCCGAATGGCCCAGTCGTGTCCGTCAGCCCTATGTTCTGATGTTCCAGTCAGCCCTTTGATCCTGCAGTACAGGAGCAGATTGAGGCCACTCAGATGGTTTGGTGCAGTTTGGGAAATGTACTTGGAAATTCCAGGCTGGGTCAGGAAGTGACACCCCCTACCCCCAAATCTCTGTTTCCAGGCTTCCCCTCTCTGTAACCTCTGCTCCAGATGTGGGTCATGTTACAGACCCAGATTGGCAGTGAATAAAGCCCCCATGCATCACACAGGGTCAACTCGGTCAGGGCATCTGCTCTCCCTGAATGCAACATTTAACGTCATGAAAATAACCAGTTATTTTCCAAAAGCATAAATAACAACGTAAGAAATAGGAACAGGAGCAGGCTATTTGGCCCCTCATACCTGCTCGTATATTTAATAAGAACATGGCTGATCTACTCCACGGCTCAACTGCACTTTCCTGCTAACCCTTTGCATCCCTCAACACGCTGAAATATCACAAAACAATCAACCCCGTCTGTAAATACATTCAGTGACCCAACTTCCACAAAACTCTGGGTTAGGAAATTCCAGCCATTCACTACCTTCTGAAAGAAGACATTTCTTTACATCTCAGTTTGAAATCGATATTGCTTTTTCTGTATCTGCATCCCTGAGTTCGAGACTCTGCCCTGGTGTAGAACCACATTCTCAACACTTACCTTTTCAAGCCCCTTCTGTACCTTGTCAATTTCATTAATGTCACCCTCATTCATTTAAACCACAATGAAGAATCGCCTCAGCATTTTTGATTAATCAATAAGTCTGCCCTTTCATCCCAGGAACAAGTCTAATGAACCAACATTTCTGCATCAGCATGCTGGCGTTGCGTTTCATATGCAGGAACAGTCCAATCCGTTGTACTGCTTCTTTTTTGGGAGTCCTCTCCATTAAATAACAGCCTGCCTTTTGGTTCTCAGCGTCATCCACAACCTCGGATGTATATTGCACTCAGCTCCCGCCGTCAGGCTATCAGTGTAGATTGTAAGCAGCTCTTGCCATCGGACTGATATTTGTGGTACTCCAGAAGATACATTTTTTTTCATAATGATCAATGAAGCCTGAATCTCCGATTTCTATGTGTTTACCAATTGTCATTCGATGCTAATTCATTATCCGTCATACTATAAGCATTTGTGTTGTGTAAGAATCTTTATTTTGTGATATCTTGTGGAAAATCTATGGAAAGCCTCATGTTTAAAGAGAGTTTCAAGGGGGTTTAAGGGATACTGCGGATTATATCTGCCTTAAATGATGTTGGATGCGAATCTTATCAGATCGAGTGGATCGGTTGGAGAGACAGATAGAAGCGATAAGGAATTTGCAACAGTAACAGGATGTGATGGATGGCAGTTATAGGAAGGGGGGAAGTCTCAGATACAGTCACATAGATGGACTAACTCCAGGAAGGGGAAGAGAGGTAGGCGCCTAGGGTAGGAGTCTTTTGTGGATATACCATTTCAAACAGGTATTCTGTTTTGGAAATGTAGAGTGTGATGGCTTCTCAGGCTACTGTCGCTCCCCCTCAAGGTTCAATACAATTAACTCTCATTCTTTCACAGCGCTAGAGATTAATCTTCACTCACTCCTCATGGTAACATCGGACCAGGGATTAGTCTGGTGAAACTTCGTTACACTCTCTCTATGGCAAGCGATCATTCTTTATAATGGAGAGAAAATCAGTCCACAATATCCCAAAGAATGCCTTAACAACACTCTCAGGGTTGATTGCAATAACTAATTTTCCTGACTGAGACATCTCCGTTTCTTTCCTGTTCCATAAAAAACCCTATTCCTTCTCTATGCACTGGGAATGATGTGGAATTTAGAAGTTCCTTACATCTGTATGTCAGCATCAACAAAGCCAGCACCAGAGGTGTTAATGGAGATGAACATCATTGCCAGGGAGAGACTAAGAACAAATGCACTTGAAATAAGGAATGGTCACCAACCTGAATGGAAATGAGCTGCAGGAATATGGGAAACAACAGAGGGAGAGAGCTATCTTTCTTTTTGTTCTTCCTTCACAGGATGTGTGCAGCCCTGGCCAGGCCAGCATGTTCTGCTGATCTTGAACTGAGTGGCTGGTTCAGCTGTTCCACAGGACAGTAAGGAGTAAAAAATATATTGCTGTAGGTTTGCAGTCACACAGAGACCTGACCAGAGAAGGATGACCATTGCCGTCTCAAGGACATGAGATAAGCAGATGGGCTTTTTATAAATAATGATGTTGGTTTCATTTCAATGGCACCAATTTCCTTCATGACATATCAACAGATTATTATTCTGTGGCTCCAGATTGTGAGTGAATGACTTGAGCACCATGCACTATCTTCCCGTCCGACAGAGTCTGTGCAGAGAACAAGAGAAATATCTCAAATGCAATTATTTTGTAATGGATATGTGGTTAGAAGGGTCTTGAAACAGATGAATTTGGATTGAACAAATGCATAAATAATGGTTTACACAGAAGTTGCAATGAGGCTGAGGAGGATACTGGGATACCATGTTGGTGGTATCGGACAAGATTAGTGAGTGGAGGGGTTATAGAAATGCTCGAAGGATTATAGAGTTTTATAACAGTCTACTTCCTGCCAGCATACTGGTGAGAAATTTTTAAATAGCAATTTACCAGTTATTATTTCTAACGAATGGAAATTTTGGTCGGAACTGAAAATGTTGACTTCCAACTTTTCATATTTTAAATAATATGAGTAGCAATTCATTTTAACCAACTTTAATGGACAGTTAGAATGACATACCAGGAACACCAACGATCGTGAGGATGGGATAGCAACCACTTTGAATAATTCAAAGGGTATCCTGGATCCGTGATGCTCTTGATATCCAAGGCTGGGAAAGCCAGTAAAGACCTGAGGATATATTCCTGTCCATTGTTGGAACATTCCAGTCTCAGATTCTGATCTCTCTTCCCCCTCTCTCTGGAGTTGCTGATCCCTGTTAGTGCTGTCGGTGATGCTCCAACTCATACTACGGGGTAACACATGGAATACAGTTCAATACTGTTTTATTAAAACTCAAAAAAAAATTAAAATTTACATATTCTGGATGGGATATGTGAGGGTGACTGAGGGAACAAATCTTGGGGTTGGTAGATCAATTGAGTATAATCATTTAATCTGACTTGGATATGGGAGTAATCCTGGTGTTTTACCGGAACATTAACATGTTTCTCTGTTCATAAATGGAAACGTACATCCTGCAACTACTGCTCAGACATTACAATATCATTAAGACATTGAGAGAACTTTTATACTCCATGATCAGGAGAGAAAATGCTCCGAAGACAACATGGAGTTAAAGCAGACAGACGGCAGTGTATGTTAACTGGGAATTGTACCTAAGAGACGATGGTGACTGCAGAGAATTCAGTGTTGATAAAATGTGGTGGTGGAAAAGGCATTGCAGGTCAGACAGCATCCGAGGAGCAAGAGAGTCAACATTTCAGATCGGACACTTCTTCAGAACTGCGAAGGGGGAAAGGGGCTGGTGGGGGTGAGGATGGGGGAAAGGTAGGCACTACGTGGACGAGGGTGATAGTAATAGGTCGGATTGGAGTGTGAAGTGTATAGGTGGGAAGGAAGATGGACAGGTAGGTACCCTCGAGAGGATGGATCTGAGTCAGAGGGTTGGATCTGGGTCCGGGTGGGTGAGGGGAGATTTGTAAATCAGTGAATCAAATGCTCATGCCATGTGTTTGTAGGCTCCCAAGGCAGAAGATGAGGTGTTCCTGGCAACATTCTGAGATATCTCTTCTGAACACTCTCCAGCTTAGTAATCTCCTTCCTATAACAGCACTGCACACAGTACAACGGAAGAGACTTTTTCAATGTCTGGCACAATCTCAGCATGACTCCTAACTTCTAAAGTCAATGATCTGAGCACCTTGGATCCCTGCGTTCTGTAACTCTACCAACGCACTACCATTAATTGTATAAGTCATTCCCTTGTTTGTTTTACCAAAATGCAATACCTCGCATTTATCCAAGTTAACCACCATCTGCCACACCTCAGCCCAGTGAGTGTTATTAATGCCCCCTCAACTTCCCCCTTCAGGTAAAAAACGCCCTCCCTTCACCAAAGGCCTACAGACACCAACCTTGAGTTTTCAAAAGACCCAGAGCTTGGTTTTCCTTGTGTAGGCAGATTGTGCAGTGGTTATGGAGAGGCTGGAAAGTAAACAGTTGCTTTGTATCACTTAAAGGTTTTAGGAAGACGGAAACCACATGTCTGAGACTGGAAATAGTGACCAGTGTGTTTTGGCCAGAAACTGGGCTCTTTCCTCATCTCTGGTGTTCGGCATTAATATCTTTTCGAGATCCTTCAGAGTATACCTGCAGTATTTCTTTTGCTAATATTGCAGACAGCAGATGATAACCATTTAAGCTGGAAATCATAGCCAACCAATTAAAGATGTTCATAGTTTATCTCAATAGCAGAACACATGCAATCATCATCCTGTAGTTGAGTCTAATACCTTTTATTTGTTTAACAATGAGAACTGTTGCCTGTGTATATCAGTAATGTTAATCAGAATGTAATAAATGCATGCAGAGCTGAAAGCTGAAACTTAAAATATGACCCAAATTCTGGGCATGGAGTAAGATTTGTGTAATGGAAAGCGCCCCTGCATCTGTGCCAGAGTACTGGATTTGATTTCATTCCATGAACCTTTGTTAGTGTCACAATCTCTGGAGCAGATATCTGGATTCATGTCCTGCCTGTTGTGGAGGTGTGTTACAGCATGTCAGAACAGGCTGATGAACAAGCACACAGGAGAATCATGTTGCAACTTTCGGGGCTATTGCTGAGTAGTGGTAGTGCCCCTTCCTCTGAGCCTAAAGGTTCAAGGTTCTAATCCGACAGAGATGTTTCATTATATGTCTGAACACGTGGATTAAAATCATTATAGAATTGTGACTTGATGGAGATAGAAGAGGTGTCATTATTAAATTTCAGAAGTTAAGCCCATGATGGCTGAAAGCACAGCCATTCATGTTGATTGGAGTCGCATTTGCAACTTCTAGAGGTTTATACAATCTTGGGAAGGATAGATAGTCAAGGTACGCCTCCCAGGTAGAGAAGACCAAAACTGAAGGGCATAGGTTTAAGGTGGGAAGAGAAAGATTGAAGAGGGACCTAAAGGGCAACGTTTGAACGCAAAGCATAGTGCGTGTATGGAATGAGCTGTCAGAGGAAGTGGTGGAGGATGGCGCAATTACAACATTTAAAAGGCATGAGTATATGAATAGGAAGGTTTCAGTTGGAGATGGGACAAATGCTGGAAAATGGGATAAGATTAATCCAGAATATCTGGTCGTCTTGGATGAGTCGAAACGTCTGTTTCCCTACTGTACAGGTCTACGATTCACATATTCAATTGATCAAGATATCGTCATAATCACGGACTGTAAAACATTAAATAAACTTTGTCCACGATACAACCAATCTTGATGTCATCTGCAAATTTGCTAATCATGGCTTCAACAATTCTCATCTAAATTTTTGATATAAATGACAAACAAAAGGGGATCCAACACTTTTTCTTGTGAATCACATCTGATCCCAGGTTTCCAGTTTAAAAACAATCCACCACCTTCACCCTGTCTCCTGCCATTAAACAGACATACACAAAACACACACACAACCCCCCACCACCACCCTGTCTCCTGCAATTAAACTGATATACACAGAAATACACACACACACATCCCTCCACCCACCACCCTGTGTTCTGCCATTAAACAGATATATATGAAACACGCATACATAACCCTCCACCGCCACCATGTGTCCTGCTACTAAACAGGTAAACACAGAAACACACACACACGCACACACACACACACACACACACACACACACATAGCCATATCAAGATACAGGTAGTCATATCTTTAATGCAGAAATACATAATTTTTGATTAAAACATGGGTCCAGAGTTACATTGAGAATGTAGGGGAATTGTGTTGAGAAACATGTCAGGCACGTCCGAACAGCAAAGTAGAGTTGATGGGCCTAATGATCTTATTTCAATTTCCCATACTGTGTGGCCTTCAGATGACCAGGAATTCTTTTTTTTGGAGAGTGTAATGGAGGCTGAGTTTGATAAATACTTTACTGAACATTCAATGCGATTGTGGGATAGGTTTGTGGAGCTGATTGGTCTACGTCTGTTCCCTTTTGTTGTGCTGTTATTTCTCAGAAGAAGAGGCGACTTGCTGTGAGGTTAACACACTTTAAAATTAAAAGATCTCCCATTGACATTTGAGATAACGTTGTTCTGTTCTCCTTCGGACTGTGCAATCTCTGGCGCTGTCATCCCCAGGGAAGGAGTGAGGACTGGGTCATTGAAGATACTCAAGGCTGATCTTGACTGATCTTTGATGGCCAGAAGAGTCAATGTTTATTGACAATAGGCAGGAAGGGGGTGGTCAGCTACACTCAAACCAGCCATGATGTTTCTAAACTGAGCAACAGGTTGGAGGGGCCGAATAGCCAAGTGATGCTCTTATCCCACATGTGGTACTCCCTTTTCGCCCCTCGAGGCTGTTACAGAGAGAGAGGAAAGCGCCTTTCAACCAATCAGGTGCGTTATAATGAGACAGGAGGGGACCATTCTGCCTCTCAGTGGAGCTACACAGGAATAGAATATACCATTCAACACATTGACGAAATTACTTCGCACAGGAGGAGGCCATACAACCTTTCTGGGCAGCTACACAGGAACAGGAAAGGTTTGGCTAACTAGCTGAAAATACAGAGTAGAGATAATTTTCAGCTTGGAAAGCTGTAACTAGGTGAATTCCTCAGGGATCATTGTGAGTTTATCAACAGATTACAATCCAGATTAATGCCTTGAATGGAGGGGCTGAATGGACTGGTGCTCAGTTTGCTCATACACTCGGACAAACATTCAAAAAGGTGTCAAGTGGAGGCAGAGCATCTGCAATGGCGTACAGACAGGGGAGGGCAGTGAGTAAACCTGCAGCAAAAACAAAGCAGTACAATGTGGGTGATTGGAACTTTGAGTTTCGGGGAAACAACAAAACAGCAGTACATAATTTAAATGGAGACAGAATGCAGAACTTGGTGGTATACAGGGATTTGTGTGTCTTAGTAGGTGAATCACATCAAGTTACTCTGAAGATGCAGCAATTGATTTGGAATGGAAATGGAATGATGCGGTTTTGTGCAATGGGTATCGGGTTTGAACTTAGCGATATTTTCCTGCATCGGTAAAAGACATTGCAGAAACCACGTCTGATTATTGTTTGAAGTTATGATCCCCACAACTGAAAAAAAAGCGAAATTGCTTTCAAATATTACAAAGATGCTTATCTTTACTCGGCCTTCGAATGAAGGCCTTATGACATGACGGATTAACAGTTTATGTCTGAGAATGAGAGATGTTCTTATTGACCATACAAGATCACGAGGGGAGTGCAGCTGGTGAATATCTGACGGATATTTCCTCTTGTGTGGGAGAATAAAACTGGGGATGTAATTTAAGAATAAGACAAGTTCTTATGCAGGGTCACTAGACCAGAAACGTTAACTCTCATTTCTCTTCAGACATGCTGCCAGACCTGCTGAGAATTTCCAGCAATTTATGTATTTCTTTCAGAATAAAACACATGCATTTTTACATAGATATGGTGAAGACATTAAACGTTTTATTTTTATATTACGCAGGCACATATAAACACATCCTCAAATCAAGTAGGGTAAATTATTGGTTATTGAAATTGGTTATTGGTTATTGCACCTACATGAAGCAGGAAATGTGATGCAGTCATGTCGTTCAGACAATGTTCAAGGAGATCTCAGATGGTCCAGTTTAGGGACTGTTAACATCATTGAATCAACTTAGAGATGGAAAAGTATAATCTGTCTGAGAAGGAACAGTCTATTCCTCCCTTGCTCTTTCCCTATCCCTCATCACAGCAATGTGTGTGAGCAAAAAGAAAGCGCAGTCGGTTTTATCACTCATGGAGGATTCCGGATGAGGATTCATTGGAATCTCCCCACTGCTTGAAGGAAAGAGAATTCAGCCAATTTCATCTGTTCCGGGAATGAATCACATTTTCAGAAGCATGTGTGAGCAGAATAACTTCAGAAGTAATTACTAAGACTCGATAGTGGGGGAGGGGGGGAGGTGGGGGTGGGGTGGGGAACAGACAGGACATTCTGTGGGATTCTGTGGCTGCAAATGGGAATTCAGGATGGTGTGTAGCCTCACACATGTCAGGGTCCAGGTTGTCTCAGAGCAGCTGCAAATCGTTCTCAAGGGAAAGGGGCAGCAGCCAGAAGTCATTGTGCACGTTGGTACAAATGACGGAGTTTGAAATAGGGATGAGGTCTGGCAGAATGATTGTAGAGAGCTAGGAACAAAGATAAAAGCCAGGACCATGATAGTGGTAATATCGGGTTTACTTCCAGTACTTCATGCTAGTGACGATAAGAACAGAAAGTTATGGCAGATGAATATGTGGCGAAAGAATTGGTGTAGGGGGCAGAGATTCAGATTTTTAGATCATTGGGATATTTTGTGGGGCAGAAGCAAACTGTTCAAGAGGGACGGGTTTTACCTGAACTGGAGGGGGTCCAATATGTTGCCAGGCAAGTTTGCTCGTGCTACAAGGGAGGGCTTAAACTAGATGGGCTGGGGATGGGGAGGCTATTGAGCGTGGGATCCTCAACAGCAGGGAGAAAAGTGCGAGGATGGAAGGAGATACAGTAATCAGAAACAGTAAAATGAAGAGAAAGGTCAGGCTGTAACAAGACAGAGGGCAAGGAAAGCCTGTTGGATTAAATTGCATCTGTTTCAATGCAAGATGGCTGAAAACTAAGGCTGATGAACTCAGGGTGTGGATAAGTACGTGGGACTGGGATATTATAGCCATTACACAAACAGGGCTAAGGGAGAGACAGGATTGGCAGCTTAAGGTACAAGGGTATAGCTGCTTTTGGCGGGATAGTGGTGGTGGAAGGAGCGGAGGGGGAGTTGCATTTTTGATTAAGGTGAGTATCACACCTTTGATCAGATATAAAACAATTGAAGGATCATCCAGTGAAGCTTTGTGGGCGGAGCTAAGAAATATGGAGGGAATGGTGACATTATTGGGGTTTTACTATAGCCCCCCAAATAGTCAATGGGAATTCGAGGAACAAACATATGTGGAGACTGGGGAGACTTGCAAGGCCAATAGGTTTGTCGATGTACAAGATTTTAAATTTCTTTACGTAGACTGGGACTGACACAGAATTAAGGGCGTAGATTGGGTGAACGTATTAAGTGTGTTCAGGGAAGTTACCTCAAGCAGTATGTAGAGGGGCCTACTCGGGAAGGGGCAAAACCCGACATCATTTTGGGAAATAGAGCAGGACAGGTGACTGAGGTGACAGTGGGGGAGCACTTTGAGACCAGTTACCATTGTTCTATTAATTTTATAATAGTTATGGAGAGGGACAAACTGGTCGACAGGTGCAAGTTCTAACTTGAGGCAAGGTGAATTTTGATAGAATTAGACTGAAACTTGCAGGGGCTGATTGGGGTAGTTTGTTTGCAGGCAAAGGGACCTCCAGCAACTGGGAGGCATTTAAAAGTGAGATAGCGAGAGCTCAAGGTTTATATATTTCTGTGAGGGTGACGGGCAAGGTTTTCATGAAGAGGGAACCCTGGATGACAAGAGATATTGTGGTTTTAACCAAAAAAAAAGAGGAGGAGGTGTGAGTGAGTTCCAGGTTGATAGGATCAAAGGAATCCCTGGACTTAGACAGGGGATACAGGAGTTTACTGAAGAAGAAAATCAGGAGGGTGAGAACGGGGCACGAGATAACCTTGGCTGAGAAGATGAGGATGAATCCAAAGAGTTTATTTACATACATTAAGGAAAAGAGAGTAACTACAGTAAGAATACGACCCCTCAGGGACCAACGTGGATATGTATATGTGGAACCGCAGGAAATTCTGAAGGTTCTCAATTGATATTTCTCCTCTGCATTTACCGTTCAGAAATACACGAAGACTTGATGTGGGAGCTTATGGAAGTTAGTGGTGATATCTTTGGGGACAATCAATATCATAGTAGTGGAGATGTTGGATGTACAGGTATTAGAATGTAGAAAGGTGGATAAATCTCCTGGTTCTGACCATATGTATTAAAGTACACAGCAGGAGGCTAGAGAAGAAACTACAGGGACCCTGGCTGATACTTTTGCATCATCGTTAGCTACAGGTGGGATCCCAGAAGACTGGACAGTAGCGAATATTGTTCCCTTATTCAAGAAGGGAAGAAAAGAAATACCTGGGAAATATAGACAAGTAAGCCGAAGAGAATTTGTTGATGACAGTTAGGGAAGTTTACAGAAATTGCAGCAGGACGTTGATTAGCTGGGGAATTGGGCTGATAAATTGGAAAATATAGTTTAATATAGATAGACGTGAGTTTTGTATTTTGGAAAGTCAAATCAAGGCAGAAATGTCGTCGTGAATGGCAGAGCATTAAATGATGTAGTGGAACCAATGGACCTTGGAGTACACGTGCATGGTTCTCTGAAAGTAAAGTCACAGGCAGACAGGGAAGTGAAGAAGACTTTTGGCACACTGGCATTCATCATTCAGGGCATTGAGTATGGAAGTTGGGAAGTTCTGTTGCACGTTTCAGGATGTTGGTGAGGCCGCACATGCATTGCTATGTTCAGTTTTGGTGACATTGCTATAGGAAGGATGTTATTAAACTGGAAAGATTGCAGATGAAATTTACAAGTATGTTGACATGATCCAACAGTGTGAGTTACAGGGAGAGGTTGGTCAAGCAATGACATTTTTCTTTAGAGCATAGGAGACTGAGGGGGACCGATGGTGGGACGGGTTTGTTAAAAAGAAATATGCAAGATCATGAGAGGCATGGATATGGTCAATGAACCAAGTCTTTTTTTTCCCCAGAGTTTTGGAATCGAGGACTAGAGTGCATCAGTTTAAGATTAGAGGGGAAATAATAAAAGAGACCAAGAGGGGCAAATATTTCACAGAGCGTGATAGCATATGGCATGAGCTGTCAGTGGAAGTGGTTTAGGCATTAACATTAACAATATTTCAAAGGCACTTGGAAAAGCACATGGATAGGAAAGGTTCAGAAGCATATGGGCCAAGTGCAGGGAAATGGGGTGAGCGTGGATGGACATTAAGGTCAGCATAGATTAGTTTAGACCAAAGGGCCTGTCTTCACGCAGTAGGACTCTCTGACTGTACAAGTAGAATAACATTTGGGCCAAACTCTAATTTTTCCCTTTGTCATGAGTTCCAATAATATTTGGACAATGTTCTTTCAAGTTAACAGCGCAGAGATTTTAATTTTCTTTCTTTTATCAAACGTGCGCGTGTGTGTGTTCCTCAGTATTTTTCAAAGGGAAGTATTCATGTACATGTTTGCAATACCCACTCATCATCCTTCTTTACATCATAGTTTGAGTAACTTTGTTTTAATCATAAACGTGTTGTTTTAGCAGATTAAAGAAATCTGCCTGACTTATTACGAACAAGATGTTGTGAAATTTGAAAGGGTTCAGAAAAGATTTACAAGGATGTTGCCAGGGTTGGAGGATCTGAGCTAAAGGGAGAGGCTGAACAGGCTGGGGCTGTTTTCCCTGGAGCGTCGGAGGCTGAGGGGTGACCTTACAAAGTTATGAGGGGCAAGGATAGGATAAATATGCAAAGTCATTTCCCTGGGGTGGGGGACCCCAGAACGAGAGGTCATAGGTTTAGAGTGAGAGGGAAAATGTTTTAAAGGGACCTAAGGGGCAACTTTTTCACGCATGGGGTGGTACGTGTATGGAATCAGCTGCCAGAGAATGTGGTGGAGGCTGGTACAATTGCAATATTTAAGAGGCATTTTGATGGGTATATGAATAGGAAGGGGTTGGAGGGATATGGGCCGAGTGCTGGCAGGTGGGACTAGATTTGGTTGGGATATCTGGTCGGCATGGACGAGTTGGACTGAAGGGTCTGTTTCCATACTGTACATATCTATGACTCTGTGACTGACCCCGACACACTCTGAGAACTATATCATTGGCCATTTCACTAACCTAGTAATAATTAATTTTTTTGTGACCAGTGGAAGAATGGGACTAGAAAAGGGAACAGTGATCTAAAAACACAGTTAACTATCAACTCAGTGAGCCTAACGTCAGGGTAGTGTAGGTTTTTGGAGGGTGTTTTGAGGGTTATTATTTACATGCATTTAGAAAGACAAGGACTGGTTTGGGGTAGTCAACATGGCTTTGTGCGTTGGAAATCAAGTATCATTAATGTGATTGTGTATTTTGAGGACGTGACAAAGAAGATTGGCGAAGGTTCTCTGATGTACATTGTTTACACTGGCTACAGCAAGGCGTTTAATAAGGTTCCTCATCCTAACAGATTACTAAGGTTAGGTCACATGGAATCCAGGGAACGTTATCCATTTAGATACAAAATTGTCTTGAAGGTAACTGATTGTTTTCCAGACTGGAGGCCTGTGGCCAGGGGTGTGCTGAAAGATTCACTGCTGAGCTCACTGCTTTTCATCATGGATATAAATAACTTGGATGCGAATATCAGAGGCATGGTTAGTAAGTTTGCAGATAACATCAACAAGGTGGTGCAGCGGAAAGGGAAGAAGATTATTTTAGACTACAGCGGCACCGTTGACCATCAACGGGCCAAGGACTGGCAGATGAGTTTAATTTAGATATTTTTGAAGTTTTGCATCTTGGTAAATTAAAGCAGGGTCGTGCCTTCGGGAATGTTACAGAACAAAGAGACCTACAGGTGCAGGTTCACAGTTCCTTGAAAGTGGAGTCGCAGACAGACAGGATGGTGAAGAACACGTTTGGCATGCTTGCCTTAATTGGTCAAAACTTTCAGTATAGGAGTTGATGTGACATGTTACCTCTGTACAGGACGCTGGTGAGGCTACTTTAAGAATACTATGCACAATTCCGTTGGCTCTGCTGATGGGAAGATGTTGAGAGGGCGCAGAAAAGATTTACAAGGATTATTCGATACGGGAGGGTTTTTGATTTAGGTACAGGATGAGCAGGTTGAGGCTTTTCCCCTGGACAGCAGGAGGGTGAATGGTGACATGAAAGTGTATTATAAATCCCTTAGCGGCATGGATAGTCTAAATGGCCAAGGTGTTTTTTCCAAGAGTTAGGGGAGTTCAGAACTAGACGGTATAGGTTGAAGGTTTGGGGGAAAAATTTAGACTGGACCTTAGGAGTTACATTTTCATGCCAAAGGTGATACTTGTAGGGAAAGTGCTGTCAGAGAAAATGTTGAAAGCGGGTACAATTACACATTCAAAATATATTGGGATAGGTACGTAAATAGGAATGGTTCTGAGGGATATGGTGCAAATGATGGTAAATGGGACTAGATCAGATTGGGAAATCTGACCGATGTGGGCCTGCTGGAATAAAGGATCTGTTTCCATGCTGTATGACTCTTTGATTCTTTAAGAGGAATGGGGAAAATTCTAAAAGGGCCTTTCAAGTGAGAATTCTCTTCCCCAGAAGTTTGACATTCCTCTTTGTTTACGTTTCTTCAAAGCTGTGTTAGTTAAGTATTTGACAGAGCAGTGAGTCACGGATAATGGGATACAGACAGTAAAGTGAAGCTGAGAACACAACCTGATCAACCATAATCTTAGTGCCTGGTGGAGAAGGGTCAAAGTGTCTAATGACCCACTCCTGCTTCTCAGTCCCATGTTTCTGTGTTCCTCTCAGCCCCTCAAAACTGCGAGACAGGAGCAGTTGGACGCTACTTACTGCTATAACCTGGTGCAGAGAAACAGAGGAGACCATTCAGCCCCTCGTGTCCCACACGGTTTAGGAGATTTGGAAAACAGAATTGGAAAGTCCAGGATCGGTATGAAACAGGCCTCTCATCTCTCTATACTGATCTTCCCCTCTCTGTAACTTGTGCTCCATTTGTTGGTCATGTTGTAGACCCAGATTCACTGTGAATATAGCCACAAGACCTCACCCAGAGATGGCTCACAGCATCCGCTGGTCTCTCTGACTGCAACATTCAATAACAGAAATTCCAGGAAAATAACACCCACTAACATTCCAATAACAGAATGGGAGACCATCAGAAACAGGAGGAAATTGTTCAAACCCCAATCCTGCCTTGCTCTTACTATGATCATGACTGATCTGCTCAAGGTCTCAAAGCCTCTTTCATGCTGGATTGCTAATAGCCCTCACCTCTCTGATCTGTCAAAATCCATCTAAACCCTCTTTAAATAGTCTCATAGAAGATAGAACATAGAAAATTATAGCGCATTACCGTTCCTTTGGCCCTCAACGTTGCACCGACTTTTTGTCCTATTCTCAGATCAGACTAACCTACATGCACTACTTTGTACTATCTTCCCATGTGCCTATCTAAGAGTCGCTTACATGTCCCTAATGTACCTAACTATACTACCACTGCTGGCAGTGCATTTCACACATCCACCACTCTCAGTGTAAAGAACCGACCTCTGACATCTCCGCGAAACCTTGCTCCAATTGATGCTACATCCTGATAGCCATTTCTGCCCTGAGAAAATGTCTCTGGCTTTGCAATGTATATGTACCCCTCTCACCACCTTGTTTACCTCTATCAAGTCACCTCTCATTCTTCTTCACGCCAATGAGGATAGCCCTAGCTCCATCAATCTTTCTTCCTAAAGCCTGCCCTCCAGTCCAGACAGCATTCTGACAAATTTCCTCTGCACTCTTTCTAAAGTTTCCATCTCCTTCCTATAATTGGGTGACCAGAACTGAACACAATATTTCAAGTGTGATCTAACCAAGGCTCTATAGTGCTGCAGCATAACCTTACGGCTCTTAAAGTGAATCCCCTTGTTAATGAAAGCTAACACACCATTCGTCTTCTTAACAATCCGATCAATTTGACCAGCAACTTTGAGGGATCTATGGACATGGGCCTCAAGATCCCTCTGTTCCTCCATACTGCCAAGAATCCTGCATATAACACTGTAATCTGCATTCAAATTCAAGCTTACAAAGGGAATCACTTCACACTATTCCAATTTGCACTCCATCTGACACTTCTCACCCCTGCTCTGCATGATGTCAATGTCCCGTTGTAACCCACAACAGCCCTCCACACTATGTACCACTCTACAAACTTTCGTGTCATTGGCAAACTTATTAACCCCACCCTTCCACTTCCTTATCCAAGTCATGTATAAAAGTCACAATGGGCAAAGGTGCCAGAACCGATCCCTGTGGGACACTACTGGTCTCTTTCAGTGAGCTAGCTCCCCTAACTCTCTGTGTAAGATACTTCCTTACATTCACTACCGTCTGTTGGAAGAAAACATTCTCTGCTTCTACACCATGACCTATTTATATGAACAAAATAGGGAACACATGGTCTCAGGTAAGAAGACTGGCCCTGAACTCAAGGCAGTGTTAGATTGAGGATGGCATTAAGGATCCTGAGGAAAATCGCACTTAATGAGAATCAGTAGTGATTGCTCCACTGTTTGGAGTCATTTATAGCACAAGAGAAGATGTTTATCGTCAGTCGACATCAATCATCTCAGCCATGGGACACATCTGTAGGAGATCCTCAGGGTAGCTCTCTCAGCCCTGGCATGTACAATTGGTTATTATAGAAAATGTGGGAGGAGGTCATTCAGCCCATTGAATCCAAACTGAGCAGAAGTGAGGATATTCATGGAAGGTTAGTTAATGTTCAAAACAAGTTGCCACTCCTCAGCTCTTGAAATAGTCAGTGTGCAACTTGAACTGGACACCATTCAAGATCATGCTTTTAAAGTCTGGGTAACATTCATGTAACAGCACCGCTAGACACCGCACATTTCCACAATAAATGGAGGAGCTCATTCAGCATCTCCAGCTGAGTTCACAAAAATATGGCGAAGTCATTCAGTCTATCGAACTATTGGACAGGACATGTGGTAGCTCATTCAGTCTCTCCTGCCTATTATATTGGAAGAGAAGAAATCTGCTCACTTCCACACTTCACTTACACAGAATCAGAAAGAGAACATTTCACACTCAGAGTGATTAAAAAGAAACAGGAAGAGGTCATTCAGCTTCTCGAGTCACTAATACAGGAACAGGAAGTTGTCACAGATCCTCCAATATCACAATAAATGGAGCAGTGACTGAATAGATAGACTGCTCCAACCTGATCCACATGGCATAATTACTCACACTACCTATGTGTTACTTTCACATTGTTTTCTGGTAGTAGGAATGACTGCAACCTTTTCTAACCATTCTCCAAGATGTCTTCCATCTTCAAGAAAGCAGACCCACGGTCGCTATGGAGGTCAGATGCTGGTACAGAATTGTTAACTCTTTCAGACTGAAGATATTTTGACTGCTGACAAGATTGTCTACAAAGTAACATTCAACGCAGTGTCACACAGTAACTGTGCATTAAAGTGTTCAGAGTTCATTCAGAGCGTGTACCTCTCTGTCAAACGACATGGGGGCTCTGCAGATGCACACATTAGGAATCAAACATGCCATGAAAAGTATGGAATTGTCCCACTACTCAGCTGTTTGGGACATAATGAGTGCCCGTCCATAACCATCAAGTTTCAACTTCTTATGCTCTGACAGCGCTACAGATTAAACACATAGATCCTGAACCTCTCTCGTCATGGTACATCATGCCAGGGTTTAGTCTGGTGAATCTCCTTTGCACTGTCTTGTTGACAAAGAGATCATTATTTATAAAACAGACCAAATCTGTACGCAATGCACCAAATACTCTCTCAACAAATCACTACCATTGGGAAGATCTACTAACCCTGGTACTCCAATCATTTTGTAAAAAGAGCCACATATCATTTACTTTCTGTCCCGTAAGAATTTTGTTAGTGAATTATGACCAAGGCCATCCAGGTCCTTTTCTACAAAAGCACTCGCCAACATCTCACCATTTAATAAATATAAATGTGAATAATGATATTTGTTGCTCCTATCTGAATCCGTTTTTATACCTTATGAACAGCTATTGACCAAAAACTGATCCTTCTGATACCCAACAAGCCTTCAGTCCAGAGAAAAACATTGTCTCCATTATCCATTTTTTTATCCAAGTCGTATATATTCCACACGTACCTACCCATGTAATTTAACATTCCCCACTCACCTATATTCAACCGTGTCAAACGTCTGCTGAAAATTCAAATATTCCACTCCCACTGGTTCTCAATTGTTGATGTTACAATGGACAATCTCCACAAACTACAGCAGGTTAATCAATGATCATTTCCCTTTCCTGAATCTAGACCGAATCTTCCAAATCATATCACTGTTTTCCAAGTGTCTAGTTGTCAGATTCTAATAAAAAGGTTACAATGTTTTGCTCATAGCTGACATCAAGCTATTTAGTTATCTGTTTTCCCTCTCCGTCCTGATTTAAATATTTAGGCTTATAATAGCTGCTTTCCAGGCTGCAGGATCCTTTCCTGAATCTAACGAGCTTTGAAGAATAATCAGTAATTTTTTCACTGGCTCAGTTGCCACTTCCTAATACTCTGGGATGTAGCTCATCAGATGCAGCAACTTATGAAACTTCAATTCAATTAGAATTTCAAATTCATACTCTTCCTTAATTCTAATTTCCTGCGGTTTCTCATTTTTACCAGTCACTCTGTTTTCTCGTATTTCTGGAAGTTAGTTTGTTTACGTTCCCCTGTGGAGATGGAACCAATATATTTCTGTCAGCAGGCAGGTGGCTTCTCTCAGCTCGTGAATACATCGGAGGACTGCACTTCAGAGATGGTGGATATATTACCCACTCCAGCCTGGAAAGTTCCAGAATCAATCCAGTTCATTTCTCGGTGAGAGTCAGCACAGTCCTGTCACTGATGTGAGGCTACAGGTTATACTGAAGGAGGGAACACAGCTCAGTGAGCACTTCATTTTTGAAACAAACTGCTTTCACACTTTACACTTGGAACGGGTCCAGCTTAGACAAATGTTCCTGGAAATCCCAGGGAGAAATGTGCAGTGCCCGGCCCCACCCTGTTTACACAACTTCCCTTCTGTGTAGTCTCAGCTCCATTTGTTTCCCATGGACCCAGATACACTGCAAATGCAGTGTCTAGAGTGGGGTCAACAGGCCCTCGGGTCTCCCTGAATGAACGCAGCATCTGACAACGCAAACCTGAAAACACCATGCATAGAATCTCCACTGACTTTCTAATGACAGCAGTAAGTCAATTCCCCACACACGGTGCACCTATTCAGTGTTGAAAATACCTCCGTCTCCTCAGTTTCTCTTCATAGCTGAGAAAGCCATTATATCTCCACGCAGTCCCAAAGTAATAGTTTATCTCTCCAAAGGAGAAGTTGACAATGCTAGTGGGCGGCATGGTGGCACAGTGGTTAGCACTGCTGCCTCACAGCGCCAGAGATCCGGGTTCAATTCCCACCTCAGGCGACTGACTGCGTGGAGTTTGCATGTTCTCCCCGTGTTTGCGTGGGTTTCCTCCGGGTGCTCCGGTTTCCTCCTATAGTCCAAAGATGTGCAGGTCAGGTGAATTGGCCATGCTAAATTACCTGTAGTGTTAGGTAGGGGTATGGGTGGGTTGTGCTTCGGCGGGGCGGTGTGGACTTGTTGGGCCGAAGGGCCTGTTTCCACACTGGAAGTAATCTAATCTAAAATTATATTTCTCTGTATCTCAGCAACTTTAAGGGCAGCACCAGCATTGCCGATGGACTTGATCACCACACTCAGAGAAGAGGGACCGTGGGAACATGACTCACGTTATACAGGCCATCCCGAAATGGAGGTGGTATTCAGGAAAAAGGAAAAGGGGAAATGTTAGAATAACCTCCCATCCTATTTTACTTCCGGTCCATCATTAGCCATCCTTTTGCTTGCTTTTCCTCTCTCTTTATCTCTAACTCTGTCTCTCTACCTCCTCTTCTTGCTGGATATTTCTCCATCCATTCAACACAAACCTCTCACTCACCCTTCTAACCATCCCTGATACAAAATGATATTATTTCCTAGTTGCATTCAGTTTTGATAGGGTCACTGAACTCGAAACGTTATCTGTGTTTCTCCAGTCCGACAGACTGCCATACCTGCTGAGATTCTCCAACATTATTTCAGACGGTGAAGAATTTTATTTCAGATCTCCAGCATCCACATTCCCTTCGTTTTTTCACCTTTGATGCTGTTGTTTTCTGGGATGCCAGCATCACTGGCAAGGCCAGTGTTTGTTGTCGATCTCTAATGGCCCTTGACCACGCAGCTACTTGTCAAGGCAATATGAACCAACCACATTGTTGTGGGTCTGAAGTTACACTTAGTCCAGATGGCGTAAAAATGTTATGTTTCTTTACAAAAGTTTATCACTAAAATAAAGAAAAAAGTCCTGATGGTTTATGGTTGCCATGAGTGAAATTAGGTTTCATTGCAATTTTTCTCATTTGAATTATAGTTTAGTCATTGGCGATGGTAGGATTTCAAACAATGCTTTTAGAATCATAACCTCTGCCTCTGAATTACATCCTCAGTGACATTATTACTCTGATACAGATTCCCTGTTGTGAAGTAACTGTAGAGATAAGAAATTGCTTGTGGGCAAAATATTTGTAACTGGAAGAGACGTCAGGAAAGAACTGGCGCCGTAAAATCTGTCATTGACTAAGGGGTATATGATGGCTAATTCAGCAACAGCACTGAGGCAGAGATGGAGACTGGGGATATTATGGATGTTGGTGTCAGCAAATTTGATGACAGAGAGAATATGGAGATATAAAACAGTTCAGGTCAAAAAGGGGATTCAAGGTTCCGAACAGGCTTGTTCCTGCTTAGATGTTTGTGAGTAAGCAGTTTGGAAATGCATGAAAAGGAAGTGGAGTTTGTGACTGAAAGTTCATATATTTGTAAAATATAATTAATTGGTATAGCAATAATCTTCACAATCGTTGATAGAATTGACAGGGGGAGGCTTACCAGGAACACCAACAATAGCGAGGATGAGATAGTGCCCAGCTTGTATAATCATCAGTACGGCTTGTATCCCCAACTCTAACCATGTCCAATCTCAAGAAAGATAGTAAATACCCCAGGATACACTCCTGTCCATTGTTGGATCATTCCACTAAAAACGTTCTCAGATTCTGATCCATTGTTGGAACATTTCAGTCTAATGTTCTCAGATTCTGAACCATCGTTGGAACATTCCATTACTGTTCTCAGATTCTGATCCATTGTTGGAACATTCCAGTCTATTGTTCTCAGATTCTGACCCTTTGTTGGAGCATTCCAGTCTAATGTTCTCAGATTCTGATCCATTGTTGGAACATTCCAGTATAATGTTCTCAGATTCTGATCCATTGTTGGAACATTCCAGTATAATGTTCTCAGATTCAGATCCATTGTTGGAACATTCCAGTCTACTGCTCTCAGATTCAGATCCATTGTTGGAACATTATAATGCTTTCAGATTCTGATCCAACCCTCGCTCGGTAGCTGCTGATCTTAATCGTGTTGAGGATGACGCTGTCCCGATATATCGCATAACAAGTTGAAAGAATCATCTAATTATGGAAGAGAAAAATCCTCCAGTGATCCAGGAAGACTGATATTAATCACAGTCACTGAGCAAACAGCTCCAGTTAACCCCTTTCACGATAACTCAGATTTAACGCAATAATACTTGGTGTGGGTGTGATGTTGACATCGCTGACTATTGGATGAATGGCACATCTCAATTGTGAAGTTAGAGATGAGGGGAAGAGATGATGCTTTCTCTTCTTGAGCTCGACTATCCTACTATGTTTTAGCAGGGTAGGAATTGTTGGGCTCCTGAGGCCGTCCGAGTCTGACCACCAGGCCTGCTGCATCCTTTTGTTTTATTTATTTATGTTCAACTTTGACATTTATCTTACCATCATTTAACAGTTTCGGTGGGTTTAGACATTTTTGAGTGGCTGCTACAGGTCTATAGATGGTATAGATACAATGCATTCCTTGTGGTCCTTGCAGCCGCTTCCTGGTCCTGTGGAGTGATATTTAAACTCTCACGCAACCAGAATTCTTGGTTTTACCTTTCGACAGTTATTGCAGGCGTCTTAGCAGGGTTGAAAGACAGTAAATCTCTCCCATCTGCTGCACTCTCTGTCTGATATTTCTCTCAGAACTGCCTTTTGATGTTCTTTACTCCTGTATTGGAGAACTGCATGTTTCCTGAATTTGTTTTATGACACGTCTGTGTTTATCAAATGTTACCATGTTTGAGCAGTTACTGTATAGTAGTTAAATGACCCATTATTCTGTGACAATCTCCAACAGAATTAAGTTATTCTAAGTTCCACTTCCTTTTGTTGTATTTTGTCGGCAATGTTTAATAAACTGTGTTTTGCTTAGTGTCGAATATTTTGACCAAGTGAATTGTATCTAAAAAACAGCATCTCACATTTACCATTAAGAAAAGAAAACATTCGCCCCGAAGTTACATTCTCCATGTATTTGGAGGGGATTTGCTCTGGTCCATAACAAAGGGACAGATATTTTCATTTTACCTGGGTAATTACTTAATGAACGACATGTTGCAGAAATATGGGGTTTGGAGCGGAATGGCCCGAGCTGAAGGAGGGGTATAGTTATGTCAGGAGTTATATCGGATACTCAATCCACCTCACAGATCCTGCCCGGACATGTATAATCCAAGATGAGATATCTGTTCATCATGAAACACTGCGTAGACCAGGCTAGTGTACTGCTCAGCAATCTTTCCAGAATCAAACAATGTTCAGAGCTCACCAGTCCATTATACCTCCAACAGTGCATTGATATTTAAACCTGTAATAAATAATCTGTTCAGCACAGGGTGCTGTGCAGAACACACAAGTGCATTGTTCGATAAACATAGACTGTGTGTCTGTCCATCATGGGGAGCTGTGCAGTCTATAGAAGTGACGTTATGTGTTACTCTGGAGCAGTTACCTTCGCAGCATGTACAGCTGTCTACACCAATCTCTGAATTGCTGAGTAGCACTGTGTTAGATCATTGCCCAGTGTGGGGGAACTTGCAGCCCATGCTGGAAGTGACAGAAAGTGTACCTCCCATCCATTTACAGCTCCATATCTCCATTGGGCCATGACAATGGGTGCTGTGGGTGTGAAACTCACGGCCAGAGAGAAGCCATGAAGTAGTTGAAATACCATCAAATGGGAGGCTCTTGGTTAAAAGAGGGGAGATTGAGAAAGAATGTCAGAGAAGGATCTGATCGTAGGTTTAAAAATTGTGAAATGAAAATATTTTAATAGCATCTTGCAATATGGGTCACTGTATCTGGGTGAACAACATATTGGTGTGAGGTCAGATGATGGAGAGTTTTGGATGAGTATTTGGTCTGCACCTTTGTAACTGGGAGCAGATTCACCAGAGTCTTCGACTCATTGGGGTAAATCTAACATTAATTTGTCTCAGTGCCATTTTCATTGAGTGTGACAGAGGGATTGTCTGCACGAGGCTGAACTAGTTTCCTGGTGCGATGTTATCAAACTCACTTCATAAACTATCCACCCCAACTCGTTCAATACCATTCCAATTCTCCCACCCATAATGGCTGGAGCTACTCACAATCGCCCAGATTTCCTTGGATATTCCATGAATCCTGGCACTGCTGCCATTTTTAAAAGGCCAATGGGCACTTTCTAAGTTTAGAGCTGCCTGCACAATTTATCCCGAGCAAGGGAGATAAGGGGCAATTACACCACGGTTTGTCTAAAGGGCCACGGAGTTCCTGGTGGATGCGCTTGTACAGAGGGGACCATTCTCTTACCAGAGGGGGCCACACCACCAGACACCCCGGGCATTGTCTGAGCTTATCACCCAGCTCAGTGTAGTATTTGCATTATGAAGAAATGACCAGCAATAGAGGACAAGCATCAATAACCTTCTCCGTTCTGCCAGGAAAAGTGTCATGGTATTCTTCTTGCTCACTCACAGTAATTGTGTAACTGTTATAGCACCTTGCCCCGAATAAGGGGGTTCCATAACCCTTATTACTGCATGCAGCACCTTCTGTCTCTATATCTCACCTACGCAATACTCCCTCATGGTTATAAAATATTCTGGAGAGTCTTTCTCTACAATTCTCTGGATGACGTCGTTTGTACACTGTTCCACATAATTTTCAAATCAGGAAAAGGAGCAGAGTTTTGTTTTTAAATCACTCAGGATGAAGGTGCATCATGAGCCATCAAATGTGCTCCACTATTCAGATAAATGTTACACCTAAAGACTTGAAGACTCACTCTCTCCTTGAAGACGGGCTTCGCATTGGACAGTCCCCAGTTTCACTGGAACACTCCTGTAATCCAGAGAGCTGTGGAATATTTCACAAAGTGCTACCAGAACACTCTGTAGGCACTTCTATTAAAATCTCCAATGAATTGCTGATGATCTGTTTATCCTCGGTCTTACCTGCTTGAGAAAAGTGTTCTTCATTTTGTTGGAGACAGAGCAAGAAATTCCATCCGACTGCAGTTTTATTTATAATATTGAAAATCTTTGTGTCTTCCCCTGTGAGGAACGATGTAAAATACTGTTTAAACTCTCTGCCTGTTTCCTGAAACGAAATCCCCAGTCACATGCTCCAGGTGTCTATTTCCTGCCACTTCTGGAATATTTTTCTTTGTATTTTGCTTTATACTAATTGCTTCTGGTTCCAAAAATAAATATCCCAAAGTGACCGGTCCTAATGCTCACCAATCTGAATTCTTAGTTTGTGATTGCTTAGTTATCCTTCACAGACTTTGTGCATAATGGGTGGGGGGTTGTTAAGCTTCATATTTTCATATCATCTTCTTTGTGACCAGAGTCAATCATTGCTGAGCTTTATGAAGTTTCTGCTTAAATGTCTCCCCCACACTTCTACTGGCTTTCACCTGGGTCTATTTTCACATCCTGTTTTAGACCAGGTATAAGGCGTAAGTCAGCAATTGAAACGCCTGGCTCTTTTCAATCATTCAGGGGGAATCTCCGTATGTGGCTGAAAACATGATCAGCTGAGAGTACACCATTCTCCCAGTTTCTCTGTCTCTGTCATTTCTGTTCGATGATGCCGCATTCCAATGGGAAGCTTCCTACATATCATCCTTTTCTCTTAAACGAGAAATCCCCTCACTCTGATGGACTGAGCTTTCAGCTGTGACTGTCCCATCTCCCTCACTTCTGCCCTCATTCTGTCCCCTCCATCCCAGAACAATGATAGATCTCCCCTTGTCCTCACTTCCTACTGCACTAGTATCCACATTCACAGAATCATCCTCCGCCACTTCCACCACCTCCTGCAGGACAGCACCATCAAACACATCTTCCCCTCCCGTCCACTGTCAGTATTTCACAGGGACCATCCCATCTGTTGCACCCTCCAGCACCTAGAACACTTTCCCACACCCCCATGGCACCTTCCAGAATTCAGAAGCTGCAACATTTGTCCATTCACATCTTCCCTCCTCACTGTCCAAGGCCCTAAACACACCTTCCAGGTAAAGCAGCATTTCACTTGTACTCTTTCAGTCACGTCTCCTGTCATTGCTGCTCACAATGCAGTCTCCTTTACATTAGTGAGCCAAACAGAAACTGCTTTGAGGAACATCTCCACTCTGTCTGTAGGAATGACCCTGGCTTTCTGATTGCTCACCATTTCAATAACCTACATTGCTCTCAAGATACTGAGAATTCTTTGAGGATGTAACGACGGGTTGGACCAGGGAGAGTTACCTATCTGAACTTTCAGAAGGCTTCTGATATGGTACAGCACAGGAGGCTGCAGAGTAAGATAAGGACCCATGGTTTTAGAGGCCAGGTACTAGTATGGATAAAAGGTTAGCTCTCTGACAGGATGCAGAGTGAGGATAAAATTGTTCCTCTCAGGATGGCGGCCAGTGACGAGCAGTGTTCCACAAGAGTCAGTGTTGAGACCACAACATTTCACTTTAAAGGTTAATGATCTGAGTGGCGGGACAGAAGGCATTCTGGCTACGTTTGCAGATGATGCAGAGGTAGGTCGAGGGGTATGCACTATTGAGGAGGCAGAGAGCCTGCAGTAAGGTTTCGACAGTTTAGGAGAGTGGGAAAAGGAGTAGCAGATGGAATACAATGTGGGAGAGTGTGGGGTCATGTACTTTGGTGTGAAGAATAAATGGTAAAAAAATTCAGAAATGGGAGTAACAAAGGGACTTGCGCTTCCAAGCCAAGGATTCGCCATAGATAAACCTGCAGGTTCAGTCAGTGGTTAAGAAGGCAGATATAATGTTGTCATTCATCTCGAGAGGAGTAGGATATAATGGTGGGGATTCTGAGGCTTTCTAAGGCTCTGGTCAGACCACATTTCAAGTATTTTGTGCCTCATACTTCAGGAAGGGTGTATTAACCTTGGTGTGTGTCAAGAGAAGGTTCACCAGAAATGAAAAGCTTAACACATGATGAACTTTGGAGAACTCTGGGTTTATACTGATGGAGATTAGAAGGATATGGGGGGATCCAATTGAAAGTTACAGAATACTGGATGACCTGGATACAGACAAAACTGGGAGGACGTTTGCACTGGCGGGAGGGCACAGGCTTAGAGCAAAGGGAAAACCCATTAGAACGGAGATAAGATGAAACGTCTTTAGCAAGAGAGTGGTGACATTGTGGAATTCCTTACCACAGAAGGCTGTGGAAACCAGATCATTTGGCACCAACGATATAGTCAGGAAAGGCACTGAGGATCTGAAAAGTGCCTACACAGAGTTAGTTTGGAAGCTGAAGAGCAGAACGAGTAGAGTAGTGATGTCAGGTTTGCTACCAGTGCTACGGGCTAGTGAGATAAGGAACAGTTAGCGAATGTAGCTTTATACGTGGCTGCGAGGCTGGTGCAGGAGGGAGGGCTTCAGGTACCTTGACGATTGGGATGCCTTCTGGGGAAGATGAAACCTGTACATGAAGGACGGGTTGCATCTGAACTGGAGGGGCACAAACGCCCTGTTTGCAAGGTTTTCTCATGTGATTCAGGCGGGTTTAAACTAAGTTAAAAATCACACAACACCAGGTTATAGTCCAACAGGTTTAATTGGAAGCACACGAGCTTTTGGAGCGACGCTCCTTCATCAGGAGATTGTGAAGGAGCGTCGCTCCGAAAGCTAGTGTGCTTCCAATTAAACCTGTTGGACTATAACCTGGTGCTGTGTGATTTTTAACTTTGTACACCCCAGTCCAACACCGGCATCTCCAAATCGGGTTTAAACTAGTTTGGCAGGGGGGTAGGAATCAGACCACATTTCTGACAGGGGGTTAGTTGCAGACGGGACAGTTACAGGATATATTGAATCTATCAGGAAGGTTTCTCACGCGATGAAACAAAGGGATTGGTTAAAGTGCATCTGCTTTAATGCAAGGAATGTCCAAAATAAGATTGACGAACTTAGAGCATGGATCAGTACTTGGGGGCAACGATGTCGTGGCCATAATGGAGATGTAGGTTTCACAGGGGCAGGGATGGTTGCTTGATGTTCCAGGGTTTAGAATGTTTAAAAATGTTTCAGGGCGGCACGGTGGCACAGTGGTTAGCACTGCTGATGCACAGCGCCAGAGACTAGGGTTCAATTTCCAACTCAGAAAACTGTCTGTGTGGAGTTTGCAAATTTTCCCCGTGGGTTTCCTCCGGTTTCCTCCCATAACCCAAAAATGTGCAGATTAGGTGAATTGTCCATGCTAAATTGCCCATTGTGTTAGATGAAGGGGTAAATGTCGGGGAATGGTTCTGGGTGGGTTGCTCCATGGCGGGTTGGTGTGGACTTGTTGGGCCGAAGGGCCTGTTTCCACACTGTAAGTAATCTAATCTAATCTAAAAAAAAACAGCGTGGGTGGAAAATGAGGAGGGGGTGTAGCAGTTCTAATCAGAGAGTGTGTCACACTACAGAAATGAAGGTTGTTGAGGAAGGTTTGTCTAATGAGTCAGTATGGGTGCAAGTTAGGAACAGCAAGGGAACAGTCACCGCATTGGGGGTTTTCTACAGACAACCTAATAATAGTAGAGAGACTGAAGATCCCACAGGCGGGCAGATTCTGGAAAAATGCAAAAGAAACAGGATTATAGTTATGGGTTCCAATATCCTCCTAAGTGTGGATGAATCCGTTTTTGTCAGGTGTGTCCAAGACGGTTTCCTTGCTCAGTATGTAGACAGACCGACGAGGGGAGAGGCTATTTTGGATTTGGTGCTCGGCAATGAGCCGGGACAGGTGTCAGAACTCACAGTGGGAGAGCACTTTGGTGAAAGTGATCACAACTGCCTCACATGTAGCATAGTCTGCAAGAGTGAAAGGAGCAGTTTCCCAGGAAATTATGATGCTATCAGACAGGCGTTGGGAAGTACAGACTGGGAGCAATTGTTCCACAGAAAGGGTACAGCAGACATGTGGAGACTGTTTAAGGGTCAGTTTTTGCGAGTGATACACAAATTTGTTCCTCTGAGACAGGTAAGAAGGGGTAAGATTAAGGAACCTTGGATGACGAGAACAGCGGAACGTCTCGTAAAAAGGAAGCAGGCCGCTTACGTATGATGGAGGAAGCAAGGATCTAGCACAGCTTTAGAGGATTACAGGCTTGCTAGAAAGGAGCTCAGAAATGGACTGAGGCGAGCCATGATGGGGCACGAAAAAGACATGGCAAGAAGGATTAGGGAGAATCCAAATGCATTTTTCTCATACGTGAGGATTAAGAGAATAATCAGGGAGAAGGTAGAGCTGATCAGGATTAGCATAGGGAACTTATGCGTAGAGTCTGAGCAGATACGGGTAGCCCTAAATGAGTTTTTTGCTTCGATTTTCACCAAGGAAAGGGAACTTGTTGTAAATGAAAACTTAGAGGAGCTGGGCCAGATCCGTCTTGACCAGGTCAAGATTGATGAAGTTGATGTGCTAGCAATTTGGAAAACATTAAGATGGATACATCCCCAGGGCCAGAGCAGAATAATCCGAGACTGCTCCGTGAAGCAAGAAAGTAGTTTGCTAAGCCGCTGGCGAGAATATTTGCCTCCTCACTCTTCACAGGAGTCGTACCGGAGGATTGGAAGGAGGCGAATGTTGTTCCTTATTTCAAGAAGGGTAATAGGGAAATCCCTAGCAAGCAGAGATCAGTCAGTCTTACGTCTGTGGTCAGCAAAGTTTGGAAAAAATTCTGGTGAATGGGATTTATGACTATTTGGAAAAGCATAGTGTTATTAAAGGCAATCAGCATGGCTTTGCGAGGGGCAGGTCATGCCTCACATATCTTATTGATTTCTTTGAGGAGGTGTCAAGACAGGTCGACGACTGTCGAGCAGTGGATGTGGTGCATGTGTACTTCAGCAAGATATTTTATAGGGTTCCCCATGGAAGGCTCATTCATAAACTCAGGAAGTATTGGATACAGAGAGATTTGGTTATCTGGATTCAGAATTGGCAGGCTGGCTGGCAGAAGGCAGACAGTGGTTGTAAATGGAATGTATTCTGCTTGGAGGGCAGTGTTGAGAGGGATCCCACAGGGCTGTGTTCTTGGGCCTCTGCTCTTTGTAGTTTTTATAAATGACTTGGATGAGGAGGTTATAGGGTGAGTTAGTAAATTTGCTGATGACACAAAGGTTGGAGGTGACATCGATAGCATAGAGGGCCATTGTAGGCTGCAGCGCGAAATAGACAAGATGCAGAGCGAGACTGAGAAATGGCAGATAGAGTTCAATCTGGATAAATGAAAAGTGATGTATTTTGGAAGGTCAAATTCGAATCCTGAATATAGCATTAAAGACAGGATTCTTGGCAGTGTAGAGGAACAGAGAGATCTGGGTGCATAGACCCCTCAAAGGTGCCACCCAAGTGGATAGGGTGTCAAGAAAGCATATGGTGTTTTGGCTTTCATTAATAGGGCGATCGAGTGTAAGAACCGTGAGGTTTTGCTGCAGCTCTACAGGTCGCTGGTGAGACCACACTTGGGATATTGTGTCCAGTTGTGGACGCCCTAATATAGGAAAGATACAGAGGCTTTGGAGGGGTTGCAAAGAAGGTTTACCAGGATGCTGCCTGAATTGGAGGGCTTGCTTTATGAAGAAAGGTTGAACGAGTTTGGACTTTTCTCTCTGGAAACAAGGAGGAGAGCGGAGAGCTGATCGAGGTGTACAAAATAATGAGAGGAATAGATAGAGAAAACATCCAGAGACTTTTCCCCAGGGCAGGATTGACTAGTACGAGAAGTCATAGTTTGAAGATATGAGGAGGAAGGGAAAAGGGAGATGTCAGAGATAGGTTCTTTACGCAGAGAGTTGTGAATGCACGAAATGCATTGCCAGCTCTGATGGTGGAAGCAAAGTCATTGGGGACATTAAAGTGACTGTTGGACATGCACATGGATAGCAGTGATTTGAGGGGTGCGTAGGTTAAATTACTACATTTTATATTCGGATTAAATCTCAGGACAACATCATGGCCCAAAGGGCCTGTTCTGTGCTGTACTGTTCTATGTTCTATGTTCTATTTAGTATATTTAAAACAGACTCAGATAGGTTTTGATTGACAAGGGGATCAAAGGTTACTGAGAGGAAGCAGGAAAATGGAGTTGAAAATCTGTCACTTGTGATCGAATGGCGGAGCAGACTTTATGGTCCGAATGGCTTCATTTCTGTTCGTATAGAGTTGTGGCCTTATAATATTTTGGTCCTGCATGGCACGGTGGCTCACTCGTTTGCACTGCTGCCTCACAACATCAGTGAACTGGGTTCTATTTCCTCTGGGTTTTCTAGTTTCCTGTCACAGTTCACAGTTGTGCAGGTTAGGTGAACTGGCCATGCTGATTTGCCGATTGTGTTCAGGGGTGTTGATGTTCGGTGCAAAAGTCAAGGGTCTATGTATAATATCAGGGTAGAGAATGGGATTGGTTCGCATACTCTTTGGAGAGTCAGTATAAACCTGTTGGGCTGAAGGGCCTGTTTCCACACTGTACAGATTCTAAGAAAATGCAGGTTGCTGCAATGTTCCAATGAAGCACAACCCAAGCTCGAGTAACACCTAACTTTACACTTTATTACGTTACAGTCTGTAGGAGTAAATATTCAATTCCATAAATTCACAGCCTGAACCCATTATGGCTGTTCTCCATTTTCCGTTCACTCTCCCTTCTGGGCTCCCTAAGTTCGTGTCTTGTTTATGTTCCATTCAACAGAGAAAATCAATTTCTAATATTTCCACATTAATTTACACCTATTATATACCTGTGTCTCTTTTACCACAATTTAAAGCCCATTTGTCTTTCACACTGGGGGGCCAAACACTCTTTCCCTCCTCTGCCAAGATACTAAAACGCTCACTTTCCAATCCTTTACGCGTCTGAAGAAGATTTACACTGGAGTTGAAACATTAACATTGTTTCTCTGTCACTGCAGATGTTGCCAGACCCCTGAGCTCCTTCAAAAATGAAAAGTTACAGAATGCATTTTCAATATAGCTCACTGAGTGCTTTGAGGAACAGTCACAGAACCCGAAAGATTGCCTCTGCTTTCACTCCATAGATGCTGTCAGAATGTCAGTGTCTTCAGCAATTTCTGTTTTTAAATAAGTTTCAAACATGTGTGTCAAAGCTGCTCACACGCCCTGTCCAACATGGAGCGCCATACACCGGGAGGTGAATGATAATACAAGGTAAACAAATTCATTTGTTCTGAAACTACATAAGGCTGTCATCACCGACTCTACAGAGCCTTTAGCCATGGTCATGGAGAGAAACAGAGGGAAACACATTCGCTTTAAAGAGAAGATGGCATTACTGGAGGAGAAAATATTCAGGTGAAAACGTTAAATGCGTTTGATGAATGCGACAAATTGGAGGCATGGCGTCATGAAGATACCCTAACAGGATGAGAACTTAAAACATATGGAAGCGTTCCCACATCAGAAACCGGGATAGGGCACTGTGTACAGGGGAGAAGGGTGACCAGGTCCCTGTGCGAATTGAGGACAACAGCAGAATTGTACTGCAGATATTGCAGCTCAAACTGGGCATTCATGTGATGCTGCAAATCATAGCAGCTGTAGTAGCAGCAGCAGTAGTAGAATTATATTCAACCACACTGTAATCTCTCAGTCTACCATTACCATGAAGCCGATCTCTGTTTCAGTGATGAGTGTGGGTGAACATGCCACGGTCAGAACTGTGTGTACCTAAACCTGATGATAATCCATTCAAGCTTACTACTTACACTAACAAACAGCAGAACCAACATCTTGTAGAGGGGCGCCATGACCCCAAGACTGACCATTTCTTTTAAAACACGCTGCGAATTACTGCTGACCTGTCTACCCTTAGTCTTGTCTGTTAGAAAAATCCTTGTTCCTTTTGTTACAGACGGTTCAAGAATTTCCCTCCTATTACAATTTTGTTTACATCATTTAAATACTTACTGTGCCTTCCCCTGTGAGGAAAGATGTAAAATATGGGTGTAAATTATCTGTCTCCTCCCTGTAGCATATTCTTCAGTCACACCCTCTAATTATGCGCAATATACGTTCCTGCTTTAATTTCTACCTAAGGTCACACACTCATCTTGATGTTTTTTATATGCGTGGAAAAGTTTGTGCTGCTTGTTTTTTTTCATTTCTTGCCAATTTACTACATCATGACTTTTCTCCACTTTTCCTCGCTTTCTAGATTCATACTGTCATATAGCGCACAAACAGACTCTATGGTCCAACTTGTCCATGCTGACCAGGGTTTCCAAACTAAACGAGTCCCATCTGATTGCATTTTGTCCATATGCCTCTAAGCTTTTCCCATTCACATGTTTGTCCTAATGAGTTTTAAATGTTGTCGCTGTACTTGCATCTCCCACTCTTCCTCTGACAGCTCATTCCATATACACACATCAGCCTTCTATGGTTGAACTCCCCCATCTCGTGGAAAGGAAGATCTTGGCTGGTCACTCTATTCATACCTCTCATGATTTTATAAACTTCTACAATGTCATCCCTCAACCTCCTACACGATATCTGACACCAGCTTCACGCACAAGCATTTAAAGATAAGCACTGCGAATTTGAGACAGTATTTAAATGACAGGTAAATAACACTCAGCCCTTTCTTCATACTGTGATTTGTTTTTCTCCATGTTACAATACTAAGGCAGCTGGAAACTCTTACGATTACCAATAAGAGGTCAAACACGTGAATGGCTTTGTCCAAATGGGGTGATGGTTTCTACAGTGAAAGCGCATCTCTGGCCTGAACCATATAAGAAGGGGAATTCTTGTGCCACACGGTCAGCGTCTACCTTTAGCAGAGTGAGATGAAGGCTGAGTATACTTTTTGAAATTTGGATCACAGTGTGAATTCAGTGCAAAAGGGGAGAGGTGTTTTCAATAAGGTTTACTCCAAGAAGGAAACTTTTCGGAATGAGATGTGAGTGGGAGGTGTAAAACAGCATGAATGGAGAAGCCGAGCCACACTGTGACCAGAGCAAAGTGGCAGCACAAAACGCAGCTTGATGGTACAGCAGAGTAGCTAGACCTTATCAAAGAGTTTCAGGTGAATTGGGTAGGGACCGTGATGTGAGAGAATGTGCTCTGTGATTGGAGATCGAGAACCTGGAATCAGGAAGGGGAGACGGACAGGGAAGAGGATGGAGCAGCAATGGCAGGGTTTTCTGCGGGGTAAATCAGGAAGCATAGCTGAAATTCATGCCTAAAATCAGCTTATGGTCCCTGAAATAAACAGAACAAATCTGGCCCTCCACTACTGCTCATCAATAGTATCCTTGAGAGCTTTTGTCAACCATGTGTGGTTCACCTGCTTATCGAGTTCTTCTTTTGAACAGAAACAATAATTACTGAGCGGTTTGGGATATCTGCTTGAATGTCTGCTCACGTATACTCACTGGTCTTCCTCTGGGTCTATTTTCACATTCTGCTTCAGGCCAGATGTGAGGCAGAAATCCTTAATAAACATGCCTGGTTCTTTTCAATCATTCAGGGGGAGCTTCTGCATGTGGCTGAACACATGATCAGCGGAGACTGACCCCATTCTCCAAGTTTCTCCATCTCTGTTATTTCTGTTTGATGATGCAAGATTCATGTGAACTGCGTCTAACGTGACCTCATTTTCCTTCAAACCAGAAATCCCCTAACTCTGGTGGCCAGGGCCTTCAGCTGTCACTGTCCCATCTCCCAGGGTGTTTGCCTCAATCCGTCCCTTTCATCCCAGAACAATGATAGATTCCTCCCTGTCCACACTTCCTTCGAGAATGGAGGATCAAAATTACCACTTCCACCATCTCCAGCAGGCCAGCACCATCAAACACATCTGCCTCTCCCACCCACTGTCAGTATTTCACAGGGGCCGTTCCCTCAGTGACCCCTCCATCACCCCGAACACTTCCCACTCCACCATGGCACCTTCCCATGCAATTACAGAAACCGCAACACTTGTCCATTGACCTCTTCCCTCCTCACTGCCCAAGGCACCAAACATACCTTTAAGGTGAAGCAGCATTTCACATGTAACCTTTCAATCTGGTCTCCTATCATTGCTGCTCACAATGCAGTCTCTCTATATTGGCGAGACCAAACATGAGACTGCTTTGAGGAACACTCCCACTCTGTCTGTAGAAATAACCCTGACCATCTCATTGCTTCCCATTTCAATAACCTACCTTGCTCTCATGCTAACATTTCGGCCCTGGGCTGCTGCAATGTTCCAAGGAAGCACAACCCAAGCTCGAGTAACAACTCACTTTCATCTTGTAGGAGTTAATATACAATTTCATAACTTCACAGTCTGAATCCATTATAGCTATTCTCCAGTTTCCATACATTCTCCCTCCTGGCCTCCCAATGACCTTTGTCTGGTTGTATCTTTATCTTTCACTCCATGGAGAGAACCCCTTTTCCCCATTCACAGCTTAATTTAAAGCTATTTCACACGATCGTCTCGTTCACCACTATTAAAAGCATGTTTATCATTTGCCACATCCTCTTTTACCCGTCAACCCCCTCCCCACATCTGCCAAGGGATTATAAAGGTCAATCTCCAATCCTTTTCAGTTCTGAAGATGTGTCATACTGGACTTGAAACGCTAACTCTGTTTCTCTGTCTCTGCAGATGATGCCAGATCTGTTGAGTTTCTCTAGAAATGAATAGGCTCAGAATAAATTTTCAATTAAACAAATAACTATAGATACTGGAAATGAAAATGCAAAAATTTCTGGAGAAAATGGGAGCTTTGTAGAAGGGTCACGAGCCCTGAAAGTTTAACTCTATTTTCACTCCACGAGATGCTGCCAGATCTGCTGAGTTTCTTCAGCAATTTCTGTTTTTGAACAAGTTCCATAGACGTGTGTTAAAGCTGCTCAAACGCTCTGTCTCACACGGAATGCACTGAGATGTGACCGATAATGCAAGGAGCATAAATTCCTTGATCTGAAACTGCATAAGGCTGGCATCACTGACACTGCAGAGCTCTGTATCATGCTCAGGGAGAGAAACACAGGGGAACACATTCACATCAAACACAGAAAATGGCATTGGGGAAATGGAAAAGATTCAGATGCAAACGTTACGGGGTTTGAGTAAAGTATCAAATTGGAGGCGTGACACCAGGGAGAGACCCTCAGCAGAATGGGAATAGGAAAAGGTAAGTGTTACCACATCAGAAAACAGGTTAAGACACTGAGTACAGGGCTGATGGGTGAATGGGTCTTGGTGCAAACTGGGGGTTAGTCAGTAGAATTGAAGTGAACATACTGGAGCTCAAAGTGGGCATTCATGTGGTGCGGTAGAATCACAACAGCAGCAGAATCGTATAAAACTACAATCTGTTACATTTTCCCCAGGGTAATCATTCAGCCTACCATTAACATCAAGCTGATCTATGGTTCAGCGACGAGTGTGGGTGAACATGATCGGGTCGGAGCCATGTTACCTAAACCTGATGACAATCCATTAAAGCTACCGCACTTGACTGGTTACATTTGAAACAGCAGGACTAACATCTGATACAGAGGGCGAAATGATCCCAAGACTAACAGATCAGATCGAAGTTCTGCAGTGCTGCCACATCCAGATATAAATGTTGATGGACTATTAAACAACTCACTGGAGGAGAGGACTCCATAAATATCTCCATCCTAAATCACGGGACAGCCCTGTACATCAGTGTAAAGGAGATGGTTGTAATATCTGCACCGTCCTCATCCAGAAGTGTTGAGTTGATGATCCACCTCACCCTCATCATGCTGTCTGCAGAATCACAGATGCCAGTCTTTAATCAATCTGATTCACAGTATGTGACATGAAGAAACAGCTGAACACAATAGATAAAACACAGACAATGGGCCCTGACACCATTCCTGCAATAGAACTGAAGACTTCTGCTGCACAACAAGCCGTGTCCCTGGGGAAGCTGTTTCATTCCAGCTCCAACTCTGACATCTCCCTGGCAACGTGGAAAATGACTCAACTATGTCCAATCTCATAACAAGGGAATAACTACAGTCTGACGATTTACCACGCCCTGAGTCCCGTCGCGATAGTCACATTGGTGGGAGTTCTTTTTGATAGAGCTGTCAAGCAGAACAGGAATAACCAGCTCAGTGTGGTTTCAGATAGGTCCCCATGTGGAGATGGTGTTTTTGTGGAAATATCACTCGATTACTAATCCAGACCAGGCTAATGCTCTGGCAGTCGGTGGAAATTATAATTAATAAAATATCGAGATGTAAAACCTGAAGTCATTAATAGTGCCCTTGAAGCCAATGTCGATTGTAAACACCAATTTCTTTCCTCAATGTACTTTCAGGAAGTGAATCTCTCGTTCTTTCCTGGTCTGGCCTAAACGTGACTCCAGATATACAGACATGTGAAAAACTCTTCAATGATCTCGGAAACGTCCAACCAAACACTCTATTGTATCAAACTGTTCTGGGGCTATTAAAGGATAAAACCGTACAGATCACCAGCCTCAGTATTGGAACGGGAAATACTACCGGATTGACCCTGCAGAGATCTCCTTCCTAACATTAGAGAGCAGGTGGCAGGATTTACAGAGCTTTCCCACAGACTGCACAGAATCATCGGGAAAGGAGTAGGTCATTCAACACACTGAGCATCCTCCATTCTAGGTCATGGTGAAAATCTCCTCAATTCAGATTCTCCCATACAGTGTTCATATCCTTTAGTATGTTTAAACATCGGAACATATAAAATAGAAATTACTGTATTTGCTTTGGTCCATCAATTTAGATCCTCCATTCAATATACAGGTAGTTATCCAGTAAAGGTGTGTTTATTAAACGCAATTTCGCTGCAACACAATTAGTGAATTGTGCCCCTTTCTTTATAAAGCGAGCTCCCATTCACTGTTATGGGAGACCGTCTCTGGCACCAGCTGAACAGAAAATCCCAGCCTCAGGATCCCTCTGTCTGCCAAATGCACCCTCAGTGTACTCAGCTAAAGCAGGAATGTAATCTGCTCTGCAAGCCTTGAAACTGAGCCTGAATGTGGGAATTGTAGTCTACATTTAGAAGAAAATTAATTTCAAACCAGGAGGGGAATATCTTGGAGAGAACTGGAATTCCGCATCGGCATCACTTGGTCAGTGAGCTCGCGCGCTTTCTGGTGAAGATCTTGGTGAAAAGTGCATTGCTGTAGTCAGTGACTGTAGTGTTCATGTGTGACATTTACTGTACTAACTCATTACAATATACGGTTTAAAGATGTATGTAGCCCATGGTATTGTTTGCAGGCACAGGGAGAATGTGCAAACTCCACACAAACAGTGACCCGAGACTGAAATTGAACCCAGATCTCTGGTGCTGGGAGGCAGCAGTGCTACCAATGAGCTACCCACTGTGGGCAACGCAACTTGCCTGCACAATTCAACACTCGAAATGTGGCAAAACAGTAGGGAGATTCCATAAGTCACCAAACTTGTCATTGTGCAACAGGATGAGGACATTGAGATCGTGAGCGGTTTGGTCAGGAACAAGTGCAGGACATGCAAGCCATCGAAACTAGAGTGGAGGAACACCAGGAGGACATTCAGCCCATCGTGTGTGTAAAGCAGGAAGAGAATGAGTCCAATCAGCCACCCATGCCTCTTACACAGCAATTGGAGCAGATCTTTTACAGCCTCGTGCCTATTTCACAGGAATTGAAACGGACTGTTGAGGTTATGGAAAGGGAAGAACTTCGAATAACCAACTTCACTCAGGAATGAAAAGGTATGAGCAAACGATTGGGACTGAAGACAAATTGTTCAAATCTATTATTAAGGAATTAACACAGGAGATTTTGAAAGTCAAACTACATTTCATCAAAGTCAACATGATTGTATTAAGGATAAATCATGTTTGAATGATTTTCCTAACATTATTATGAAAACGTGTGACAAATAAGTTGAATAACAGGGATCTGAAATATGTATTATATCTGGACTTCAAGAAGGCAATGCATAACATGCTTGACAAAAGATTAATATGCAAGACAAGAGCACACGGGGTTGGGACAATTTATTTGCTTGGAGACAAAATTGGCTCACCAATAAAAACCATGATATGGAGGTGCTAGCTTTGGACTGGGTTGAGTAAGCTCAATAATTGCATGGCATCAGGTTATAGTCTGACGCGTTTATTTGAAAACACAAGTTTTCATTGTAAGACTCCTTTGTTAGGTGTTAGAGAGAGAAGACCTTAGGCACAAAATTTATTAGGAAAAGATGAAGAGGTTGTACATTATATGCACATGAATTGAACACATCTAAGATGGCAGCTAAGTCTTTCATCGGTTAGAATGGAGATGCAGGTTTTGATTGATGAATATGCAAATCGAAGAGTTCCTTTCAAGTCCTGCCTGGAGATACCTTCAGGTATTATCGATGTAAAGGAGGTGACCTCTCCAGTCAGACAACGTATTTTAGGCATGTGGTCTTGTTTGAAGTTTGTATGTGTCTTCACCTGGAATCAGTTTGGCTTTATTTCCAAAGTAGGAGTTCATAAAATATCGCATTGCCTGACTGTCTACAAATGGCATATTTTTTTGAGAAAGTATAATGCATCTGGAAATATAAACCAGCAAATGAAAATTCAACTTACAGATTAGATGTGTGTGTGTATCTGTGTGTTTGTGCTCACGTGCGTGTGTGTGTATGAAAACAAGGTGGTGTGTCTGTGGGAGGGAGAGAGAGACAGTGTGTGTTTGTGAGAAAGTGAGGGGGAGTATGTGTGTCTTTGTGAGGGAGAGAGAGGGTGTGCGTGCGTGTGATAGAGGGGTGTGTGTGTGTGTGTGTGTGTGTGTGTGTGTGTGTGCATGTGAGAGATGGGGGGTGTTTGGTTGCGGGGAGGAGAGGATGAATTTGCATGGATGTATTTAAAGGAGAGAGGGAAAGGATGTGTGTCTCCTCGTTAAAACACGGGCAGATTTGGCATATCCCTTTCCCTACACACACTCTGTGGTTTCAGAGCTTCCCCTCTCTGCAGCATGTACTCCATTTGCTCTTCATTCTGCAGACCCAGATGTTGTAACAACAGTCACCATGACTCATCCAGAGTTTAGATTAGATTAGATTAGATTACTTACAGTGTCGAAACAGGCCCTTCGGCCCAACAAGTCCACACCGCCTCGCCAAAGCGCAACCCACCCATACCCCTTACCTAACACTACGGGCAATTTAGCATGGCCAATTCACCTGACCTGCACATCTTTGGAGTTGGGTCACCAAATCCTCAGGTCTCCCTGAATATCTGAGCAGCTCAGAGCACAACCTCCAGCCAATCATCCCCATCACCTCCACTAACCTTTCCTTAACAGGAGTCAGTCAGAAGCCCCTCATCTCCAAGTTAGAGTCCTGTTCCTTGACGATAATACTCTTGGGGTTTCCTCATGTTATGGACTGTGCAATCATCTGAGAGTGACAAACACAGGCCTTCAGTGGTCAGGCACAGACCAAGTTTCAAAGACCTGTCTCAAAGCTGCTGGGACCCCCTTTCCAACTTGGAGCGACAGCCTGCCACATACCATTGCATTGTTTCTGAGCTTCATAATGCCAGCACTCGATACCCTCAGGATCCAAAAAACAACACCAGGGAAAGGTACAGAAAAAAAAACAAATAATTAATTAACTGATAACATGTGGTGAAACTATGGATAAGGAGACAGGGGAGTGGGAGTAACTGGAGAAGTGAGGCAATGGTGGGTCCAATCACAAGAAGGAGAGCATTATTTAAAATTATTGCCAGAATAGTTGAAATGGTTGGTTACATCATATTGTGAATCTGCCTCACAGAACTATCCCAGACACCATAAACTGGCACAAGGTACCAGCCAAAATGGAGAGCTATGCAGATCATGCTAGCGGACTAATCTATAAACTGGACTACCCGTCCAGCATGGGGACTATTGCAAACCTTTGCCTGTATATTGCTACTATGTCTTGCACGGGAAGATTTGTAACCCATGCAGTGAGTGACAGAAAATGGGATCCCACAAATGTGTGTGTGTGTGTGTGTGTGTGTGTGTGTGTGTGTGTGTGTGTGTTGATGGCAGTAGATATGATATTTATTATTTGATAGAGAATAGACACAGAGGATATCAGCTTAAATGTGAACAAGTGACAGGGTTTTGTGTCATTAACCGAGGGAGACTGAGGACCGTATTATCGACAGAGGTGACGATGTGCTTGTGAATATTTAAGTAAAGGCATTGCCAGACCCAAGAACAATATAAAGCAATCCGTACAGGAATGATGGGATTTTAGTCTGCATTTAGATACAAGCCATGGAATACCGGCTCAGATTTGGTTAAGCAGCAGCAGATCATTGGCTTTATTAAGACTGTGTTTCATAGATGAAAGTTCAAACAGCAGATGGGATGAACCAGTTAAGTATATTCTGCAGTTGTCAATAGGTAAAATTAGGAATGACCAGGATATGGTGTCAGTAATCAGCTTGTGGCCGAAGGGATCACCGTAGTTGTGACTCGTCTGTTTCAGCCTCAGTTATTGCCCAGCGATGAGATGGAGTCAGATGAAGGAAATGGAGTTTGCATCCAGAACACAAGCCATTGACCTCCAAGCTTTCAATATTTAAATAGCAAGGGCAGTGATGCAATGAATCCTGGTTCATACCAGAAAGTGAGAAGGTCAACCAACAAGGCCCAGTGCCAGAACTAAAGAAGGAGAGAAAGAATAAACAAGTTCATTGTTGTTTGTTGTGGTTTGGAGCGTGAATACTTACAGAGTAGGGTAAATGTAAAGAACAGTAATACAGTCGCACATGTTTAATGCAAATAATAAATCGACAGTGAAACTTACCAGGGACACCAACAATAGCTATGATAGGATAATAAAAACATTGAATAATGTAAAGTGCATATTTGATCTGCGATGTTAACGCGGATAATAAGTAGAACGAATCCCAACGTAATAGGATAACCTCCAGTGCATTGTTGGAACTTTCCAGTCTATTGTTTTCAGATTCTGATCCATTGTTGGAACATTGCAGTCTATTGTTCTCAGATTCTGATCCACTGTCGGAACTTGCCAGTCTCATTTCTCAGTTTCTGATCTCTCCCTTTCTCTGGAGCAGCTGATACCTGTTAGTGCTATCGGTGATGCTGCCGCCAATACCATGGGATAACATATTGAATGTAGCCCTTTTGTCATTAAAAGATGGAAACCCTACACTGGGATAATTAAAATCCACGGAGACTGACGTTAGTCACAGTCAACAAACAAACAGGTTCAGTTGACCAGTTCCTTACATCATTTTACATAACACAATGAAAGGGCACATTTACTCGGTTTGGATGGAATGGATGAGGGTTGCTGAGGGATAGACCATAAATTTTTCAATCTTTTAAATTTGTTTTCGATGTATGTGGGTGTATTGTCGGAACAATGCACTGTTGTATATGTTTCACCCTGTTCATAAAAGGAGATAGGAATAAAATAACAGACGACCTGCATAAAATGTATGGTGGCGAAGTTTCTCGATACCTTTGTGTAATGCTGCTCCAGTTTGAACTTTCCTGTTATCAAGTCCTTTCTTAACCTTGTGATATCGTTTAGAGCTTTGAAACTGCTGCTCTGGAACAGGGAGAAACAGGAGGTAGTCACTCAACTGCTTGAGACTGGGATACAGGGACAGGAGACAGTCTTTCAACTGTTCGAGAAGGGGAGATAGGAACAGGAGTTAGTCACTCAACTGCTCGAGACTGGGATACAAAGAAATCTGGAGGCTAGTGAGGAACCAGATTTCTGTTCCCCAGGAACTGGAGGAGGTGACACACTACCCACCATCTGGGACACTGGGATAAAAAGGGAAATTGGCTTGTTACTAACAGAAATATCTGAATAAGTTGCATGAGCTAGCCATTCAATCCTGCTCCAACATTCTTCAAAACCATGGCTGATCTGATTTTCATTCCCTCATTCCATTTTACAGAGATTCCCTACTCCGCAGCCTTTCCTCCATTTGTTGGTCATGTTGCAGATCTCGATGCTCTAACTACAGTCACCATGTTTCATCCAGACTTGGGTCACCAAAGCCTCTGGTCTTCCTGAATTTCCACAGTAGCTTAAAGCGCAGGGTCCAGGAAACCATCCCCAGCATTTCCACGAACGTACAAAAACTAGAGTTAAGTCAAATGTCAGTCAAATGCAAATGAGAAGCCTGGTCTGAATCATGAACAGTTGTGGGGATTCCTCATGTTACTGACCACCTGAGCAGCAGAGAGTGATTAACACAGGCGTTCAATGGATAGGCACAGAACAAGTTATAAAGATGTGCCTCAAAACTGCTAAAACCGCACCCTCCAACATGGAGCACAGGGCAGGACACTGGGACACACACAGAAACAACACATGCACACAGGACACATTAGCGTCTTTAGGATATAACTAGATAAGTTATGCTTAAAGATGGGATCAAGACTTGTTGTGAGAAGGCAGGAGAATTGGCTTGAAAAGCATGTCAGCCATGATCAATAGCTCAGTAGACTGAATAGCTCAAATGGCCTTTCCTCTGCTCTAATTTTTTACAGTTACAGTACATGCATTTGTCTATGCTTGTACATATACTTGAATGTGCATGTGTCTGTGTGTGTCCGTGTTTTTGTGTCTGTGTTTTTGTGTGTTTGAGTGTGCCTGTGTGTACATGTCTGTGTGTGTGTTTGAGAGTGTCTGAGTGTGCTTGTCTGTGTGTGTATTTGTGTGTGTCTGTGTGTTTGTGCTCCTCAGTAATTTTAGAAATGGGAATATCAATGTACATTTTTGTAATTTCTATTCTATTTGACATTCACCTTTCCATCACAGTTTGAGGACCCGTATTTTCGTCATGAATTTGTAATTTTAACAAATGAACGAAATCAACCTGACCTCTTCTGAGGATGACCCTGACACAATGTGAGACTTATATCATTGACCATTTCATCAACCTGATTACACAGATAATTTGCTGTGACCAATGGGGGAGTAACAGTAGAAAAGAAAACAGTTACCTAACAACCCAAGGAACTCTGGACCAGTAAGCCTGAAATCAGTGGTGAGTGAATTGTGAACTTGAAATTTTGTCGAAAATTCTAGCGTTGAGGCTAGAGAAGATATTTTCCTTCTTTGTGAAAGAGGACCAGACAGGTTTTATTAGGAGTCGCATGTCCCCGATTAATATTAGGAGATTGCTAAATATGGTTCAGGTGTGGCAGCAAGCTCGATTCCAGGCTTGGTAGTCTCGCTGGATGCAGAGAAAGCATTTGATTGGGTGTAGTGGCCATACATCTTTTATGTCTTGGAACTGTTTGGCCTTGGAGGTGTCTTTGCCTGGTGGATGGCAGAATTGTATAGTGACGCTAAAGCAGCAGCAGTTCTCACTAATGGTGTAAGGTCTAATGGTATAATTTTAGCATCGGCAGAGGCAGCCATTATTATTTGCATTGGTGATTGAGCCATTGGCAGAGGCCACCCAGAGGGGTACCAATATGAGTGAATGGGTGGTAGGGTCAGGATGGCATAACATCATCCTTTACACAGATGACGTTCTTCTCTCTCTAACTAACCCGATGATATCTTTGCCCCGTTTAATAGAAGTGATTGATTTCTTTGGATCTTTCTTGGGGTATAACATCAATTTTATGAAACCGGAGGCCATGCCTGTTGGGGTGTTATTTGAGTACCTGATCATGGGGGTGCAATCCGATTCCCTTTCAGATGGTCACAAGGAGGTTTCCTCTATTTAGGCATTTTTATCACACCAGCCTTCTGTCAATTATATAAAGCAAACTTCGTGAAGGTGCTCGAGAAGATAAGACAGGACCTTCGGCTCTGGGATATTCCAATATCCTGGTTGGGTAGAATACCTCCAGTTAAAATGAATGTACTTCCTCGTTTCTTCAATCCCATGCGAATGGTCCTTTTGATGCTCTCCAGGTCGGTTCTATAAAGGCTTTAAAGTTGGTTAAGCTTGTTTATCTGGCACCACAGGTGGCCTCTTATGAACCTCACCAAATTGCAGCTTCTGCAGGAGATGAAGGGTGTGAATTTTCTGGACATTAACAAATACCAACTAAGTTCCCTGCAATCGTATGTGGCTGATTGAGCTTGCAAAGACCTGCTGTTAGTTTGGCTGGACATTGAAGCATCCCAGGCAAAATGCCCCCTCATTAATCTGCTGTTCATGGACAAGATGAGGACTGTTATGGACCATCGCAGAAATCCAATTGCCCTTAACATAGTTAAAGCCTGTAAAATGATGCGACAAATTGAAAGCAATTTACAAAAAATAAATTTCCCCTTTTACTCCCATTGTAGGATTGGTAGGATCCCAGCTAGGACTGATGGATTATGGCTTTTGGCTTTGGAAGACCAGACGAGTTTCCTTTTTGGGAGAATTGTTTGACGTGGTGGTCAGGATGTCTTTCAAGTAGCTGAGTCAGAAATATGAGCTATATTGGAGGGGTCTGTTTCGTTACTTTCAGATGAGGAATTTTATACAGAAAAAAAGACTACATTAATGGTTAGTCCCCATAGGTCGGAAATGGAGAGAAGAGTGCTCTGGTCCACAGGTGCTCTATCGGTCAGCACCCTCTATCATTTATTATGAGATAGTATCTCAAAGGATATAGAGCGGTTCTATGGAATCTGGGCTCAGGAAGTGTGGGTGGAGATCTCACCAGAGGAGTGGGAAGATGTTTGGGAGACCGTAAGGAAGATTTCAATTTGCAATGGACGGAGGCTATGCAGTTTAAGGTACTCCACAGGGTTTAATTGACACCAGAGCAACTTGTAAAATTTAAGACAGGAGTTTCACCAATGTGCCCAAACGTACAATAGATGTTGGTGCTCTTACTTATTACCTGTGATCATGCCACAAGTTTCTTAGGTATTGGTGCACTATAGCAAGAGTTTAGAAGGGGTTTTGGGAACCGAGGTCAAGGCAACTCTGGTGCCCCTCCTCTTGGGTTCGCTGAACCTTCCCTCTTTGGACTTGCATTGGAAGAAATTGTTTACTATTCTTTCATTTTGTGCGAGGAAGAACATTCGGATGAACTGGGTTCCAGGAAATCTCCCAGGACTCTGATCATAGTGTTATGGAGCCCATGTCCTGGACTTCCTTACGAGTATGGGCACCAGAAAAAGGAACATTGTTATAGGACGTGGCGGCCCTATTTCAACCATATAGACATGGTTTTATTGGTTATATTGGTCAGTGCATTTGTGTAACAGTGAGGGCTGTGTCTGGGGGCCGAGGGGCCTCTGAGAGGAATAATTCTGAACAAATACGGGTATGGCAACTCATGCTACCAGTGATGGGGAGCTTTGGTAAGATTGTGCTGGGTGTTCATGTAATTTAATTTAATTTGCCTTGGTTCAGCTCGGTTTAATCTATGCTTTGTTTTGATTTTGTTTTGACATCAGCACATTGATTTTGTGCAAAGGGAAGAGAATAAGTCCTTTCAGCCACTCATGCCTCTTACACAGCAACCAGAGTAGGTCATTTCACACCATGTGCCAATTATACAGGATTGGAGGGAACGAAGACAATATAGAGAGGTGGGAATGCAAGCTTATCACTTTCACAATGGTATATAAAGTAGTGAGAAAACCGCTGGAATTGAAGAAAATTGTTAAAATCGATATTCAGGAATTAATGAAAGGATATTTGCAGAAGCAAGCCACAATCCATCAGAATCAACATAATTTTACAAAGGATGAATCGTATTTTCATTATTTATTTGAGTCTTTAAGAATGTGACAAGCAAGCTGCATAATGGGGATCCTGGAGATGTAAAATCAGGACTTGCAGAAGACATTGAATAAGGTGTGCACTAATGATTAATTTGCAGAATAAGATCGCATATGGTTAGAAGTAATTTATTCGCTTGGATATAGGATTGATGAAGCAAAGAATTGCAGTGAGATGGAATAACTGGTTCATTTTCTGTTTCCAAAAAAAACCATAGGCCTTAGTGCCCAGGCCCCAACTAATAGCAATCAATACTATCACTTATTTGAGGGGATGGACATGCTATAATCAGTTTTTCAGAATACACTGACACAGGTGAGAAAGTGTAATGAATGGTTACGGATAGATTGGGCCATTATTTGTCAGATGAAATGAAACAATGAAAAGTATGCGGCCGTTTTGGTCGGTGTAACAGAACAGCAACTTACTATTCGAACAGAGGGAAACTACGGAGTGTTAAGGTACAGAGGCATCTGGTATCCTCATCCATATCTCAAATGACACAGATGCAGGTATAGCAGAGAAAGGCAATTGCAAATTTGGCATTTATTTCTGAAAGAATAGATTATAAAGCGAGGCAGGTGTTGCTGCAATGATGCCAGGCATTTGTGAGATCGCAATTGAGTACTGTTTACAGTTTTGGTGTCCTGACTGCAGGAGGGATGTAAGTACCATGGAGGCATTTCAGAAGAGGTTTATTAGACTGATTCCAAAGATAAGGAGTTTGTCCTCTGAAGAGAGATTGAACAGTTCAGGTCTATACTCTCTGCAGTTTATAAAAATGGGAGGAGATGTCACTGAGGTCTGGACAATGTTAAAGGTGATTGATAATGTCGATACGCATTGATATTTCCTCATGTGGGGCAATCTAAACAAGAGATCATAGTTTTAGGATAAGTGGAGCGGAATTAAAACAGTGATGAGAGAACTTCTCTCAAAGGATTGTAAATCTGTGTAATTCACTGTTCCAGAGTGCAGTGGATGCTGGGATATTGAGTAACTGAAGGGATATGGAGAGTGGGCCGGGAAGTGGGACTGAGACTGAGATGACATCAGCCATGATTGTATTCAATGGTGGAGCAGGCTGACACCACATATGATTGTATTCAATGGTGGAGCAGGCTGACATCAGCCGTGATTGTATTCAATGGTGGAGCAGACTGGAGGGGCTGGATTGCTGACTGATGTTCCTTATCCTTATTCAGCCCTTCGAATGGGGGAACACAGGAATGGGGAAGGGCTGGTTATTAAACAGAAAGCAGGCACTCCGGATAAACCAGTTAGAATCAGTTTTAAAGAATGTAACCAGTAGGATCACACAGTGACTAGTGCAGGGTCTTCAACTATTTACCATCTGTATCAATGATCTAGAGAAGTGGAACAAATGTACTGCAATTAAGTTTGCCAATAGAAATAATATAAGCAGGAAATTAAATTATCAATGGAAGTTATAGAGTTTGTAAATTGATATGGACAGTTTAATCAATGGATAAAAAATTGGCAGGTGGGATTTAACATCATATATAACCTGTAATTTTCTTTCAGGAAGAACGGCAGGCAGTATGTTACTGAAATACAGAGGGATTACAGGACTTGGTGATACCGTGTGTACTGGAGGGTTCACTCTGAGCAATTGAGACATGGCAAGTGTTACTCCATCACCCTGCTCGCCTGCTGCCTGATGTTACCAGCGGACCTATTGCTCTCATCCACCAAATATATCCTCTGTCACTGAATGATGACACTGATGTTGAGAACGGAGGGATGATGGAGCCGCCACCCACTCCTGCCTGGAAAGTTCAGGAAAATAGAAGCAGAATGAAACTGTGACCGTAAAAGCCACTGATAGCACCTCCCTCCCCCTGGTGTGAAGCTGCAGGTCGTGTTGAAGGAGGTGATACCGCTCTGTGACCAACTGATTGTTCAATCAGTGTCCCCTCAAACTCTGCTACTGTGTTAAGTGGAGCTTGGGAAGCTGTTCCTGGAAAACCCGAGGTGGATCCAGCAGATCCCTTTCTCCAGACACATGCATCGAAAATTTCAGAGCTTCCCATCTCTGCAGCCTCTGCTCCATTTGTTGTTCATGTAACAGACCCAGATGCTGTTAGTATCGTCCCCATGGTCCATTCAGAGTTGGGTCACCAAATGCACGGGTCTCCCTAAATGTCTGAGGCAGCTCATAGCACAGCCTCCCGAAAACCATTGCATTCACTTCCACTCACTTTCCAATAACAGGAGTCGGTCAGAAGCCCTTCAGTTACAAGTTTGATGCCTGGTACTTAACAATAATACGAGAGGGACTTCCTCGTGTAACTGACTGAGAGGGGCAAACGCAGATGTTCAGTGAACAGGCATAGGGCAAGGTTCAAAGACGTGTCGCAAAGCTGCTAGGACCTCCTGTCCACCATGGAGCACTACATGGGACACACCAGGAAGGGAACAACAGCCCAACACACACTCCACTGTTCGTGGAGCACTACATGGGACACACCAGGAAGTGAACAGCCCGAGACAGACAATTTCATTGTTTCTGAGCTTCACAGTGCCAGATCTTGATACATTAAGGATCCAAATGGGACCCACAACCGTGATGTATAGAAGAGCATGAGCCGTGCACTTTGCACATTGTTTCTGAACTTCATAATTACGTCCCCGGGGATTCAGGAATATTAGCACCAACTGTCAGGTTAAGGTACAGAAAGACGGATACTCGGGTTATATTTGGATGATTACTTGATCAACAAGCTGAATAAATATGGTTCTTCTCAGAAAAAATGGGATTAGCTGGAGGAGTCAGACACTGGCAGGTCCAATAACAAGAATAAAAACATAAAATAAATATGCTGACAGATTAGCTCAAATGATCAGTTATGCCAGATACCAAATCCATCTCAAAGAATCAGACATCATAATCCAGATGAGATATCTATTCAACGTGAAGAACTGTGCAGACCAGGCTAGTGTACCGCTCAATACAACCCAGCAATCTGTACAGACTGTGCAGACCACATCAGCCCACGGGGAGCTGTGCAGTGAATAACTCTGTAAACCTGGAGCAGTTACCCTTCCAGCATGTAGAGCGGTGTCCATTATCCCAGTGCATCGCTCAGTAACACTATGTTTGATCACTGCCCATGTCGGGAAAATTGCAGTCCATGCTGGTAGTGACAGGATGTGCAACTCCCATCCATTTACAGCTCCATATCTTCACTGTGCCAGGCGCTTTAGAACATCTAGTCAAGAGGAACGATGAAGCTTGCTTAAGGTTGAGGAGGCAAGGGTTAGAAGGTTGCAATGTAACCAGAAAGGAACAGAAGAATGAAATCAGGAGAGATAAAAATGGGCATGAAAATGCCTTGGCGAGTAGGATTGAGATAAAACCTAAGATGTTCTACACTTATGTGAGGAACAAGAGGATGGCCAGAGTGAGTGTAGGGCTGATCAGGAATAATAGAGGGATCTTGCGCCAGGAATCGGAGGAGATAGTGAAGGTTCTTAATGAATGTTTTGCTTCAGTTTTCATTAATGAAAGGGGAATTGCTGTTTCTGGGGACAGCATGAAACAGGCGGATATGCTCGAAAAGGAGGATGTGCTGAAAAATTTGAGAAAACACGGATAATAAATTTCCTTGGCCAAACAGGATATGCCCTAGGATACTATAGGAAGCGAGAGAAGCATTTTGCGATGTTCTTTGCGTCTTTACAGTCCACTGGAGTCTTGCCAGATGACAAGAGGCTGGCAAAAGTTATTCCCTGGTTCAAGGAAGGGGATAGGCATAATCTTGTGTATAATTGGCCAATCAGTCTTACGCCAGTCACGGGCAAAGTATTGGAGAGGATTTGAGAGGCAGAATTTACGAATGCTTGGAAAATTATAAATGATTAGAGATAGTCAGCATGGCTTTGTGAGGAGCAGGTCATGCCTCATAGATCTTATTGAATTCCTTAAGGATGTGACAAAACACGTTGAAGAATTAGAGCAGTGGATGTGGTATATATGGATTTTAAAAAGGCGTTTGACAAAGTTACCCACGGTAAGCTAATTCACAAAGTAAGGAGGCGTGGCTTACAGGGAGGTCTGGATGTCTGGATGCAGAATTGTCTGGCCAACAGAAGACAGAAGGTGGAGGTAGATGGAACAGATGCAGCCAGGAGCTTGGTGACCAGCTTGGTGATCTGTTCTGGGACCTCTGCTCTTTGTGATGTTTTTAAATAAGAGTTGGATGACGAATTGGAAAGGTGGGTTCATAGGTTTGCCGATGGCACGAACTTTGGTGGAGTTGGTGGTTAGTATGGAGGGCTCTTGTAGGTTGCAACAGACATTGACAGAACTGAGCTGATGAGTGACAGATCGAGATAAAACTGGAACAGCGGGATCTTGGGGTCCATGTCTATAGATCCTCAAAGTTTCCATCCAGTTGATGCTGTTGTTTAGAAGACGTAGGATGTGTTGGCTTTCACAGCCGGGGAGATCAGTTTCAGAGCTGTGAGGTTATGCTGCAGCTCTATAATCCCACTGTTTAACTCACTGTAATAAAGTTGAATGCTGTTCTGCATTGAGAGCTTGCAAGTACTTGTCATATGACTAGCTAATATTTTCAAAGTGTACTGGACAATTTAAACTAGAACATAGAACATAGAAAAATACAGCGCAGTACAGGCCCTTTGGCCCTCGATTTTGCGCCGATCCAAGCCCACCTAACCTTTACTAGCCCACTATCCTCCATATGCCTATCCAATGCCTGTTTAAATGCCCATAAAGAGGGAGAGTCCACCAGTGCTAGTGGCAGGGCATTCCAGGAACTCACGACTCGCTGAGTAAAGAATCTACCCCTAACATCTGTCCTTTCCCTACCACCCCTTAATATAAAGCTATGCCCCCTCGTAAGAGCTGACTCCATACGTGGAAAAAGGATCTCATGGTCAACCCTATCTAAACCCCTAATCATCTGTAAGATTTGGCTGTGAAACAGATATGTTGAGCTTTGGTTGCTCTTTTGACAACTATTCGAATTTAACCAATCAAGTTGAAATTATGTCCCACTATACTAAACCCAATCAATTTTAAATTTATTGTTTTGCCAGCATCAAACCAAGGAGATGAGCTGATAGTGAGGGAATAAAGAGGCATGCATTTTGAAAGTTAGACAGAGAGTAAACTACCATTGTGCGAGTCTGCCATGAACATCATTCTCTGTGCAAGATACCTTTTTTGGACGAAAGACCCTTGCATTAAAAGACAGAACATGACCCAGGGAGATATTCAGTGGAAAGAAGGAGGGCATTGGAGACTACAACCACTGTCTGGTTTATGTAATTTTAATACAGTTTTTCTTTAATTGGAAGAGTATATTGTTAAAGGTGGAGGAAGATAACAAACAGTTCAGAGAAAGGGAAGATTAGAGTTGGGAAAACTGTTGTTGTCAATGCTCACTTTTAGAATTAACGAATACATTGATATTATTTTCTATTAAGTAGTGGAATTTGCGAGCTCTCTATCACTCGACTTTAACAGATTCTGAGCGAGGTGAGTTTTTCTCAGTGTTTAGTTTAATTAGCAGAAGGGTTCATCGCCGTGTCATAACACACACTTGTAATACCGTGTTCTAGTCAACTCATTAAAGGAAAGAGATGGAAGCTTTAGACATGGGGCAAAGAATTACCTATGGAACAGCAGATGGATTGACACAAGCCACGTCAAAGTGAGTGAAATATTGAGAAAGCCACCACGTGAAAAATAAACACTGGCAGATTCCAGTGTGCATAAACGTCAGTGTGGCAGTGGGTGTAGTGTGTCTGCATTGATGACTGTGTATCTGTGTTTGTGTGTGTGTGTGTGTGTGTGTGTGTGTATGCACGTGTGTGTGTGTGTGCATGTGTGCATCTGTGTATCGGTATTTGTTTTTGTGTGCCTATATTAGTATATGTGCTATTGCATCAGTCTCCGTGTGTGGTTATGCATCTATAATCATCTCTGTGCGTCTCTGCATGTCTGATTTTGTCTCTGTGTGCATCTGTATTTCTGCATTTATCGCTGTGTTTATCTGCCTGTCTGTATTTCTCTCTGTGCGTATCTGCGTGCCTGTATTTGTGTCCGTGTGCATCTGCATGTCTGTATTCATCACTATGTGTATCTGACTGTCTGTATTCACCTCTGTGTGTTTCTGCGTGTCTGTATTCATCTCTATGTATATCTGTGTGTCTCTATTCGTCTCTGTGTGTATCTGCGTATCACTGTGTGTATCAGCACGTCTTTGTTGGTCTCTGTGTATGTCAGTTTCTGTGTTCAACTCTGTGTGTATAAGTGTATCTGTATTCGTCTCTGTTGGTATCTGCGTGACTTTATTCGTCCCTATATGTGTCTATATTTGTCTTTCTGTGTATCTGCGTGTCTATATTTGTCTTTCTGTGTATCTGTGTCTGTATTCGTCTCTGTGTGAATCTGCATGTCTGCATTCATCTCTGAATCTGCGTGTCTGTATTCATCTCTATGTGCGTCTGCGTTCCTGTATTCATCTGTGTGTGTCATTAAAGTCGTCTCTGTGTGAAGCTGCGAGTCTGTATGAGTATCTGCGCGTCTGTGTTTGTCTCTGTGTGTATCTGTGTGTCTGTTTTCATCTCTGTGTGTATCCGTGTGTCTATTTGTCTCTGTGGGCATCTGTGCGACTCTATTCGTCTCTGTGTGTATCTGCGTGTCTCTGTGTGTATCTGCATGTTTGTGTTTGTCTCTGTGTGTATCTGCGTGTCTGTATTAATCTTGCATGTATTTGTGTGTCTCTATCCGTCTCTCTGTGTATCTGCGTGTCTCTGTGTGTCTGTGCGTGTCTGCATCCGTCTCTGTGTGCATCTGCGTGTCTGCATTCATATATGTATCTGCGTGTGTGTATTCGTCTTTATCTTTCTGCATGTCTGTATTCATATCTGTATCTGCATGTGTGTTCGTCTCTATGTCTATCTGTATGCCTGTATTCATGTGTGAGTGTCTGTGTGTCTGTATTCGTCTCTGTGTATCTGCGCACCTGTGTTTGTCTCTGTGTTTATCTGTGCGTCTGTGTTCATCTCTGTGTGCATCCTTGTGTCTGTATTCATCCCTGTGGGCATCTGTGTGAGTCTAATCGTCTTTGTGTGTATCTGCGTGTCTATATTTGTCTCTGTGTGTATCTGCGTATCTGTATTCATCTCTGTATGTGCGTACCTGTATTCATCTCTGTTGTGTACCTGCATGTCTGTATTTGTCTCTGTGTGTATCTGTGTGCCTGTATTTGTTTCTGTGTTTCGCTGCACGTCTGTGTTTGTCTCTGTGTGCGCCTGTGCATCTGTATTCATCTCTGTGTGCCTGTATTTGTCTCTTTGTGTATTTGTGTGCCTGTTTTCATCTCTGCATTTTGTCTGCATGACTATATTCGTCTCTGTGTGTATCTGTGTGTCCTTGTGCACAGCGGATCTGTCAGCCTCTCTGGTGTTTAAAGTGATGCAATGTCCCCCTCTGCTGGCCTTCACACTCCTCTGCGTTGACAGCACTGCAGGGTGACAACCATCAGGGAATTCAGTCTGGGAGGGAGTGGGAGGAAGGCAGCTCATAGCGCCATCCAAACTGATACAACCATCTGCACACGCACACACACACACAGTTTGGTATATGGAGGATTGTAATCGTACTGAGGACCCTTAGAGTGGAGAATGTTCATGTGAAGTAATGCCTATGCTCGCTCTGCAATGTGGAAGTGATTTGTCTTTGAAGATTATTCATGACACAGAGTGCACAAATTAAAAAGTATTTCCAGCGCAAATGCTTCCAAGCAAGGTTGACGAAACCAGTTGTAAGTTGATGCAATGAATATATTGCACGTTCATTATCTTGAAATGATTTATGATACACTCCTACAAATGATAAATGAGAAAAGATTGAAAAGTCCTGAAATTGACACAGTGGTGGTGATAATATCTCAGGAACGAAATCGCTAGGTATCAGACGAAACTGCTCTGGACTTCCAATGACGTTATTTGAAAAAACCAAACAGCCATGCAATGTGAGAGATTGACAGTATTTGATGTCCTCTGAAAGAAACAAAAAGAAACAAAAAAAACTGACACTAGTGCAAAGGCATCGGGAGGCGAACAAAGGGTGGCATTGTATAACTATAAACTTAACAGGGACAGACGTAGAGGTGTGGGGGGGAGGTGAGGGGTTGATCGCAATTTAAATGGATTTATCCCAAAAAACGGCAAGACCTCGTCTCACAGAGATACACACAAACATACACAGACAAATTAAACACACAACACATTTACATGCAGATATGGACACACAAACACATGCACACTCCTGCACATAGTTTCTTTAAGATAGAGATGAATAAACTTCTCATTATTTGAGGAACTAATGATCATTTGGCGAAGGCAGGAGAATGTCGGTGAGAAACATTTCAGCTGTGATCAAATGGCACAGCAGATCCAATGGGCGAAGTGGCCTGATTCTGCTCCATGTTCCCATTTTCAGGAGAGATTCGCTATCAAAGGTTGAATTTGAATGCAGACTACAGGCTTAAAGGTAGGATTCTTGGCAGTGTGGAGGAACAAAGGGATCTTGGGGTCCACGTCCGTAGATCCCTCAAAGTTGCCAAAAACCCTCAAGGTGATAGCGATGTTAAGAATGTGTATGATGTGTTGGCTTTCATAAGCTGGGGGTTTGAGTTAAGAGCTGCGAGGTTATGCTGCAGCTCCATAGAGGCCTGGTTAGACCACACTTGGAATATTGTGTTGAGTTCTGTTCGCCCCATTAAAGGAAGGATGTGGAAGCTTCAGAGAGGGTGCAGACGGGAGTTAGCAGAATATTGCCTGTTCGGTAGGGCATGTCTTATGAAGAAGGTTTGAGGGAGCTTTAGCTTTTCTCATTAGAGCAAAGAAGGATGAACGGTGAATTGATAGAGGTGTGCAAGATGATGAGAGGCACAGATAGAATGGATAAGTAGAGTCTTTTTCATAGGGTGGAAATGGCCGACACGAGGGAAACATAATTTTAATGTGATTGGAGGAAGGTTTTGAGGAGATGTCAGAGGCAGGTTGTTTACACAGGTGCGTGGAATGCACTGCCAGCAGTGGGAGTAGAATCAGCTACATTAGGGATATTCAAGTAACACTTGGATAGGCAAATAGATGACAATAGGATGAAGGCTCTGTAGTTTAGTTTAATCTTAGAGTACGAGAAAAGGTCGGCACACCATTGAGGGCTGAAGGGCTCTTACTGTGCTGTACTGTTCAACGTTTGCTGTTCTAATTTCTTGAACTCTTGTGAAAATATTGTACCTGGAATTCCTTTAACTTCAGTGAAGGTTAATCTGGTCAGTGTTTGATTGTCGAAGGCTAATGGAAATTTGGGGAGGTTTGAGGGGCTGAATGGTCTATATCTGTTCCTAACCGTTGTGTCCTTGTGTCAAAAGAATAATGATTGGTTTGAGGGGAAATCATTTTGAGAATAAGGGCATTCCTATTTTAGACTGGGAAAGGGATGTTCCTTTCTCTTTAGGATTGTGTGGTCTGTGGTCTTCTCATTCCCAAGGAGCAGTGAAGACTGGGTTACGGAAAACACTCAAGGCAGATTTATGTAGATCTTTGATGAACAAGAGAATCAATGTTTATTAGGAACAGACAGGAAAGGGATGCTTAGTTATAATCATATCAACAATGTACATTCTGAATTGTGCAGCAGGCTCGAGGGGCTGAATCTTGCTTCATGTGTTGTTCACTCACTCAACCCCGCGATGCTGTCCCAGAAGGTGAGGAAGATCGCATTCATCCATTCAGGATCGATTTAATGAGACATGAGGAGACCTTTCTGCCCCTCTAATAATTTACACAGGATTAGGATGAAGTTTTTCAGCCATTTCAGTACATTACGCAGCACAAGAGGAGGGCACACCTACTTTCTAGGTTGGTACACAGGAACAGGGGAGCCCTGGGTAACTATCAGAAAATAGATAATCGGGAGAAATGTTTATTTTCGGGTTGGAAATCTTTAACTTGGTGAAGTGCCTCAGAGATCAGTGCAACATCAAAAGCTATGTAGAACTGTCAATGATTTGCGTGTGGGAACTGACTGGATGGAACTCAATTGGCTCAACCACTAAGATAATCATTCGATAAGATGTCTAGTGGAGGCAGAGAGTCTGTAATGTGATACAGACAGGGAAGGTTAGTGTGCAAACCTTCAGCAGAAACAGGATAACATTGGCTACCGAAGTTTGTGCTGTGGCAGAAGGGTAAAACAACAGTAAACTAATTAAAAGAAGAGAGACCACAAAACTCAGTTGTACAAACGCATTTGTTCACCCTGGTACGTACATCACACGGGGTTAGTATGCATATGCAGCAAGTAATTAGGAAGGTATATTGAATGATTACTTCATGAAAAGGCTATCAGGATTTACTGCATCTGTACAGGGGATTTCTGAGTCAACATCTGATGTATTGTGGGCTGTGATGATTCCATAAACTGAAAATAAATATACCCAATCTCTTTAGAAGCTTTGCGAAGATGTTTCACTGTACTTGCTCCTGGAAAAAAGGCCTTATTCTGTCATACAGCACGGAAACAGACCCTTCGGTGCACCATGTCCATGCCGACCAGATGTCCTAAATTAATCACAATCTATTTGCCAGCACTTGGCCCATATCCCATAAAACCTTCGTGTTCGCTCAAATGGCTTCATTCAAATGGCTTTAAATACTGTAGCTGTCCCAGCATCCAACGTTTCCTCTGGAAGTTCATTCCATGCACTCTGTGAAAAGTTACCACTTTGTCCCTTTTAAATCTTTCTCCCCTCACCTTCAATCTATGTGCTCTAGTTTTGGACTGCCCTAAGCTAGGAAAATGTTCTTGGATCTTCACTATTTCCTTGCTCCTCATGATGTTACAAATCTCTATAAGGCGAGAGCACATCAGGGTTGAGAACGAGAGGCGTTCATATTGAACCGTATAAGATATTGAGTAGAGTGTATCTGATGCATAGCCTATGGACATTTTCTCTGGTATGGGAGTCTAGAAATGAGGATTCAAATTTAAGAAAACAACATGCATCTGTTATATACTCTTTTCATAGCATAAGAAAACAAATACTATGAAGACATGACTTATTGGACAAAAATATGAGGACACATACAAACATATCTTCATTAAAACTCCTACAAGGAGCAGAGAACAGGGACGAAGTCATACAGTTCTGAGAATGTTCAAGGAGGCCTCACGTGATCCAGTTTCATGGTCAGTTAACATTACTGTCTATTTCTGTTGAGATATGGAGAAAATGCAACATGTTGGAGAAGCCACTGCTTATTGTTCCCTCTCTTTCCTTGTTCCTTCTCGCAGCAATGTATGAGAGATGAAAACCGTTCAGTCATCTTTATCATTCATGTAGGATTACTGTTGAGGAATCATTGGCATCTGCCCACTGCCTAAAATCAAAGGTAATTCAGCAAATCCGACTGTTCCAGGAATAAATCCTGCTTGTGTGAGCAGAACAACCTCAGAGGCAGAATAACATTTAATTATTTTACTTTTGTCTTGATTTTAACTATTGCTTGGACAAAGCTCTTTCAAGCTGATATTTTGCAGAGTTTTTTTTTTCCCTGCTTGTCTTTAGGCATGTGTATGCATGTGCCTATGTGCACTTGTGTGTGTGACACTGTGTGTGTCTTAGTGTGTGTGTGTGTCCGTGTGTATGCACAGACTGCATCTCTGTATGCATTGAAAGATAAATATTAACGTACATATTTGCCCAAACTGTTTGCCATGTATTTTTTCGTCTTAGCTTTGAGTAACTTTGCTTTGGTGAATTATTTTTGCAAATGTAAGATATTAAACTGACTTGTTCCCAGCAAAGAATCTGACCTAGTCTGAGACCTATATCATTGGTCATATCACCAACCTAGTTACATTTAAAATTTATCATGATCAATGGAGGAACGGGACTAGAAAATGAAACAGTGATCCGTCCAACCCTAGTCTGAACACAGAAGAGGATAATTTCACAAAAGTTTGTTTGCGTGGGAATGCTCTTCCCCAGATGTTTGTGATGCCTGTGTGTTTGCATTTAGTCAAAGCAATGGTAGTTAGATATTGGACAGTAAAGGACAATGAACTACACTTATGGAAGTGGGGCTGAGAACACATCCAGATCAGCCACGGTCTTACTGCCTAGTTGAGAAGGCTTAATGTGTCTAATGACACACTCCGACTCCTCAGCCCTATGTCCCTATGTTCCATTCATTTCCTCAAAACTGCAGGCCAGGAGCGTTTGGAGTTCATTTACTACGATAACCTGGTGCACAGAAACCGAGGAGACCATTCAGTGACTGAAGACTCGAGAGTATAGCGTTGTAAAAGCACAACAGTTCAGGCAGCATCCAACGAGCAGGAGAATCGCCGTTTCTGAGCATATACTTCTGCGCTAAACGTGGTTTCAACAGAATACAAGGATGCCATTCGATCCATTGAAACTATTGGACAAGAATAGGGATAGCCCATTCAGACCCTCCTGCCTATTACACAAGGAGTGAAGGAGTGTAGTTAGCACATCGAGATGATAAACAGGAACTGGAGTCGCCAAGTCAGGTCCTTGAGCTGCTTCCAGATGAACAGGAGGTGGCCATTCAGCCTATCAAACAACGTATACAGAAATAGGAAAATGTCTTTGATGCCCCAACATGACAAATAGTGAAGCAGAGTCTACTCAGATAGACTGCTCTATGTTGTTCCTCCTGGTTCCTTTGCTCGTGGTACATATGTGTCACTTTTACTTGGTTTGCTGAACGTGAGAGGGAAAAGTGAGAAGTGAAAAGTTTATGCGAAGTCTCAAGGAAATGCTTTCTATCTCCGAGAAGACATTATTGTACTCCTATAGAGGACAGAAGGTGGTGGGAATAGCGAACTATTTCAGGAGTAAGGCATAAAGGCTGTTGATAGATTTATGAACAGTGCAGAGACACACACCGACTGCACATTGAGACAGTGAGAATTCATTCAGAGCCTGGAGTTCCCTCTCAACCAACATGGGGTCTCCACACTGTTACGTGAACTACTGGGAATTACATATCATGGGGAAAATGCAATTTCTCACAAAATCATCATCTTTTTTCCGGACATAATAAATGTTAGTCGCTAATCCTCTAGTTTAAATGTAATTGCTTGTTATTCTCTTGCAGTGCTATGGATTTTGCTGGATTATACTCTCATACATTTTATCAGTTAATTATCATTTACACAATGTAATTCAAGAATTTACTTGCAAAGGTGCAAACATTTTATTGCACAGTTGTATGCCGTTTCTTTTTTAGATTTGTTGTAGCCTTAGCCCAAAAGTAAATGTTTTGTTTACTGAACAGCCTTGGGCAACTGTCTGTGTGACGTTTGCACATTGTCGCCGTGTCTGCGTGTGTTTCCTCTGGGTGCTACGGTTTCCTCCCACAGTCTAAAGATATGCAGGTTAGGTGAATTGGCATGCTAAATTGCCCACAGTGTCATGGCTGAATCGAGGGTAGAGGAATAGATCTAGGTGGGTTACAGTTCAGAGGGTCGATGTGGACTTGTTGAGCTGAAGGGCCTGTTTCCATACTGTAGGAATCTAAAAAAAAACAACCTGTTTATCGGGATTCAAGGGTCAGACACAGTATGTATTTTTCACGGGCTAAGAAACAGAAAGGAATAGAAGACAGTGACTGTGGAGACTGATGAGGAGTAAAGTGACATCCCCCCTGTCCTCAATGTCTTCTTGACAGAGAGAATAAAATCAAATGTCGAGAAAGAAACAGATATATTCGGAAGAAGGAACAGCAAGTGACAGTGTAAATGAAACAGAATAATTTGAAATGGAATGGCCAAAAAATGATTGATCTGTGTGAGAGAGAGAGTGTGCCTGTGTCAGTGAGTGTGTGTGTGTCTGCGTGTGTGTGAGTGTGTGCGTGTCTGTGTGTGTGTCTGAGTTTGAGAGAGTGCGTGTGTCTGTGTGTGTGTGAGTGCATGTGTGTGTCTGTGTGTGAGAGTGAGTGTGTGTCTGTCTGAGTGTGTGTGTGTCTGTGTGTGTGTGTGAATGTGTGCGTGACTGTGTGTGTGAGTGAGTATGTGTCTGTCTGTGTGTGTCTGTGTGAGTGTGTCTGTGTGACTGTGTGTGTGTCTGTATGTGTGCCTGTGTTTGAGAGAGTGTATGTGTCAGTGTCTGTGTGTCTCTGTGCGTGTGTGTGTGTCTCTATGTGTGAGTGTGTGTGGGTGTCTGTGTGCGTCTCTGTGGGTGGGTGTCTGTGTGCCTGTGTGTGTGTGAACGTCTGTATGTGTGAGAGAGTGTGTGGGTGTCTGTGTGGGTGTCGCTGTGTGTCTCTGTGTGTGGGTGTATGTGAGCGCCTGTGTGAGAGTGTGTGGGTTTCTATGTGAGTGAGTGTGTCTATGTGTGTGTCTGTGTGTGGGTGTCTGTGTGTGTGAGTGTGTGTGTGCGAGAGTGTGTGCGCCTGTGTGTGTGTGTATGTGTGTGTCTGTGTGTGTGTGTGTGTGTGTGTGTTTCGGTGTGTGTTTCGGTGTGGGTGTGTGCCTTGATGTGTCTGCGTGAGTGTGTGTGGGTGTGGGTGTGTGTATGTGTGAGTGTGTGTATGTGTGTGTCTATGTGAGTGCCTGTGTGAGTGTGTAGGTCTGTGTGAGTGTGTGTGTATGTGTGTGTAGATCAATAAGATTGTTCATATGTGTGCACCATATTCCGAATGAACAGGAGAGACATCGTTAACAAAAATGATGCATGCAATGTACAAAATTTATAAAACGTTAACATAACATCTTCAGCTGAGATGTTATGTACCCCTTCTCTCAAGTACCGTCTGCCTCCTGCCTCTTCCTCGCATTCCCAGACCTAATCTCTAATTATTATCTGGATGTATGTTATAAATGTTTCTGGTGTTCGAATTTATATCAGTTAATCCATTTTCTACCGGGAAACATTTACATTGGTCTGCTGGGCTCTGTCAACAGCTGTTGCCTGTCATATTGATGGAGATAAAAGTTCTGGCATCAGACCCACATTTCAACATATTAATCTGTTGCACGGACACTGTACAAAGGACCACAACACACAGGAATTGTCAAACCAGAAGTACATCTATATCTATCTGTCATGTAGACTTCTCTATTTTTATAGCTTCATGGCTGTATTCTCTCTCTGTCTCTCTCGATCTCTCTTTTAATCGAATTGATGAATCATCCAATCGTTCTTCCTGTCCCTTGCCTCAGACGTCCCTCATTCTGTTTACATCTGTTGCTCTCTTTTAGATGTGATGTCTTATAATTGAATAATGTAACTACAAGTCATGAGGGAGCAATTGGCCTGAGTCAGTTGGAAGGGAAGCTGAGCCTGTGGAAGATGGTGAAGCAGCAATGACAGGAATTTCTGGAGATAATTCAGCAGCACATCAGAAATTCATCCCAATTAAGAAGACAAACAGCCGTGAGTGATAACGAACTCAGGAAAAGCATAAATACAAAAGGAAATGCACACAATGTGTTGAAGATTATTGGGAATCCAAAGGATTACGAAGCTTACAAATTCCAACACGGATAACTAATAACAACAAATGGGAGGAGTGGGTGAAATATGATATTACGCTTCTTAATCGTGTAAAAGAATATGGAAAGTAATTGTTGCATATATAACAAGGAAGACAGGGAGTAAAAAACAAACAAAGGACTGTTGGAAAATGAGGCTTGAATAGTTATGGGAAACAATGGAATGGCAGAGGAATTGAATAGATACTTTACATCAGTCTTCACGGTGGAAAACACCAGCAAAATGCCAGAACTTCAAGACAGTCGGGGAATAGAGGTGTGTATACTGACCTCAGTAAGGAGAAGGCGCTGGGGTAGGTGAAGTTGAATCAATCAACGAGACCAGTTGGACAACAGCTCGTAGTTCTAAAGAGATATCGAAGGTGATTGTCGAGGCATTGCTGGTGATGTTTCAGGAAACTTTGGAGTGAGGGAGGACTGGTAAATGTAACCTCCCTGTTTAAGGAGAGAGGGACACAGAAGACAGGAAATTATAGAATGACTTATTGGCTGTTTGGGTTTATGAATAGATGTGTGGTGTATAAGAACAAGGAAGTTGTGAAGCATATTGGAAAAGGTGTGGTTAAGCTACAGCATAACAAGAGTTACAATTACAATGCCATTGCGAACAGCAGTGATGAAACTGCGGTTAAAACAAAGAAAATCAGTTCGAAGCAGACAGGAGCATTAGTGACAAAAAAACTGTTTCCTAGATCCTGTTGTGAGAATGTTGAGATAAGCTTGTCAGGAAACAGACAAGGAATGTATAAAAAGCACAATAAAATCTGTGGCTGATAAGGTCTCAATGTGCAACTATGTAGCCAATACCTATGAAGCTGAAAAAGCACAGCAAGTGAGACAGCATCCTAGGAACAGGAAAGTCAACGTTTCAGGATGAAAGACTTCATCAGGATTGGGGTGCGGGGAGGGGATCCGGGAAGTAAATAGAGGGAGGGGCGAGGAGCTGGTGGAAGGCTAGGTGGGATAGCGATAGGGGGATGCAGGCAGGGAATTATTGTGATTGGTCAGTGGGAAGGGTGCAACAGATATGTGAATGGGAAGATGCACAGCTTTGGTGAGGTCAGGGAAAGGGGACATGGGGTAAAGCTGTTGGTCGAGAGATTTTGAAGCCAGTGAAGACAATATTAAGCTGTAAGGTCTCCAGCTAAAATATCAAGTTGTGTTCCCCAGTTTCTGTTTGACCTCACTCTGACAGTGGAGGAGGCCTGATGCCGGATGAGCAAGGGGAGGGGAGTGATTGAAATGGATGGCAACTGGAATGCTGAATTTGTTAAAGCGTGCAGAGAGCAGATGCTCCATTAATATGTCCCTGAGTCTCCCTTTGGTCTCCACAACATAGAGGAGACCATGTTGGAAGTTGGAGATGAGCTCGGTGGGCCAGGATCAGGCTCTGTATGGCGCATTAGTGCTCTGCACGAAACAACCAACACGACTTTCCAGTTACCATTCATTTTAATTCCCATTCCCACTCGCCCAGCAACATGCCAGAACACTATCAGAGGTACACCACCTGAGAGTTTATCTTTGAAGCTGATAGCCCAATGGCCTCAATATTGACTGAAGCCGATTCAAAACCCCTCCGGCTGCCGCCTTATCCCTGACCAGACCCACCTGTATCTGCTCCACCCTTCCCACTGACCAATCACAGTAACCTCATACCTGCATGTACCTACCACCACCATACCTACACGCCGCCCTTTCATATCCCATCACTCCATTTCTGTGCTCCCCTCCCCCTCACCAGTCCTGAAAAAAGGCCCAAGATCAAAATATTGCCTTTGCTGCTCCTCTGATTCTGTCTAATCTGCTGTGTTTATCCAGATCCAAGTTTATTAACTCTGGCCTCCCGCACCTATAGTACTTACTCTTTCCAAGCTGTGGAGCTAGGTGTTCTAAATATAAGAAGAAATAAATTTGGACATTTGAAAAGATCACGGACACAACTGTTATTTGTTAACAACCCAATACACACCTTCCAGATGGAGCAGCATTTCATTTGTACTCTTTCAATCCAGTCTCCTGTCATTGCTGCTCACAATGGAGTCTCCTTTATATTGGGGACACCAAACAGAAACTGTATTGAGGAACACTCCCACTCTGTCTATGGGAATAACCCTGACCTTCTCATTGCTTCCCATTTCAAAAACTTACCTTGCTCTCATGCAAACATTTCAGTCCTGGGTTGCTGTAATGCTCCAATGAAGCAAATCCCAAGCTCGAGTAACACCTCACTGTAGACCTTGGAACGTCTATCCTGAAGGAAGTTTTATTCAATTCCATACTTCCGCAGCCTGACCGCATTATGGCTGTTCTCCATTCTTCACACATTCGTTCTCCTGGTCTCCCAATGAACTTGCCCTGTTTGTGAATCGTTTGTCTTGCATTTAATTAACAAACCCATTTCCCCCTTCACAATCTAATTAATACTCATTTTACATTTGATTCTCTTTTACCAGAAATAAAAGTCAATTTGTCAGTGGCATTGCTCCTCCACACCATCTTGTTTCCCGTCACCCCTCCTCTACCTTGGTCAAGGGATTTAAAAGTCCATTTTCCAATCCTTTTCTGTTCTGAAGAGGAGTCACACTTGAAAAGATTCAAGAAAAACCTCCTCTCCATAGTTGTAATGTTCCAGTCCGCTATTCTCAGATTCAGATCTGTCCTCCCTCTGTCTATGCCACTGTTGATCTCTGTTACTGTTGGATCTGCTATACAGTGGGATAGCGCACTGGATGAAGCCCTTCACCAATAGGAGAGGGAAACCCTCCAGTGACACAGTTACATTGCATGGAGACTGACATTAATCATAGTCACTGAGCAAACCAGTCCCAGCTTTTAATCCAGAACATTCAGTTCACAGTATAACTGGACTCGACTACATGTAGACATTGCTGGCTATTGGTCACATCTCCCATCACCAATTGCTCGAGTGAGGTCAGTTGTGAGGGAGAATGATGAATGTTATCTTTTCGTAGGCGAGGTGATTCTGCTCGGTTGTCCGTTTACTATGTTGTTACCATCTCTCCCCAAATCCCTCCACCCACCAAAAGAAACACAAACAGGATGTTGTTTCTGTGCGGATCTCTCCTCCACGGGAACAACCGCCAGCCAACACATTGTCACTGGGCACAGTCGCCTTGAACATGGACAGGAAGTGTGGACTTCTCTGAATGTTCCTCTCACTGCTCTAATAAGGCAACGAGGGAATATGCTTCAGTAATTTATTTATACAAATTGACAAACTTCTAAATGCAGTTTTATTTGCTGTAAAACCGTAATTTTTTACGCATTTTGGCCTCAGTCGAAACCAAAAGTGATAATTACATTGAACGTATTCATTAAGACTTATGAATTAATGAGTCAGGTTCGAATGAACATGACATTCGCTGGGAGATAGGACAGAATGGGGATAGTGGCTGTGGAGACTGCATGGGTGGGGGGGGGGGGGTGTAAAATCATATTCCCCAGTCATCATCACGCTTTCTGCCAGACAGAATTAAATCTAATGCACAACAAGGAAACAGCCAACTTTTGAGAGATGCAATGCTGAATGACAATATGAACTGAACAGGATAATTTTAAATGTGACAAAGTGAACTATATTCAATATACACACCACTTAATCATTGGGAATACAGTTCGATTAGGATCACTGGACCAGAATCATTAACTTTGATTTCTCTTCACAGATACTGCCAGACCTCCTGAGCTTGCCCTCTAAGTTCTGCTTTTTTTTTGTTTGAGCTTGATCATATTGTTCATATCTGGCAGGATACTTAAAATTATAAGCAGACACTAATAATAAAATGTGGAGGGCTATGAGGACAGTGCAGGAGACTAACAGTAGAGATATAGTCGTTCCAAACTGGAAGAGACAATGGGCTGAGTTTCCCCTACTTTTGCTGTAAATAATTCTGTGATATGTAATCAAAGCCTTTGGAGAGGGGGTGGACAAGCGGTTCAACGAAGGACACAGAGTGCTCCACCATCAATAATCCATTCCTATTATCTCATGAAATTTTAGCTGCCTCTAAAATGTCTTTTCAAACAAAGTGGAGTTCCTGAGATTTACAGGATAATCAGAAAAATATTCCTTTTTCCTTTGAATCTTAAAGAAGAAACAGAGTTCGGCAGTAACACAGGTGTCACAGACACACCAACTATAATAGTAACAGGAAAGGACTACATTGTCCACATATAACCAAATTTAGCATGTAGCCCTGCCAAGAAACATGAAATATAGTGATACAGAAACGTGAAAAACAAATAAAAAATGGTGAAGAAGCGCCACAGATGAGGAAGTATCTGCAGAGATAAACAAAGTTAATATATCGAATATGATGTGACACTCTTCTGAAAAAGTCATATTGGAATCAAAGGTTAATTCTGCGTATCTCTGCTCAGAGAGTGCCAGAGCTGCTGAGTTTCCCTCGATCGTTTTTTTCTTTTCTTTCTGAACTGTGAGAAATTGACTGATCTGAACGATATAAGCAAAGCTGCTATCTGAGTTGAATCTCGAGTAATTTGTAACCAAAAGAGAAAATGCTGGAAAATCTCAATAGATGTGGCAGGATTCGTAACGAGAGAAAAAAGCTGACGTTTCGAGTCTAAATGCCTCTGTGCAGAGAAATCAGAATTAACATTTCTAGTTCAGTGGCCCTGCCTCAGAACGGATGGTAGCCCTGAAAATGTTGATTAATATACAGAAGAGGCTGAATAGCTGTTAATGGAGACTGTTAGTAGCTAACAATAGGGGGTGAGTACTAGGCCTGGGGTATGGGTAGGGGGCTTTGAGGAGTCCAGTCCCTAAAATTATTGAAATTTTTTTGAGTCTGAATGCCTGCAGGGTCCGCCCATGGAAAATGAGGTGTTGTTCTTCCAGCTTGCATTGAAATGTCCTGGAACACTGCAGCAAGCCTGACGCAGAGATATTGGCCAGGGAACGGGATGGCGTATTAAACTGGCAGGCAACTGGAAAGTCAGGGTCTTTTGCATAGGTACAGTTTGGATATACTGTAAAGTGTTCACCCAAACTAACTTTAGTTTCCCTAATGTAGAGCAGACCACAATGTGAGCAGCAAATGTGAGAAATGTTGATCGGATGCTGCTTCAGCTGGGAGGTATGTTTGGCCCTTGATTAGTGAGGAGGGAGGAGGTAAATGGGAAAGTGTGACACCTCCAGCAGGGGAAAGTGACGTAGGCCTGTGTTGGGGGGGGTGGGGGACGTGGGGCGAGGTGTTGGCAGTGAATAACGTGCGGACCAGGGTGTCTCGGAGGAAATGGTCAGAAGGCGAAAAAGGTAGAGGAGACAAATATGTGACTAGTGGTGGCATCTCGCTGGAGGTGGGGGAATGCAGACTGATGATCTTCTGTAAGCGAATGCTGGTGGGATGGTAGGTAAGGACAAGGAGAACTCTAACACTGTTGCAGGAGGGAGGAGAGAGGGTGAGGATAGAAGTGAAGGAGTTGGGTCAGAACTGGTTGAGGGCCCTGTCGAGAACATTGCTGGGGAATTCTCGGTTGAGGAAGAAGGTGGACATTTCAGAGGCCACATTTTTGAACTTGATATCATCAGAAGCAATGCGTTGAGAGGGAGGAACTGAGGGAATGGAACGGAGTCTTTGCAGGAAACAGCGTGTGAGGGTGTATACTCCAAGTAGCTGTGGGAGTCGGTGGCTTAATACTGGATAACAGTGACCCGTCTATCCACAGAAATAGAAGCAGCGATGTCGAGCAAAGAAAGGGAGGAGTCAGAGATAGACCTTGTGAAAGTGAGGGATTAGTGCAAATTGGAAACGATGACCTTTTCCAATTCTGGACAAGAGAGAGGAGCAGCACCTATGATATCATCTACGTATCGGAGAAGCAGTTATGGATTGGGACTGGAAAGAACTGGAACAAGGAATTGTTTACGTACCCCATGAAGGAACAGGTATAACTTCGGCCTACGTGTGTATCCACCCCCTCTGTGTGGCAGGAGCGGGCTGAAGCAATGGGTCTGCACAGGCAGTTCTGTTTGTGGATTTTCAGGAAGACATAAAAGCGAGCTCTGCTATCAGAGGACCATCAGCTTCGGGACTGTTACGTGGGGGCGAGTGGGTGGGAATCTCCAGATGTAATGTTGTCATATTTAGTTAATAAAATGGCCTGATGTGCCATGGCAGGGTTATGGAGGAGCAGGTGATGTGTGGAAGTATCTGAGAGCTGGCACTCAGCCTCTGAAATGGAGAGATGAGTCCACCAGACAACAGCAGCACCACCCTTATCGGAACAGGCTGAATAACACAGTCAGGGTTGGATCGAAGCATACAGCTTATAGACTGTTCAGAGGGTGATAGGTGACCAGTGATACGTGGGATAGGGTGAGGGGGATGCAGAGAAATTAAAACAACCAGTGTCACATTGAAAGTTCTCAAAGAACAGATTGAGTCAAAGTAAACACCAGAGGAATGGGTCCAGGTGGAGGGAGAGTGTTGGAGCTGGGGGAAGGGTCTTTGGGATGGGGAGTGGACTCATGCCCAAACAACTGGACACCGAGGAGAAGAGGAGTTCAACATTATGTCGTTCCTGCAATTCATTAAAGGGGGCGCAGAGGAATAAAGCTGAGAACTTTGCTGAGTACAGAACATTCAGCATTACAGCGTGGCAGTTTAGGAGGAATGGTGAATTCACGACAGGAGGTGGGCTTGGGGGAGGGGATGGGCTCAGAGCGCAGGGTATGGGCGGGATGACAGGTTCCAGAAGCTCATAGGCATCTCTAAGTTATTCCATCTTGTAGAACTCGTATAGCTGGCGAGCACGGCGAATGAGCTTGAGAATGATGTAAAATTGTGGAATGGTGCAACCTTGAGTCAATTTGATGAGATGCTGTTAGACAGAGAAAATGTTGATCTCAGTGGCACTGACATTGCACGATCAGTCCACAGAAAGGAACTGAAAATTATCGTTATCTTATTGGAATTCTCTGAATTCAACCAGCAAGGTCTTACTTTTCTGAGACTTTAAACCAAACTGTGAAAACAAATGATGTTATTAATAAGACAAATCCATCCATGATTTTGGAAGGCAGTAGCAAAGGCAGAGTTTATTTGTCATTCCCAATAGGTCTAGGGAAGATGTCATTGTTCATTGAGGAAATTACCAGTACAGAATTTCCTCTGATTCCCGTTAACCACAGTTTACTGAAAGTTAATGATGCTAAATGAGTCAACTATTACTTTGATGCGAGGCAAGTTACTCTGACCTCACCTCGAATGACATTGGAAAATCAGGTTTAATGTTAAAGAGCAAAATTATCGAACACGGCTTATTTGATCAATGTGGTCACTGTCCTCACAACGTTTAAGGAAAAACTGATGGATGATCATCTGATTCTGAGGAGAGGTTTGTCCTATTTGTGATGAGGGCTGGTTTGGTTAAGCGTGTGACACGGAGACAGAAATAAAGTTCCACTGTCTATAGGGAACAGAACCACCATGTTTACGGTGCATTGGACGGTGACAGACACACACTATTGTCTGTTCCTATTGGACATTGATCATCTCAATCTCATCATTCACTGCTGAACAATAGCAACACTGAAGCCAGCAGTTCCCATCACCCCTCTTGGAAAGCAAAACCGGGAAGGATTTGCCAGTGGAAGTGGGAGCAGCTAGGGAACTGGTGTAACTTACAGTGGGAGTGGGAGAAGAAAGATGTGAAGAGATATCATCAATGGAAGAGTATGTAGCTGCAGATGGGGCAGTGCAAAGGAAGTAGGAGTGTAAGAAAAGAGTAAGAAGGCCAATGAAGAATGGCTAATGAAGTATTAGTGACTGGGAAAAACTTGCTATAGCAAATGTGAGGTTGGGTGAAAAATATCACTGTTCAGGAAATTTGGGATCTGGTTCCATTGAAAATTAAGATTTGATGTACTTCGTTTTCTATACTTGATTATTGATCAGATTGCACATTCACTCTGTATTTTTGTATCTCCATCAATTGCGGATTACATGTTTTATTCGCCTAGTATGGTATCCCAACATTTTTGAATTTTTTAACAATATGTATTTGCTTCCAATTCAAGGTAGACATGAGAACATGATTTGATCTCCTGCAGTTTGCCCATAATGTAGACTTTATTTGAATAGTTATCCTCATCGCATTCACTGATTCAAGCATTGAGTCAGTATCCATCCTGCAGATGAAAAACTTCTTCAGCTCTGACTATTGATACAAAGAACAGTGCCACACAAATGGCTAATGTTCAAGTGCAAGGTGCCAAACCCTAGTTCATCTTAAATTAGGTGCACGCTTTATGAATAAGACATGCTGAGGGGCAGAGTATAAAAGATGAATTCAACTCTGTGTCGAAAATGCTATCAGCAGTTCCCTCATAATAGGTGTTAACTACATCACTTTGTAAATTCCCCAAAATAAGAATAGCAAGAGACTGGAATTCCTAATTCCTCTTCTGTGAATAACATCTGGAGAACAAGAAGGAAATCAAGGTTTGTTTGTGATATTCATAAATGATGATGGTGAGAATGTGGAAGATGGGGGCAGTGGAATGATAACTAATGTTGGGGATGACACAAAGATTAGGTGGGTGGTTCACAGTGAAGTGGAAAGGGTTAGGCTACAGGACGACATAAACAGATGATTTCTATATCCAGATTAATGGCCGATGAAGTTTAACACTAATAATTCAGATGTGCATCATCTCACATGTGTACTCAAACTGTGAAGTGCGAGGGCTAAATTTGCTCCTTTTTTCATTGCAGCAGGGAATATTGAGGAGGAAACCTGGTACAGGTGTACAAGAGCATAAGGGGAATGGAGATGATGAACATACGGCAGCTGTTTCCCTTACTCGAAGGGTCAAAAACAAAGGGATACATACTTAAGTGAAAGGCAGGGGATTGAGAGAGGATTTGTGAGTCTGTTCTGAACTAGGAGGGTGGCACAGACATAGAATATAAAATTCCTACAGTGTGGAAATAGGCTCTTTGGCCCAACAAATCCACACTGACCCTGCAAAGACGAGCACACACAAACACGTTCCTCCTATATTTACCCCTGACCTACACATCCCTGAACACAATGGGCAATTAAGCACGGTCAATTCACCTAATCTGCATATATTTGGATTGTGGGAGGAAACCGGAGTACCTGGAGGAAACCACGCAGACACGGGGAGAATGTGCAAGATCCATACAGGCAGTCACCCGAAGCTGGAATCACTCCTGGCTCCCCGCGGTCGAAGGCAGGAGTTTTAACCACTGAGCCACCGTTCTGCCCCAGGTGACATGTGGCTTGAGTGCATTCCCTTGATTGAGCGGGTGATTGAGCAGATAATCTCACAAACGTTTGAAAAAGCCTTTGGATATACACTTGGTGATGCAGGCTCGCATTTTCATTCAATGATTCTATGTGATGGCAGCCATGAACACTGATATATTCTGAAGCAATAGCTAATGGCAGTTCCTACTTTGTTCCAATGACTATACTCAGTGAGTGAGCCTCCAGTGAAATGCTGGTGTTATCTGCCACTTTCTATTTAAGTGTTTCGGTTTCCTTGCGTTGGTCATGCCACAGAGTGCAGTGGAAGCCGGGACGCTAAATGTCTTCAAGAACGAGATTGATAGATTCTTGTTGTCTAGAGGAATTAAGGGCTACGGGGAGAACGCTGGTTAAGTGGAGCTGAAATGCGCATCAGCCATGATTGAATGGCGGAGTGGACTCGATGGGCCGAATGGCCTTACTTCCACTCCTATGTCTTATGTCTTATAGTCTTAAATTCCTCTGTCGATGATGTCATTTCCGGCCCTTTTCGTCAGAGGGTGGGAGATGGCATCAAAATTGATGTGTTAGTTGATGTAGTTCCAGTTTGAATGTCATGCTTCTAGGAATTCTTGTGCTTGTCTCTGTTTGGCCTGTCCTAGAATGGATATGCAGACCCAGTGAAAGTGGCGTACTTCCTCATCAGTACGTAAGAAATTAGTGTTGGGATCATATATTTTGTGGCTAGTTGATGTTCATATATCCTGGTGACTAGTTTTCTGTTTCTTTTTCCGTTGTGTTGTTTGTTACAGTTCTTGTAAGGCTTATTGTTCCTGGAGCAGAACAGAAAGATATGAATTTATTGCGGTGCTCTAAAGTATAAATAAACTGTCAGAGTGAAAAATAGTACTCTATTAGTTGGCATTATAGCATCAACGAATTCTAATTTCAAGGTTGTCAGCAAAAGAGCGAGGAGTCAAATAAGGAAAAGTGTCTTTATTTAGAGAGTTGTTACAAATTTCAATTGACTGACTGGTAAAGTTGTGAATGAAGATTCAAAAGAGAACTGGATATATATATTTGGAAATTATGAATTTAACGGGCAACAGAGAGAGAGCTGGCGTATGGGAGGTGCTGGGATACATTTTTGGAGCTGATGCATACATAATAGCCAATGACTTCCTCCTGTACTTTAAAGTTTTGTATTCTATCAAGTGTCAGCTGTGAATAAAAGTCAGTGTCCAAATATTTCTGATTATTTGGTGCAGCATAAGCATTTAAAATGCAAGTATTGCAAGGTCAGCTTCATTATGAAGTCTAATTATTAATCAGAACATCAATATTTTACATGTTGTATTCCAATTACTAAAACAAATACATCATTGCTTTGGCACAAAACCATTTGGAAAGCTTTGACATTTCTCTAACACGACATTATGTTTGTTTTTTTTTCACTATCCACATTTCATATTAAATATCATTCATTCTAAAAATTGGAAGTTTTCAAATTATTATTCACTGTAATTTGATATCACAAATAATTTATTTAGTTTAATATTCACAGTTCATGTTGAATTATTGTCATTTTAAATTGCTGGCAAATAACTGAAGATCGTACATTTCAGTGAGAAATTAAACTGATTGCTAATATATAAATGTATAAAAACGCTAATTATATTTGTATGTTCAATCTTCTGCTCATTCCGAAACCAACCACTTTAAAAATATTGGAGTGGCAAAACATTGCTTTGAATCCTGATATTGAATATCTAATTATCATTACCACAAGAGTTATGCTCTTTCTTCGATAAAATAAAATGTACATGTTTTATTTCTGTGTTAGAAAATCATGACAGGAATTATATTTTAGTTCCATAAATATAGAATGAACATAATTGATTAAAGGGATTATAGTCCAGTTGAAGGATTATCGTTCTCATCGTATTGTTCTGGATTAGTGGTGCTGGAAGAGCACAGCAGTTCAGGCATCATCCAAGGAGCAGCGAAATCGACGTTTCGGGCAAAAGCCCTTCATCAAGAATAAAGGCAGTGAGCCTGAAGCGTGGAGAGATAAGCTAGAGGGTGGTGCGAGTTGGGAGAAAGTAGCATAGAGTAAAATGGGTGAGTGGGGGAGGGGATGAAGTTGATAGGTCAGGGAGGAGAGGGTGGAGTGGATAGGTGGAAAAGGCGATAGGCAGGTAGGACAAGTCCAGACAAGTCATGGGGACAGTGCTGAGCTGAACGTTTGGAACTAGGGTGAGGGGGGGAAGGCGAAATGAGCAAACTGTTGAAGACCACATTGATGCCCTGGGGTTGAAGTGTTCCGAAACGGAAGATGAGGCGTTCTTCCTTCAGGCGTCTGGTGGTGAGGCAGCGGCGGTGAAAGAGGCCCAGGACCTCCATGTCCTCGGCAGAGTGGGAGGGGGAGTTGAAATGTTGGGCCACGGGGCGGTGTGGTTGACTGGTGCGGGTGTCCCAGAGATGTTCCCTAAAGCGCTCTGCTCGGAGGCGCCCAGTCTCCCCAATGTAGAGGATACCGCATCGGGAGCAACAGATACAATAAATGATATTAGTGGATGTGCAGGTAAAACTTTGATGGATGTGGAAGGTTCCTTTAGGGTCTTGGATAGAGGTGAGGGAGGAAGTGTGGGCACAGGTTTTACAGTTCATGCGGGGGCAGGTGAAAGTGCCAGGATGGGACGGTGAGTAGTGGGGGGGGCATGGACCCGACCAGGTAGTCACGGAGGGAACGGTCTTTGCGGAAGGTGGAAAGGGGTTGGGAGGGAAATATATCGCTGGTGGTGGGGTCTTTTTGGAGGTGGTGGAAATGTCGGTGGATGATTTGGTTTATGCGAAGGTTTGTTGGGTGGAAGGTGAGCACCAGGGGCGTTCTGTCCTTGTTACGGTTGGAGGGGTGGGGTCTGAGGGTGGAGGTGCGGGATGTGGACGAGTTGCGTTGGACGACATCGTTAACCACGTGGGAAGGGAAATTGTGGTCTCTGAAGAAAGAGGCTATCTGGTGTGTTCTGTGGTGGAACTGGTCCTGCTGGGAGCAGATACGGCATAGGCAGAGTAATTGGGAATACGGGATGACATTTTTGCAAGAGGTATGGTGGGAAGAGGTGTAATCCAGGTCGCTGTGGGAATCGGTCGGTTTGAAAAAAAGTCAGTGTCAAGTCGGTCGTCATTAATGGCGATGGAGAGATCCAGGAAGGGGAGGAAGGTGTCAGAGATGGTCCAGGTAAATTTAAGGTCAGGGTAGAATGTGTTGGTGAAGTTGATGAATTGCTCAACCTCCTTGCGGGAGCACGAGGTGGCGCCAATGCAGTCATCAATGTAGTGGAGGAAGAGGTGGGAGTGGTGCCGGTGTAATGAACTATAGCAAATATCCGATTATTGTTCGCGGTCAGTAAACTCAACACCTTGCAATGAGCTACGCTGAAACTTGCTTCCAATTTATCTGAAATCATTTACAGTGCTATTGGACCTCTCAGCTGCCTGTGATTCAGAGAGACTCAGTGGCCTGTTCCAAAATCTGTGCATAGAGCTTCTAATCTGCTTCAGGGCAGTCAGTCAAACGTTACTTGAAAACAAATAAGTTGGAATCTTCCTTGGGCAGGGGGATAACTCACCAACAGACTGGTCTCAGTGTAGGTACAAATATTGTGCAGGTTAAATACTAATGGCTGACGAACAACCACGTTTTGAAAATCATCTTCAGTCAGAGCCTTGCCCAGAGAGCAGACGTGTTGACATTGAGAGCCAGAATCACAACATACAAGTTACCTATGGTGATGAAACCTGACCTGCCTCCCAGACTCCATATATCTGCACCCCGGACCAGGCATGGGTGAAGACGTTAACATGCTGACAATCTATTGCAGTGCCTTGTGTGTCTAAAGCCATATCTACTAAATGTCACCTTCACATTCTCCAGTATCAAAATAAAATTGTACATCTCTATGAATGGTCAGAGTTACTACATGGATCACACAGTAGAATGTATGTGAAGTAACCAGCAGCAAACGTCAATCCAAAATCACATTAATAACTGAACTTGGCGGATACTGTCTGGTCTAAGTAACCACACATATTATACTGGCTTTCAGGTGATTGAAACAATGCACACCACAATTGGAGGTTTTGGCCTTACACCCCTCCAAAGCTTCCTGATCTCATACATATCTCTCCCTCACACATTCAACAATTTAAGGGGAATCCACAAGTTGGGTGAAACTGGAAACATAGAATAGTGCAGCACTGTACAGGCCCTTTGGCCCTTGACGTTCTGTTGACTTTTTATCCTACTCTAAGATCATACTAACCTACATACCTTTCATTATACTATCATTCATGTGCCTATCCAATTAAATATCCCTAATATAGGTGATTTTACTACAACTGTTGGCTGTTCATTGCACGCACCCGCCACGCTTTGTGTAAAGAACCTACTTCTGACATCTCCCCTAAACCTTCCTCCAATTACCTTAAAATCATAACCCCTCGAGATAGCCATTTCCACCCTGGGAGAGAGTCTCTGGCTATCCACTGTATCTATGCCACTCATCATCTTGTACACCACTATCAAGTCATGTTCCATTTTTCTTCGTTCCAGTAGGAAAACACCCCAGCTCCCTCAAATTTTCTTTGCAAGACATGCCCTCCAGTCCAGGCAGCATCTTGATAAATTTCCTCAGCACTCTCATCAAAGCTTCCACATCTTTCCTACAACGAGGCGACCAGAACTGATCACAATATTCTAAGTGTGGTCTCATCAGGGCTCCATATAGTTGGCGCATAACCTTCCAGTTCTTAAACTCAATCCCTCGGCTAATGAACACATCAAACACCTTCTTAACCACCTTATGAACCTGTGCAGAAACATTGTGGGAGCTACGCCATGGCCCAGCTGATACCCCATTCCTCCACAATGTAAGAATCCTGCCTCTATCCTTGATTTCTGCATTCAACTTCGACCTTACAAAATGAATCGCATCCCTCTTTTCCATATTGAACACCATATGCCACGAAGCAGTTGAGTCCTGCATCCTGTCAATGTCCTGTTGCAAACTACAACAGCCCTCCACATTATCCACAATTCCACCAACCGATGTTACATCATGAAACTTACGAACCTACCCTTCCGCTTCATCAACCAAGTCATTTATTAAAATCACAAATAGCAGAGGTCCCAGAACCGATCCTTATGGAACACCACTGCTCACCTAATTCCACACTGAATACTTCCCATTTACCACCACGCCCTGTCTTCTATAGGCTAGCCAATTCTCTATTGAGACTGATAGGACTCCCTGTACGCCATGCCTCCTTACTTTCTGAATGAAACTACCACGGGGAAAGCAACACCTTGTTGAAGTCCATGCACTCTGCATTCACTGCTCTACCTTCTTCAGTGTGTTTAATCCCATCCTCAAAGAACCCAATAAGAGTTGTGAGGTATGACCTGCCCCTCACAAAGTCATGCTGACTGTTTCTAATCAAACTATGATTTTTCAGAATCCTCTCCAATACTTTGGCCAATACTGATGTAAGGCTGACTGGTCTGTCATTCTCAGGACAATCCCTGTACCCTTGCCTGGACAAGGGACTAACATTTGCCACCCTCCAATCAACCGACGCTACTCAAATGGAGAGTGAAGACGCAAAGACCATCACCAAAAGCACAGAAATCCCTTTCCTCTCTTCCTGTAGTAACTTAGGGTACTTCCCGTCTGGCTGAGGGATTTATCTATCCTTATGTTTGTACTTCAATCAGTCTGCATTTCACCTCAACTTGTTTACTCCCTGCCCAACAAACTGATTGACTGCTTTCCATTTCAGGGCTCGACAGTGCTGCCTTCCTGAGTAAGTATGGTTCCCAATATCCTATGTATTATGGAATGGCAAACATGGGAAGGCACGAATGCCTTTCTCATGAAGGGGAGATGCCAAAACTTTGATTCTGCTGCTCCTCAGATGCTGCCTGAATGGCTGTGCTTTGCCAGCGCCACACGTTTCGACTTTGATCACCAGGATCTGCAGTCCTCATGTTCTCTATTACTGAGGGCTGTCCCCTCTGCACACTGAGCAGACAATTAATCAGCAGAAACCCGTTGTAGTTATAGCTGACTGTTCAGTTCTGGAAAGCTGCATTTGATGAACACTTTTACTAAAAACGAAATTACAATTCAACAAATATTCATTCAGTCCCAGTGTTACAGTTTTGGTTCATGAATTCGGCAGCTTGATAACGAACAGTGAATGACTGAAGAACTCCGAGATACAGAGTATTCCAGGTACTATATTCCAGGTTGGATGTGCTTACCTTAATGCTGGGAATATTATCAGACAGACAGATATGACAAGGAAATGAGATTACATGTGGAAGTGTGTCATTTTTACCATTACAGAGATGTGTTTGAGGGACGTCATGGCTGATAACTCAATATTCTGTGGTATCCGAACTATAGCCAGGAATGGAGAGAGGGTAAAAGATGAGGAAATGTTGTCTTATAAATTATGGAGTCAGTTACTGGCTTAAGAAGGGATGATATCTTGAAAGGATAGTCTAATGAGGTTCGGTGGTTAAAGCACAGTGTCAAAACTATGACAGAAACACTGCTTGGGATATATTGTAGAACCCCAGTAAAAGGAAAGTACGGGAGCAGGTATATAACCAAGTTATTGAGGTGTGTAAAAACAATAATAGGATCATTATAGTCAGGCATTTCAATTCCAAACATTCATTATGGTAGTGATAACTTCTTAAGAGGGAGCAGGTGCTTTGAAATTTATTCCAGAGAACTTCTTAAGAGGGGGCACGTGCTTTGAAATTTATTCCAGAGAGCTTCTTATATCAACATAGAGAAGATACAACAAAAGGCAGTGCAGTGCTGGGACTCACGTGGGGAACGAAGTCAGTCAGGTGTTCCGGGCAAAAGTGGAAGAGCATTATAGGAACAGTGACCGTGATATCAGACATTTTGACTTTGCTAAGGAAAAGACCCCAAAATGTTTGACTCATAAAAGCTTTTTGGATTGGGTAGACAGATTTTATGAAAAAAATGACAGAATCTGGCCAAAGTGCAGTTGCTTCTGGGTGAAACTGTAGCAGAACAAGGTGGAGCGGAGGTTGAGGGATCATTTGATTAAAATCGAATTGATGACAGTGTCAGCCCAGCATGTTACACCGAAGATTACATTTAGGAAAACAAGCCCAGAGAACCTCAGATGTCGACACAAATCCCGAACAGGATGAAAAAGGAAAGAGAAACTTAAAGCAGGTACCAAGTGAGCCGGCCAATGAAGGTCCTAAAGGAATACAGAAAGTGAAGGGCTAAACTTAAATAGTCAGCAGAAGAACAGAAGGACCGGTGATAAAACATTAGCGGGTAAGATTACCAAGAATCCAAAGTCATATTTTTGGTGTATTAAGGGGAAGGCGATAATGCAGAAAAGAATGGGAGTGTTAGGGACTAAGGGGACAGCCTGTTTACGCAGCCAGAGAACATGTTAAATACATGCTACGAATTGGTCTTTAGTTTGGAGAAGCTGTTTCTGGATTCAGGGAGAGTGACCGTTTGACCCTTGAGCAAATTGACACAGGAGCTGAAGAAGAATTGGAAGTTTATGCAAGATAAAGTGGACAAATCACCAGATTAAAGACCACCAAGTCTCACATCAGTGAGAGGAAAACAATTGTAGAAAAATCTCCGTGAGCTCCCACATCCCACAAGAGGAACGTGTGACTGCCCTAACTGCCATCTCGACGGCTATAACAATAAAGTTAAAAGGACTTTATTTCAGTTTCCCTGTACATTTTGCTGAGCTGGAGCTGTCCGTAGCCTCTCGTGTCAAAGCCTTACTGCTTACTCTGCTACAATGGCATGTCTCTCTACCTCTCCACATATAGTTTTGGCCAGCGAAGGGCTGTTGAGGCTGGATCATTAAATATCTTCAAGGCTGAGGCAGACAGATTTTTGTACAAGTGTCATGGGAAATTGCAGAAAAGTGGAATGGGGGATTAACAAAATAAAAATAACCTAATCGAAGGAAAAGCAGACTCAGTTAGAGGATAGACATATTGTTGTCCCTATGTCTAATGGTGTTCTTTTCCAATAGCCCTTTATTCACAAGAACATCACCTCGAGGGATTCAAGGAATTCATAAACGCGATACTAATAGACAGAAAGCACGAGAGGGCTGCGACAACACAGATTGCCTGTTGGGGTGAGGATTTGCATGGACAAGTCACCACTACCAGAAGGAAGACCTCAGCAAGACACCCTTCAAGGCCAAGCAGAGATCTGCACTGGGGAGCAGGTAGTCAGTGGCCAGGTGTCAAGGAGTGCTGAAGACCTAAACACTGCTTCACTGTCGAGTCTCCTTCCTTCGCTGGCCAAAACTATATGTGGAGAGGTAGAGAGACATGCCATTGTAGCAGAGTAAGCAGTAAGGCTTTTACACGAGAGGCTACGGACAGCTCCAGCTCAGCAAAATGTACAGGGAAACTGAAATAAAGTCCTTTTAACTTTATTGTTATAGCCGTCGAGATGGCAGTTAGGGCAGTCGCACGTTCCTCTTGTGGGATGTGGGAGCTCACGGGGATTTTCACCGTCCCTGATGACTTTACGTGTGGACTGTGCACCCAGCTTCATCTCCTGGGAGACCGGGTTAGGGAGCTGGAGATGGGCGGCACGGTGGCGCAGTGGGTAGCACCGCTGCCTCACCGCGCACGAGACCAGGGGTCAAATCCTGGCTCGGACAACTACTTGTGTGGAGTTTGCGCATTCTGCCCGTGTCTGCATGGGATTCCTCTGGGTGATGCGGTTTCCTCCCACAGTTCAGAGAAGTGCAGGTTAGGTGAATTAGTCGTGCAAATTTGCCTGTAGTGTAGGGGAGTGGGTCTTAGTGGGCTGCTCTTTGGAGGGTCGGTGCGGACTTGTTGGGCTGAAGATAATTTAGGATGCACTCAGGGTCATCTGAGATACTGAGGACTTCATATGTAAGCGCTTTAGTGTGGTGGACACACCGCTAGTTATGTTTCTTTAATGACTGTAATATTCCAGTCTAACGTTCATCGCTCTGAGTTCATTAGCTTTACCTGTCAGTCCTGTTGTACTTAAATAAACACAATTTAATCCAACAGGCGTTCCTTGCTTCCTGTCATATTCCAAGTAGAGAGTAGCTGTGCGACCACCAGGAATGGCAAAGGGAATAGGCAGAGAGTGCAGAAATAGCCCGTGGCCATTCCTCTCCATAACATGTAGACCATTTTGGATTGTTGGGGGCGATGACTGATCAGGGGAAAGCAGCAATAGCCAGGCTGGTGGTATTATCACTGGCTCCGGGACACAGCGAGAAAGGGTAAAGGTAAACAGAACGTTAAAGATAGGAGGGTCGATTGTTAGAGGGGCAGATCAGAGATTCTGTGGCCATAAACGGGAATCCAGGATGGTGGGTTACCTCCCCGCTGCTCGGGTCCAGGATGTCTACAATTGGCTGCTGAACATTCTCAAGGGGTTGGGTGAGCATCCAGAAATCATTACGCACATTGGCACAAATGATACCCGTTGAAAAAGTGCCGAGGTTCTGGAGCGAGATTACAGAGAGCTCGGAGAAACATTTAAAAAAAAACCTCCTTAGAGGGAGATTACCGTCTGAGACATGCACCGGAAGGGACACCAATATCTTGGCGGCCAGTTATGCTAGTGTTACGAGGGTGGGTTTAAACTAGATTGGCAGGGGGTGGTATCCTCAAGAGCAGGGAGGCAAGTGTGAGGCTGCAAGGAGATTGAGTAATCAGAAATAGTAAATTTAGGCTGGAAAATGACACAGAGAAATGCCTTTTGGATTAAATTGCATCTATTTCAATGCAAGAAGGCCTCCAGGTAACGCCAATGAACTCAGGGCGTGGAAAGATAGGTGGGACTGGTATATTCTAGCCATTACACAAGCATGGCTAAGTGATCGATAGGACTGACAGCTTAATGTGCCAGGGTACAGGTGCTTTAGGTGAGACAGAGATGTTGGAAGGAGGGGAGTGGAGTTGCATTTCTGATTAAGGGGAGTACCACAGCAGTAATCAGAGATAAAATAACTGATGAATCACCCAGTGAGGCTTTGTGGGTGGAGTTAAGAAATAGAAAGGTGTTTGTGACGTGATTGTGGTTGTGCTATAGGCCCCCAAATAGTCAACAGGAATGAAATAATAAATATGCAGGGACAGAGGGGAAACCTGCAAGAGAAATAGGGTTATCGTAATAGGGGCTTTTATTTTTTCTAATACAGATTGGAACGGCCAGAGCGTTAAGGGATTTGATGAGATAGAACCCGATAAAAGCTTCAGGAAAATTTCCTCAAGCAGTATTCAGAGAGTTCTACTCGGGAAGGGGAAAAACACGAACTTTTCTTAGGAAATAGGGCAGGACAAGTGACTGAGTTAACAGTGGGGGAGCACTTTGTGACCAGTAACCGTAGTTCTATTAATATTCAAATAGTTATGGAGAGGGTCACAACTGGTCCACAGGTTCATGTTTGAACTTGGGGCGTGGCTCAGGTCCAGGCCGCTGGGATCAAGGGAATTCCTGGAGGTATATTAGAGATACAGGAGTTCTGAAAAAGGAAAGCAGTAGGGTGAAAAGGGGGCAAGAAATAGTCTTGGCTGAGAAGATTAGGATGAATCCAAAAAGTTACTTTAAATATATTAAAAGAAAAATCAAAAACTGGATAGAAAATAGGACCCCTCGAAGACCAATGTGGACAAGTAAGTGTGGAACTCTATGTGATGGGTGAAGTCCTCAACGAATATTTCTACTCTATGTTTACCGTGGAGAAAAACATGTGGACTTGAGAACTTGAGGAAGTTAGTGGTGATATCTTAGAGCCAATCTATATCATAGTTGAGGAGATTTTGGACATACTAGAATGTTTGAAAATGGATATATCTCACGGTCCTTACCCGATATATCCAAGAACACCTCAAGGGGCTCCAGAAGAATTTGCGGAAACCCTTGCTTATAATGTTTATCATCAGTAACCACAGGTAATGTCCCGGAAGACTGGAGGATAGCAAATGTTGTGCCCTTATTCAAGAAGAACTGAACAAAAAAAGCCTTCGAACTACAGATCAGTAGGTTGAACATCCATGGTAGTTACGTTACTTGAGAAGGATCTGAGGGATAAGATGTACATGGATTTAGAAAGACAGGCTTTGATTAGGAATAGCAGTGTGGCTTTTGTGCGAGAAAGATTGTGCCTGACAATTCTCTTAAAGTAGGTGGATGATGTGACCAGGAAGATTGATTTGTGTGGGACAGTAGATTTCAAAACATGTGGTGTTCGATAAGCACAGCAGGTCAGGCATATTCGAGGGGCAGGAGAATCTATGTTTCGGACATAAGCCCTTAATCAGGAACATCCAAAACATCGATTCTCCTGTTCCTCTGATGCCATGATTTCCAGTGCCACACTTTTCGACACTGATCTCCAGCATCTGCCATGCTCAATTTCTCCATTGGCAGTAGATTTAGTCGATATGGATTTCAGTTACAGCAGAACAGAATGAGGCTTTTTAACCCCTGGGGCCTAATATACAATTACAGGAGGAGGCCAATAAACTCCTCGGGCCTATAAAACTGTAACCAGATCATGCAGCACCAGTATCCAGTTGCACATCAACAGGTTCAATCTATTCAGCTCCTTGAAGTCAGTAACACAGGAAATGGAAGAGGCCACAAAGTGACTGGACTATGGGGTATACTGGAATAAAACCAGGCTACATAGCCTCTCAGACCTGCACTTCCATTCAGTAAGTCAGGGCTGATTTGCACTCGGCCGCCATTACTCTTTCATGCCCAATTCTTTGTAGCCCTCCACTCTCTGACGGGTCAAAACCCATTGACACCCACTCGCAACCCCCAAACATTTCAGTGATGTAGCCTCCCCTAACTATCTGGCCCCAACCATCACTATTCCCTGAGAGAAGGAACCACTCCCCACACATATACATTGGCCTATTGACATGGATAGAAGATATGAACACAACGTAAAGTGACTGGCCCTGATATCACGGTAGTATTTGATTGAGCAAGATGTCAAGGAGACTGAACAAAATTGAACTTGATGGGAATCAGTTTTAAACTCCCCATTGGTTGAATCATTCAGAACACAATGGGGCTGGTGGACATCAATCCTCCCAGTCCCTGGATATCTTTGTGGGCAATCCTCAGGGTAGCTTCTTCGGTATAAACATCTTTAGCTGCTTCATCAATGTCTTTCCCTCTTCCATGCAATCAGAGGTGGGGATATCCTTTGAAGATTATACAATGTTCAGAACAATGGGTCACCTTCTCAGGTACTAAAGTATCAAATCTGGACAACATTCAAGCTTGTGCTGTTAATGTATAGTTAACATGAATCAAAAGCACTGCTGGAGAATAAATATTTCCACGGTTAAAAGAAAGAGGGACCCCTTCAGCAACTCTAGCAAGTTTCAAAGTAATATAAGAAAGCCATTCAGCCCATCAGATCTATTGGATAACAAGAGGCGCAATGAGTTCACTCACTCCTGCCTATTACACAAGAAGACAATTTAAAATAAAAACAGGTGTTGGAATCCAAAATACACACGCAGGAAGCTGGAAGAACAGAATAAGCAAGGCAGCATCAAGACTTTGAGAAGTGTATGCCTTGGATATAACCCTTCGTGAGGACTGTGGATGGGAGTAAGGGGTCTATAGATAAAGTGCGGGTGAGAAAGGAGGAGGCAGAGTGGCGAGGTGGGGATTAGTGAACACAGATAAAGGGTCTCAGCGAGTTGTTGATGAAAGGGCTGAATCCAGTTGGTAGCTGGACAAAAGGTGGCTCAGAGGAATGGACAGAAGGGGAGGGCTTGGGAAGAGAGTCGGGGGGATTGGAAGGGAGGTTATTTGAAATTGAAGAATTCAGTGTTGAGTCCCCAGGGTGCAGATTAGATTAGATTAGATTAGATTAGATTACTTACAGTGTGGAAACAGGCCCTTCGGCCCAACAAGTCCACACCGCCCCGCCGAAGCGCAACCCACCCATACCCCTACATCTACCCCTTACCTAACACTACGGGCAATTTAGCATGGCCAATTCACCTGACCTGCACATCTTTGGACTGTGGAAGGAAACCAGAGCACCCGGAGGAAACCCACGCAGACACGGGGAGAATGTGCAAACTCCACACAGTCAGTCGCCTGAGGCGGGAACTGAACCCGGGTCTCTGGCGCTGTGAGGCAGCAGTGCTAACCACTGTGCCACCGTGCCGCCCACCCACTGTGCCACCGTGCCGCCCACAGATGACAGATAAGATCTTATTCCTCCAAATTATGGTTTGGTTCATTGTGGCAATGGAGGAGGCCAAGGATGGCCATGTCGGAAAGTCATTAGGAAAGAGAATTGAAATAGGAAGTGACTGGGAGATTTTCCATTTCACCTAACGACCCTACCTTTCAGCTCCCAACCGGATTCATCCCTCCCATCGCCCAACCAGATTGCACCAACCACTTGTGTCCACATCGCCATAACTGACCATCCCCCTGATCTCCCCACCCCAACCACTCCCTTCCCTCTTTATCTGCAGCTCCCCCTACCCCCAACCCAGTTCTGAAGAACGGTTATACCTGAAATGTTGACTTTCCCATCTCATGGTGCTGCCTGGCTTGCTGTGTTCTTCCAGCCTTCTGCTTGTCTCCTATAACTCAGGAAGATAGAGTCTAGTCAGCATAGCGTGCCGGTAGGCAGGAACTAAGGGTTGCCCACTGAAGTCCTTGAACCTCTGCCCTCGGGCCAGCAGGAAGACATTCAGTTCCTCCAGACACTGACACATGAACAGAAGAAGCCATTCAGCCCCTCCAAACTGTTAGACTGAAATTAGAGAATGTCATTGTTGCTGCAACACGACAAACCAATGAGCCATAGACTGCAAAGACAGACTGCTCCATGTTGTTCCTCCTGGCTCCATTGCTAATGGTACACACGTGCTATGTTAACGTGGTTTGCTGACCATGAGGAGGGAAAGTGAATGGTTTGTGCCAAGTCCCAAGGAGGCATCTTCCAACTCCGAGACGTTATGAACTAGGTTAGACTACTCCAAACACTTTTAAGCAGGCAGCCCAGAGCATACCTTTGCAATTTGTTTCGGTAAGTGTACAGTGAAAATTACCGAAGGTAATTTAGCTAGGTTGACTACTAGATTTTGAAACAGGCAAAAAGTTTATTCATAAAATTACACAATGAAACACAAATAACAGAAGAAAAAATCACGACAGAATTCAACCTATTCAGCTAGACTTAATTATGCTATTCCAAATACACACAACTGTCCCAATAAGCAAACTCCCAATAATAATAAAAACAGTATAAATGGAAGACAAATTTCCAGGTTGAAGTTGAAGGGCAGCTCCCAGTTGAACTTTCCAGTTCAAGACTCAACTGAAAACTGCTCAGCTCAGCTAGTTCAGCTCCAGTAGCTCACCACTCTCCGTTCATTATACTGGTCACTTATAAAGCATGACCACTTTGGCCTGGAGACTCATCCATTTCCATATAAACAAAAGACCTCTGAACATACTTTTCATCTCTGTGCCAAACCAGACTGACCGGAGCTTGGAGAAAGTGAGGAAGGGCTTATGCTCAAAACGTCGATTCTCCTGCTCCTTGGATGCTGCCTGACCTGCTGCGCTTTTCCAGCAACACAATTTTCAGCTCTGATTGGAGCTTGGCCCCGTTTTATTGCTCCTCTGAAAAAAAAACCAAGGACGGAGTCTACTTGAGCCAAGGAACAGCTTTTAAGCAAAAAGGGACTTGCTTTGTGACACATCTTTCCCCCTTTAAAAAAAACATCAATGATAAAAGGTGGCTGCATTTTTAACCCTTCAAACCCAGTTAGTAGTCTTAAAACTGACAGATATAATGTACTAATGGTAAACATTCAAACATGCAAAAACCCATACAAAACCAGGCTGCTGTATGCCCACCACCGAACACCTCCATATCTCATTCTAGTCTCAGTAACTCATCAGCTTTCACGTTTTTGCGACCTGCCACATGCACAATTGTCATTGAATGGCTGCAACAACAAGCTCCATGTAAACAGTCTGGGTTTTTTGTCTTTAATTTTTTCCACAAATGTCAATGTGTTGTGATCAGTGTATACGATTGTTTCAGATGCATTGCTGGTAATATAAACACAGTTATGGTGTAATGCCAACACCAAGTTTAAAGTCTCTTTCTCCACTGTTGAACATTTCTGTTGATGTACGTTCGACTTCCCAGAAAAACACCCGATCGGTCTTTCTATTCCCTCATCATCCTCCTGCAGGAACACCAAACCAATACCCACATCACTGGCATCGATAGCCACCTTGAAAGACTTCGTGTAATCTAGAGTAGCTAATATTGGGGCAGTGTCTAACACAGGTGTTAGGCTGGAAAATGCCTTTTGACAGTCCTCTGTCCACTGAGAGTTCTTGCCCTTGACAATTCGGTGAGTGGAGCAGCCACACTGCTTAAAGTTTGGCACAAACTTTCAGTAAAATCCAGTCAATACCAGGAACCATAGTATTCCATATTTCTTTTTGTCGACGGTGTGGAACATTCCCCAACTATCTCATGGGGCCATTGGTCCATGTCCAATAACGTGACACAGGAACGTGACTTGGCTTTCTCAAATTCACTTTTAGCTAGGTTTACCAGCAAGCCTGCCTTCTGAAGTCGATCAAGCAAGTCCAATAAATGCTGTAAATGTTCCTTTCATGAGTAACTAAAAACTACCAGGTGATCAATGTACACCACATAGTTGGGGAATCCGACAATGACCTCATTATCAGTCTCTGAAAGGTGGCTGGATCGTTTTACATATAAAATTGAACTGATACAATCCTTTTAGTGTTACAAAAGCCGAAATTGCCTTTGCTCTCTCTGACAGAAGTCCTTGCCAGTAGCCTCTGAGCAAGTCCAACTTAGAAATGTAAATAGCTTCTCCCACTTTTTCAACACAGTTCTCAAACATGGAATAGGATATGCATCAGTCTTTGTAACGAAGTTGAGTTTGTGATAGTCCTCACATGTCCGCTGGGTAACATCTGGCTTTGGCGCCATGACTATACATGAGCTCCAAGCACAGTAACTCATTTCGATTATGCCACCTTGGAGCGTGTGCTCTATTTCCTTCTGAACCTGTGCCAACTTTAGAGGATAATGCCTTTAAGGATGTTATTTAATCAGAACAGCATCTCCTGTGTCTACATCATGCACAATTGTGTTCGTGTTCCCAGTTTATTTCCGCATATCTCTCTAAGATATCAGAATAACTCTTTCAGGTTACTATGATTTTCTCGTGGAAGGTAACTCAGTAATTTATCCCAATTTTTGACAACTTTCTCATTGTTCAATTTGATATTAAGAATGTCCAATTCAGAATCCTCTGAACTTGGGTCTTCCTTCAGTGTTGTAATCATTAATACCTTCTCCTCTTGCTTTCCTTCCCTCTCAAAATACCTGTTGAGCATATTCACATGACACACTATGTGAGATTTCTTCCTGTCTGGAGTCCGTACCAAGTAGTTCACCTCATTCAATTTCTTCCCAATTTGGTAAGGTACACTAAAACTTGCTTCTAAAGGCTCAGCTGTGACTGGAAGTAACACCAATACCTTATTTCCAATTGCAAAATTGCGAATTTGTGATTTCTGATCCACTTCCTGTTTCACTGTATGCTGCGATACTTTTAAATGCTGTCTAGCCAACTCTCCAGCTCTATTTAATCGTTCCCTAAAATTTGACACATTGTCCAAATGGGTGGTCTCGGAATTCTGCCTTATTAATTTCTCCTTAACCAATGTTAACGGTCCTTTTACTTCATGCCCCAAAATTAATTCAAATAGTCTGAATTTGGTCAATTCATTCTGTGCATCTCTGATCACAAGTAGTTCAAAAGTAATTTCCTTCTCACAATCATCTGGATTATCCTGACCATAAACCCTAAACATGGTTTTCACTGTTTGATGACATCTCGCTCATGCTCACTGTGATTCCGAATACTACACAGTAGATTTGAATTGCTTTAATGCCAAGTTATCCATCACCTGCTTGAATAGTTCGGATGTGAGGTTTGATCTATCTGGATCTCTTGGTAGTCCATACCTACGTAAAAAATAAGTATTTGTTTCTGCAACTCTTTTAGCTGTGATGCTGCATAATGGGTCTGCCTCTGGAAATCTTGTCGACACATCCATTATTGTTAAGAAGTACTTATTCCCACTTAGTCTTTGTGATAGGGGACCTACACAATCTATCAAGACTCTTGTGAAAGGTTCCTCAAATGCTGGAATAGTTATTAAAGTTGCAGGTTTTATTACTGCGTGTGTGACATGTTTGAGACATTTGGCAATATTCACTACATCTTTGTGTAGTCCAGGCCAGTGAAAATAACTTTGTATTTCAGCCTGTAATGTCCTCACCCCGAAATGATCTCATGTGCCACTCGCAGCACCTCCTTTCTAAACCCAACAGACAAAACAATTTGATGAATTTCTGTGCACGTCTGATCTGCTTCAATGTGTGCTGATCTCCATATCTGCATTAAAACATCATTTGTTCAGTAATAACACACAGGAATGCATTCATTCTCTTTCTTGCTAAATATCTTTTGATATAACTTCTGTAACTTTACATCTTTCTGCTGTAATTCAATCAGCTTAGCAGAGCTAAAAATACGTTCATGTTTTCCTACTTGCTCATTCTGTTTTCCACTTATCTGATCAAAAAGAAGCTTTCGGATAACTCTACGTCAGCTTCGTTACCTGTGCCTTTTTCCTGCTTAAACCAGTGCTTCTGTGATCTTCTGGTGATGCAATCAGGGGAAATTCCTGGATAAACATTCTCCAGGTCTTCAGTTGCCCGCATCTCCACTGGCTTTTCAACTAGAGTAGGCAGCACGCCTACCAGCGAAGCAGCTATATTATTTCCAAGGGCAAATTTTATTCCTAGAGCTGAGAGTTAGGGGTCTAGTACACCTACCGCACATGCTCCAATCTTCTCTGGACACTCTAGCCTCACTTTACATAACTGAGCACTTTTTGCCTCACTATGAATTCCTGTTACCAGCACATTTTCTGGAAATAGTCTCTCAAGAGTGCATAAAGCCTCACCCCCCAGCATTACAGACTGAAAATATCCTGTGTCAATTAATATTGAAACCTTCTTACCAATTACTCCTGGCCTATGTGAATAAACTTTTCCCTTTCATGTAAGTTTTGTTTGCAGATTTAGTACGTCCACTGATCATCTTGTACACTCTGAGGCAATTGCCTCACTTTCCTTATGCTTTTTGTTACGAGGAGAAAGTGAGGACTGCAGATGCTGGAGATGTAGAATCCTGAAGAAGGGCTTTTGCCCGAAACGTCGATTCTCCTGTTCCTTGGATGCTGCCTGACCTGCTGCGCTTTTCCAGCAACACATTTTCAGCTTTTTGTAACGAATCCAACAAAACTTCCAGGCTTGTCTGGTTATCCTACAACTGGTTTACTCCCAGCCCATCAACACTGTGATTTTGTGTGGCCCTCTTTTTTACAATGAAAACAAGACAGGTTTTTAACTTCTTTGTCCCCCTCAGGGTTTTCTTTATTACCGTGGTAAATTATCTTTATGATCTACACTGTGATCTACCTTTCCCTTTGCACGTGAGGATATCTCTTTGCTCCAATTTCTGTCCCTCAGAGACCAGAACTGGTTCTGGAAGCCAAACCAAGTTTATGGGCCAGTTCATAATCATCAGCCATTTCAGCAGCTAACCTTGCTGCTTACACTCTCTGCTCTTCCACCTGAGTTTGCACTACTTCAGCCAGTTAAATTTTGAATTCCTCCAAGTGCTAACCTCTTTAATGGCATCATAGCTTTGCTTGAATTTTAAAGCTCTTATCCAACTATCGAAATTAGTCTGTTTGATCCTTACAAAGTCAGTGTAGGTTTCACCAGGATCCCTCATTAAATTCCTGAAAGGTTGCCTATGCAGACAAAATGTTTTTTTAACCTCCTTATACTCCCCAGATACCTCCTCTGACAGGGATGTGAATACCTCACCAGTCTTACCTACAAGTTTCGTTTGGATCAACAAAACCCACATTGCTTCTGGCCACTGCATTTGTTTAACCAACTTTTCAAATGAGATGAAAAGGGCATCACATTCTTCTCATCAAATTGAGACAATGATTGAACATACTCAAAAAAATTCTCACTAGGTTTCTGACTACCAGGGGCTTGCTCATGCCCACTCTCTTCCTAACTAAGCCCACACTCAGCCGTTATCTCCAGCCTTTTACACTGACTTTTCTTTTTAATTGTCAGTTTTTGCTCTTCAAAATCTCTCTCTTTCTCTCTCCCCTATTGCTCTCTCTTTTGCCATTCTTTCTTTTTACTCTCTGTTCTGCTGCTTTCTTTTCTCCCCCCTCTTCTGCATTTTATCGAAAGTCAAATGTTTCATTTTGGGTATTAGTTTGATTGGGTTGAGAAAACTTAGAATAGTAATGACTATTTCAGTCGCCAAACGTTTTCTGGGTGTGCATGCAGTGATTTTGGAAATTTTACGAAAAATGAATAAGACCAAGTTGCAAGAATTAGCAGAGAAGCTGGAATTGGAACTGACTGCTTCTATGAGGAAAGGAGAGATAATTACAGCGGTATCTCGTCAATTAAACTTGCTGGAGAAACCAACAGAATCAGAGATGGCAAAATTCAGTTGCAAATTTTGAGCTAACGGTGAGAGGTAAGGAAAGGGCAGCCAAATTCCTTCACACTGTCCTCATGGTACCATCACCGCAGGGATTAGTCTGGTGAAACTCCATTACACCGTCTCTCTGTACCAAGGAGATCATTGATTATAAGTGAAAGAAAATACTGTCTCAAGTACACTCCACAACTGCAGGACGGTGTCTTCATTCTTATACTTTAATCATTTTGTAATGAACGCTCCTACTTATTTATTGTGCTGATTACTTGCTGAGTAATAGAGTCATAGAGATGCACATCATGGAAACAGATACTTCGGTCCGACCATTCCATGCCGACCAGATATCCCAACCCAATCTAGTCCCACCTGCCAGTACCCGACTGCTCTGTATGAATTCTGTTAGTGCCTCATGATCAAGGACATCGAGCTCCTTTTCACCAAGAACACTTCCCATCATCTCACCTTCTCATAAATACAAAATGAGAAGGATGGCATTTTTTGCCAATCACTTATTTGCCTTATGAAGCAAAGTCACACCAACAACAACATCACTGTCGCCATTGGAGTTGATTGGAGATAGTGAGGAGGCGATGATCTAGCTGTATTATCTCCGAATATGAATCCAGGGAATCAGGTTATGACCCAGATACCGGATCCAAATCCCACAATGGCAAATGTTGGAAATTAAATTCAATAAAATATCAGGAATTAAGAATCAACTGAAACAATGAAACCAATGTCGATTGTCCTACCTTGCACCCTCATGCCCTTCAGGAAAGGAAATCTACCATCTTCAGCTGGTTGGGCTTACATGTAACTCCACAGTAATGTGGTTAATTTTCAGTTGCAGTTTGAAATAGCCAAGCCAGCCACTCAGTTGTATCAGTCACTTCAAGCCTCAAAGAAATGAAACCGGGCAGACCTCAGCACTGACTATTTACAGCCCACGGACTGCAGTGGGTCAGGAAGGCAGCTCACCAACACCATCTCAAGGACAATGAGGAAAGGGAATTAAATACTAGCCCAGCATCCCATTAATGAATAAAAGACGATGATCACACTCAGGGAAGAGAGAAAAACAGACATAAATAACTTTAAACAAGGTCTTTGACATATACCTTACATGGTCATGATTATCAATAATATGGGGACAGGAAAAACATAAGTAATGTTTAATTTCAGCTTTTATTTCCATCCCAGCTGATCATCAACAATCTCTTTGTTTGCTTCTTTCTCTCTACCTCTCTCTTTTTCCATCTATTCAACTCAGTCCTTCTCCCCTTCAGAACAGATGTCGGTGTCACCAACATCAATCACGCTATTTCCCAACTGTCTTCAGTTCTGATGTATGAATCGAATTGCCAATTCTATTTTTCTCTCGACCCGAGGGGGCTGCAAAATCTGCTCAATTTGTCTGGCACTTTCTCGTTCTTTATTGTTTCTGATCTGTTGCATCATTCTTTGCTTTATTTAACCTTTAATTTTGTTACTATTTGGAATGTCTGCATCGCTGACAGGGGCAGCATTTGTTGACCTAACCAAATGGCATTTACTGCGAGGTCATTCTTTCAAGTAGTACAGAACCAAGCACCTTGCTGTGGGTCTCACGCCAATCTTAAGCCAGACCAGAGAGTAACGCAAGATCTATTTACCAAAGGACATCAGTGAAATAGATAAACTTATAGACAAAATTCTGGAGATGTAATGGTTGTTATTAGTAAAAACTTGCTTTTTTCCCCAATTCCTGTCTTGTGCATTTACTTTCTAACATCGTCTGTGGTAGGATGTGGAACGGTGTCTTTCTTGTAATAACTTGTGCATCAGACATTGCTTCCGACATTGCTGCTCTGAGAGAATGTTCCTGGTATTAAGTAATTTTAGAGACAAGAACAAAGTTGCAATCGAAATATTTGCAACTGAAAGAGTGCTCAGAAGAGAGGTGGAACCATAACGTCTGAATTTTACCAAAGCATAGCTAATGGATAATTAAGCATCAGCATTGAAGCCAAGATGGTGACTGGGCATATAATCGAGCTTGTAGTGGGTTGGTTTGGTGATGGACAGAATACCGAGACATAAATGAATTCAGGGAAGAAAGGTACTTCGGTATTGTGAACAGTCTTGTTCTCAGATGTTTGTGAGGGCGGGGGTCTGGGCGGTTCTGAAATTTGTGGGTAATTAATGAAATTTGCATTTGACACTGAAGACAATAGTTTCCATCTTTATCAAATATAGATAATAGAAATAGCAACGAAGTTCGCCATAGTTGAAGTGATGAATAAATGGATAGAGCTGAAGAAACTTACCAGGAACACCAACAATAGCGAGAATAGGATAGTAACCCGCCTGGATAATCATCAGGGCACCATATATCCGAAGTGATAATGTTGACCAGGGAAAAAAGTAAAGACCATCGGATAAACTCCTGTCCATTGTTGCAGCATTCCAGTCTAATGTTCTCAGATTCTGATCCATTAATGGATCATTCCAGACTATTCTCAGATGTTTAAATCTTCTTTTTGTGTCTCTGCAGCTGTGTCCCTTTGAGCGTTGGAGTTGATGCATCTGCTGCTACAATGGCATAAACCATTGCAAGAGGCCCCTTACTAATAGGAGACGGAAAACATCCAGTGACACAACCAGGATCCATGGAGACTGGCATCAATCACAGTCACTGAACAAACAGCTCCATTTAACCCCTTTCAGTATGGTTCCTTCATTTCAGAAGAACTACTGGACTGGATTGAATGTTGGCACTACTGGCTATTGATTACAGCTCCCATCGCCCATTGCTCTCGTGAAGTTAGTAGTGAGGGAGAATGATGCATGTTTTCTTTTCGCAGGCTAGATGATTCTGCTGCGTTGTCCATTTGCAATACTGTTACCGGCTGAATCTCCCACCACCACCACCCTCAAAAACCACAATCTACATGCTATTACCGTGCAGATCTCTCCTCGACTAGAACAGGCTCCAGCCAATATATTTACAGTGGATATATTTGCACTCCAATACATAGAAAATGTGAATTTGCCTGGGCATTCCTTTAATTGATCTAATAAGGCAATTTTGTATCTTCAACACTCAATGTGCTTCAGTATTTTTTAAATATAAACTCACAAACACCTTAACACTTTATTAAGCACAAGTTTCTTCACTTTCTCCTCATGGTAGCATCATGCCAGGGTTTAATCTGGTGAAAACCCTTTGGACTGAATCGCTGACAAGATCATTATTTATAAAGCTGATTCAACCTGTACACAATACCCCTAACAGTCTCTCAACAAAACACTATCTTTTGGAAAGATACATTTACTCTGGTACTTTAAGCATTTTGCATGAAGAGCCACATATCATTTACTTCCTGCTGCGTAAAAATTCTGTTTGTGACTTATGACCAAGCACATCCAGGTCTGTTTCAACAACAGCACTTCCCAACCTCTCACTATTTAATGAACATAAATGTGAATGATGATATTTGTTGTTCATATCTGAAATACTTTATATCTTGCGAAGAGCTATTGCACAAACACTAATCCTTCACTCCAGATAATTATACTACTGTCTTCATTCTCTCGATTATCCAACTTTTAATACATTCGGTGTATTCCACCCCTACCTACCCATGGACTCTAACTTTCCCCACTCATCTGTATTCAACCATATCAAACATCTACTGAAAGTTCAAATACTTCATTCCCACTGGTTCTCAATTGTCGATGTTGCAACGGACAATCTCCACAAAGTCCAGCAGATCTATCAAAGATCAAGATCATTTCCCCTTCCTGAATCTAGATTGACTCGACCGAATCATGTCATTATTTTCCAAGTGTCTAGTTGTCACATTCCTCACAAAAGGTTCCAATGTTTTTCTCAGTTTACATCAAGCGAACCGCTGCTTAGTTTGCTTTTTGCTCTCTCCGTCCTGTTTTATATATTTAGGCTTACAAAAGCTGCTTTCAAGTCTGGAGGATCCTTTCCAGAATCTAACCAGCTTTGAAGAATAATCAGTAATTCTTTCACTAGCTCTACTGTCACCTCATGCTGGCCTTCATAACAAGAGGGATTGAGTATAGAAGCAAAGAGGTGCTTCTGCAGCTGTACAGGGCCCTGGTGAGACCACACCTGGAGTACTGTGTACAGTTCTGGTCTCCAAATTTGAGGAAAGACATTCTGGCTATTGAGGGAGTGCAGCGTAGGTTCACAAGGTCAATTCCTGGAATGGCAGGATTGCCTTACACGGAAAGACTGAAGCGACTGGGCTTGTATACCCTTGAGTTTAGAAGACTGAGAGGGGATCTGATTGAAACATATAGGATTATGAAAGGATTGGACACTCTGGCAGGAGGAAACATATTTCCGCTGATGGGGGAGTGCCGAACCAGAGACAACAACTTAAAAATACGGGGTAGACCATTTAGGACGGAGATGAGGAGAAACTACTTCACCCAGAGAGTGGTGGCTGTGTGGAATGCTCTGCCCCAGAGGGCAGTGGAGGCCCAGTCTCTGGATTCATTTAAGAAAGAATTGGATAGAGCTCTTAAAGATAGTGGAGTCAAGGGTTATGGAGATAAGCCATGATCATATTGAATGGCGGTGCAGGCTCGAAGGGCTGAATGGCCTACTCCTGCATCTATTATCTATTGTCTATTGTCTATTGTCCTCAATACTCTGGGATATTGCTCATCAGATGCAGCAATATACCAACCTTAAATTCAATGAGATTTTGAAAGACATACCTTTTATTAATTCTAATTTCGTGCTGTTCCTCATTTTCACCAGTCACTCTGTTCCCTTATATTTCTGGAAGTTTCTTTCTGTATCTTTCTCAGGGAGATGGGCACAATATATTGCTCTCAGCAGACAGATGAGATCTGTCAGCCAGTGAATATATCGGAGGACTGCACTCCGCTGATGATGGATATGTTACTCACCCCTGCCTGGAAAGTTCAAGAATTAATCCAGTTTAATTTATGGTGAGCACTAACACACTCCTGTCACTGGTGTGAGTATATTGAAGGAGGGGACACAGCTCAGTGACCATCTCAATTTTGAAACAAACTGGTTTCATACCTGACACCTGGTCCAGCTTAGACAAATGTCCCGGGAAATCCCAGGAAAGATAATGTGCTGTCCTGCACCTCCCTATTTATAGAGCTTCCCTTCTGTGGAGCCTCATCTCCATTTGGACCCAGACACTCTGCAAATGCAGTGTATAGAGTGGGGTCACCAGACCCAGCAGCTGACAATACAAACCCGAGATAAGCATCCACAGAAACTCCACTGATTTTCCAATGACAGGAACAAGTCAATTCCCCACACGGAATGTGCACGCGCTCAGTGTTGAAAACTATCTCCACTCCTGAGTTTCTCTTCCTGGCTGAGAAAGCCGTTGCATCTCTGCACACTCCCACAGTAAGAGGTTCTCTCTCCAAAGAAGCAGTTGACAATGTAGCATTAACTTCCACTATATCTCAACATCTATAAGGGCAGCACCAGTATTGCTAAATGATTCGATCATCACACTCAGAGAAGAGAGATAAGGGAACCTAATTCACTTTAAGCAGGGACATATCTAAATGAATGCGATATTCAGGAATATGGGAAATGGGGAAATGTGAGAATAACTTGCCATTTTGTTTTCCTTTCAGTTCATCATCAGCAATCCCTTTGCTTACTTTTCATTTCTTTTCCTTTTTCTGGCCATTTCACCATCCACTCAATTTAAACCTAGCCCCCACCTCTCTCTCCAACCCAACCATCCATGATACATGGATAAATAGTATTATTTCCCGGTTTGCTTTCAGTTGTGAAGCAGGGTCAAAACATTATCTGCATTTCTCCTGACAGAGGCTGCCATACCTGCGAGATTCTCTAACACTTTCAGACTCTGGAGAATTTTATTTTCGATCTCTAGAACCCACCGTTCTTTGATTTATTTCACGTTTAATGTTGTTTCACGGGATGCCAGCATCACGGGCAAGGGCAGCATTTGTTGTCCATCACTAATTGTCCTTGACCACGCGGCTATTTGTCAAGACAAAATGGAGCCAACAATGTTGCTGTGAGTCTGAAGTTACACTGAGCTCAGATTGGGTAATAATGTTAAGTTTCTTTAACAAAGACTATCAGTAAAATAATAAAAATCAATTTTAACGGTTTATGGTTTCCTTGAGTGAAATTAGGTTTTTATCCAATTTTTGTCATTCAAATTTAAGCCCTGACATCGACTGTGGTAGGACGTTAAACACTGCCTTGGAGTCACAGCCCGTACCTCTGAATTACCTGTCTGTTGACATGGTCACTCTGATGCAGAGTCCTTATTGCCTAGTCCGTATTCCCTAGTTCCTGCCAGAGAGATATGGCAGAGAAATCAGTTTAACTATCAACAATAAAAAGGATTTTGGGGAAAAAAGCGAAAGGGAGATTGAGACACAATTTTATGTAAGATCACAGGTTTCAGAATGCTGAAATGAAGGCATTTCGACAGCATCCTACAACATGAGCCAGTATTCCCAGGATGGTAGGTGAAGGGGATATTGGCGTCAATAAAGATGAGGGAGAGTTTTAGATGAACATTTGTTCTGTAACTTTGTAACTGGGTGTGGGGTCAGCAGAGTCTTCGACTCATTGGGCTGAATCTAACAATATTTTGTCTCAGTCACATTTTTATTGAGTGTGACAAAGGGATTATCTGTACGAGACTGAACTAGTTTCATGGTGCTATCTTATCGAACTCACCACATTAACTACGCACTCAATCTCACAGAGTTCCTCCCATTCAATGCCACCCCAATTCTCCAACCCAACATGGCTGGAGGGACTCACCATCGCACTGATGCCCCTGGCTATTCTATGATCACTAACACTGGTGCCATCTTTAAAAGGCCAATGGGCACACTGTTGTACTTCCTCAGTTTGAAGCCACCCTACACAGTTGAACCCGAGCATGGCAGGTAAGGGGAGCTAACACCACGGTTTTTCATCAGAGGCACAGAGGTCCTAGTGGATGGGCTAGTATGGGGGGTACATTCTCTTCTCAGAGGAGGCCTCACCACCAGCCCCACCGAGCATGGTCTGAGCTCACCACCCAGCTCAGTGCAGTATCTGCGGACACACACACACACACACACACACACACTTTGAATATGGAAACTTCCAGATAGTGTTCCAAAGAATTCCAATTTTTAGGTATAGGAACTTTCAGTCATTCAACCCCCTGGGTGCAAAAATATGCACTTATTTTATATCCAATCACAGTTAGTAATTCTGGCTATTTCACTTTGTCTCACTTTATTGTATTCAGCCAAACACTGCTTCTCAACACTTGTCGCATTATGAAATACAATTTTGAGCAAAGAACATTTTATCTTCAGCTGTTATCTAGACCGTTATCTGAATTGTACCTTTTTCCTTGTTATGAAAGTTTCTCTTGCCCTTTGCCTGTGACTGTCTCTGTCTGTAACAGTTACACTGTCTCCCACTGAGTTGGCTGGACGGCTGGTTTGTGATGCAGAGGGAGGCCAGCAGCGCAGGTTAAATTCCCCCACACTGACAGAGGTTACCATGAAAGGGACGCTCTCTCAAAAATGGGCAATCGAGCATGGCAAATCCACTCTAAGCTGCACATCTTTGTACTCTGGGAGGAAACTGGAGCATTGGGAGGGAACCCACACAGATGCGTGGGTAATGTTCAAACTCACCTGAGTTTGGAATTGAAACCAGCTCCTTGGTGATGTGCGGCCACAGTGCTAACCACATATCCATCATACTCCTCAGTTAGCTCTGTTAATTACTTGTTGCTGACTGAAGAAATCCAACTGGCTTGTTCTGATAACTGAACTTGACCCAGTATTAGACCTTTATCATCGGCCATAGCACCAACCTGGTTACATTTAAAATTTGTTGAGAGCAGTGGAGGAGTGGGACTAGAAATGGAAACAGTGACATCCTCCAACCTCAGTCAGAACCGGACTGAGGAGAAATTCACAAAGTGGGAATTCATTCAAGTGGGAATTCTCTCTCCCAGAAGATTGAAGGGCTGAATCTTCATATTATATCGAGGCTGACTTTGTCTGATTTTCCATAGACAGGTGAATCAGGGATCATTGTGAAATCAGAGAAAAGTGCAGCTGGGAACACAATGAGATGAGTCATGACCATATTGACTGGTGGAATTGTGTCAAAGTGCCGAATGGCCCAGTCGTGTCCATTCCATTCAGCCCTTCGGACCTGCTGTGCAGGAGCAGATTGAGGCCACTCCAATGGTTTGGTGTTGTTTGGCAAATGTATAGGAAAATCCAGGCTGGGTCAGGCAGTGACTCCCCTCCCCCAATCTCTCTTTTCAGGCTTCACCTCTCTGTAACTTCTGCTCCTGATGTAGGTCATGTTACAGGCACAGATTCGCATTGAATACAGCCCCCATGCCTCACACAAGGTCAACTCAGACAAACCCTCTGCCGTCTCTGAATGCAACATTTTACATCATGACTTCCAGGAAAATAATCAAGTATTTTCCAAAAACATAAATAAGAATGGAAGAAATAGGAACGTGCGCTGTCATTCAATAAGAACATGGCTGATCTACTCCACGGCGCAAATTCACTTTCCTGATAACCCCTTGCATCCCTCAACTCGCTGAAGTGTCACAAACCAATCCACCCGTCTGTAAATATAATCAGTGACACAACCTCCATAACTCTCGGGGTGAGGAAATTCTAGCCATTCACTACATTCTGAAAGAAGACTGTCCGATTTGTAAGTGTTTACCAAGTGCCATCCCATGCTAATCCATCCCATGCCACCCGTCGGACTATGAGCTTCTGTCTTGTATAAGAACCTTTACTTTGTGATACCTTGTGGAAAATCTCTGGAAAGCCTCATGTCTTCCAGTCCCCCTTTATCAAGGCCATTTGTTACATTCTCATTGATTTCCAGAAAACCTTTGCATGATTTTACAGGCAAAATGTAGTTCTCCTTTAACAAGAGCATGCTGACTCTGTGTGAAGCTTTTCTAAATGTTCTGCATTTCCTTCCTTAAAACAGACTCTCACAGATTCCCAGCAATAATGGTGAGGCTAAGTGTTTCCTGCTTTCAGTCTCGTTCGTTTCTTGAAGACAGGCGCCACATTGGAGGGTCTCCAGTTTCACTGGATCACTACTTTAATCCAGAGAGCTATGGAATATTTCACACAGAGCCACCAGCCACTCTGTGACCACTTCTTTTAAAACCAGCTATGAATTGCTGATGACCTGTTTACCTTTGGATTAATCTGTTTGAGAATTGTCTTGTTCCTTCTGTTAGAGACAGCTCAATATTTTCCTGCTGTTACCATTTTGCTTATACCATTGAAATATTTACAGCTCCTTTACCTGTGAGGAACGATGTAAAATACAGGTGTAAATTATCTGCCTGTTCCCTGTATCCAGTTCCCCAGTCACACCCTCCAAATATCCTCAATATACTTTCCTGACTTCCTTTTTATCAAAGCTCACACACACACACACACACACACACACACACACACACACACACACACACACATCTTTAACTCTTCTTACATACATGGAAAGGCTCGTGCTGCTTGTTTTTTATATTTCTTGCCAATTTACTTATATCACATCTTTTCTTCCCTTTTCTTTGCTTTCTATGTTCATACAGCCTTATCACATACAAACACAATCTTTGGTCCAACTTGTCCATGCCGCCCAGGTTTTCCAAACTAAACTATTCCCATCTTCTTGCATTTGGCCCATATGCCTCTAAACGGTCCCCATTCACATGTTCGTCCAAATGTCTTTTAAATGTTGGAGATGTACTTGCATCTGCCAGTCTTCCTCTGGCAGCTCATTCCATAAACACGGCACCCTCTGTGCAAAAAACAGTTCCTTCTTCGTCCCTTTTAAATCTTCCCTCTTCCACCATAAACCTATGGCTCTATGATTTAATTTTCCTATCCTGTGGAAAAGACATCGGCTTTTCACACTTCCCAAGTCTCCCCTGATTTTGTAAATTACTATAATGTCACCCCTCAACCTCCTATACTCCATCTGATAATAACTTCAATAACAAGCATTTAAAGATAAGCACTGCAAATTTGAAACAATGTTAAAAGTGACAGGTAAACAACGCTCAGCCCAAACTTCATACTGTTATTTGTTTTCTTCTTGATGTTACAATACTAAGGCAGCATGAAAATCTTACTAGTGCCAATAAGCCGTCAAGCACATGAGTTCCTTTGCCTGACGGCAGTGATCTCCACAGTGAAAATGTATCTCTGGACAGATCTATATAATACCACATGTTAAACATTCTCCCTCCTGGCCTCCGTATGACCTTATGTGATTGTGTCTTCTTTATCTTACACTCAATAGAGAGAATCCCTTTCCAGCATTCACATCTTAATTTAATCTCATTTTATACCATCTTCTCTTTTCACCACTCCTAAAAGCCTGTTTATTTGTTGTCACACCCTCTTTTCCCTGTCACCTACCCCCCACCTCTGGCAAGGAACTAATATGCCCAGTTTCCAATCCTTTTCAGTTCTGAAGAAGGATCACACTGGACTTGAAACGCTAACTCTGTTTCTCTGTCTCTGTAGATGCTGCCAGACCTGCTAAGTTTCTCCAGAAATGAATAGGCACAGCACAAATTTTCAATTAAACAAATAACTATGAATACTAGAAATAAAAATGCGCAAATTGCTGTCGGAAGTGGGAGCTTTGTCGACCGGGCGCTGGACACGAAAGATGAACTCAGCTTTCACCTCACAAGATGCAGCCAGACCTCCTTAGTTTCTACAGCAGTTTCTGTTTTTGAACATTTTCCAAAGACATGTGTTGAATCTGCTCGAACGCCCTGTCCAGCAGAGAGCGCTGTACATTGGGAAGTGAACAAAAACGCAAAGTGCACAAGTTCATTGTCTCTGAAACGACAAAGGCTGGCATCACTGACAGGACTGAGGTCTTAATCATGGTCAGGGAGAAAAACAGAGGAAAGAACATTCATTTCAAACATAGAAGATGTTATGATGGGAAAGAAAATGATTCCGATTAATATGTTAAAGTAACGTAACAAATTGGAGGCGTGACATCAGGGAGAGACCCTCAGCAGAATGAGAATATGAAACTGGCTGTGTTCGCACATCAGATACCAGGTTAGGTTACTGAATACAGGGCTGATGGATGAATGGGTATGGGTGTAAACTGGGGGAAAGTCAGCAAAATTGATTTATTGTGCAAATATCACTGGGTTACTGATCCAGACCAGGAAAAATTTCTGGCAGCTGGTGGAAGTTGAAAACAATAAACAAAATATCGAGACATAAAATCTGGTGCCAGGAATATTGACCTTGGATCTAATGCCCATTTTAAGCATCTGTCCCTTCCCCAATGTACTTTAAGGAAGTGAATCTCCCATGCTTCCTGGTATGGTCTACAAGTGTCTTCAGACACACATACATGTGTGAAACTCTATTCTGTTCTCTGAAACGGCCAAGCAACACACTCAATTGTATCAAATTGCTCTGAGTTCTTAAAGGATAAAACCAGACAGAACACCGGCAACGATCTTTGGAAAGGGGAACAGGAAACACAGTCCTTTCAACCAGACAGATGCTGCCCTTCTAATGTTTAAGAGCTTGTGAAAACAATGACAGAGCTTTCCCACAGACTGCACAGAAACATCAGGAAGGGAGCAGGGCATTAAACACGAATAGCTTCCCTGTTCTAGCACATGGAGACAAGTTTACTTTTATAACCCTGGTTAATACATTCTTCAGAGACTCATCAATTCCTTTCTTATGCTGCTCAATGATTGACCGTCCAACCCATACAATCACAGAAGCACTGGCTCTGTACTGTCAGAAATACAGCACGATCTACATTAGTCCCACTTTCCTATACGAGGCCCATAGCCATGTATTTTATGGCACTTCAAGGGCACGACCATGTATTTATTAACGGTTGTGAGGTTATCTGTGCCAGCTGCCCTCTCAGGAAGTGCATTCCTGACCCCAACAGCCTCAGGATGAAAACCAATCCTCAAATCATCACTAAACATCAAACCCTTCACTTTAAAATGATACTCCCTTCTTCTTCGCCCTTTGACTGAAAGGAACAGCTGCTGTCTATCCATCCTGTCCATGCCCCTGGTAATCTTATCCTTCTGAAACACGTCTCTTTCAGCCTTCTCTGCTTCAAAGTAAACAAACCGAGCTGATCTACTCCATCCAAGGGAACATCCTGGTGAATCTCCACTGCACCATCTCCAGTGTAATCACATACTTCCTATAATGTGATTCCCAGAGCTGTACATAGTATTCCATTTGGCCTAACCAAAGTTACACATAGCTCTTATAATCTGTGCCTCCATGAATACAGTCTATGTTTATGGTCGCTATGATTTGTCAACTTGTGCATTAAGCTGTTTAATCGCATTCACGGGTATTAGATTAGATTACTTACAGTGTGGAAACAGGCCCTTCGGCCCAACAAGTCCACACCGATCCAACCGAAGCGCAACCCACCCATTCCCCTACATTCACCCCTTTACCTAACACTACGGGCAATTTAGCATGGCCAATTCACCTGATCTGCACATCTTTGGACAATGGGATGAAACCGGCGCACCCGGAGGAAATCTCAGATACGGGGTAATGTGCAAGCTCCACACAGTGAATCGGGAATTGAACCCGGGTCTCTGACGCTGTGTGGTAGCAGTGCTAACCACTGTGCCACCGTGCTGCCCATTATGTGGAGCAGCACCCTCTGAGCTTCCTAGTGTGCTGCTATTCTTTGAGTCCTCCCCTGTCTGGTTGCTTCTTCCAAAGTACATCACCTCACATTTATCAGGGTTACATTCCATCGGCCATTAATCCACCCATTTCATCATTCCATCTGTATCTTCCTGTAATATAAGGCCTTCCTCCTCAATGCCAACCAACCAGCCAAGCTTTGTGTCAAACGCAAACTGATTTATCACACTCACCCAATCCCTTCCATATTCATAGCTGCATCATTTATGAATACTATAAATAATAAAGTTAAAAATCATAAAATATCAGTTTATAATCCAACAGTTTTATTCGGACGCACTAGCTTTCGCAGCGCTGCTTCTTCATCACGTGATTATGCTCTTCGAAAGACCGTGCCTTCAAATAAACTGTTGGAATATCATCTAGTGTTTGTAACTTTTTTAACTTTGCTCAAGCCAGTCCAACACTGGCATCTCCGAATCACAAATAATTTGGGACACAGCACTGATCCCTGTGGTACACGATTAGATACTGGTCTCCAGTCAAACAGATTTCTACCAGCAGACCTTCTGTCTCCTGCCACTAAGTTGATTTGGATGAAACTTGGCCAGTCACTTATGAGTCCTACCTGTTCCCTGGTTATTCTGTTCCACTTGACGTACCTGTAGAATATCTGGAGATTCTCCCTAATCTCGCCCTGCCAGCAGGTTTCCAAGTCCCTGTGTTAGTCAGTCCCCTTCAAATGAAGAATTGCCTTCTTATTGCAGTCTGAAATGGTCCATCCTTTACCTGCCATTAGTACCTTAAATGTAGAGTAGACAGCCAGAGAAAAATCCTGTTTATTTCCACCTTGTCATATGTTTAGTAACTTTTCTAAATTTCACTATGATCACCTCTCATTCTTTGAAACTCTAAAGAACATAGGCCGAGTTTCCACATCAGGCAATCTCACCATCTGAGGGATTAATCTGGAGACTGTCCATTGCACATCCTCCGTGGTCAGTATATTCTTTCTCAGAGTGGGTCACCAACACTGGACTCAATACTCTATGTACAGTTTCATTGGCAAACTGTGAAACTGCTTCAACATGACCATTAGACGATGATCTGATTCATTTAAATGAAGGCGAACCTGACTTTAACTTTCCACTTCTATATATTTCTCCAATTACCATTTACATTACTTTATTTATGAATTCACTGCATGAGTTCTGATAAAAAAAAGCCTTCTGAAAATCGAAATATGCCATTTCTGTGTTGCAATCAACAAGTTCAAATCGTTCTGAAGTTTGTCAAATATGAACACTCTGTCAGACTTTGTCAGTGCATTCTGATTCTCTCCAATGTTGCTGTTAATTTAGAAATATCCAATATCAGACCCTATATAATAAATTCCATCAGTTTCCCTACAGATGTCAAGTTAATCGGTCTGCAGTTCTCCACACTATCTCTTCTTCCCTTTGCAGATGCTTGAATCCCTCCCATTCATCTACAATGCTTGAAACACATTTACTAACTTCCAGCCTCTGCAGAATGTACAGGAAAAAAAAACAGTCAGCGACAGCACAATTTATGTGTCTATTGCTGATTTATTTCAAATATTTTGATACGAAGTACAACTGGCTCATCAGACTTAGCAATGCTCAATCCAGCTACAATACTACTATGCTAGCCTTCAACTACTACCTTGTTACTGATATGAATTGAGTTTATGTCTTTAGTTCCACAAGTTCCATGTGATCACTAAGTATTTCTCAGCGATTTTCCTCCGTGATGACAGATGCAAAGTAACTGGCTGCTTTCTTCGTCATTTTCCTTTTCTCCACAATACCCTCTCCTCTCCCCATTGCAAAATTCCACATTTGACCTTGCTTTTATTTTGTTTTCTTTGCAATACAGATTGTAGATTTATGTAGTCTTTGTGTTCTTCTTTCACAGAATCATTAAAAGCCCACAGTATGGAAAAGGCCCTTGGACCCGACAAGTCCAACCTGCCCCTCCGAAGAGTAAACACCCAGACTCATTCCCGTCTGATTCTACATGTTGCGACTGATGCAGCAAATCTACACATCGCTGAACACTTTGGGCAAATAAGCATGTCCAATTCACCTAACGTGTAATTCTTTGGACTGTGGGAGGAAACCGGAGCACCCAGAGGAAACCCACGCAGACAGGGGGAGAATATGCAAACTCCACACAAAAAATTTCTGATAATTCTCCGGTTTCCACCATGTCTCAAATTCTTCTGAAATCACTTCCTACGATTAATATAATCTTTAATTTATCATGTTAGCATTCATTAAGTCACTTGCCCTTTCCTTGGTGATTCTATCTTAAAGAAATAGACATTTTATTTCACACATTGCAGTATTTCTGCAGAGCTTCTGGTCTTGACCAGGTGTCTCCAAGAACAGAGCAAAAGACGAGAGAAGATATTGCAGGGGTCCAGGTTGATCTTTTTGCATCATCGCTGGCCACGGTGGAGGTCCTGGAAGACTAGAGGGTAGAGAATGCTGTGCCCTTGTTCAAGGAGGGCTGCGAAGAAGAACCTGCGAACTGTAGACTTAACAACTGTAACAACTGGAGAAGGTTCTGAGAGATAACACACAGATTCATAAGGAGCAGTCAGCACTGCTTTGTGCATAGGATATCATGGCTCACAATTCTTTCACGTTCTTTTAAGGAAGTGACCTGGAATGTTGATGAGGTTAGGGTGGTAGACATAGTCTATCTAGATTTCAGAAAGGCCTTTGATAAGGTTCCACATGATAGGCTGCTCTGAAAGGTTCGATAGCATGGAATCCAGGGGACTCTGGCAAATTGGATACTCAATTGGCTTGATGGTAGAAAGCAGAGGCTAACAGTGGAAGGATGCTTGTTGGACTTGAGGCCTGTGACTAGTGGAGTGTTTCAGGGGTTGGTGCTGGGCCTATTACTGTTTGTTATCTATATCAATGATTTGGATGAGAATGTGCAAAGCATAATTAGTAATTAGGCTGATGACAATAAAATAGGCAGGACTGTGAACAGTGAGGTTATCAGAAATTGCAGCAGGACCTTTATCAGCTGGGGAAGTGGGCTGAGAAATGGCAAATGGAGATTAATATGTGGGATGTTGCTTTTTGAAAAGTCAAATCCAGGTTGGAATTTCCTGGTGAATGTTAGACCCTGAAGAATTGTAGTGGAACAGGGGGACCTTGGTGCTCAGATCCGTGGTTCTCTGAAAGTAGTTGCACGAAGACAGGGCAGTGAAAAAGGCTTTTGGCACACTGGAATTCATCAGTCAGGGCATTGAGTATGGACGTTCGAGAGTTATATGGCAGTTGGACAGTACACTGGTGAGACATGCACTGAGGGGAAATCGTATAGAAATGTATAAGATCATGAGATGCGTCAATAAGGTGAATGCACTCATTCTTTTTCCCAGTTTTGAGAATCAAAGAATAGAGGACAAAGGTTAGAGGTGAAAGAATAAAAATGATCCTGAGCGCCGAGTTTTTTAGCAGAGGTTAGTAGACATATGGAATTAGCAGACAGCAGTTAGATTGAGGCACGTACATTAACAACATTCAAAAGGCTTTTAGACAAATACGCGGATAGGAAAGATTTAGGAGAATAAGGGACAAAGGCAGGAAATGGAATTAGCATGGATGGACATTTTGGTCGGCATGGACCACTTTGGTCCAATGGGCCTGTATCCAAGCTGCAGGACTCCATGATTCTAACGACCATTTCATGTCTACCACTCCGTGTTCAAACATTCGAGATTGTATGCAGGCGCCGTGTAAAATGCAGTATATTAACCTCTCTAGTCCTCAGAGCAAGGTTATTAATGAGTCCTTCTGACCACACAACAACAAATCCAAAATAACCTGCTCTCTTCTTTGAGTCACAACATACTCTTTAACCAATGTTATACGCTTATGGAATTTACTTTTCACGACATTGGCAGTCACTTAGTTAACGCAGTTCAGATGCAATTTGAGATCATGCAATAATACAATATTTGCATCTCTAATTTACAGAGCATATAATGCACAGAATTTGCCCGAGAGCAAATAATACACTAATACACTAATGCTTGCTTCTCCTTCCTATTTGTAAGATCCACCCAAACTGATTCTGTGGAATCTGAGGGACAGGGTCTGTGGCGTTATTAGTGATAGACGTGAACAAGCCATTCTGGGAGGGTCACCTCGACGCTGACATGATCTTAAGAAATGACCAGCATCACAGGACAAGCATTAATATCATCCCCACTCTGCCAGGTTAACTTTCACGGTACTGTCTCTGCGCCCTCACACTCACTACCTGTTATAGCACCTACCCCCTAACAAGGCTCATATTTTATCTCCAAATAAACCTCAGGCACTACCACTCACACTATTGAATTCAGCACCTACCATCCCCCCACCCCCACCCCCGATTCCGTGCACCCTCTCCCTCCACTATACTCCCAACACTAATAACACTGCATGGATACAACACTGTGGACTGACTCCCTCCGGACACCTCACCATTCCCCTCCTCCTCCACCTACAAAAGCATTAACAGCAGGGACACACACTCCCACCACCACTCCCTCCCTCCCTTTCTCCCATTCCCGCAGAAACGGACTGTATTAGGAGAGAAAGGGCCAAGCCAGATGGTGGAGCACCCGATATCTGATCCGCCTCCACCCCCCCCCCCCCCCCCCCCCAACCATGTGGGGAGGACCCTGGTGTGAGCCAGAGAGGACCAGGAGGTGTCGTATGGAGATTCCTCGACATCCATGTCCCTCCAACTGAGTAAAAAAACAATGTTCAGTGAAGGGCAATTCGCACTTTAGCCATTCTGTCTGTTCTCACAATTTTCTCCCTCCCAAAACAACAAACAACTCATTGCAGAGGGATATAGACACAAAAATATTCAGAGACATATGTCAACACGCTAATATACTGTCACTCACCGTACATACACGGAGATAGAACCGCACACAGGTATTGGCATACGGAGACATAGACAGTCGCACACAAATAGACACAAGCACAAGTAAAACGCACAGGCTAATACACAGATGAACCGATGTCAGCACATAAATACACAAACACTCAGACACATGAACAAACACACACAAGTGCACATACGGACCCACAGAGACACAGACACTAGTGCTTATAAGACAGAGATGGATAGGTTTTTGATGAATAAGCATGTCAAGAGTTACGGAGAGTAGTCAGGAGAACGATGTTGAGAAATCTCTAATCTCTCTGGCATGAAGAGTCAATGGGCCGAATGTCCAAATTCTGCATTTTTAATGCTCGTGCAGTGTCATGCTATCAGTTATTCTCTTCCTGGGACAGGAGCAGAGAATGAGTTTAATACATATTTGATTGAAAAGGGTCAGTGGTCCTATTGGACAGGTTGATAGGGCTGAATGGTTTATATCTATGCCTAATTATTCTGTCGTTGTGTATCAAAAAAGGTGGCGATTTCATGTTAGGTTAACACAGATTAAAATAACAGGTCCAACACTGAAATAAGGTCGCCCCTTTCACTTTAATGGTGCACTATCTGTAGGGTCCTCATCCTCAGGGAGCAGTGAAGACTCAGTTTTTGAAGATATTCAAGGCTGAGCTCGACTGATCTTTGCTGGACAGGAGAGTCAATATTTATTGGGAACAGACAGGAGACGGATGGTCAAACACAATCCCATCAGTCATGAGCGTTCTGACTGGTGGCGCCGAATGGACAACTGCTGCCCCTACCCAATGTGTTGTTCCCTCCATCCACCCTCGAGGCTGTAACAGATACATGCTGCTCTCCCTACGTCATGTATTCTTCTCGTAATCCAGGCTCGATACTGTTTCAGAGACATACTGCTGCCTCTACCACATGTGTTGTTCCCTCAATCCACCCTCGAGGTTGTTAGAAAGATATACTGCTGCCCCTACCCCATGCGTCGTTCCCTCGATCCATCGTCAAGGCTGTTACAGATACATGCTACTGTCCCTACGCCATGTGTTGTTCTCGTAATCCACTCTCAATGCTGTTGCAGAGACATTCTGCTGCCCCTACCCAACGTGCTGTTCCCTCAATACACCCCTCGATGCTGTTACAAAGATATACTGCTGCCCCTACCACATGTGTCGTTCCCTCAAGGAACCCTTCGATGCGGTTACAGAAATATACTGCTGGCCCTACCCAATGTGCTGTTCCCTCAATCCACCCTCGATGCTGTTACAGGGAAATACTGCTGCCACTACCCCATGTATTGTGCCCTCCATCCACCCCTCGAAGCTGTGACAAAGGTAGGGGGCCATCTCATTTAGCTAGTCATTATCGTTACCATGAGACTGGAGGAGTATATTCTGCCTATTTAACAAGTTACAGAGGACAATATAACGAATCATTTTAGCTCATTGAGTACATTTTACTGCACAGGACGCCATGTAAACATCTGAGCTGTTACACAGGAAGCCTGTCGCTGACAGGAAATAGAGAGTAGCGATAAATGATTATTTTCACATTACAAGGCTGTAACTGGTGGAGTGCCTCAGAGATCACTATGGGATCCTCAACAATCAGTACCTGGACCAAAGATCTGGAGGAAGGGTCTGAATATATCAAGGCCCAATTCGCTTAAACACCAAGCTGGTCATCCAGTATGTCATCAAATGGAGGTCGTATGTGATCAATGTGATATAGGCAAAGGGAGATTACTGAGCAAACCTTCACCAGACATAGCATAATGTGAGTTGTCTATTTTGGATGGAAAGATAAAACAATGGTAAACAATTTAAGTGGAGAGAGATTGCAGAACTCTGAGATACAGACCATATGCATGATCCTGCTGCACGAATCAGATGTAGTTAGTCTGCACTTGCTGTAAGTGATTTGGAAGCTCAGTCGAATGATTGTGTTTCTGGCAAAGGGTACCAGGTTTAATCAGGAATGTTTTACTGCATCTGTACCGGTAAAAGTGAGGAGTGCAGATGCTGGAGATCAGAGTCGAACAGTGTGAGGCTGGAAAAGCACAGCCAATCAGGCAGCGTCCGAGGAGCAGGAAAATTGGCGTCACGGGTATAAGTCTTTCATCAGGAATATGCCCGAAACATCGAGTCTCCTGTTCGTTGGGAGTACCCGACCTGTTGTGGTTTTCCAGCATCACATTTTTCGCGTCTACATCTGTACAGGGCGTTGCTAAGACCACATCTGGCACTTTATGTGCAGTTTTGATCCCTTAACCTAAAAAAAGTTCTTGAAGCTTATCAACAATATTTTGTTCACACTTTTCTGGAATGAAGGCCTTTTGTTATGAAACATTATCAATTTTGGTCTTAGATGAGAAATCCTTTAGAAGCATACACAATTTTGAGAAAAATCAGCGGGATGCACATTTTCTGTTCTCAGGGAGACAAAAACTATGGAATAAATTTTAAGAATAAAATACATTGATTTTAGCACAGATATTATGAAAACATCAGCCGAATTTTAAAAAATTAAGCATATGCATACCAACAAATCATCAAATTATAAAGCAGGAATTTTCTCTTTTGCTCATGAAAGGCACTGCGTGTAACAACAGCAAAGATGCATTTGCATATCGTCCATTATGATCCATTCCAGAGAATGTTCACGACGAGCGCACATGGCCCAGTTTGGTGTTCAGTTGACATGATTGCATGTTTCAACACAGAGAGGGAGAACAATGTTCTCTGCCTGAGAAGCAGCAGCCGATTGATCCCTCTATCTTCTTTTGTTCCAACTGGCAACAGTAAATCTCTGACTCACCTCTACCTGATGAGTCGTGGAGTATTCCTGATGAGAGGTTCATTGGAATCTCTCTACCGTCTGAAGCAAAGGGAATTCAGCTCAATCCAACTATTCTGGGGAGAAATCACATCACAAGTAGCTTGCCTGAGCAGAATGGGCGGCATGGCAGCTCAGTGGTTAGCACCGCTACCTACCAGCACCAAGGTCCTAGGTTTGATTCCAGCCTCGGGCGACTGTCTGTGTGGAGTTTGTGTATTCTCGCCGTGTCTGTGTGGATTTCGTCTGGGTGCTCCGGTTTATTCCCACTTGTCCAAAAATGTGTAGGTCATGTGAATTAGCCATGCTAAATTGCCCATAGTGTTCGGTGCATTAGCCAGAGGGAAATGGGACTGGATCAGTTAATCTTGGGAGGGTCGGTGTGGACTTGTTGAGCTGAAGGGCCTGTTTCCACACCGTAGGGAATCTAAACTGATGACTTCAGAGGACCGAATGACATTTGGGACAGTCTATCATCTATCCATTTGTTATGAGTTCAACTATTATGAAACTCTGGAAAGCTTTCATTTTTCTGTTTGCCTTAAGATCTGTGTGCGTGTGTTTCACATTATTCTAGAAGATGAGCCAGGCTGACATTTATATCATTAGCCATATCACTAAACTTTGAAATTTGTCGTAAAAAGTGGAGCAGTGTGACAGCAAAATGAGACACTGACCCTGCAATATTGATTGGACCACGAATGACAAATTCTAAAAGGGCTGTTAAAGTGGGAGTTCCCTTCCCAGAAGTTTGTGGTGCCTGGATGTTTACATTTATTCAAAGTTGTGTCTGTTAAATATTTGATGGACAAGTGAAAGTAGGAAAATGGTGCACGTGCAGCAGAAGTACTGCTGAGACCACAATCAGATCATCTATGATCTTAGTGCGTGGCAGAGCAAAGACAAAGTGCCTAATGGCCCACTCCTAATCCTCAGTCCGATGTTACTATATTCCATTCAGCCCCTCACAGCTCCTGCACAGGAGTAGACAGAGGCCAATTGCTCGAAATACCTGGTCCACAGTAATACAGGAACTTCTTCTGTCCCTCACAATTGTCACACAAAGTTTGGCGTGGATTGAAAAATCTTAATTCAAAACTCAGGCTGGGCTCAAAAGATGCCTCTGGTCTATTAATAGAGTGTCTCCTCTCTGCAACTTGTGCTTCATTTGTTGGTCATGGTGCAGATCCAGATTCACTGTGAATACAGTCCCCATGCCTCACCCTGAGATGACTCATAAAATGCTTTGCTCTCTGTAACTGTAACATCCAATAACGGAACGTTCAGGAAAATTACTACCATTAACTTCCTAATTACAGAATATGAGAGAATAAGGAACAGGATCGGATGGTAATTCGGATGGTCAGGCCTGCCGTGCCATTGTATAAGATTATGGATGATCCACTGTTGTTATCAACTCTGCTTTATTTCCCAGTTCTTCATATCCCTCAATTCCATGCCAGGTCAAAAACCCACCTAGCTCATCTGTAAATACTTTCAGTGATATAGCTCCCCGAACTCTCTTTACCAGATAATTTCTGACATTCACTATCCTCTGTGAGAAGATTACACGCCACAAACATATACAACAACCAATTGTATGTTCAAAAGAGTGAACACAGCAGCTCATGTAAGAGTGACAGACCCTGATATCAAAGCAGGAGTTGACTCAGGATGGGAGCAAGAAACGTTGACAAAATTAAATTTAAAAGGAATCAGCCACAATCTCTCCACTGGGGGTCAGCCATCGCACAGAGAAAGATGCTCATGGTTGTGGACATCAATCCTTTCAGTCCCGGGACATCCCTACACGAGATCCTCAGGGTAGCTTCCTCGACACAATCATCTTCAGCTGCGTCATAAATGTCTTTCCCCATCATTACATCAGAAATGGGGATGATCACTGAAGATCACACAATGTTCAGAATATTTTCCCCCCTCAGCTCCTGAAGAGGTCTATGTCCATGTGCAGCAAGGCCCGGACAGCATTCCAGTTTATGCTGTTAAAGTGTTGGTAAAATTTATGTAATAGCAGGGCCAGATATTGCACATTTCCATAGTTAAAAGAGGAGCTCATTCAGCATCTCAAGCTGGTTACACATGAATATGAGCTAGCATTCAGCCCATCAAATCTACTGAACAGGAAGGGTGGCAATACATTCAATACTCCTGCCTGTTACAAAGGAAGAGTAGGGGTCTGGTCAGCACATCGAACTGTTAAACAGGAACAGGTGGAGCCAAAACAGTCTCTTGAAACTGTTCCACGGGACCAGCATGAGGCCATTCAGCCTCACAAAGGCTTATACATGAACAGGAGGATGTCACTGATGCTCCAACATGACAATTCACAGGAGTAGATCTTGATGTTTATCGTGGCTCCATTGTCTGTGGAACAATTGCTACTTTAACGTGGTTTGCTGGCAGTGAGGAGGGAAGCGAGATGTTTTCTGTCAAGTCTCAAGGAGACATCTTCCATCTCTGAAAAGGCAGACCCATGTTCTCCGTGGGGATCAGAAGCTGGTGGGAATCGTTAACTGTTTTAGATTGAAGGTATTATGGCTGATGTTGGGATTATGAATAACATGACATTCAGTGCAGGATCACTCAACAAATGCACGGCATTAAAATGTGGAGTTTTTATTCAAAGTCTGGATTTTCTGCTCTCTCGTTGATATGGGGAGTGGGGGTGGTTGGGGAGAATGTTTTCAGAGGTACTAAAAGTATCCAGAATTTAATACAGGTTAGTAAAAAAAATAGGCAGTGGGATCTATCACTGTATCGATGTCTGTTTAGAACAGCATGTGTGATTGTCCATCCCCCTGAACTTCCAATGCAATCCCATCTTATTCTCTCACAGTGCAACAGATTAATCTTCACTCACTCCTCATGGTACCATCATCCCAGGGATTAGTTTGGTTGAACTCCTTTGAACTCTCTCTGTGGTAAGGAGATCATTCCTTATAAAGGAGAGAATATCTGTGGACAATGCCCCAAACACTGCCTCAACAAATTTCTCAGGGATGACCAAATTAATTACTTTCCCTCACTTCGCCGTCTCCATTTCTTTCTCATGGCGTAAAAAGCATCATTCTCTATGTATTGCCACTGATGCGAAATTTACATCTTCCTTACATCTGTATGTCAGTGTCAATAAAACCAGCACCAGAGGTGCCGATCGAGATGGACATCACTCTCGGGGACAGACTCAATGAGATGGAATACACCTAAAATAAGGAATTGTCGCCTACCTGATGGAAATGAGCAGTAGCAATATGGGAAACAGGAAGTAGGAGGGAGTTATCTTTCATTTTCTTCTTTTTCACGAGGCATATGAAGCCCTGGTCAGACCAGCATGTTATCCCTATCTTGAACTGAGTGGCTGGTTCAGCTGTTCCAATGGACAGTAAACAGTAAACCACATTGCTGTGGGTTTGCAGTTACACAGAGACCTGACCAAGGAAGGATAACCCATTGCCTTCTCGAAAGGACATGACACAACCAGATGGGCTTCTGTTTATTACAAATAATGATGGTTTCTTTTAAATTCCATCAACTTGCTTCATGAGACATCAACAGATCATTATTCTGTGCCTCTACATGAAGAGTCAATGACTTGAGCACCACGCACGATCTTCCTGTCTGACAGATTCTGTGGAGAGAACAAGTTAAACATCTCAAGTACAATTCTTTTCGCATGGACATGTGGTTAGAACGGACTTGAAACAGATGAATCCAGATTTCATAGTGGCACAAATAAAGAAGTTTATTCAGAAGTTGTACTGAGGCTGACGATTAGACTGGGACATCATCATGGTGGTACTGGGCAGGATTGGTGAGTGGGGAGGATATGGAAATGTAGATCTGTGCAGGGCTAGAAGGATTATGGAGTTTGAGAACAGTCTGATTCCTTCTCGCATATCAGTGAGCAATTTATCAATGGTAATTTGCTTTGTAGAATTTATCAGGAAAGGAATTTTTGATTAGAAGTGAGGACACTGATTTCCCCTTTTCCAAAATTTACCTAGCATGAGCAGAAACACAGTTCAGCCCGGTTTTATAGACAAAGAGAATGACTTACTCGGAACACCAACTATACCATTACCTCTGATTCTATCTTCTCCCTCACAAATTGCAGAATAAACTCAATCATATTGTGATTACTGCTTCCTTCGTGTTCCTTTACTTTAAGTTCTCTTAAATAGTCTGCCTCATTGCACAACACTAAACCCAGTATTGCCTATTCCTGAGTGGGCTCCACTACAAGCTACTCCAAAAAGCCCTATCGAAGGTACTCCACAAATTATTTTTCTTGCAAACTACTACCAACCTGATTTTCCCAGTCCCCCCCCCGTGTATTGAAATCTCCCATGACTGCTGAACTTTGCCTTTTCTATGCATCTTTTCTATCTCCTGGTGTATATTGTGCCGCAGTTCCTGACTACGTTTTGGAATCCTGAACATAATGCCATCTATGTGTCTTTATTCAACCTTTCGGGATACTCTATTCGACCCACACTGATTTTGTGCCATCTGACCCTACTTTATGTCATTCAGTCAGAACGTTATACAGTCAGAGAGATGTACAGCATAGAAACAGATCCTTCAGTCCAACTCGTCCATGCCGACCAGGTTACCCAACCTAATATAGTCTCATTTGCCAGCACTTGGTCTATATCTTTCGTACCCCTCCGATTTACATACTCATCCAGATGCCTTTTAAATATTGGAATGGGACCAGTGTCCATCACTTCCTCCCACACACACCAGCCTGTGCATGACAAAACTCATCCACAGATTCAATCAATAAGCATACCGACCCAATATACCGGCCATTGCATTGGACAGCTGGAACTGACAACCAGAAGCGGCAGATTCAAACCACTATAAATGCCGGAGGAAAGATCACAGAAGCGCTTCACATGAGGATGAGGATGTCACCGAGACAGGGGACGAAACGTCTGCAACACAAATTCCCAGCTCGGTGAACAGAACCACAACAATGAGCACCTGAGCTACAAATCTTCTCACAAACTTTGAATATTCTCTGTGACCAGGATTGAGAGTCCTGAAGGTTGTGCTGCCTACCTGGTGCTTGCGTTTGGGATTTGTCATCTGGGGTGCAGAAGAACTTGGAGTGGGAGGGGAATGAGTCAGTGGCTAGGGTTCGTGTAGGTACCAATGGCTGGGCAAGCAAATGACAATGAGAACAGGATGGTAAATACAGAACTGAACTGTAATATCGGAATGCAAGGAAGAAATAATGTAAATAAGCTTGTGACTCATACACAAATTAGCATATATGACATGGAGGGCATCACAGTGACATCACTGAAGGAGGATCAGGAGTGGGAGCTGAACATTCAAGGGTATTCCTGTCGAAACGATAGGCATGTGGGCAGAGAGACAGATTTGTCTCATTCGTAAGAAATGGAATTGAATCAATTCGAAGAAATGAAATAATCTCAGATGGTGTAGAATCTGTGTCAGTAGAACTGGGGAATCAAAAAGCTGAAAAAATGCTGTTGCAGTTATATACAGGCCGCCAAACAGTTGTCAGGAGCTGGGGTGCAAGATAAACAGGAGATAGAAAGACCTGTAGGAAAGGCAACGTTACAGTGATCATGGGGGATTTCATTATGCAGGTGGACTGGGAATTCAGTTTGATAGTGGTTTGTAGGAAAAGGAATTTGTGGAATGTCTATGAGATGGCTTTTTGTAGCAGATTGAACAGGCAGACTAGATGAGGGGAGCTTTGGATAAAAGAAATCATAGGAGGCAGTGATCATAATGTGATTGAACTTACTCTGCAATTTCAGGTGGAAAAGTTAGAATCAGAGGTAATGGTATTACAGCCGAATAAAGGCAATTACAGAGGCATAAGAGAGGAGCGGGTAGAATTAACTGGGATACAGGCCCAAAAGGAAAGACTGTGGACAAGAAATGACAGGAGATTTTTGGATTAATTCAGGATGCACCAGAGATTTATCTTGAGGAAAAAGAGGCATGATAGAGATAGGATGAGGCAACCATAGCTGACGAGGGAAGTCAGGGACAGCATAGAAGCAAATGAGAACGCATATAATGTGGCGAGTGGCTGTTTGGGAAACCAGAGGATTGGGAAGCTTACAAAGATAAAATGGAGAGAGAGCAAACAAAATAAAATAAGGAGGGAGATTATTAAATATGGGGGTAAGCTAGCCACTAACATTAAGGAAGTCTGTACGAGCTGCTTTCAATATATAAAGTACAAAAGAGAGGCAAAAGTAGACATTGAACTGCTGGAAAATGATACTGGAGAGGTAGTAGTGGTGAACAAGAATAGGCCGAGGAACTGAAAAATTTGTTCACGGTGGAAGATACGAGTAATACCTTAACATTCAAGACAGTGAGGGGCCAGAGCTGAGTATGCTGGCCACCACCATGGAAAGCGTGCTAGAAAAAACTAAATGACCAGCAGGTGGTTAATTATCCTGGACCGGATGGACTACATCCCAGAGATATAAGGAAGATAGCCTTAGAAGGTGTGGGGGGACAGTGGTGATCTTTCAGGAATCACTAGAGTAAGGAACGATCCCAGAGCACTGGACACCCTCTATCGTGACACCCCATTGTACAAGGGAGTGAGGAAAAAGACAAAAAATATCCACAATTAATGGCTTAACTTAGGTCTTGGGTATCATCCTGGAATCCATTGTGAAGGATGAGATTTCTGAATACTTGGAAGTGTTTGGTAAAATGGGACAAAATCTCTTCATCAAGGGAAGGTCATGACTGACAAATCTGTTGGAATTATTTGAAGAAGAAATGAGCAGGCTTGACCAAGCACAGCCAATGCATATTGTCCACCTGGATTTGAAGAAGGCCTTTGACAAGATGTCACACAGGAGATGACTGAGTATGATAAGGGCCCGTGGTGTTAGAGGTAAGGTAGCGGCATGAAATACTTACGTGCCAAATAACATAAACAACAAGGGACAGACAGAACTGAGCTATCCCACAACGAATGCATCAAATTTAAACAATGCAGTCCTCCTAGTCCGATCATGGATGGTGTTGGATGATTAAACAACTCACTGGAGTCTCCACAAATATTCCCATCCTCAATGATGGAAGAGCCCATCAGTGCAAAAGGTAAGGCTGAAGCTTTCGCAGAAATCTTCAGTCAGAAGTTTCGAGTGAATTGTCCATTTCGGCCTTCTCCCGTGGTCCCCATCATTACAGATAGCAGTCTTCAGCAAATTCGATTGACTGATGTCAAGAAACGATTGAAAGTACTGGCTACTGCAAAGGCTATAACCCCTGATAACCTGCCGGCAATAGTCCTGAAGACTTGTACTCCAGAACTTCCCGCTTCCCTAGGCAAGCTGTTCCAGTACAGTTACAAACCGACAATGGGAAAAAAAACTGTTCAAGTGTGTTCTGTAAATAAAACGCAGGACAAATTCAACCCGACCCAATACCGCTTCATCAGTGTACTCTCCATCATCAGTAAAGTGGTGGAAGTTGTCATCAATAGTGTTATCAAGCAGCACTTGCTCAGCAATAGCCTGCTCAGTGACGCCTCTTTTGGGTTTTGCCAGAGACACTCAGCTCCTGACCTAATCATAGCCTTGGTTCAAACATAGAAAAAGGAAATGAATTCCAACCCTTGATATCAAGGCTGCATTCTTTCAAATGTGGCATCAAGGAACCCCTGCAAAAAGGGTATCGCAGGCCAACACTTGTTATTGGCGTCATAACTGACAGATAGGAAAATGGTCATTGTTATTGGAGGTCAGTCATCTCAGTTCCAGAACATCTCTGTAGTAGTATCTCAGGATAATGTTGATGCAGGTTTGCTCCATGAACTGGAATGTTCATTTACAGACGTTTCATCACTATACTAGGTAAAATCTTCAGTGGCCCTCCGGATGAAACCTAGGTCCAAACAACTTCAGTAGCTTCATCAATGACCTTCTCTCCATCATAAGTTCAGAATGTGGATATTCGATGATGACTGCACAATGTTCAGCACCATTAACAAATGCTCAGATACTGAAGCAGTCCGTGCCGAAATGCAACAAGATCTGGACAATCTCCAGACATGAGCTGACAAGTGGCAAGTAACATTCGCATCACACAAAAGTCAGACAATGATCCTCACCAGTAAGGAACAATATAAACACTTGGTACTCAGCAGCATATTTGTCACTACATTCCCCATTCCACACTCTCTATCAATACACTTGGGGTTACCATTGTCCAGAACTTCAACTGGACTCGCCACATAAATATAAGAGCCGATCAGAGGCTAGGAATACTGCGTGAGTAACTCACCTCCTGTCTTTCCAAAACATTTTCACCATCTACAAGGCACAAGTCAGGAGTGAGATGGAATACTCCCCACTTGCCTGAATGAGTGCAGCCACAACGACACGAAAGAAGCTTGACACCATCCAGGACAAAGCAGCCCTTTTGATTAGCACCACATCCACAAGCATTCACTGCCTCCACGACCAACGCTTAGTAGCAGCAGTGTGTACTATCTACAAGATGCACTGCAGAAATTCTTCAAGGTCCTCAGATAGTACCTTCCAATCCTACAAGCACTTCCATCTAGAATGACAACAGCAGCAGGCTTTTGGGAACACCACCACATTTAAACTCCCCTCCAAACCAGTCAACACCTGAGTTGAAAATATATCACAGTTCTTTCACTGTTGCTGGGTCAAAACCCTGCAACTCCCTCCGTCATAGCATTGTGGGTCAATGCACAGGAGGTGGACTGCAGCGGTACAAGAAGGCAGCTCAGCACCACCTTCTCAAGGGGTCAACTAGGGACAGACAAGAAATGGTGGGCCCATCCAGCGATTCTCATATCCGAAAACAAATGTAAATGTTCCAAGTTGAGCACCTTGATGGCACAAGTAGTCTGATTTGAACATGAACAGGAAAGCAGGGTTTCTGATGATGAACATTTTAGAGCTTTCTGTTATTAGAAAGGTGTTCAGTGTTCCATGACATATTGTTGCTGAGCGCTGTGATAAATTGCACCTGTTTTGTTAAATACAACAACATTAGCGTAACAGGATCGATCCTTCAAAAATACCAAACTGAAAATAACAATCATCATAGAGACTCACCGATAGCAGCTTATATTCAACATATTACTGCGCTACTGACTGGCACTGAATACTCCCACCATCCATATTACAGGGGTTACCATTGACCAGAGGGTGAATTCAAATCAACGTACAGATACAAGGGTTACAAGAGCAGGTCTGAGACTTTCAACTTTGCACTGAATAATAGACTGTATGACAATAAGGGCATGAGATATAGCAATAGATTTAGGCTATTCAGCCTATCTCTTCACTCTGAAGCTGTACCATTTTGTCATAGTCTCTAAGACGAATGGAAATGTCTTCTATACTCTAACTGTATCAATCTTTGCAGTCGTTGGTCAGCTTCAATCAGATTTGCCCCCCCCCCAACCCCGCATTCTTCTAAATTCCATTGAGTACAGACACAGAGTCCTGAACTGCTGCTCATATGACAAGCCATCATTCCCAGGATAAATCATATCCAACTCCCGTAGATCCTTCCCCAGAACAGCTCACAATAATTCAAATGCCGTCTAACCATAGTCCATTACATTCTCAGGACTATGTCTCCGCTTTTGTATTCTCACTCTCTTAAAATGGATGTTAACATTGCATTTGCTCTCCTAACTGCCAATTGAACATGCGCATTAACCGTAAGAGAGGGCAAGGACTCAACTCCTTTTGTGTTTCAGATTTCATGAAGCCTTTTAGAATATAGTGTCTGCCTGTATTCCGCCTACTGAAGTGCATAATCTCACATGTTCCCATATGGTGTTCCATCAGCCATGTGTTTTCCCAATGTCCTAAACTGTCCAAGTCTTTCTGCAGTTCCCCACTTCCTCAATATCACCTGCCCATCCAATCATCATTGTGTCATCTGCAAACCTAGTAAAAATGCCGACAGGTCAGATGGTTCACGTAAATGGCACTTTCTGACTACTTAAGGACTGTCCACCATTGAAAAGGCACAATGCTCAAGATGCTCGACTCCATTTAGGTTTAAGCAGTGGCTTGACTGGAATTACACCTGCAAAGTCTTCACTCCTTGCACCACTGGCACTGGCACTCTGAACACCATTTTATTATGAATTTACCCCATTATGGTGATGCAGAACTTGATGGCGCACTATCCCAGTCTATTAATGGCAATCTGTCTCAATGCTGACTGTGTAGTGCTCATACCAACCAATGTCATTGTGTGTTGAAGACGTCAGAGTAAGGTGTGGGGAGGGGATGTCAATCATAAATGACTGTGTGACTGTCACTGAGGGCTGACACCTGCTGCGAAAGCCCCAGATGTACCTGTGTCTGTTGTCAGTGCTGCAGGCAAGGTCAGCTTTTCAGTGAGTCAAATCAAAGAAACTGATGGGCCTGGAGAGTGTTCCTGGCTGAGCACTCAGATCCTGTTTGTACCAACTAGCAGAGGTATTCACATACAACTTCAGCCTCTCCCTCAAGAAGCAGAAGTCACAACCTGATTCAAGAAGGCCATCATCATCCTTGTAAGTGAGAAAGCACATGGAACGTGCCCTTATAGGCGATGAAGTGCTTTGAGAGGCTGGTTATGGCCTACACCAACTCCAGTCTCCCAGCCTGACCTGCTGCCTTATAATGTGCCGACTGATGTAACGGGTTCACAACAGATGCCATACCCGAGCCTGCTCACATCCCTAGAACATCTGGACAACAGGACACCGACACCAGACTCCTGCTCATTGACTAAAGCTCCACCTTCAAAATCATGATCCCTTACAGACTAATCACATAACTCCACAACCTTGGTCTCAGTTTGATTCTCTGCAACTGGCTCCTCAGGCTTTTGACCCACAATCGTGAAGATAGGTAAAATCACCTCCTCCACAATAACAATCACCACTAAAGCTGCTGAAGGATGTGTTCTCAACACTCAACAATACTCCCTGTACACCCACGACTGTGCCCTCAGCACCTTACTGTACGCCCTGTACACCGACGGCTGTGCCCTCAGCACCTTACTGTACGCCCTGTACACCCACGGCTGTGTCTTTAACCCCCCACTGTCCTCCATGCACACCCACGTCTGTGCCCTCAGCCCCTTATGGTACTCCAGCTACACCCACGGCTGTGACCTCAGCCCCTTAGTGTGTTCCCTGAACACCCAAGGCTGTACCCTCAGTCAACCACTGTACTCCCTGTACACCCACTGTTGTTTCTGCAGCCCCCTACTGTTCTCCCTGTACACCCACGGTTGTTTCTGCAGCCCCCTACTGTTCTCCCTGTACACCCACGGCTGTTTCCTCAGCCCCCTAAGGCCCTCCCTGTACAACCACGGCTCTGTCCTCAGCCCTCTAAGTACTCCCTGTACAGCCACGGCTGAGTTTCCAAATTCCAAACAACGCCAGCTACAAGTTCGATGATGACATCACTATGGCAGTACGGATATTAAACAACAACGCGTCAAAATCTAGAAAGGCGATAGAGAGCTTGGTGGCATGATCTATTGTTAATGACCTCTCTCTCTAATCCTGCAAACTTAAAGGACTGATCACTGACTTTCAGAAGAAAGGAGGGGAACATACCCCATCTACATCAACCGTTTGAGGGAGTGAAGAGCATCAAGCCCCTCGGAGTGATGATAACTCACAACCTGTCCTGAACTTCTCACATAGGTAAGACAGTCGGGAAGGTTCAACAATGCCTCTCCTTCCTGAGGTGAGACAGGAAAATCAGCATGCACTACTTCTACAGATGCACCATTGAGAGCGTACTGTCCCAGGCATAACAGCCTGGTACGGTAACTGCTCTACTCAGGACCATGAGAAACGACAGAAGGTTGGGTGCACAGCTCTGACCAACACGGACTCTAACATCCCAACCATTGATTCCATTTACATGGCTCGTTGCTGCAAAAAGGCTGCCAACATCTACCCCAGATTACTGATGGAAGTGAGACAGGAAATAGCTGAGGCATTAACAGATATCCTTGAACACGACTGACGTCCCGGAAGACTGGACAATTGTTAATCCCCTTGTTTAAGAAAGGTAGTAGGGATAATCCAGTCAATTATAGACCGGTGAGACTGATGTCAGTGGTAGGGAACCAGCTAGAGAAGATACTGAGGGATAGGATCTACTCTCATTTGGATGAAAATAGTCTTATCAGTGGTAGGCAACAAGTCTTTGTGCAGGGAAGGTCATGTCTTACCAACTCGATCGAATTCTTTGAGGAAGTGACAAAGTTGATTGATGAGGGAGAGAAAGTGAGGACTGCAGATGCTGGAGATCAGAGCTGAAAATGTGTTGCTGGAAAAGCGCAGCAGGTCAGGCAGCATCCAAGGAACAGGAGAATCGACGTTTCGGGCATAAGCCCTGAAGAAGCCCTTCCTGAAGAAGGGCTTATGCCCGAAATGTCGATTCTCCTGTTCCTTGGATGCTGCCTGACCTGATGCGCTTTTCCAGCAACACATTTTCAGCTCTGATGAGGGAGAGACTATAGATGTCAAGTACATCGACTTCAGGAAGGCGTTTGGTATGTTTCCCCAAGGTCGGGTTATGGAGAAAGTGTAGTCATATGATGCGCTAGCTACGTGGATAAAGAACCGGCTGGGCAACAGGAGGCAGAGAATAGTAGGGGAAGGGAGTTTCGCAAAATGATGAACCATGACCAGTGGTTCCATTTGAGATGTTTCTGGAAAGATACATGAATGGGAAGAGAACAAATGGATACAGATCCTTAGAAAATAGGTGACAGGTTTAGGTAGAAGATTTGGATCAGCGCAGGCTTGGACGATCGAATGGTCTGTTTCTGTGCTGGAATGTTTTGTTCTAAAATTATCAAAGACCCATCACACCCCAGTAATGGTCTCCCACAACCTCTTCCATCAGGCTAAAAGATATGGAAGCTTGAAAACACAGATCAGCAGGTTCATGAAAAGTTTCTTCCTGGCTGTTATTAGACTGATGAATGGACTCTCTAATCTCAGATAATGCTGATCTTGTTCATGTTGATCTCGCCTCGCGCATGCGCTGTGCAGCGTAACCTATATGCCTCTCAGACATGTTTTATAGCCATCGTTCTGCACATCCTTGCTTAATATGATCTCCTGTACACCTTGTTACAGGTCATAGTAAATGTTCATCTTCCTTCCCCCAGATCACTCCGAGCTCTCACTGGTCCTCACCCCCAGCACCTCCCATTCCCATCCTCAGCTCACTGTGACCCTATCCTCCGCTCCCTGTGTGCTTTGTCTCTCACTATTTCTCTCACACTATCTGTTTCCCTGTCTTTTCCTTTTCTCTGTCTTTTGTTTCTTTCCCTGAACTTACTAGCTCCCCTTCTCCCTGTCCATGTTTCTTGTTTTATTTTCTTTCTCAGTTTTACTGACTCTCATTCTGTTTCCCTCGCTGTGTTCTCTCTCTCTCCTTATATGTATCTGTCTATTTCTCCCTCGTTGTGATGGTGATGGCGTCTCTATTCGTTTGAAGCATGTGATGGCTCTTTGGTTGTATGTTGGCAATAAAATAAACTCAATTGTGTTTTGGTGTCTTGGACATAATTTAAATTTATTGGTTAAATTTCAATTGTTGTCAAAACAGCAACCAGAACTTGGATCTCCATTTAACAACCAATTCTTACATCTAAATATTTTGGAACTGCCTTCTCCCAGTGCTCTGCATGCTGGCAACTGAAAGCATTCTCTTCATGTGCATAATAGTGTGACGGTAACTGCTCTTCCCAGGACCATAAGAAACTGCAGACGGTTGTGTGCACAGCCCAGACTATCATGGAGGACAACCTTCCATCCATTTATACTTCTCATTGTCAGCGAAAGGCTGACAACATCAAATATCTCTCCAAAACCGGTAGTGGTCTCCTGCAACCTCTTCCAAAAGGGAGGAGAGACAGAGGCTTGAAAACATGGACCAGTATGCTCAGGAACACCTTCTTCCCCACCGTAATTACACTGGCGAATTGAAGTCTCTAACTTTTCAAATAATATTAATCTTGTGAAAGTCGCTCTTGCTTTGCGCACCTCCTGTGCAACTGTGACCTTGTGTGCCTCACTCTGTCTAAGTGCCATTGAGACTCAAGGTCTTCTCAAGGGCAATCAAATAAGTGAATTAATGCTGGCCCAGCCAGCGATACCTATATCACATTAATAAATATAAGAAGATGACGACACTCAGGGAAGACAGACAGTTGGGATCAAATTGCTTTAAACATGATCTTAGATATATATAGTTTCCCTGAGTATCTGAAAGTAGAGTGTTCCTACAAAACCTTTCATAAGCTAATATGGCGTAAAGTGAAGTAGCATTAATTTATGTGGGAAAATAAATCATCTTTCTTGGTAAAAGTGAAAATCCTCTTCGGATTTCTTTTGGTTAGCGAAAACAGGACGTAATGGAGGTTTTTCGGAAAGGGAAGTGGCATAAAGCGAATATTTGAAAAGCGGGGTATACATGTACTGGCATGGGCAAGATATTCAGGAAGATGGGAAACGTCAAAAATAAATGAGGTGAATCTCACATTTTATTTCCATCCCAGCTGATCATCATTCCTGTAGTTTGCTCTTTTTCTTCTATCTCTCTCTTTCTCTACCGATTTAGCTCACTCCTCCTCCCTTTCAAAGCAGACTCCCTGTCACCAGCATTATTCACACTATTTTCCAACTGGTTTCAGTTCAGGAAAGCTCCCAGCACTTTCTATTCTTTGCTTTGCATTTCTTATGCAATTTCAAATCTCCAGCATCTCCTTTTATTTGGTTTAAGCTTCAAATTTGTTATTCCATGGGAAGTCGGCATCTCTGCCCAGGGCAGCATTTGTTAATCATCACTAATTGTCGTGATTGTGAGGCCATTCCACAAGCCAATATAAAATCAAGCACATTGATATGGGTCTGAAGTCACACTTAACCCAGACCGGGTAGTAACATTAAATTTCTTTAAGGTCATCAGTGAAACAGCAAGATTTTCAGACGAAATCTGGGTTTTATGGTTGTTTTTCGCGAAATGCACTTTATTCGAATTCTTATCATTTTTTATTGAAGTTCTGCCATCAGCTGTGGTAGGACTTGAAACAAATCGCTTGAAACAATGTCGTTCGTTTAATAAGCTTTGCTCCTGAATTACATCCAGCGACATTCCTATTCTGATACATTGTCCTAATCATGAAGTAACATCTGAGACAAGAAACATTTTGAGATTGAAATACTTGCAACTGGAAGAGTGGCCAGAAGAGAGCTTGAAACATAAAGTCTGAATTTTACCAACGTGCAGACAATGGTTTGTTCAGACACAGCAATGATGCAGAGATGGAGATTGGGGATATTATGAGCTGGTAGTAGACAGGGTTCGTGACAGAAAGAACACGAGACATAAATCAATTCAGGGCCAAAAAGGATCTTGATGTTGTCCACATTTTTGTTCTCAGATGTTTGTAAGGGAGTGGTCTGCATATCAGATGAATGGAGACAGCAACTTGAATTGAAGATAATAGTTTCTTTCTTTGACAAATATAGATAACAGCAATTGCAATGAAGTTCAAAATTGTTTGTGGGACTAATGAATGTACAGAGGTAGAATACACCAACAATAGCGAGAATAGGTTAGTAACACACCCTCCACCCCGCCCAAAATAATAATCATTACTGCTAATATGCGATATGGTAGAAATTCCCAATAGAGAAAAATTTTGAAACGACCCAAGGAAAGCCTCCTCTCCATTGGTGTAATTATCCAGTCCATTATTCCCAGATTCAGATCTGTCCTCTCCACGTCTGTGCAGCTGCTGATCTTTGTTATTGTTGGAGCTGATGCATCTGCTCCGACACTGGGATAGCGCACTGAGTGAAGCCCCTCACCAATAGGAGAGGGAAACGCTCCAGTGACACAGTTACAATGCATGGGGACTAAACAGTTCTAACTTTCAATACAGCACATTCAGTTCACAATATAACTGGACAGGACTGGATGCTGACATCGCTGGCTATTGGTCACATCTCCCATCACTAATTGCTCTAGTGAAGTCAGTTGTGAGGGAGAATGATGCCTTTCTTATCGCAGGCTAGATGACTCTGCTCTGTTGTACGTTTGCAATGCTGTAACCATCTTACCCCGAATTTTCACCCCTCCACAAAAAAAGAAATACAATCAGGACGTTGTTACTGTGCTGATCTCTCCTTCACGGGAAGAAACGCCAACCAACACACTGTCACTGGGTACAGTTGCTCTGCATATAGACAGGAAGTGTGGAATTCTCTGAATGTTCCTCTACCTGCTCTAATCAAGAAACGTTGGACCTTTCATTCATAATATGCTTGAGTAATTAATTTATACAATGGACAAACATTTTAATGCAGTTTTATTTGCTATAAAGCAGTAATTTTTACGCTTTTTCTCCTCAGTCCAAAACCAAAAGTGAACTTATTCATTAAGACTTTTGAATTAATGAGTCAGGTTTGGCTGGGAGATAGGGCGGAATGGGGCCAGTGGCTGTGGAGACTGCATGGGGAGTACAATGATATTCCACATGTCATCAACACTCTTAACGTCAGATAGAATTAAATATAGTTCACAACAAGGATATTTTATATTTTATGTACGCACCATTTAATCATTGGGAATACAGATTGTGTAGGGTTACCGCACCTGACGCATTAACATTGATTTCTCTTCACAGCTATAGCCAGACCTGCTGAGCTTTCTCTCCAACGTCTGTTTTTGTTTGAGATTGATCATATTGTTCATATCTTGCAGGATGCTTACAATTAAAAACAGATACTAATAACAAATTGTGCAGGGCTATGGGGACAATACTGGAGAATAATAGTAGAGATATCACTCATTCCAAACTGGAAGAGACAATGGGCTGAGTTTTCACCACCTTTGTTGTAATAATTCTATGTTATGCATCGAAAGCTTTTGGAGAGTGGGGAGACAAGCTTGTTCAATGATGGACACAGAGTGTTCCATCATCAATAATTTATCCCTATTATTTCATGAAGTTCAGCTGCCTCTAAAATATATTTAAAAAACGATTTCCTTGAGATTTATAGGATGTTCAGAACTGTTTTTAGTTTCTATCTTAAAGAAGAAGCAGATTTCGATTGTATTTCAGGTGTCACAGGAATACCAACTGTAATAGAAACGAGAAATTACCACATTGCCCAAATATTACCATGTTCAACATGTAGACCTGTCAAGAAACATGAAATTTGGAGATAATGGAGACATGAAAAATAAACAGAAATTGCTGGAGAAACGAAAAAGTTGAGGAAGTATCTGCAGAGAGCAACAGAAATAACATATGTAATATGATGTGACACTGTTCTGAAAAGTCATATTAGAATCAAAGGTCAATGTTTTGCATCTCTGCTCAGATGTTGCCAGATCTACTGAGTTTCGCTCCAGCTCTTTTGATTTCTTTCTTCTTTCTGAACTGTGACAAAGTGTCTGATCTGAATGATAACAGTTGAATCTTGAGTAATTTGTTATGGACATTAAATGAGAAATTACAAAGTTCCTCTGTTTGACCGGGCTCTAAATATTGATGACACACTGTATTGTGAGAACTTGCAATGAAAATGTTGAAATAAAACAGAAGTTGCTGCAACTGCTCAGTAGGTCTGGCAGCATCTGTGCAGTGAAATCAGAGTTAACGTTTCAGTCCAGTGCCCCTTCCTCAGAACTGATGGTAATACGGAAAATGTTGGTTTATCTGCGGAAAAGACCGGATGGTGAGATTGGATGACAAACCATCACTATTCAAGAAAATCGGGATCTGGAATACATTCAAAATTAAGAAAGAATTTCTTGTACTCTCACTTCTATCGTTTAGTCCTTTTTCAGGTTGTACATGTACTATATATTTCTATATCTCTATCAAGTGCAGGCGACATTTTTTTTTCCTCCACTACTGTGGTGTTTCAATATTTTTGATTATTTTCCAGTATGTATTTGCTTCCAATTCAAGGTGGATATGAGAATATGGCTTGACCTTCTGCAGTTTGCCCATAATATAGAATTTAGTTGAATATTTATCCCCATCACACCCGTTGATTTAAACAAACAATGCATGAGTCCACGTCCATCCTGCAGATGAAAAATTTCGTCAGCTCTGGCTATTGCAGGGAATGTTACAAAGAACAGTGCCACACAAAATGTTGGTTGATATGCAGAAGGGGCTGGACAGCTGTTAATGGAGATTATTAGTGGTTAAACATAGAGGGTGTGTAATGGAAGGCGATGTGAGAACTAGGCCTGGTGTATTATTGGTCGGGGGCGAGGACATTGGGGAGTTCAGGCCGAAAATTATTGAAATTGATTTTGAGTCTGAAGGACTGTAGGGTCCTCACACGGTAAATGAGGCGTTGTTCTTCCAGTTTGCGTAGACTTTGCCTGGAACACTGCAGCAAGCCTAACACAGAGATATTAGCCAGGGAACAGGATGCGGTATTAAACTGGCAGGCAACTGGAAGCTCAGGGTCATTTATATAGGTACATTTTGGATGTTCAGTGAAGCGGTCAGTATTATTTTTCCCAATGTAGAGAAGACCACATTGTGAGAAGCGAATCTAGTAGACTAATTGTGGGAAATGTCGGTAAGGTGCTGCTTCATCGGTACGGTGTGGTTGGGCCCTTGGATAGTGAGAAAGGAGGACAGAAGTGCGAACATGTTACACTTCCGGCAGGAGCAAGTGAAGTGGACCTGTGGTGGGCATGAGGGTGGGGTAGTGGGAGTGAATAAAGAGTGAACCAGGGTGTCCTGCTCCCTCCAGAAGGCGGACAATTTTGAGGAAGAAAATATGTATCTGGTGATGGCATCTTGCTGGAGGTGGGGGAAATGGCGGCTGATGATGCACTTCATGTGAATACTGGTGGGATGGTAGGCCAGGACAAGAGGAATTCTCTCGCTGTTGCAGGAGGGTAGAGAGACGGTGAGAATAGAAATGCAAGAGGTGGGTCAGACCTGGTTGAGGGCTCTCTCGAGAACAGTGCTGGGAAATTCTTAGTTGAGGTTGAAGGTGGACATTTTGGAAATTGACATAAACAGAAGCAATGCGGTGGAGACAGAAAAATTTGTGGAATGCAATGGAGTTTAGCAAGAAACAGGTTGTGAGGGTGTATACTCCAGGTAGCTGTGGGAGTCGGTTGGTTAATACTGGATATTAGTGGCCTGTCGATCCCCAGAAATGGAAACAGAGATGCCGAGGAAAGGAAGTGATGAGTCAGAAAAAAACTAGGTAAAAGTGAGGGAGGGATGCAAATTGGAAGTGAAATCAATGATTTTTTTCAAAAAAAGGACAAGAGAGAGAAGCAGATTCGATGATATAATCTATGCATTGGAGAAAGAGTTGTGGATGGGCCTGGAATAGATTGGAACAGGGAATTGTCTATGTACGCCTTGAAGAAACAGGTATGACTGGAGCCCACGTGTCTATCCATGCACCCCCTCTGTGTGGCAGGAGTAGGCTGAAGCAATGGGTCTGCCCGGACAGCTCTGTTTGTGGATTTTCAGGAGGAGATAGAAGTGAGCTCTGCTATCAGAGGACCATCAGCTTGGGGACCATTAGGTGGGGGCGAGTACGGTGTGAATGACAGATGAAATTTGGTCAATTATCATAGTTGATACAATGGCCTGATGTGCCATGGTCGGGTCATGGTCCAGCAGGTGATATGAGGAGATAACAGTTGCAATGTAGAGGTCAGTCCACCAGACTACAGCAGCATCACCCTTACCAGCACAGGCTGAATAACAAAGTCAGGGTTTGATCAAAGCACATGGCGTACAGCCTGTTCAGAGGGTGATTTGTTGGATTGGGTGAGGGGATGCAGAGAAATTAAGACAACCAAAGTCACATTGAACATTCTCAATGAACAGATTGAGTTCACGCAAACAGCAGAGGGAGAGGTCCAGGTGGAGGAAGAGTATTGGAGCTAGGTGAAGAGTCTGTGGAACAGGGAACAGAATCTTTGCCTAAAGAAATGGGCACCGAGGAGAAGATGGTGGGAGAAGAGTTCAATGTCATGCCGTAACCGAAATTCATTAAAGTCGGGGCACAGTGGGATAACGCTGAGACCATTGTTAAGTACAGAACATTAAACATCAGAGTGTGGAAGGGTAGGAGGGAGGGTGAAGATACGACAGGAGGTGCATTTGGGGGAGGGGATGCAGTCAGAGTGCAGGGCACGGGTGGAAAGGCAGGTTCCAAGGGGTCATAGCCATCTCTGTGTTTTTGCATCTTGTGCGCCTCATATATCTGATGAGCATGGCGAATGAGTGGAGAAAGAAATAGAATTGGGGAGTGGTGCAGCCTTGAGCCAATGAGATGTGATGCTTTTGCACAGATAAAATGTTGATATCACTGGCACTGCAATCACATGATCAGTCCTCAGGAAGTAACTGAATGAAAATGAACGTAATCTTATTGTAATGCCCTGATTTTCGTTGGAGTGATACTCAACCAGCAAGGTCTTACTTTTCTGAGATTTTAGACAAAACTGTGAAAACATAATAAATGTTGATGTTATTAACAGGACAAAGTCATCCATGGTTTTGGAAGAGTTTATTTGTCATTCTCAAAAGCTCTGGGGAAGGTGTCATCGTTCAGTGAGGAAATTACCAGTACAGAATTTCCTCCGATTCCCATTGACTACTGTTTACTCAGGGTCCGTGATGCCACATGAATCAAATACTACTTTGATGCAAGGGAAGTTACTCTGATCTCACCTCAAAAGAGGTAAACCGTGAAAATAATGAAAAGCAAAAGTGTAAAACACGGCTTGTTTGAACAATGTGCTCACTGTACTCACAATGTTTAAGGGAAAACTGATGCATGGACTTCTGATTTTGAGGAAAGGTTCATCCTATTTGTGATGAAGCTGTTTGGTTGTGCACTGTGACAGAGAGGCAGAAACATACTCCACTCCGGACCATGGGGAACAAAACCATCCTGTTCCCGGTGCATCAGACAGTGACAGACACACACTATTGTTTGTTCCGATTGGACATTGATCATCCCAATCTCAACATTCACTGATGATCAATAGCAGAACAGAAGCCAGCGGCTCCCATCATCCCAGTTGGAAAGCAAAAGGGGAATGTGATGGTCAGATGAAGTGGGAGTAACTGGGGAATTGGTGTAACTTACAGTGGGATTGGCAGAAGGAGGGTGTAAAGGGAAATCATCAGTGGAAGAGCATGTAGCAGCAGAAGGGGTAGTGCAAGGGAAGTAGGAGTGTGAGGAAAGAGTAGGACGAAGGAGGAAGAATGACGGATGAAGTTTTAGTGACAGGGCAAAACTTGTTTTTAGGGAAGCGGGATTGGGTGTGAAAACATCACTGTTCAGGAAAATTGAGATCAAGTTTCCATTCAAAATTAAGAAAAGATTTCATGCTCTTTCTTTTCTATCACTTGATTCTTTTTCAGATTATACATGTACTCTATCTTTCTGTACCCAGTGCAGAGGATATTTTTTTCTTGTCTTTTGTGGTGTTTCAACATTTTTGATTTTTCTTTACAGTATGTATTTGCTTCCAATTCAAGGTAGACATGAGAATATGATTTGATCTCCTGCAGTTTGTCCATAATATAGAAGTTAATTGAGTATTTATCCTCATCAAACGAGCTGATTTAAACAAACAATGAATTAATCTGTGTCCATCCTGCAGATGAAAAATGTCTCCAGCTCTGGCTATTGCAGTGCCTCCAAAAGTTTAATGTTCCAGCGCAAGATGCCAAACCCTAGTTCGTCCTAAATTATTTATAAGCTTTATGAATAAAACATGCAAAGTGTAAAAGGTGAATTCAACTCTGTGTCAAAAATGTTATTTCTGGCTTCCTTATAAAAGATGTTAACCAAATCACTCTGTAAATTGATCAAAATAAGAAAAGCCAGAGACTGGAAATCTCAAATCTTTCTCTCAATAACATCTTGGAAACAGGAAGGAAATCACAGTTTGTTTGTGGTATTCATAAATGACGATGGTGAGCATGTGGAAAATGAGGGGGTGGGGGGCAGTGGAATGCTGACCAATGTTGTGGATGACTCAAAGCTGAGCTGAGTGGCTCACAATCAGGAGAATATAAATAGATTATTCAGATAGCCAGATCAATGGCCGATGAAATTTAACACTAATAAATGTGGGATGATGCACGTCAGAAGTAATTTGACAAGTGAGTACTCAAACTATGAATGGGGAGGGCTAAATTTGCTAGTTTTTTCATTGCAGCCGTGAAGGTTGAGGAGGGATCCTGCTACAGGTATACTGGAGTATAAAAGTATGGAGAGGATGAACAAACAGAAGCTATTTCCCTTAGTCAAAGGGTCAAAAAGAAAGGAACGCATTTTTAAAATTAAAGGTAGGGATTTGAGAGAGGATTTGTGGAATGTGTTTCGCACTGAGAGGGTGGTATGAATCTGGAATGCATTGTCTAGGAGGGTCGTTGAGGGAGGTAACCTCACAAACGTTTACAAAGCCTTTGGATGTGCACTTGCTGGCACAGACGTGATAGGCCTTTAATTCGTTTCATGATTCTATGCGTTGGCAGCCATGAATGCTCTGATATATTCTGAAGCAATAAGCAATGGCAGTTGCTGGTTTGTTCCTTTGACTGGACTCAGTAAGTGGCGAGATCACAAACCAGAATCATCTCATGGAGTTTCAGCCCTTTCTCCACCTACAACATCGAAGCCATCTCTGGGAACATCCAGGGTAATTCACATGCTCAGTGCAAGCATTGTCTAACAACAGCATGAGCATTTTTCCAGCTGTTTACCACCATTATTATAGCTACAGCAATGTCATGGACACAGATTTTCCTTCAATATAATGCAGACTTCTAGCTATGAGGATGCTATTTCTCTGAAGCATAATAAATTCCTTCCCAGATATTCATTTGACAAACAGCAAGTTTTCCTGTTTTGCTGCCAGTTGTTTATCACAGAATTCCCCACTCCACTCCACCTCAACCTCTTTCGCCTTTAATATTTTCTTGTGCACTGTCTTCCTGCTCTCTCACACCTCAATCCCTCACATCCCCCACACTCTCCATCCTCATTTGTGAATCCCTGATAAACCTGAGCCTCATCTCTATCATTTATTCCAACTTCCATCTCACAATGTGAACTGATATGATCCCTTCCCTCAGCATGGTCATTAGACTGGCCATGCCTGATGTGTTATTCATCTCGACCTTCTACTCAGTTTCTGACCCGCAGCTTTGGTTACCAAACTCCTGGTTTATTAGTTTAAATCCATTCGACATGCACTAGCAAAGCTCCCCAAAAGGATGTTGTTGCTCCTCCAGTTAAGATGCAATCTGTCTTTTTTGTACAGGTCCCACCTGTTCTGGAAGAAATCCCAATAATCCAAAAATCTGAAACCACCAACCCTGAACTCGATTTTTAACAACATGTTAAGCTATACCGCCGTCCTAATCCTTTCCTCTTTTCCATATGGCACAGGGAGTAATTCAGAGATTACAGAGGATTGTTCTGTCTCTCTCTCTCTCACACATTCACACACACAATCAGACAGACACTACATTACTTTGCAGAAGAATACCAATAACCTCATAAGTAATCAGAATGATAACTGGAATGAAGGATTTAGTTAAAGAAAGGACGAGAGAAATTGCATTTCTTCTGGATGTCAGTTTTCTCGCTGAGTTGGAGAGTTCATTTTCCGATGGTTCATCACTATACGAGTGAAGGTTATCAGTGAGCCTCCGGTGAAATTCTAGTGTTATGTCCCACTTCCTATTTATGTGTTTAGGTTTCCTTGAGTCAGTGATGTCATTTCAAGTATTGGTGATTTCATGCCTGGTCCATTTCCTCAGAGAGTGTTAGATGGAATCAAAATCAATGTGTTTGTTGATAGAGTTCCGGTTGCCATGCTTCTAGGAATTCTCGTCCGTGTCTCTGTTTGGCTTGTCCTCGATGGATGTGCAAACCCAGTCAAAATGATATACTTTTTCATCCGTATGTAAGGATCTAGTGATAGTGGGTCATGTCTTTTTTTCTGGCTCGCTGTTGTTCATGCATCCAGGTGGCTAGTTTTCTGCCTGTTTTTCCGATGTAGTGTTTGTTACAGTACTTGCAGAGCAGAACAGACAAAGATGCGAACTTATTGTGGTGCTCAAACGTATGAAGAAAGTTGCAGAGTAAAACAGGAAAACTCTGTTTCTGATAGTTGGCATTACAGTATCAAGGAGTTCTAATTTCAAAATGGTCAGCAAAAGAGCTGGGACTGAGATACATAAATACTTCTTTATTGAGAGAGTTGTTAGGATTTGGATTAGACTGCCTGGGAGAGCTGTAGATGACGATTCAATAAAGAATTGGATATATATTTGGAAATTATGAATTTAATGGGCTACAGAGATAGGGCTGGCAAATGGAAGGTGCTTGGGAAACATTACTGGAGCTGGTGCACACACAGTGGCCAATGGCCTCCTCCTGTACTTTAAAGGCTTGTACTCTATCATATGTCTGATGCAAATAAAAATCAGTATCGGATTATTTCCCGTTTTAAGTGCTCGCAAGTATCTGATTATTTGGTGCAGGATAAACATTTAAAATGCAAATATTGCAAGGTCAGTCTCGTTATGTAGTCTATTTATTACTCAGAACATGAATATTTTAAATGTTATGTTCTGATAACGAAAACAAATATATCATTGCTTTGGCAATGGTCTGATTTTTCCCTCACACCATAATATGTCCATTTTTTTCACTGTCCACATTTCATATTAAGTATCATTCTTTCTAAAAATCTGAAGTTTTCAAATTATTGTTCGCTACAATTTGATAACATAAGTCATTCACAGTGCATGTTGAATTATTGCCATTTCTAAATTGTTGCCGATTAGCTGAAGCTCGAACATTTCACTGAGAAATTTAACTGATTGATTATATATAAATGTATAAGAATGCTAATTCTATTTGATTGTCCAATCGTTTACTCACTCTTAACATTCAGGAGCCTACCATTTTCAAAATGTTGGAGTGGCAATGCATTGTCTCGAATTCTGACATTGAATATATAATTCTGATCACAACAGTTAGGTACCACGTTCTTTATTCGATATAAAATAAAATGTGCATTCTTTATTTTTGTGTTACAAAAAAATGATAGGAGTTTATACTTTACTCCCATAAATATAGAATCGACCTAATTGTTTTCAGAAATGATAGTTCAGTTGAATAATTATACTTCATATCTCATTTTTGCCCAACTCACAAAACATAGATATCAACTGATTATTGTTCGGGTCAGTAAACTCAACACCTTGCAATGAGCTACGCTAAAAATGGCTTCCAAAATATTTGGAATCATTTACAGTGTTACTGGAATTCACAGTTGCCTGTGATGCTGAGTGACACACTGACCTGCTCCTAAATTTGTGCAAAGAGTTTCTAACCTGGGTCAGGGCCGTCAGTCAAACATTTCTTCACAACAAATAATTTCGAATCCACCCTGGGAAAGGTGGGAGCTCGCTAACAGACTATTACTGGTGTCAGTGTAGCTATAAATAATGTCCAATTAGATATCAATGGCTGACCAGCAACCAGGTTTTTAAGAAATCATCTTCAGTCAGAGCCTGGCCCAGTGGGCAGATGTGTCGACATGCAGTGTCAGAATCACACCGCACAACTTACTGATGGTGCTGACACCTGGCCTGCCTCCCAGACTCTATACATCTGCACCCTGGACTGGATGCTGGGAAAAGACGTTAAAAAGTTGACAGTCTGATGCACTATCTTGAGTCTCACAAAGAAACCTCTGAAACCATACCGAATAAATGTCACCTTCGTTATCACCAGTATCAAAATGAAATTTTACATCTCTGTGGATGGCCAGAGATTAATACACGGTTCACCAAACAGAATATATCTGAAGAAAACAGCAGCAAATGGCAGGCCAAGAAGCATGTTAATAACTGAACTTGGCGGATTCTGTTTGGTGTGTGGTTACATACACATATTGTACTGGCACTCAGGTGACTGTAACAATGCATACCGTAAATGTAAGTTTTGACCTAACACCTCATCAAAGCTTCCTGATCTCACACACATCACTCCCTCACACATTCAAGAATTGATAAGAATCTCCAAGCTTGGTGAAACAGGAATCATAGTACAGGCCCTTCAGCCCTTGACGTCCTGCCGACATTTTATCCTGTTCTAAGATCAGACTAACCTACATACCTTTCATTATACGATCATTCATGTGCCTATCCACACACCCGCACTCTCTGCGTCAAGAACCTACCTCGGACATCTCCCATAAATATTCCTCCAATTACCTTAAAATCGTGCCCTCTCATGATAGCCATTTCCGTCCTGGGTGAAAGTTTCTGGCTATCCACTCTATCTAGGCCTCTAATCATCTTGTCCACCTCTATCAAGTCATGTTCCATTCTTTTTCATTCCAATGAGAAAAAAAACCTAGTTCCCTGAATTTTCTTTACAAGACCTGCCCTCCAGTCCAAGCAGCGTCCTGATAAATTTCCTCAGTATACTCACCAATGCTTCCACATCTTCCATATAATGAGGCGACCAGTACGGAACGCAACATTCCAAGTGTGATCTCACCAGGGTTCCCTAGAGCTGCAGCATAACCTCACTGCTTAAACTCACCCCCATGCTAATTAAAATATCATCCGGCTTCTTAAGAACCTTATCAACCTGCGTGGCAACTTTGTGGGAGCTATGACATGAATCATCAGATCCCACTGTTACTCCACAATGTATGAATCCTACATTTAACTGTGTATTATGCATTCAAATTTGACCTTCCAAACTGAATCGCTTCACAATTTTCCAGGTTGAACTCCAACTGCCCCTTATCAGCCCAGTTCAGCATCCTGCCAATGTCCCGTGCAAACAACAATAGCCCTCCACACTACCCACAATTCCACCATACTTTGTTAATTTGAAAAATTTACTAATCCACCTACCCTCTTCCTCATCGAAGTCATTTATAAATATCACAAACAGCAGAGGTCCCAGAACCGAACCCAATGGAACAACAATGGTTACCGAGCACCAGACAGAATGCTTGCCATTTACCACCCCCCTCTGTCTTCTATGGGCCAGTCCATTCTGCATCCAGACAGACCAGTTTCCCTGTATCCGATGTGTCCTTACTTGCTGAATGAACCTACCATGGGGAAATTTACCAAATGCCTGGTTAAAAACCATGTACTCCACATCCACTACTCTCACTTCCTCAATGTGTTTGATCCCATCCTCAAAGAATTCAATAAGCTTTGTAAGGCATGACCTGCCACTCACAAAGCCATGCTGACTATTTCTAACCAAACTATGATTTGCAAGTAATCATAAATTCTGTCTCTCAGAATCCTCTCCAGAACTTTGCCCAATGCTGATGTAAACTGACTGGTCTGTAATTCTCAGGATTATCCCTATTCCATTTCCTGAACAAGGGAGTAACATTTGCCTCCCTCCAATCATCTGGCACGACTCCAATGGAGAGTGAGGACGCAAAGATCATCTCCAAAGGTGCAGTAATCTCTTCGCTCTCTTCCTGTTGTAAGCCAGGGTGGATCCCATCTGGCCTAGGGGATTTAGCTATCCCTATGTTTGTATTTCAATCAGTCTGTACTTCACCTCACCATGTCTACTCACTGTCCAACTATCTGATTGACTGCTTTCCATTTCAGGGCTCTATACAGTGCTGCTTTCCTGAACACATATGGTTCCCTATAACCTGTTAATCATGGAATGGAAAACATGGGAAGGCACCAATGCCTTCCTGATGAAAGGCTGATGCCCAAAGCTTTGACTCTCCTGCTCCTCAAATGTCAACTGACTGGCTGTGCTTTTCCAGCGCCACACATTTTGACTCTGATCACCAGCATCTGCAGTCCTCACTTTCTCCATTACAAAGGGCTGTCCCCTCTGCACACTGAGCAGGCAATTAATCAGCAGAAACCCGTTGTATTTAGAGCTGACTGTTCAGTTCTGGAAAGTTGCATTGGATGAATACATTTACTGAAAATGAAATTACTATTCAACAAATATTCATTCAGTCCCAGAGTAACAGTTTTGGTTCATGAATTAGGCAGCTTGATAACAAGCAGTGAATGACTGAAGAACTCCGAGGTACAGAGTATTCCAGGTGATATATTCCAGGCTGGATGTGCTTTACCTTAATGTTGGGTATATTATCAGACATACAGATGTGATGAGGGAATGAGCTGACACGTGGAATTGTGACATTTTTGCTATGACAGAGATGTGTTTGAAGGAGATCAGGGCTGACAACTCAATATTATGCGATACAAGAACTATAGGCAGCACAGGAGAGGGGGAAAGGAGGAGGTGGTGATGCATTATTAGTTATGGAGTCAGTTGCTGCAGTAAGAAGGGAATTAAATTGGAAAGAGAAGCTTAAAGCAGGTACAAATTGAGCAGGTCAATGGAGGCAACTACCATATGTGTAGGACCAAACTTAAAACGGCAGTAGAAGCGAAAATATGAGGCGTGATAAAACATTAGCGGGTTGAGAGAGATAGGGAATAGTATATGATTTGGGAGGGTCTTAGAGATATAGGGAGGGGTGTAGGGTTTGAAGTGGATTAGAGAGATAGGGAGGCGTGCAGGGTTTGAGAGTTATGGAGTAGTATAGGGTTTGCAGGAGGTTAGAGAGATAGAGAAGGGTTACGGATTGGAGGGGGTTAGACAGATAGGGAAATGTGTAGGTTTGGAGTGGGTTAGAGAGATAGGGAGGCGTGCAGGTTTTGAGAGAGATACGGAGCAGCATAGGGCTTGGAGCAGGTTAGAGAGATAGGGAAGGGTGTAGGGATTGGAGGGGATTAGACAGATAGCGAAAGGGTTTGGTGAGGTTGAGATAAGTAGGGAGAGGTATAGGGTTTGGAGAGGTCAGAAAGATAGTGAGGGGAGTAGGGTTTAGAATGGGTTAAGGAGATCCAGTGTGGTGCAGGGTCTAGAATAGGTTAAAGAGATAGGGAAAAGAGTAGTGTTTGGAGGAGTTTAGAGAGCTAGGGAGGGGTGCAGTATTTGGAGAGGGTTAAGGAGATAGGGAGGGGTGTCGGGTTTGGAGGAATTTAGAGAGATATAAAAGGGGTACAGTGCATGGAGGGTGTTATAGAGATAGTGAAGGCGTAGGGGCTGGAGAAAGTTACATAGATGGGATGGGTGGAAGGTTTGGAGGAGGGTAAAGAGATAGAGAGGAGTGTAGGGTTTGGGGAAGGAGAGAGAGATAGCGAAGGGGTTAGTTTTGGAGGAGGTTTGAAGCTCATTGTGTCAGATCAAACACTGACACAGAAACCTCCTGCTGACTCCTCTCTCTCAGCCTCACGGTGTCGGATCAAACACTGACACAGAAACATCCTGCTGACTCCCCTCCCTCAGCTGGTGGATCAGTGTCCCTCTACATTGAACAACACTTGGAGGAAGCACTGAGAGAGTGACAGAGCTGGAGAATGTATATTGGGTGGGCTATTTCAAACCCAACACCAAGAGGGGCTCAGCAGCAGCATTACTGATCGAGGTGGTCGGGTCCAAAAGGACACAACTGCTTCACTGCGTCTGCACCGGGTCGGGGGGGGGGGGGGGGGGGGGGGGGGGGAAGCGACTGACAGGTAGAAACATCCTTGACCTCAGCCTCACCAACCTACCGGCTGCAGACACATTGTTCGATGACCGTATTGGGAACGGTGAACTACCACACACAGTATTTCTGGAGACAAAGTTCCACTTTTACGTCGTGAAGACCCCCTGTGTATATGTGACACCATCACTGTGCTAAACAGGGCAGATTTCCAATAGATTTTGGAACTTTGCACTGGCCTGTGTGAGGTAGTTCGGGTCATTACCAACAGCAGCAGAATTGTACTCCAGTATAATTTTCACTATCACTGCCTGGCATATACTCCACTTTATCCTGGCCGTCAAGCCAGGGATACACCCATGATAAATGGAGAAAACAGGAAGGCCTGACTATAGTAGCACCAAGTACACCTCAGAATGAGATGAAGTTACTAAATTGGGCCACTTACTCATCACATTGTATAAATAGCAAATGAGACACAGATGTAACCAGTGAATCAGACCTAATCTCTCCAATCCGGGTGAGTGGTGGTGGACAATCACACAACTCACTGGAGGAGAAGAATACACCAATACCACCTTCCTGAATGATGGAAGGGCTTAGCACAACAATAGAAATCTAAGGCTGAAACATTCACAGCAATGTTCAGACAGAAATATCAATGGGATGACCTATTTTAGTCTCCTCCAGATGGCAGTCTTCAGCTAATCTGACTCACTTTGTGTGGTATTTACAAACAGCTGGAGGGATTGGAGAATGCAAAGGCTGTGGGCCATGATAACATTCCATTCAGGCTGTTCCTGCTGGGATACAGCACTGGGACCTACCTGACAATGTGGGAAACTATCCGTGTGTGTTCTGTACACACACAGACAAAACATTAGTCAATCAGTGACTACCCCATTGCTCTAATCCCTGTCATTAATAAAGGGATGGCAGATGTCATCTACAGTAGGATTAAGCAGCACTTCCTCAGGACTAACCTGGTCGCTAAAGCTCAGTTTGGGCTCTCATCCATTGGGCTCATTGAAGCCTTGGTTTAATGATGTACAACAAGAGAACATAGCTGAATTCGAGAGGTGAGGTGACAGTTACTGCAGTTTTTACATGATCATAACTGCATTTGACCAAATGTCATATCCAGGATTAACGGCAAATCTGGAGCAAATAGGAATCGTCTGCACTGGCATAAGTTATACCTGGTACAAAGGAAGGTGGCTGGGGTTGGTGGAGAGCAGCCATCTCAGTTTTGCCGCAGTTCCCCAGGGGCGGGATTTCTGGGTAAGCCTGTAGATCAGCAATGTAAAGGTAGGGCACCATACTCCAACAGGATGATAGAGACAACTGGCGGTGGTTGAACTGGACAGTCATCATACCTCAAGTAAGAGAGAGATTGAGTAGGACAGTCCTTTAGTCACCCCAGGAATTGAACCCACACTGTTGGCATTAATCTGCATTACAAACCAGCCATCCAACTGATTGAGCTAATCAAATCCTCACACAGCTCTGTGCGGTAGATATTGAAACATTATTCCATTCAGATATGTTGGTAAACACCTCTGGAGCAGGTGGAACTAGAAGCATGCTTCCCAGCTCAGAGAGAGGGATAGCATTAGTGAGCTGTAAGAGTGCTCTCTGCCCTAGGCCCTATAATTTTCAGCTGCTTCATAAATGACTGTAATATCACAAGTGGGGATGTTTGCCAATGATTGGACAGTATTCAACACCATTCATGATTTACTCAGATACTGAAGCAGTCCTTGTCCAAATGTAACAGAACCTGGAAATATGCAGGTGTGTGCTTAACAGTGACAATACCATTTCCATTACACGTGTGCCAGACAACGATTACTTATATCAATGGAAAATTGAGACACATCCTCTAACGTTCAATGCCACCACCATAACTGAACACACACCAAACAATATCGCGGGGATTATTGTTAACCTGAACTGGACTGACCTTATGATTTCATGACCCATTCCTGTGAAGGGCTTATGCTAAAACATTGACTTCTCCTATACTTCAGATGCTGCCTGACCTGTTTTACTTTTCCAGCGCCACTTTTTGACGCATATAAATTCTTGAGCCACAAGAATATGTCACGGGCTCGAAATTCTGCAGGAATAACTCACCTCAAAATTTCCGAAAACCTGTCCTCTATTGCTAAGACACATGGTGAATGTGTGTGTGATTAAATACTTCCATTTGCCTGTGTGAGTGCAGCTTCACCCCTCTTCCACTGATGCTCAGCAGCAGCAATACCTGCCATCTACAGGGTGCTCTGCAGAAATTTACCAAGGCTCCTTACAACGTACCTCTGAACCCCGACCATCGAGAAGGACAAGGGAAGCAGATACCCGGGACCTCCACCGTGTTCCCTTCTGTGCCAAGCCATCTACCATCCTGATTGGGAAGTATTTTGCCGTTCCTTCAGTGTCACTGTTTCAAGTTCCCTATCTATCAATAAATGCCGTCCAAATCACATTTCATGAATAAATTAACATAACAATATAGTCTAGACCTGTTCAATGCTGGACATGGTTTTGGATTTTGTGAGCTCAGGCTGCTTGGTCCAGGCAGTATATTGCTTTTTGTGAATAGCTGAAGGGATATTAATACAATATTAATACAAGGGAAAATAATTGTGTATTTTCAAAGTCCTTGTACTTAATAACAATACGGTCTTGGGTGTGGCAATGAGAGTCATCATTTCAATGCTACTTACTGTGAGTTTTCATCATATTGTTATTATAACAGTGCACTGAATAAATGGGTGAATTTCGTGCTTATTGGACAATCTAAAAGTTGGTATTAGAAAGGATATTGGACCTTCAGTAAAGAGACTTTACTTAATGGCTGTTAATGGTTAAAACAATGCTGCAAACATTTACACAGAGATTTCCAGCTTAAGTCACACACAAGGTCGTTGGGCTGGGATTACGGTGGCCATCAATGGAGCTGTACAACTCTGTTTGGATATTGATGTTGTGGAGCTAACATACACTGGATATGGTTTATGAGGGATTCAATGTAAGATGCTATGTGCTGCAGGAGCCCATCACCTTTATAACACCTTCATTCAAGATCAGGTCCAAGGTGCAGAATTACAGAGTTTAGGTGGCACACAAGAAGAGATATACTTGCAAGACATGGCTGTTTACAGGTCGTTGTTATAAATATTGAACTGCATCTGGACCAGCGCCATGTGCTAGTCCATTGACCAGTCCGCCCCACACACATCTCCCCGTTGTTCAGGTATGTCTCTAACCAGTCTATTGTGAGGGATTGTGTGTGAAACTGCCCAGCTCCATTTTGGAAGCTCTCTGGACAGATCTTGGAGATAGCCAGTGTTTTGGAGGTCGTGGTGAGGCCCAGTAACACTGTGTCTGAATTCAGGCTTTTCCTCAAAGTCATTTTCAACAGCTTTGCTGACTGCAAGATGGTGTGTTCACTGAACTGAATATGAATTGGCTGTTTACTACAGTCACTGAATTGTGTAATAGTTAGCTGTGCGCTCTGGTAATTCAATTATTGTTCACTTCAACAGTTCTCAACTGAAAAATAATGATGTTAGGTTTATTTTAAAATATGCAAGAAATAAAGTGATATTAACTCTTCATTACAGAAAATGTGAAAGTGACCTGTTATATATTTCCCATGAACTAATCAAGCAACAGTCAGATATTGTCTGTAAAGCAGGATTCTGTGAACAGGACTATGTCCCAGGCAACATCACCACCCTCGCTGGTAGGTTCTGTCCCACTGACAGGACACAGCCAGGCAGAGGGGGACAGCTCCTTGGTATATAGTCAATATAGGGTGGCATGGTGGCTCAGTGGTTAGCACTGCTGCCTTATAGCACCAGGGTCCCAGCTTTGATTCCAGCCTCAGGCAACTGCCTGTGTGGAGTTTGCACATTCTCCCTGTGTCTGCGTGGATTTCCTCCCACAGTCCAAAGCTGTGCAGCTCTGGTGAATTGGTCATGGTAAACTGCCCAAAGTGTTCATGCATTAGTCAGAGAGGCGTGTGTTGCTCTTCGGAGGGTCAGTGTGGACTGGTTGGGCCGAAGGGCCAGTTCCCATACTGTATGGAATCCAATCTAATGATAGTGCTCAGCATTGATGCTGGATCCTGTGGGCTGCTAGACTGCTCTGTGTCAGGTTATGGTGGAATTAATAAAAGGGCAACATATAATTGACCACATCGTCACCGATCTGCCTGCTGCAGATACACCTCTCCATTTCAAATATCAGTCAGAATGGTCACTCCACAACAATCTATCTATCTTCCTGATAGATATTTACAAAATTATCAGAGGCATAGATAGAAGGACAGTTAGAGGCTTCCCCCCCCCCCCCCCCACCCCCCCCACCCCCCCCCCACCCCACCCCCTCAGGGACGTGTAAACCTCCAGTCCTGACTCCACTCTGCTCCCTCACAGGGTCACCGTCTCTGTGACTCCCAGGCACGATTAGGCCTTGATCCTCAGTGTTGATTTATATCCTTCCACTTTGCTGCCTCTGCAACTCCCAGGTGTGAGTGAGCCTCATGCTCCTGCTCCAAGTTGTTCTGTCACATGGTCACTCCCTCTGTGACTCGGTGCTGATTTCGAGGCTCCTACTCTGCTGTTTCTCCAACTCCAAGTCCCAGTTGGCCTCAATCCTTGTTGCGGATGTATATTCTCCCGGTTTGTGCTGCTCTCTCTCAGGTTCCCTCCCCTTGTGACTCCCAGGTAATGGTAGGCCTCAAGCTTCGGCTGAGGTTTATAACACCCCATTCCGCACTGCTCTCTTATAGGATTGCTGTTGTGCCTGGAAGACAGTGGGGAAGAGGAGGATTAGACAGAGCAGAGGGTGTTACAGTGATTGAGTGAGCTGTATGGGATGGAACAGATTGTCTGGGGAGCTGGGCAGACCTGCAGCAACTAAAGAAGTTTGCTGGAAGATACAGTGAGAGTTTCAGACATTGAAGAAGGCAAAGGAAATAGAGAGATGGTGGCTTGTTCATGACGGTGCTTTGTAGAGTCTAAAAGGCTTTTTCTGAGCTGCTGACAGAAATGTGTAGACTTCAACAAATGCAAATTGACAGCCAGCAAGTGGTGTAAGGTACTGGAGACTGTTGAATATTACAGAGTTAGAAGACTCGCAGCAACTGGGCGGAACATAAGCCTTTGGAGCACTTGTGATGTTCAAGGACCCTCAGGACATGAGGAGGTGCAGAGAATGGGAGCGTTCCAAATATGGGATTATAGGGGCTGGAAGTTCTTCGATGGATAAGGAGGATCAAAAGTGCCAATTTAGCACACGCAACCATTGTAATTATAGAGATTTAGGAAGGGAACCTGTGCTGTCATTGAGTACAGTTATGTGGAGAGTTACAGAAGCTTAAGGGTTTACAAATTTAAAAATGGATAGAGTTGAGGTGATCAGAAGTTTAAACAAGAATAAAGAAATGTTAGAGATCTCAGGCACAGATGGGAATGGATGAGGTGAGATATTGTGAGGAACTACAAGAGTTATAAGTCGGGGAGGATGTCAGATATAAAAGGTAGAGCTGCATTGTCTGTGTGCAGTTACAGACGTGAGGAGTGTTGTAGCGCCTGCTGGAGGGGACACAGATAATAACAGTTCCAACGGCTGATGCAGTGACTCAGGAAGGCAGCTCACTACCACCTTCTCAGGGACAACTCCAAATCAACAATAAATACTGGCTCAGCCAAAGCTCATCTTCATGAATGAATGAATAAAATATCTACAAGTAGCACTGAGGTCACTCAGGAAGTCACTTTCAACAGCACTTCACAAACCTGGAACAACTATATCCTGGAAGGACAGGAGCTCCAGGTGCACGGGAACACCAGCATTTCCAAGGTGCCCTCCAAGGCACGCTCCATCCTCCCAGCACTGTGTCTGTCCCTACACCCAAAGGACTGCAGTGGGTCAGGAAGGCAGCTCCCCACCACCTTCTCCAGGGAATTACAGATGGGAATGTAATGGTGAAACTCTGCTGTTTACAGCCAGACAGAAACATAAATCCAGCAATGGGTGTGTAATGAAATTTCCGTTTCAGAACAACATGCTGAGTATGGATAGAGGATTTGTCTGATTTGCACAAGGCAGAGTGTGTGAAGAAAGGGGTCTTTTTCACGATGGGAACTGGTGACGAGGGGAGCTCCGCAGGGGTCAGTGTTGGGACTACACTCGACACGTTATTCATTCAGAGTCTGAACAAAGGATGTGAAGGGGTACGAGAAATGGGTTTCCAAGAAAGATTTCAGGGATGAAATTCGTGTCATATGAGGAGCAGGTGAAGTCTCTGGGTCTGCACTTAATGAAGTTTCAGAGACGGCGGTAGAATCTCATTCAAACTTACAGAATGCTGAGGGCCCTGGATGGAGTGGATGTGGGCAAGATGTTTCAACGAGCAGGAGAGACTAGGGGCCAAGGGCACAGCTTCTGAATGAAGGGATGATCCTTCAGAATGGAGCAGTGGAGAAATTTATTCAGCCAGATGGTGATGGATCTGTGGAACTCACTGCCTCATGGGACTGTGGATGCGAAGCGATTCAGTGTATCGAACTCAGAAATAAGCAGGTTCTGGATGAATAAGGAGATCAAGGGTAACAGGGAGTGAGAGAATGAGGTTGAGAAACAATTCGTCCATAATCGAATAGTGGAATAGACCTGATGGACCGAATGGCCTAATTCTATCCCTATACATGATGGTCTTATGGACTGCATTTATTCCATTGGTGTCTAAGTGTGCAGTTCGTATTTCTGGCATATCGTTTAACATTCCAGCACTTTCGTGATTATTGCTGCCACCTCTTGGTTTCAGATCCACTGCAGAAAGTAACGTGGAAATCCTTGTGTATAAATCTCAGAAAGGTAGCATACAGGGCCAGCAGGATATTGAGAAGGTAAATGGAATGCTGGCACTGATTTCAAAGGGAATGGAGAATAAAAATAGGGAAGAATTGTCATAAATATAGAGAACTCCAGTCAGCCCACACTGAGAATACTATGAACAGGTTTTGTCCCCTATCTCGAGGGAAAATATCCTTGCATTGGAGGCAGACCACAGAAGGTTCACCAGGCTGATCTTCAAAAACATGCTGAGAAGAGGTGGAGAAGGTTGAACTTACAATCGTTAAAATTTAGAAAATGAGGTAAATTTACTGATACACCAAAGATTCTTGTTTTCTTACATATTCAGTACATTGTTTCACTGAGCAAGGATCTGTAACTGGAGATAAAGGGGAATACAGACACCAGAGAAGCAAACAGAGAAAAGCTGGGTTATAGAGACTGGAGGATGTTACAGAGTTTGGGTGGTTTGAGATCACTATTGGTGGTTAGAGATCAGATGGTTGTAGGGCTGAAAGATGTCAAGGAAAGATACAGGGTTATCAGTTCTGAAGGAGTTTCAGAGATCGGGAGGAATATAGGGACGAGAGATTACACAGTAGTAGTTGGAGCTACAGGAGGTTATAGAGAAAGGGAGTGTTATAGGCACTGTAGATTACACAGATGGAGTGGTATTTGGAGATACAGGAGTTTATAGAGAAAGGGAGGATTGGACGGACTGGAGATTAAACGGATTGTGATGGTAGTTGGAGCTGCAGGAGTTTATTGAGACTGGGAGGATTGTTGGTGTCGGGAATTACATTGACATGGACAATAGTGGGAGCTGCAGGAGTGAGTGAGATATGGAGGGTTGAAGAGGTTGGATTAGTTCACACAGCCAGGGAGAAGTGTAGGGATTGGAGGAGCCAGAGATACTGAGGGTTGTAGGGCTGCAGGAGTTAAGAGAGTTATTGAGGACTGTGAAGGTAGGTTTGCAGCATTCCCATCAGTTACACAGAGATGTGGAGTGCTGTTCTGGAGGGGGTTACAGAAATCAACAGGGTTGCAGATACTGGAAGATACTACAAAGACAGTGAGCTGTAATATTTGTGGAGGTTACAGGGACAGGGTGCGTTGAGGAGTTGACGGCTGCTCCAGGTGTTAAACATGCTGTAAGGGATCAATAACCTTACATCGATCAGGGGGATTGGAAACTCTGGGGATAAAGAATGAGAATTGCAGGAACTGAAGAAGATCACAGAGATGGGGAGGAACATAGGAGTTAGAGGAGTTACAATATGAGATGAACCGTATTCAATGGAATCAGGGAAGATACAGGGAGATCTGAAGGGATTACAGGTGATCAAAAGGACAGTGAGGCTTCTCACTGTCGGATTGGTTCAGTTTACGCAGGCATGGGGTATTTATGGAATGGTGCTATTTACAGAGATGAAGACAGTTGTATAGAATTGAGCAAAAAACAGAGATATGGAAGGCTGTAGTTAGTGAAGACTTTTGTTGATGTCGGATGCTGAGGTTCTGGAAAGTATATGGACCGGAAAGCTGGACAATCTGTCAGAGCTTACAGAGACAGGAACAGCAATAGAGACTGGCGACACTAACACAGATAGGGAGCATTACAGACACTCGAGGAGGTTTCTGCTTTAGGGATGGTTGTAGGGAAGTGTAACGTTTACACAGATAGGGGTGTAAGAGCTGGAGAAGTTTATGAGATGATTAGATTGGTGGGGAGACTGGAGAAGCTTACATTGACAGGCGGGTGATAGCGACAGGAGGATGTTACATAGGTAAAAGTCTAGTAGAAACTGATCAGGAGAGTCACAAGCATTGGCGTTGGTTCCACATATCGGGGATTTTGCAAGGACCTGACAGGATTACGCAGATAGGGATGGTTGTAGGATGTCCACATATTCAGAATGTTTCAGGACTGGAAAAGGTTACACAGTGAAAGAGGGATGTTGGAGCTGTGGGAGTTCACAGAGACTTGGAGGTGTGAAGGGTTTGGAGCTGTTTATGGATAGAAGGATATATTTAGGGACAGTAATATGGAACGCAGAGGGAGAGTTTAGACTAGATTCCCTACAGCATGGGAACAGGTACTTCAGCCAAACAAGTCCACACCAACTCTCCAAAGAGTAACCCACCCAGACCCGCTTCTGTCCGACAATGCACCTAACACTATGGGCAATTTAGAATGGCCAATTCCCCTGAGCTGCACATCTTTGGACCGTGGGAGGAAACCAGACCACCCGGAGGAAACCCACGCAGACACGGGGAGAACGCGCAAACTCCACACCGACAGTCACCCGAGGCTGGGGTCGAATCCAGGTCTCTGGTGCTGTGAAGCACTATTGTTCACCACTGAGCCTTCGTGCTGCCCCAATTTGCAGAATTACACAAATAGAGTGTTTGAGATGCTGGGAGGATTGTAGGAATGGACGAGCAAACAGAGATGTGGACTGCTGTTGTGGCTTGACAAAGGTCTGGAGCTGTTTATACAGATAAAGAAGTTGGTAGGGATGGGAGAGGGTTACTGAGGTCGTGTGGTGCTATAGGCCAGGATTCAGGAGTGTGATCGGACCTGCAGAAGGTTACAGTGATATCATGTTTACTTGGGGCTTGAGGAAAGTACACAGGTGGGTATTTTACTCCAGGCTGGAGGATTTTACAGAGACGGGGTTACTGTAAGTATTGTGCAAATCTACAGAAATGGGAATTATTGTACTGAGTGCAGGATGAGATTATTGAGATTGGGCATGTCATCGACATTGGAGCAATTTACATACAGGGAGAGTCGTCAGCATCGGAGTAGGTTTCAAATAGACAGCAGGAATATGGGAGGGGTGGAGGTTACAGAAATAGGAAAAATTCTGGGAATTACAAGCATTCAAGACATTGGCACAAACAGGTTGGACCGAAAGGCATGTTTCCTTGCTGCATAACTCTATCACATGACAAGAGATAGCATGAGGAGGGAACATAGAACAGAAAGATCCCAGGTTTCAATACCGTCTCCTTAAGGAGGCCTGCTTTCCCCTCTGTTGTACTGATCCTCACTAAGACAGCACAGGCCTGGATTGACATAGGAAGGCTCAGTACAGCAGAGTTAAAAATTAACAAGGGGGGGGGGGGGGGTGTTTGAGCCTGGGACCATCATGCACTGTGTTCGTTCTTCAACACTGTATCTATGTCATGTCTTCTAGACCAAAGTTCGATTCCTTAAATACAATCTGCTCTGTTCACTGTGAGTGATCTTACCGATCTGCAGGATTTACTGAAGGCTCCATATGTCTCTCTCCATCTCTCTGGCTGACCAAGTGTCTTCAATGTGGTGATGAACGAAACAGGAATTGGGAATTCTGCTGAGTCAGGAGCATCCTGAGTACCTACAGGAGACAGAGAAAGAGACAGAATGGGAAATTAGACTGATAGTGAGGGTTACACATGGAGAATGGCACTGAGCCCCACAGAGATCTGGAAAATCCCAGTCTCCATCCCTGGCCTGTGCTGCTGCATCTCCCTGGAGTGGAGAATACTGTTGGCTCAGGATCTGGAGTAGCTGAAAAAGGTGCAGCCACAGGCAGCAATTAGACCCTCATAGTGACAGATACCACATGGAGAGATACTGAGTGATAGCACCAGAGCGCTGGAAGGTATCAGGATCAAATCACGGTGAGGAAGAAGGTGCACTGGGAGCAGTACTCAGGGATAAGGGAGCAATCAGTGGGCTAGGCAATGGGCTTCGTGTTACTCTCACTCGACTACTCATCCAGAATTTAATGCCAGGAGCAGGGATACCCATCTAACTTACTTAATACCCTTTAAGTAAGGAAATCTGTTATGCACTGCCGGTCTGGCCTGCATATGAATCCAGACCCAGAGCAAGGATGTTGACTCTCAACTGGCCCCTGAAATGATCGGGAAGCCACTCAGCTAAAGGGCAGCTTGGGGGTGGGCATGAAATGCTGTCCAGCCAGAGACAGCAACATCCCACGAGTGAATAAAAAACAACCCTGCTGGGAGCAGTGTCCTGGCCAAACATTTCGGTGGGTTTATGGACAGGGCTTTAAACTGACAGAGAGGATGCAGGGACAGGGTTCAGGTGAAAGGAGCTTTCCAAATCCAAAGAGAAAAGGTGACGCATCAGAACAGCGTGGGAATGTGACTGAAGACAAGCAGTAAGGAACAGGAAGGGACAGTGAATTAGGCTCTGATGGGAAATTCTAGGAAAAAGTCAATTTCAGTTTTTTTTGGAATTGTCAAAGTATCAGCAAGGTTTGGTCACCAGAAAGATGTGGTTACAGGAGAAACTGTGCTGTACTGTTCTGTGTTCCAAACAGGGAGGGTTACAATGGCAGGAAGAGGTTTCACGAGGCTGAACGGGATGAGATGTGAATGAATAGACACAATTAAGAAGGTTTTCTCGGAGTGCCAGAGGTAACAGAAACACCAATGGCTTGATCTGAAGCAGATGACCCAGACTGGGATGGGTGTGGGGATTGGAGGTGGTTTCACAGGGAGGGAGGACCATAGAGCCATAGGAGAGAACAGAAATGCGGAGAGCTGTAGGGTCTGCAGGAGTTCAGGGAGAAGGAGAGGTTGGGAGGGATGGGCCAGTTGACAGGGATAAGCATGTTGATTGGATGGAGCAGTTTACACAGGCAGGAATGTTTTAGGCGAATCGAGCAGATTACAGTGATAAAGTGGGTTGTATTGACTGGAGGAAGAATCAGAGATATGGAGGGTAGTCATGGCTGAAGATGTTTATAGATACAGGAAGGTTTAGGCTCTGCAGGTGAGCTAGATATGAAGGGTGTGGTGTCTGACAGATTTACCAGAAGGGCATTAGTAACCATCTTCAGAATGGTCAAAGTGGGAAGGGTTGGAGGGGATTTTCCCTTCACACTAACAGGGACATACTGGATTCTTGAGATCACACTTTTAAAAGCCTCCCATTTGCCAGTTATTCCTTTTCCATCAAACAGACTGACCCATGATTTGGACGTGCTGGTGTTGGACTGGAATGGGCAAAGTTAAAAATCACACAACACCAGCTTACAAGTGCACTAGGTCTATTTAGAAGCAGTGGCTTTCTTCATCAGGTGGTTGTGGAGCACAGTCATAAGGCACAGAATTTACAGCAACAGGATGGCAGTGTCATGGAATGAAATATTAAACAAGTTTTGATTAAGTCTTTCATCTTTTAGAATGATTACTATCGCTTCCAAACACAGAGGGTTCTTGATTATCCAAATATCAATGATCCAAATATCGGATTATCAAAAGGAGATCTCGAGGTCCCGATAGAAACATTTCATCAAAGAGCTGTTTCAACCCTGACTGTGTTTCTTTTTGTTCACACCGATTAAAACAGATGTCGGCGTACTGAAATACTGCCGAGAACAGTCCTGGACAATTTGAGCCCAGGTACCATCTCCAAATGACTGACCTCCTACCATCTTTGGCTCTCCCGACTTAGACTAGAGTTCTACATAGGGGTAAATCCTAAATCCCCCTTCCCCAGATATTCTCTCGAACATTGTCCTGCACAGGCAGACGTGGAACTTTTCAAAATGTTGAAGGAAAAGTTGTGTGTGTGGCTACGTGTGCATGTGCACGTGCGTGTATATGTGCGTGTGCACGTGCGTGTATGTGTGCGTGTGCACGTGCGTGTATGTGTGCGTGTGCACGTGCGTGTATGTGTGCGTGTGCACGTGCGTGTATGTGTGCATGTGCACGTGCGCTATTTGGAGACTTACCCACCAAAGGCAGTAGCTGTCTTACTGTTGGTGTCCGCTCTAGCTGCCCAGGAGGGGGAGGAGATGATGGGGGCAGGGGCGCACAGGGGGGCAGGGCAGCTGGGGGTATGGGCGCGAATGGTGGGTGGGGCGGGCAGGGGGGTGTAATGTTGGATAGGTTTGGGGCCGGGCGGGGGGGCACTTTTGGAGGCGGCAGGGGCAGAGTTTGACAGGTTTGGGGGAGCTGAGGGTGATGTTGGATGGGTTTGGAGGCGGGCGGGGTGCTCTGTTGGAGGCGGGCGGAGGGTGATGTTGGATGGGTTTGGGACAGGCAGGGTGATCTGTTGGAGGTGGGCGGAGGGTGGTGTTGGATGAGTTTGGGGCGGGCGGGGTGATCTGTTGGAGGTGGGCGATGTTGAGGGGTGAGGGGGCGGTGCTAAAAGAGTTTGGGGGCGAACAGTGGGGCGTTTTTGGGGGCTGATGGGGCGTGAGGCCTCACGCATGGTTTGCTGCTGCCTGGTCACCTCAATGGGGACTAGGCATTACCGAAAACTCCGAGCCCTCGAGAAACAACATGGAATCGATTAATCGAATAACCAATTATCTGAATGTACTATTGCCCACCCATCTCGTTCAGATAATCAAGGTTCCTGTGTAAACAGCTGGATGTTAACCTGGTGTTGTGTGATTTTTACCTTCACCCAATCAATCCCTGCTCAATCCTTCTGAATGGCCCCAATATTGACCCTGTTCCAGTTTAAGACCTGAATCTGTGAACCTATCTGATCTTTTTCCATAACTATGTTAAAACGAAGACAGTTGTGGTCACTGGACCCAAAGTGCTCTCTGACTGATACTTCAGTCACTTGCCCGAACTCGGTTTCTGAGGGGAGGTCCAGTGTTGCATCCGTCTGAGTAGCATGGAGCCCTCTACATCTTGGTTTAGGAAACTTTCTTTGACGTATTTGACAAATTCCACCCCGTATGGTCCTTTTACACTCTGGGTGACCCAGTCAATCCATGGGAAGTTAAAATCTCCAACCAATACTGCTCTATTATTTTTATAGGTACCTGCAATCTCACTACGCATTTTCTCCTCTCGTACCCGCTGGCTATTTGGGCGTCTCGAACACCATCCCAGCAGACTGACCATTCCCTTTTTGTTTCTAACTTTTAAAAGTATGGCCTCATTTAATGACTGCTTAACAATACTGTCTCTCAGCACTATTGTTCTGTCCTCCATAATCAAAGGGACAACTTTCCCTCCTCACTTACTTGTCCTTCTGTCACGCCTGTAGCTTCTGTATCCTGGAACACTGAGCTGCCAGTCCTGCCCTTCTCTCAGCCATGTTTCTGTTATGGCTATAATATCCCAGTCCCCAGAGCGAATTCATGGTCTGAACTTGCCTGCCTTACCAGTCAGGCTTCGTGCGTTGAAATTACTTCCCTGAAAACCAAACATCTTTTCCCTCCCTATTCTGTGCCCCGAATATCCTGGATAGTAAACTTGCTCTCAATGGCTGATGTATTTTCCCCTGACTAGTTAATGGTCCCTGTCTTATTCAGAGTCTCAACTCCCTGCCAAAATAGTTTAAATTCTGCCAGGTAATACAAGCAAATCTCCTCCCTGGGATGCTGGTGCCCCTCTGCATCCAGTGCCATTCATCCTCCTGGTATAGGTCACCTCTACCCAAGAAGAGATGCCAATGTCCCAATTCTGAGGGACAGTTTGAATTAATAACTGGAAAGGTAGGGATTGATTAGGGATAGTCAGCACGGATTTGATACAGGAAGATCTTGTCTGATGAAATGGTGTCTGAAAATATTGATGAGGGCAGTGCAGATGATGTGGGTACCATGGAGTTCATTCAGGCCTTCGACAAGGTCCCACAAGGAAGGCTGGTCCAAAAGGGAAGATCCCATAGGATCGAAGGCATGTTGGCAAATTGGATCCACAATTGGTGGAGGGTTGGTTTTGTGATTGAAAGACTTTGCCCAGCGGGTGTACCACAGGGATATGTGCAGGAACCATTACTATTCCTTATGAGCATTAATCACTTGGAAGTGAAAGCAGAAGGTATCATTATCAGGATTGCAAAAGACAGGAAAGATGAGGGTGTTGTCTACAGTGAGGGGGACAGTCTCTGGCTGCAGTCTGAAGGTTGAGGCTGGGACAGAATTTCAACAAAGTAATTTCAATTGATAACCAGGCAAGAGCACAGCAGGCAAGGAGGGAAAACTCATCAACTAAACTGCATTTACTTTGATGTAAACTGTCTGACAGGTAAGGCAGATGAATGCACGGCATGGATGCGAACATGGGACTGGGAAATGACAGGAATTACAGAAACACAGCTGAGGGAGGGACAGGACTCGCAGATCATTGTTCCAGAGGACAGATTCAACAGGAAGGATAGATGGGGAGGCAAGAGAGTAGGGGGAGTGGAGGTTTTGATCAGTGAAAACATCACTGCAACACTGACAGAGGATATTCCTGGGGATCGCCCACTGAAGCTATGTAATGGAACTGAGAAATAAGAATGAATAATCAGTTTGATATGACTGTACTACAGGCCTACAGTAGTCAGCTGGAAATTGAGCAGCAAATATGTCAGAGATCTCAGATATCTGTAAGAAGGATGGGTTGTAATGGTGGGGGATTTTAACTTTCCAAACCTAGATTGGGACTGCCAGAGTGTTCATAGGTTGGACGGGAGGGATTTGTTCAGTGTGTTCAAGAAAACCGACTCAATCAGTATGTCACTGGCCTGACTGGAGAAAGGGATAAAACCTGACCTCCCCTTGAGAAACAAGGTAGTGAAAGGGGCTGAAGAGTTTGTGGGGGAGCACTTTTGAAAAGTCACCACAATTCTATTAGTTTGAAATTAGCGATGGAAAAGGACAGGCCTGGTCCACAAGTTAAAGGTCAAAACTGGACTTGTCAGCAATCTAGAAGGTATGAGACAAGACTGTCCAAAAGTCGATTCGTGAAGGCTATTTGCAAATAAAGGGTCGTTGGGCAACTGTGACTCTTTCAAAAGGGAGATAAATTAAGATTTCTGGGCCAGCATATTCCTGTTAGTGTGAAGGACCATGCTGACACAAGTGGGAAACACTGGATAGCTTGAGATATTGAGGCTCTAATCAAGACAAAAGGGGGCACGTGTCCTATATAGCCAGCTGGATTAAGTCAACCCCTTGAAGAACATTGTGGGTGTAGAGGGAAACCATGAGGGCCTAAAGGGGAACTGACAGAGCTTTGGCAGAGAAGGTTCATGGAAATCCAAAGAGATTCTACAAGCATATTAACAACAGAAGATTAACTCGGGACAGAATGTGACCCCTTAAAGCTGAATGAAGCCATCCGTGTGTGAACCAACAGGAAATGGGTGAGACCTGAAACAAAAATTTCACGTCAGAACTTACAGTGGAAAACACACTGGGGAAGCAGGGAAATAAACAGTGATGTATTCAAAGGAGTCCACATTGGAGAACAGGAGGTGCTGAAGTTTTAAAATGCATTAAAATTAGACAACTCCCTGGGAACTAATCAAGTACATCCCAGGACATTGGGGTAAGTTAGGGAAGAAACTTACAACTATATTTCTATCACTGACAGCCACGGGTGGTGAGCCGGGAGCCTGGAGGGTGGCTAATGTTGTGCCAATATTTAAGAAAGGCTGCGAGGAAAAGCCAGGGGCATAAACACCAATTAGCTTGATGCCAGTGGTGCCAATGTTGTTTGAAGCGATTCTGCGGGACAGGTGTTACGTTTGGAAAGGCAACGATTGACTAGGGATAGTCAGCACCGCTTTGTGCGTACAAAGGAGTGTCCCTCAAACTTGATAGAGTTTGTTGAAGAGATGACCAAGGAGATGGATGCAGGCAGAGCAGTAGTCGTTGTCTATCCTGACTTCAGCAAGGCCTGAGACAGGGTTTAGCATGGTGCACTGGTTAGTAAGGTTAGATCACATGGGATCAGGGAGAGCAAGCCAAACAAACACAAAATGGGCTTGACAGTAGGAGACAGAGGATGGTGGGAGAGGGTTGTTGTGCAGACCGGGGGGCCTCTGACCAGCGGTGTGCCATAAGGATCGGTGCAGGGTCCACACATGTGTATTATTGACATAATCGAGAATATATGAATTAGTGTTTGTAGGTTTGTGGATAGTAAAATACATGTTATAGTTGGCAGTGAATACAGTTATCAAAGGTGACCTTAATCAACTGAGCCAAGAAATGAAAGATGGGAGTTGAATTCAGGTGTTGGGTTTTGTTAAGATAAACCAGGGAGGACTAACACAGTTAATAGTTGGGCTCTGGACAGTGTTGTCGTACAGAGATAGACCAAGGGGTGCAGTTATATTGTTCCTTGGAAGTGACATCGCAGGTGGACAGGGCGGGGAAAGCGGATTAGGCAGACTAGCCCTGATGGGTCAGAGCATTGAGGACATGGGTTGGTGCATCACGATCCGGCTGTATCAGACATTGCTGGGTCCCCAGTTGGAGTACTGGGTAGAATTCTGATACTCCTGCTTTAGGAAGCATTTTCCAAAACTGCAAATGGAACAAAGATTGGCGAAGATGTTCCTGATACTGGAGGGTGTGACAGAAACAGAGAGGCTGGATAAGCTGGAAAGCAACATGGGGGGAATGAGATAGAGTTGGCAGATAAGATTTATGAGAATCCAAAGAGATTCTACAGCACACAAGTGCAAAAAGGCTACTAGAGAGACAATAGAGCCTCTCAAAGATCAATAAGGCCATCCATGCCTGGAATCACAGGAAATGGGCGCGACCCAAAATGAATATTTCATGTCAGAATGTACTGTGGACAAAGTCTAGGAAACAAAAGGAAAGAAATAGTGATGTCTTGAAAAGAGTCCCCATTAGAGAAGAGGTGGTGCTGGAGGTCTTAGAACACAAAGGTAGTGAAAGCCCTAGGACCTGAACAAGTTTATCCCAGAACATTGTGGCAATGTCGCAGTGGGGACCGTGGCAGAGGTATTTGTATCATTATCTTTCTATTTCCATTGGGTGTAAGTGGCTGAGGGGTGACCTTATAAAGGTTTATAAAATCATGAGGGGTATACATAGGGTGAATAGTGAAGGTCTCTACCCCAGGGTAGGGGAATCCATAACTAGAGGGCAGAAATATGAGGTGGGAGAGGAAATACTTAAAAGCGACCAGAGGAGCACATTTCCACACAGAGAATGGTGCACATATTGAATGAGCTGCGCTGAAGTGGTAGAGAAAAGTAGAATTACATCATGGAAAAGACATCTGGGCAGGTACATGGAGATGAGAAGGTTTGACGGGATATGGGTCAAACGCAGGCAAGTGCAACTCGTTTAGGAACCGTGGTCAGCATGGACTAGTGGGATCAAAAGAACCCTTTCTGTTTTGCATGGCTCTTTCTCCAGTTATTGGAGGAGGAGACTACTGAGATAAGGCATGTTGTAGGCACTGAAGCAAATTACAGCAATAGAGATGGTAGTTTGGAATGCAGTATATTTCAAATCTGTGGAGGGATGATCGGGACGGGAGGAGGTTACGGGGACAGGAACAGTGATAGGAGTTAAAAATTATTGAAGACACTGGTCCACGAGACATGGTTTATGTACAGTTTTGGAGGGGGAACACAGAACAGAAAGATCCCACACACTCATTGGAAGCCTGCTTTCCCCTCTGTTATACTGACGTTCACTAAGACTCACAAGCCTGGATTGATAACTGTGACACTCCAGATGCTGTCTCGATGCAACAAAGTTACAGTCGGGGTGGTGATTGAGCCCGGGGTATGTGTGTACTGTGCTCCCCCTCCAGCACTGTATCTGTGTCATGTCTTGTTAGCCGATGTTTGGAGCCCTCTCATTGCTCTCTGCTCTGTGCACTGTGAGTGATCTTACCACACTGCAGGATTTATTGAAGACTGCACATCTCCCTGCTCTTTGTCTTTCTGGCTGACCAACCATCTTCAATGGACGAGGCACCCAGCAGTTGGGAAGTCTATTGAGTCAGGAACTTTCTGAGTACCTACAGGAGACAGAGAAATAAACAAAATGGGAAACTAGACTGATGCAGTGAAGGTTATACATGCAGAATGGTCCTGACTATCACAGAGATCTGGGAAATCCCAGTGTCCATCCCCGGCCTGTGCAGCCTCGGCTGTCTGGAATCGAGAATTCTGCTGTCTCAGCATCTGGATTAGCTGCAAGAGTGAGAGACGTTAACAGAGGCAGCAATTAGACCCTCACAGTGAGGGATACCACATGGAGAGATACCGAGTGATATCATCAGAGTGCAGGAAGGTAACAGGATCAAACAATCATGAAGGAAAAACAGGTTTAGCTTCATGACGCACTGGTATCAGTGCTCAGGGATGAGCACCCTGTGAGCAGATGAAGTAATGGTCTAATGGTATTATTGCTAGAGCATGTATCCAAAACCTCAGCTAATGTTCAGGAGAGGCAGGTTTGAACCCCACCAGCTGAAATGGTGGAATTTGAAATAAATAATTTTGAAAATAGTAATTGACAATCCATAAATACCATTACTGATGGACAATAGATCCAAACACTTCTCCTTTCGAGAAGGACATCTGCCCATCCTGATGTGGTCTGCATGACGTACCCACAGCAAAGTGTTTGCCTCTCAATGACCCTCTGAAATGGCCGAGCAAGTTACTCAGCTCAAGGGCAGCTAGGGCTGGGAAAGAAAGGGCTGGTCAGCCAGAGACACCCACATGCCATACCTGATTTACAACAATAATCCATTCAGATGGTCTCACTGGAACACTGCTGGGACCGGTGTCCTGGCCAGTCATGTCAGTAGGTTTATAGACAGGGCTTTAAACTGACAGAGAGGATGCAGGGACAAGATTCAGGTGAAAGGAGCTTTCCAAATCCCAATAGAAAAGGTGACGCATTGGAACAGCATGGGAATGTGGCTGAAGACAAGCAGAAAGGAACAGGATAGAACAGAGTACATCCGTACATCAGTGAATAGATTTGTGACAGGAGATTTTGGGAAAGAGTAAATGATTTGTTTTATTTGAATGGACAAATTGTCTGTGATAAGTTAAACTGATTTGTGACACAGAGATTTAGACACCAGGGAGACGTGGTTATAGGGCGAACAAAAGTTGTAATATAAATATTCAATCATTCACAAGCTTGTGGAAACTCAGTCAAATGGGTAACGCTAACAATAATGGAAAAAAAGACATTACAGTGAAAGCATTTGGTCTCAGATCATGAAGTAGAGTCACTCTTCATGTAATTCTGGCTGCTACTTGCCAAGGACACAAGCAGAACAGTTTTAGCCACTGAACAGCATTTCATTGCTCATCACTTCATTAAACAGGAACTCATTGGAATTTTTAATAAAGGCATTGTGATAATTTAGTGCAACTTCAATATTCACATAATCTTGATAAGCACACTGACAAGAGTGATATTCGAAGAGGAGATTGTAGAATTTTTTTCAGTGTTCCTTTGAATAACACATTGTGCAACTGGCTAGAGACGTAATTATCTCAGATCGACAGTTGTGTCATGAAACTTAGTGAATGAGTAATGACACCTGGGAGAGGTGCAGTTTAAAGAAATATAAAGTTTTAAAATGAATCACAAATAGGACAAGCTACAACTAGAAACAAAAACATCCAATGACACGAGTTTGAGAGGAGAACTGACCAAGGTAAACAGGCTAAACAGATTGAAACATGTGTCTGTAAATGAACAGTGGAACGCATTTGAAGGAACAGTGTAAAACGCTCAACAAAAGGACATCCTATTGAAACAGAAAATCCTCAGCAAGAAATTCCCACCAGTCCCTCACTTAGGACAAAATGGATCATATTAGATTATGAGGCTTAAAAGATCACCACAAAGTACTTAAAATCCTCAAATGAGAGAGGGTTTAACCATTAAGTGTTAAAGGTATTGCAAAGGGTCTGCTAGCAGGAGGAGGGCAGTGGGAAGGGGAATCATTGTCAGGGTTTAATGACACAATAGGAACAGGGAGAGGTGACGGGGCTGGAGGTGGTGAGAGTGTTACAGAGAGTGGTCAGGGCCTGAACGGTGTCTCAAAGCCAGTATGAATTGCTGCAATGGAGGTGTTTGCAGAGGTAGTGAGGGGCATATGGATTTTCATTTATTCATTCATGGGATGAGGGTGTCACTGCCTGGACCAGCATTATTTGACCCACAGCTAATTGTCCAGATGGCAGTTAAGAGGCAGCCATATTGCTGTGGACCGGATGCACATGTCAGCCAGACCAGGTTAGAATGTCAGATGTCCTTCCCTCAAGGAGGTAAGTGAACGAGATGAGTTCTTCAGACTGATCTACACAGCTTTTATAGTGGCCTCACCAATGTCTTGTACAGCCACAACATGACATCCCAACTCCTACTCTCAATGCTCTGCCCAGACAAGGTAACCACCCCCAAAGGCCTGCTTCATCAGCCTGTCTACCTGTGACACTACTTTCAAAGAACTGCGTACCTGCATCCCTGGGTCTCTGACTGACAACACTACCCAGGGCCCGAACATTAACTGTACAAGTCCCACCCTGGATTGTTTCACCAAAATGGAACACCTCATAACCTCGATATCTAATTAAACTCCATCTGCTATTCTTCAGCCCACTATCCCAGCAGTACTGTTCATCCTGTTGAACCACAGATAACCTCCTTCACTGTCCATTTTACCACCAAATTCAGTATCACCCAAAACACTTACCAGGAAACCAATATCCAATCCAAACCATTGATACAAATGACAACAACTCTGGAGCCGCTACACCGCTGGTCACATGCCTCCAGTCAGAAAAACAACATGTCTGCCACCACGTTCTGCCTCCCACCATCAAACCAAATTTGTATGCAGTTGATGAGCTCCTCCTGAATGCCATATCCTTTTACATTGATCTGAGCTTATTACTCAGTTTACCATACCGAACGTAGAACAGAGAACAGTACAGCACAAGACCTCTAAGCCATGATGCCATGCCAACTTTTAATCCACTGTAAGATCAAAATAACCTGCATACCCTTCATTTTACTGCCATCCATGTGTCAATCCAAGGTTGTATTAAATGTCCCGAATTCATCTCTCTCCTTCCACTGCTGGCAGTACATTCCACCCACCTAACAGCCTTTGTGTAAAGAACCTCACTCTCCTTAACCACCCAACAATCACTTTAAAATTATGCCTGCTCATAGTAGCCATTTTTGCTATAGTATAAAGAAGTGTCACACTATTCACTCTCTCTGTGCCTCACATCATGATGTTTACCTCTACCAAGTCACCCCTCAACCTTCTTCACTCCAATGAGAAAAGCCTTACCTCCCTCAAACTTTCTTCATAAGACAAGCCCTACACAAGGCAGCATCCTGGTAAATCTCCAATTTACCCTCCCTAAAGCTTCCATTGCCTTCCTGCAATGAGGGGACCAGAACTGAACATAATATCCCAAATGGGGTCAAACCAGGGCTCTATAGAGCTGCAGCATAACCTCACAGCTTTAAAACTCAATCCCCCAGCTAATGAAAGCCAACACAACATTTTCCTTCTTAACAACCCCATCGGCTTGGGTGGCAACTATGAGGGATCAATAGACATGGAACCCAAGATCCCTCTATTCCACAACACTGCCAAATATTCTGCATTTAACTCATTCAAGTTTGACCTTCCACAACGCATGATTTCACACTTTTCCAGATTGACCTCCATCTGCCACTTCTCAGCCCAGCTCTGCACCCTGTCAATATCCTGCTGCAACCAACAACATCCCTCCACACTATCCACCACTCCACCAACCTCCAGGTCATCGGCAAAATTACTAACCCACTCTTCCACATCCACATCCACATCCAAGTCATTTATTAAAAAAAAATCACAAAGAGCAGGAGGTTCTGGAACCGATCCCTGCAGAAAACCACTGGTCACTGAGCTCCACGCTGAATGCTTCCCATCTATCATCACCCTCTGTCTTCTATGAGCCAGGAATTCTGTATCCAGACAGGCAGGTTTCCCTGTATCCCATGCCTCTGTACTTTCTGAATGAGCCATAAATGGGTTTTATCACATCCTCAAAGGATTAAATAAGATTTATGAGGCATGATCTGGCCCGACCAAAGCCATGCTGACTGTCTATTATCAAACTATGGTTTTCCAAGGAGACATAAATCCTGTCTCTCACAGTCCTCTCCAATTATCTGCACACCACAGACATAAGAACATGAGATCTGTAATTACCAGGATTATCCCCATTCCCTTTCTTGAACAAGGGAGTAACATTTGCCACCCTCCAATCATCTGCTACGACTCCAGTGGACAGTGAGGGTGCAAAGGTCATCGCCAAAACCGCAGCAATCCCTTTCCTCAATTCGTGCAGTAACTTTGGGTACATCCCGTCTGGTCCAACAGACTTGCCTATCCTTATGTTTACAAAATACTCAGCACATCTTCCTTCTTAACATCAACCTGTTCACATATATCAGTCCTTTTTATGCTGTCCTCACAAATGACCAGGCCCCTCTCAGTAGTGAATACTGAAGCACAGCATGCATTAAGGAAATTCCCTACCTCCTGTGACTCCAGGCACAAGTTCTCTCCACTACCCCTGGCCGGCCCAACCCCCACTCTGGCCATCCTCTTGTTCCTCACATAAGTGGAGATTGCCTTTCGGGTTTTCCTTCATCCTTCCCAACAATGCTTTATCATGCCCCCTTCTAGTTGCCCTAAGTACATTCCACGCTTCCTTCCTGGTACCTTCAGAGAATCCCGACAGTGTGGAAATGGGCCATTTGGCCCAACACCTCCATACCAACCCTCCAAACAGTATCCAACCCAGCCCCATTACCCCACCCTATTATTCTCCATTTGCCCTGACTAATGCGCCAAACTTACCCATCCCTGAACACTATGGGTAATTTAGCATGGCTAAGTCACCTAATATGCACATCTTTGGGCTGTTTGGGGAAACTGGAGCACCTGGAGGAAACCCACGCAGATACGAGGAGAATGCACAAACTCCGCACAGTCGCCTGTAATCGACAGGCTGTAACCGAAATGGAGTCCGTGATGCTATGAGGTAGCAGTGCAAACCACTGAGACACCGTGCCACCCAATGTAACTCTCTGGAGCCCTGTCTGATCCTTGCTTCCTCAACCTTAAGTAAACTTCCTCCTTCCTCTTGACTAGATGCTAAAGTCCATGTGGACAACGTTGACTGCTCTGCCTTCATCTGTCTTTGGCCACCTCTTCGAAGAGTCAATCCGGTTTGTGAAACGTGGTTTCCCACTCACAAAGCCATGCTGACCACCTCGAATCAACCCTTGCCTTTGTAAATGTAAGGAGCTCCTTTCTCTCAGAATCTCCTCCAACAACTTCCCCATCACTGGGATCACGGGGCTGTAATTTCCTGGCTTTACCCTGCAGTCCTTAAGCGATGGTACAGCATTATCCTCCCTCCAGTCTTTCAGCATCTCACTGTGTCTCTTGATAATATAAATATCTCTGTTAGGGACACTGCAATCTCTTCCCTCGCTTTGCACAATATTCTAGGATCGACCTAATGAGCTACTGAAGACTGAGCTACCATTATTTTTTTTAATATTCCAGCACTTTCTCTTCTCTGTTGAGGATTCTTTCCAAGACATCATTATTTATTTCCAAGTTCCCCAGCTTCCGTGTCTTTCACCACAGTAAATACTGACAAGACTATTTTGTCTAATATCTCACCCATCTCCTCTGGTTCCACACATAGGTGACCTTATTGATCTTTAAGGGGCCCTATTCTCTACCAAGTTACTCTTTAGCCCTTATTAAACCTTGTTTAAAGGCTTTTGATAATTCAAATACACCATATCCCCTATACCACTTCACCCCTCCTACACCCTTGCAATTCTGCCATGTATATTCACACCAATAAATTAAATCCAACAGGCTCAAAAACAAATTCTCTTTTATCAAATGTGTTTCTAAGTGGCCAGTTATTGTATATTGACATATCCTTTCTAACAATTTCAGTATGCTCCCAACGTACTGTCAGTCTAACACTATTTGGTTTCAGACTGACAGCAGAAAGGGGTTGTGGGAGTTCTTGTTTATCAATCTGAAAAAGGTAGCTCAAAGGGTCAGCAGGTAATAGAGAAGGCAAATCAAATGCTGGCATTTATTACAGAGGGAATGGAGTCTAAAAATAGGCAGGTCTAGCTAAAACTATGCAAGGTTCCAATCAGACCACACCTCGAATATTATGAACAGTGTGAGTGCCTGAAGGAAAGATATTGTCGCATTGGAGGCAGGTCAGAGAAGGTTCACTCGGCTGATCCTGGGAATGCAGGGATTTTCTAATGAGAAGAGGTGGAGTAGGTTGAGGTTGAACCCATTGAAGTTTAGATAATAAGAGAAAAATGGAATGAAACATCCAAGATTCTGAGGGGGTCTGATCAGGCAGATGCTGGGAAGTTAGAAAATAGAACAGTCCAGCACAGCAACAGTCCCTTCGGCCTACCACGTCTATGCTGTCCAAGATACTATTCTAACTCATACCATCTGCCTGCACATGGTCCATTTCCCTCTATTCTCTGCCTGTTAATGTTTCTGTCTAAATCCCACTTCAAAACTTTACTCACATTTCTGCTTCTACGTCCTCCCTCGGTAACATCCACTCTACGTAAAAAAGAACTTGCCTCACACATCTCATCCAAACTTCCTCTTTCTCAACTTAAACCTATGCGCTCCAGTATTTGAAACTTACACATTGGAAAAACGATTCTGACTATCTACATTATCTATCCCTGTTCCAAATGTTATATTCCTGTACATGGTCACCTGTCAGCCTCTGATACTCTCACAAAACAATCCAACTTTGTTTAATTTCCTCTTACAGTTAACACACCCTTAAAAACCCTAACACAGGCAACGTGCTGATAAACCCATTTTGCACCCCCCACCCCCAAAGCCTCCCCATCCTTCCTATTGTGTGGAGATGAGACCTGCACACAGTACTCCAAATGTGGCCAAACAAACGTTTTATAGAATCACAGCATCAGATGCAAACCACTATACTCAACATTGTGACTGATGAAGCCTAGTACTCCATTTGCTTTCTATCCCATCTGAAACACTTTTGTTGCCATTTTCTGGGAGTTACTGACTTGCACCAAGATCCTTCTGTATATCAATATCCCTCAGTATGCTAACATTCGTCTTGAATTGGACATCATCTCACACTTGTCCAGATTAAACTCAATTTGCCATTTCTGTCTATCTCTCCAACTGTTCTGTAACCTCCTGCAGATTTTAAAGAATCAGCGAAACAAGGGTTTTGTGGAAAAGGCAGGAAAGTAGAGTTGAACAGTATCAGATCAGCCATGATCTGATTGAAGGACAGAGCATACTCAATTGGCCAAGTGGCTTCATTCCCCTCCTACATCTCATGGTCTGAGCACAGACTCAATATGTCCTGCATAATATAATGGGCCTCTGCTCACAGAACTCCTTTAAAATGGGATTATTGGATATTTATTAGTAGACAGCATTTGATCTACAAATATGATATGATGTTATGAAAATCATCTCACATACAATCCAGGATTCTATTCGTTACAGCACTGATAGCCATTGCTGTATCAGTCGGCATGGAGACCACTGTCACACACAGTTACTGTACTGCCCTTGCCATAAGTACATTCAGTGCCCTGACTGTAACTATATTGACATTCCCATCACTGGTTGGTGTCTACAAAAGAATTCCTGCTAACGGTTGCTGCTGTTTGTTTATTCTCAGCTCCACTTTTCATATTCAGATCCACATGTCTGTCTCATTAATACATTAAACTCATCCTTCCTTGACAACTTGTTGGCTTTTTGCCTAGTCTGCCTATTGGGACTAAATTGGGTTGGGATATCTGCTCAGCATGGATGGGTTGGACCGAAGGGTTGGTTTCCATGCTGTACATCTCTCTGACGCTAATGACTCTATCCCAACAACCTTTCAGTATTCACTTCCCAGCGATGGTCATTCTGCAGCTAAATCTCCGAAATGATAGTTCCATCATATCTGTTCACTGTCATTCCATCTGCCTTATGGCGAACGCGGGGAGTCATTCCTCAGTAGTGGGAGGGGGTTGAACAGATGTGTAGAGATAACAGAGATAGGGAGGCTTACAGAGACTCGAGGATGTTAGAGTTAAACAGAGTTACATCTGGTCAAGAATGTTCATGGGACAAAGGGGTTTGGGGATTGGAGGATTTTACAGAGATAGAGGGAGCTGGATTAGATTCTGGAGATAGGGATAGGGATGGATAAAGGAAGAGGCAGGCAGTCTGAGAGGCACAGACAGGGAGCTGTTTCACCTAGGAGAGTAATGTGTATACGAAGAGATATGGAAGGTTGTTGTGACTGAAGACATTTACAGATATAAGAAGGCTTCTAGGCTCTGGAGGCTACATAGATAGAAAGGCCATGGAGATTGCCAGGTTACTGGGTTGGAGACAGTTACTCAAATGGGGAGAGTTGCACAAACTGAAAGAGGTTCCTCTGGTCGCAAGGGGTATGGTGTCAGGAATGAGGGTGAAATTTAAAAAGATAAAGATCAAAGAATTGGAGAACGATAAGGAGATTACAATTTTTTCACAGCTAAGGAAGGGTTGTAGGAGCTGGAGAAGATTACATAGATAGGGACCGATGGAGAGGTTAAAGACAAATACATTGACATGGAGGGTGGTATTGGTGGGAGGAGCTTACAGGGATAGACAGGGCTGTCAGGGTTTACAGGGATGAAGGAATTTAGTATCTACTGGAGAAGGTTAGGGATTAGGGTGTTAGGGATTGGAGAACCTAACAGAGACAGAGACAATGGTATGGAGATTGTAAACAGAGGAAGGATTATCAGGACTGGAGAATATTACAGAGATAACTAACATAGCATAGGCCAGGATTGATGCCTGTGATCCCCTGAGCTGTCGCATTGAGGACCAGTACAGAAGAGGTGAAAGCAGGACCCTCACAAGATGGTGGGAATGAAGCCTAGAATGTTGCTGTTCCTTACCCAGCTCTGTATCGATGTCCGCTCTTCCAGGTCTGAATATAGAAGTCCACTACCTCAACCCTGTGCTGTTTACTGTGAGTGATCTTACCGGCTGCATGATTTACTGAAGGCTCCAGATCTCCCTCTCCATCTCCATCTCTCTCTGGCTGACCAACCAGTTTCAATGAGGTGATGTATGAGAAAGGAGTTAGGAACATCCTGATTACCTGCATGAGACAGAAATAGACACAATGGGAAATTAGACTGATGCAATGAGGATAACTCATGCAGAGTGGCACTGAGTACAGCAGAGGTCTCGAAATTCTCATCCCTTGCCTGTGCTGCTGCGTCTCTCTGGAGTGGACAATTCTGTTGACTCAGGATCTCAGACCATCTGTAAGAGGGAGAAATGCTGACAGGGGCAGCAAATAGACCGACACAGCGAGGGATACCACATGGAGAGATACTGAGTGATATCACATTATTAGACGCTGCATTAACAGGGAATTGTTTGAATTTGTAACAAAGGAACTGGGATAATTGTGAGGGGATTCAACCTTCGTATCTTATCATCTCTTTGGCGGTGGGTCACAGATGAGGCTGACTCTCTCCCACTCTCAGTGGGGTGGGGGGGGGGAGGAAGAGGGGGGTTGGGTATCTAGAGTTGGCTGTACAGACCGATGTTGCCTTTCACAGATTCTGTTACACTTGGGGCAGAAGGTGGCCATGAGAAGGGGGTGGGTGGGGCATTGGTGTGGCTGCACGCTCCTTGTGTTTTTTTCTCCTGGATTCCCATTTTCTCCACACCAAATCTCGAAGTGTTTGACACCTTCCCAATGCTCCTTCCCCACTCCGGACGGTCTTGGCCCAGGACTTAGCGGATTTGATTAAGAAATGAAAACAAATGATCAATTCTGAAGGAGCCAACGTTTAGAAATGTGGACGCATTTGTTAAAGAGATCTCTAGGGAGTCTCCTAGCAGGAGAAGTGCAAAAGGAAGAGGAAACATTGTCAGTGTTTAATCAGATGATCAGAACAGGGAGAATTGAAGGTGCTGGAGGTGGTGAGGGTGTCACAGAGAGGGGCAAAGGCCTGAACAGTGTTACAAAGCCAGAATTGCTGCAGCTAGAGCTGTTTGCAGAGGTAGGGATGGACATCTGTATTTTCATTGATTCATTCATGGCCTGAGGATGTCACCGGATGGACCAGCATACATTACCCCACTGCTAATTGCCCAGAAGCAGCTCAGAGTCAGCCATATTGCTGTGGGACTGGAGTCACATGTGAGCCAGACCAGGCAAGAATGCCAGATATCCCTCTCTAATGGACATACGTGAACAAGTTGATTTTTACCAGATAATCAACAATGCTTATGCGGTGGCCTCACTAATATCCTGTACAGATACACCACGACATCCTAACTCCTACTCTCAATGCTCTGCCCAATGAAGGGTAACCATCCCAAACGCCTGCTTCACCAGCCTGTCTACCTGTGATGCTACTTTCAAAAAAACTGTGTACCTGAGTCCCTAGGTCACTGATTGACAACAGTACCCAGGGCCCGAACACTAATTGTACAAGTCCAGCCTGGTCGGCTTCACGACAATACAACATCTTGCATTTCTCCACCTGTTCTTCCTAACCTCACTGGTCCAGCAGTACTGTTGATTCCATTGTACTCTTCGATAACCCTTTTCACTGTCCACATTATCACAAATTTCATTCTCACTCACAAACTTGCTAACCATGGCTCCTGTATTATCATCCAAACTGTTTATATAAATGATGCACAACAGTGACCCAGCACCGAACCCTATGGCACCCCGTTGGTCACAGATCTGCAGTTTGAGCGGCAACCCTCTCTGAAATGCTCTGTCTCCTACAGTCAATCCTGTTTTGTATCCAGTTGGTGAGCGCTCCCTGATTATGTCTGATCTAAAATTACTAACCAGTCTGCCATGCAGAACCTTGTCAAAGGCCTTGATAAAGTTCATGTGGACATCGTGTACTGCTCTGCTTTGATCTCTCACTTGTCTATCTCCACACTCACATTTGAGACATGATTTCCCACGCACAAAGGCATGCTGACGATCGTTAATCTGTCCGAACCTTTCCAAAGGCATGATGATCGTTTCCCTCAGAATCTCCTCCAACAAATTACCACCACTGCCATCAGTCTCACTGGTCTGTAGTGGCTGTTGATGATGCAAATATCTCTGGGAGGGGCCCTGCAATTTTCTCCCTCGCTTCTCACAAGGCACTGGGATACATCTGATCATGTCCCAAGGTTTTATCTAACTTATTGCATTTTAAGACATCCAGTACCTCCTGTTCTCCAATGTGAACTCTTTTCAAGACATCCCTATGTATTTTCCTAAGTTCCCGAGCTTCCATGTCTTTCTCAGTAGTAAATCCGAACACAAAATATTTGTTCAGTATCTCCCCCATTAGCAGTGATTCCACACAGACAGCCTCATTGACCTTTCAGGGGCCCTATTCTCTCACGAGCTAATTTTTAGCCCTTGTTGAAACTTATCAAAATGCTTCTGAAATTTCAAATAGCCCTCTACCGCAACTAGCCTCCCCCACCCTTATCTATTCTGCATTTATGGTCACACCAAAATATAGAATCCAACAGATTTAAAAATATTCCCCTTTTATAAAATCATGCGTCTCCCATTGTTTCTAAGCATCCAGTTATCATTTACTGTCATATCCTTTATAACACATTCCAGCACGTTCCCGACTTACTGTCAGGCTAACACCGTTTGGTTTCAGACTGACTGCACAAACGGTTTTGGGAATCCTTGTGAATCAATCTGAAACAGGTAGCTTACAGGATCAGCAGGTCATAGAGAAGGCAAATCAAATGTTGCCATTTATTACAAAGGGAATGGAGTCTTAAAATAGGGAGGTCTTGCTAAAACGATGAAAGGTACAAGTCAGACCACACCTAGATTATAATGAATAGTATGCGTGCCCTAAGGAAAGACATTCTTGTATTAGAGGCAGGCCAGGGAATGTTCACTCGGTTGATCCTGGAGATGGCAGGATTATCCAATGAGAAGAGGTGGAGCAGATTGCCCTTGAACCTATTGGGGTTTTGAAGAATGGGAGAGAAATTGAATGAAACAACCAGGATTCGGAGGGGCTTTGACTGGATAGATGTCGTTAAATTAGAAAATTGAACAGTGCAGCAGAGTAATAGGCCCTTCGGCCCACCATGGCTGTGCTGACCATGATGCTATTCTAAACTAATCTCATCTGCCTGCACATGGGCGATATCCCTCTATTCTCTGCCTGTTCATGTTTCTGTCTAAATGCCCTTCAAATGTTTGCTCTGGTTGCCACCTCTCCCACCTCCTGAGCAGCTTCCACCCTCTCGGTAAAGACAACTGGCCTCATTTATCTCACTTAAAACTTCTCACTCTCACCTTAAACCGATGCGCCCTAGTATTTGATATTTCTACATTGGAAGGAGGATTCCAATTATCCACACCATCCATGCCTCTCCTAATGCTATATATCTGTACCAGGTCACCTCTCAGTCTCTGATACTCTTGCAAAACAATCCAACTGCGTCCAACCTCCTTACAGTAAACACATTCTCATCCAGGCAACATTCTGCCAACCCTCTGTTACACCCTCCCCAAAAACTCCACATCCTTCCTGTCGATGAGAATGACACGCAACCTTCCAAACATGGCCGAATGAAGTTTCATTCAGTCACAACTTGACATGCAAACATCTGTCCTCAATACTGTGCCCAAGAAAGGTAAGCATACCATACCCCCCCTCTACCACCACATCATGTTGTGTTGTTATTTTTAGGGAGCTATGGATTTGCTTCCAATGTCTCTCTGTTTATCAATGTTTCCAACTAGTCAATTAGTGCACTTCTCTCTTCCATTTGACTTCATAAATGCACCACTTCACACCTGTCCCGATGAAATTCAATTTGCCACAGCTCTGCCCAACGTTCCAGCTGATCTACATATTGCTGCAACCTTTAAGACTCTTCCTCACTATCCACAATTCCCCTAACTATCCCTAATCATAACATGCCTTTCCCAATGTCGTCTGCAAAATTACCACTCAAACTGCTGACCTTTTCATCTGAATCACAGATATAAATGACACACAGACATCGCAGCACTGATCCTTGTGAAACAGCATTGGCCACAGACGTCCAATCAGAAATTCACCACTCCACATGCCTCTGTCTACTATCACCAAGAAAATATTGTATCCAATTTACCAACGAGCATGGATTGTGATTTGATCTTCCAGATCCCCCTTGCTATTTGGAAGCTGTCCACTCAAAATGACTCTATATTTTGATTCCCAGATTAAATTGGCTGTCTCACTAATGCACTGACTGCATCCTTTCTTCACAACAAAACAGGACTTTGTTTGGTTTTTTGCTGATCCTGCCTAAATCCCTACAACCCCTCAATAATCACATCCCAGCGATGGTCATGCTGCAGCCACACCTCCACAATAACAGTTTGATCATATCTGTTCCCTTCAGTTACTGCTGTCATTCTATCTGCCTTGTTGCAAATGCATGGCGTGTGTCACCGAGTGAGGGCCTTTGAGGGATGGATAGAGGTCATAGAGTGGGAGAGATGTCTGGGGGCGCGACAATGTTGCAGGGTTAAGCATAGCTACAGTTGCTACAGAATGAATGCAGGAGAAAACATTTTATTGTTTGGAGGAAGTTAGAGAGATAAAGCATCTTTGATTAGATTCCAGAGATAGGGTTGTGGATCGTCATACGGACTATGTTGACCAGGGCGTAGAAATATTCACAGGATTCCAGGATGTTGTACATTTAACAACAGTTGTGGGATCTGGAGAATATCACAGTGATAGGGAGGATGGTATGGACTGGAGAATATTACAGGGAAAGGGAGGGTGGTATGGACTGGAGGATGTTGCAAGCACATGGAAGATGATATAAGCTGGAGAATGCTGCAGCAATAGAGAGGAGGATATGGACTGGAGGATGTTGTACGGACAGGGATTTAGTTGTAGACTGGACACAGTTAGAAGGAGAGATGAATTTTTGCACTGGAAGGTATGTCAGAGAGAGTGAGTGGTGTGCATGCTGCATGATACGACAGGGATAGGGAAGCTTGTAGAGACTGGAGGAGAGAGTGATAGAGAGTCTTGTGAGAGGCCAGATTCACTTATGAGCATAGGGTGTGCTACAGTGAGTAGCAGATATAAATGAGGATACAATGGCCACAAAGCAGTCACACCTATGCATAGGTATATAGGAACTGAAGGATGTGAAGAGATTACACAGGCTAGGAGTGTTGTATGCAGTGGAGGAGATTAACCTGATAGGGAAGCTTTTAGAGACTCAACAATGTTCGGAAATAATGGGAGTTGGAATGGTGAGAGCAGGTTTCAACAATTCGGAAGATATAGACCTGAAGGAGCTTTGACAGATAGCGATGGTACAGTAAAGGGAATTGTAGTGGCTTCCGTTTCATAAGCAATCCATAAGCACTTAAAATAGCCTGTTTGACATGTGCATTATCTCTCGACCATTCATCAGACAGCGCTGTAAATATTTCACTGGCTCTGCCTACCAGCTTAGATTGAACTAGCATAACCCAGAAGACCTCGGGCCACTCTAACTGTCTATGAAATCTTTCAAATGAAATACAGAGTTCCTTGACAGTAGAGTCACAGGTAGTTAGGGTAGCGAAGAAGGCGCTTGGTATGCATTCCTTTATTGGTCAGAGTATTGAGTACAGGAGTTGGGAGGTCATGTTGCGGCTGGACAAGACACTGGTTAGGCCACTTTTGGAATGCTGCATGCAACTCTGTTCTACTTCCGATCAGAAGGATTTTGTGAAACTTGAAAGGGTCCAGAAAAGATTTACAACAACGTTGCCAGGGATGAGCTATAGGGAGAGTTTGAACAGGTGATGGTTGTTTTTCCTGGAGAGTCGGAGGCTGAGGGTGACCTTATAGAGGTTTATAAAATCAAGAGGGGCATGGATAGGGTAAATAGACAAAGTCTTTCTCCTGGGGTGTGCGAGACCAGAATTATAGGGCGAGGTTTAGGGTGAGAGTAGAAAGATATAAAAGATAAAAAGGGGCAACTTTTTCACGCAGAGGATAGTACATATATGGAATGAGCTGCCAGAGGAAGTGGTGGAGGCTAGTACAACTGCAACAGTTAAAAGGCATCTACATGGGTATATGAATAGGAAGGGTTTAGAGGGAGATGGGCCGGGTGCTAGCAGGTGGGACTACATTGGGTTGGGATATCTGATCTGCAGGATGGGCCCATGAATGGGTTGTGGAACCTGGAGGATGTTAGGATTTGAACCACAGGTAATGTTTGATTGGATCTTTCAGCCAATCTTACAGATGGTACAATTGCAACATTTAAGAAGCATTTGGATGGATATATGAATAGAAAGGGTTTGGAGGGAGATAGGCCAGGTACTGGCAGGTGGGACTAGATTGGGTTGGAATATTCTGTCGGCATGGCTGGGTTGGAATGAAGGGTCTGTTTCCATGCTGTACATCTCTATGAATGTAAGATCGGCTGAATGGTCCAATCAAAAATTACCTGTGGTTCAAATCATAATATCCTCCAGGTTACACAAGCCATCCCCTGTCCCATCCTGCAGGTTCAATGAATCCCGGAACCTCTAACTTTCTGCAAGTCCCACGTCCCTTCCGACATTTGTACCATCCTCCAGGTTCTGCAGCCCTTCATACCTCGTAACATGGCCCAGACTCTCCAACTCCTCCTTCCTCTGCAATGTTCCCCAGAAGGGCACTGGAGGATGGTGGGGGTTACATAGATATGGAGGGACATCAGGACGGGAGGATTTTGCAGACATTAGGAATATATGGACTTGAGGAGGTTTCACAGTTTATGAGTGTTGTAGGGACTGGAGGAACTTACAAAGATAGGGATAGTTTTCGATTGGAGGATTCTGCAGAAAACCTTTACGTAGTTAAAGGCAGGATTCTTAGCAGCGTGCAGGAACAAAGGGATCCTGTGTCCCTTAGGTTCCCACCCAAGTTGACAGGCTGTTAAGAAGGCGGATGGTGTGTTGGCTTTCATTAGCAGGGGGATTGAATTTAAGAGATGTGAGATTTTGCTGCAGCTCTACAGAACCCCAGTTAGACCACACTTCGAATATTGTGAACAGTTCTGTTCACTTCATTATAGGGAGGACGTGGAAGCTTTAAAGACAGTGCAGAGGAGATTGAGCAGGATGCTGCCTGGACTGGAGGGCATGCCCATAGAAGGTAGGTTGTGGAAGCTAGGGTTTTTCTGATCAGAGCAAAGGAGGAAGAATGGTGACTTGATAGAGGTCTACAAGGGAATGAGAGGCATAGATAGAGTGGATAACCAGAGACTACTTCCCATGGCAAAATGGCTATCACAAGGGGACATAAGTTTAAGGTAATTGGCAGAAGGTTTAGCTTAGATATTAGAGGGATATGGGCCAGGTGCTGGCAGGTAGGACTAGATTGGGTTGGGATATCCTGTCGGCATGGAAGGGACTGGTACGTTATTTACACAGAGTGTGGTGGGTGCGTGGAATGGACTGCCAGCCGTGATAGTAGATTCAGACACATTACAGACATCTAAGCAACTCTTGGATAGGCACATCAATGATAGTAAAATATAAGGTCTGTAGGTTCATTTCATCTTCAGAGTAGGATAAAAGGTCAGCACAATATTGAGGGCGGAAGGGCTTGTACTGGAATGTGCTATTCCATGTTCTAAATAGCAAGGGTTATGATGGCAGCAAGAAGTTTCCGGAAGTGGGAGAGGATGCGATCTGAATGAAGTGACACAAATAGGAGGCGTTGCTAAAGTTGTATGAGATATCAGAGACAGCAATGGTCTGATCTGGAGCAGATGACCCAGACTGCAATAATTGTGGGGACTGGAGGTGGTTTCACAGGAAGGGAGGAGCATAGAGCCACAGGAGGTTACAGAAATGGGGAGAGCTGTCAGGCCTACAGGAGTTCATGGAGATGGGGAGGTTGGGAGGAATGGAGCAGTTTACAGGGATAAGGATGTTGTTGGGATGGGGTGTTTTACACAGACAGGAATGTTTCAGGTGAATGGAGCTGAGTACAGAGATAAAATGGGTTGTACAGATTGGAAAAACAAATAGACGTATGGAGGGTAGTCGTGACTGAAGATGTTAATATTTACAGGAAGGCTTAGGTTCTGAAGGTTATTTAGATAAAGAGGGTGTGGAATCAGGTTGATTCTCCAAGTGATGAAGACTGCAATTTTGGTTGGAGACAGTTTCACAGATTAGGGAGCGTTAGTAACCTCCTCCAGTTTGGTCAGAGTGGGAAGGGTTGTAGGGGAGGGTGATGTTTACACATGGAAGAGCTGGAGAAGATTGTGGAAATGAGTAGATGGATGGAGACACTGGAGGAGCTTACATTGACAGGGTGGGTGCTGGCAATGAAAAGATATCACATAGATAGTGGGTCTTGTAGGAACTGGATTGAAAGAGTCACAGACATTGGAATGACTTCTGCAGATTGGGAGTATTGCAGGGACTGAGAGGATTGTAGGGTCTCCACAGATTGATTGTGTCTTTAAGAATATGTAAATACGGAAATCTTAAACCCAATGCATGCAGTCATCATTTCAAGACCAGAGCCTTATTATCCCTCATCAGCCAAGGATCCCTAACCCTGACAGCTTTTCCCTTTATCCCAATGGGGCAGACTGGTCCTGGATTCTTGAGATCACACTTTGAAAAGCCTCCCATTTGCCAGTTGTTCCTTTTCCTTCAAACAGACTCACCCAATCGATTAGAATCATACTTTGGAGGTGCTGGTGTCGGACTGGGGACGTACAAAGTTAAAAATCACCCGACATTCAGTTCCAGTCCAACCGGTTTATTTGAAAGCACTAGCTTTCAGAACACTGCTTCTTCATCAGGTGGTTGTGGAGCACAATCCTAAGGTACAGAATTTATAGCAACAGGATGGCAGTGTCATGGAATATAATATCAAACAAATTTAGTTTAAGCCTTTCATCTGTTACAGTGATCACCAGCGCTTCCAAAGCGAGTTGGATTATAACTGGGCATTATGCAATTTTAAATTCACAGCATTGACGCTGGCCAGATCCTGCAGAATGGCCCCAAACCTGGCCCTGTTCCAGTTTTCTTCTTCAATCTGTGGACCTGCTGATCTGAACTATGTTAAAACGAAGACAATTGTGGGCACTGGACCCAAAGTGCTCTCTGAATGACAGTTCAGTCACTTGCCCGACCTCGTTTTCTGAGGGGAGGTCCAGTGTTGCAGCTGCCTGAGTAGAGTAGGGCCCTCTGCATATTGATTTAGGAACCTTCCTTGGACACATTTGAAAAATTGCCCTCCGTCCAGTTCTTTTTATACTCAAGGTGGCCCAGTCAATACAGGGAATATTAAAATCTCCAGCCTGCACTCCTCTATTATTCCTATAGTTATCTGCAATCTCTCTACACAGCTGCTCCTCTGCTATCTGTTGGGTCTACAACAGTCTACAATACAAGCCCAACAAAGTGACCACCCCCTTCTTCTTTCTAACTTCTAACCATGTGGAATTTTAAATGAATATATGTTTTAAAAATTGGAATTAGCAATCCATAAATGAGTATTGATAAAAATCCAAACACTTGACCTTCAGAGAACGACAACAGTTCACTCTCACGTGGTCTGCACAACATACCCACAGCAAAGTGTTTGCCTCTCAATTACCCTGTGAAATGGGCGAGCCAGCAGCTTAGCTCAAGGGCAGCAAGGGATGGGCAATAAAGGCTAGTCAGCCAGAGACACCCACATCCCATACCTGATTTTTTTTTAAAAATCCATTCAGATTGTACCCCTGGAACTGTGCTGGGACCAATATCCTGGCCAATCACGTTGGTAGATTTATGGACAGGGCTTTAAACTGACAGAGAGGATGCAGGCACAGGCTTCAGGTGAAAGGAGCTTTCCAAATCCAAAGAGAAAACGTGAAGCATCAGAGCAGCGTGGGAATGTGACTGAAGACAACAGAAAGGAACAGGATGGGTCAAAGTTTAACTAAAACTGGAGATCAGCAAATCCATTTGTGACAGGAAATTGTGGGAACGAAAAAATTATGTTTTTTTATTAATGGACAAAGTCTCTGCAACAAGGTGGATGGATTTGTGACACAGAGATAAAAGGGATTCAGACACCAGAGAGATGTGGTTACAGGGAGAACAAAAGGGGGAACAGAAATATTCAATGGGTCACAACCTTGTGCAAATTCAGGCAAAATGGACGACACTAACAATAATGGGTAAGAAAGGCATTACAGAGAAAGCATTTGGCATCAGATCATGAAGTAGAGTCAGTCTGAATGTAAGTTCTGGCTCCGACTTGCCAAGGACACAAGCAGCAGAACAGTTTTAGACCACCCACCGAACAGCATTTCATTGCTCATCACTGCAATAAATAGGAATTCATTGGAATTTTTAATACAGGCATGGTGAACATTTAGTGAAACGTCAATATTCGCAAAGTCTGGGACAATCACATGGACAACAGTGATATTGGAAGAGGAGTTCAGAGAATTTTTTCAGTCTTTCTTAGAATAACACATTGTGCAACTGGCGAGGGACGTAACTGTCTCAGAGCGATTGTTGTGTGATAAAACCTAGTGAATGAGTCATGTCACCTGGAGAGATCCGTCGGGAAATTGTGATAAAGTGCAGTTTAAAGAAATATAAAGTTTTAAAGTGAAACACAGAAAGGACAAGCTACAACTAGAAACAAAAGTAACCAATTACATGAGCTTGAGAGGAGAACTGACCAAGATAAACAGGCTAAACAGAGTGAAATATGTGCCTGGAAATGAACAGTGGAAAACATTTGAAGGAACAGTGTAAAATACTCAACAAAAGGACATTCCACTGAAACAGACAATAACTCAGCAAGAAATCCCCACCGGTCCCTCACTCAGGACAAAATGGATCACATTAGATTATGAGGCTGAGAAGATCACAACAAAGTACTTAAAATCCTGAAGTGAGAGAGAGTTTTAGAGTAAGTTTTAAAGGGATTGCAATGGGTCTGCTCGCAGGAGGGGGCAATGTGAAGGGGAATTGTTGTCAAGGTTGACACGATACGAACAGGGAGAGGTGAAGGTGCTGGAGGTGGTGAGAGTGTTACAGAGAGTGGTCAGGGCCTGAACGGTGTTACAAAGCCAGTACGGATTGCTGCAATGGAGGGGTTTGCAGAGGTAGGGAGGGACATATGGATTTTTATTTAGTCATTCATGGGATGTGGGTGTCACTGCCTGGACAAGCATTCTTTGACCCCATTCTAATTACCGAGAGATTGCTGGGGCCCTTGTGGATAAATACAATACTTTGCTGGCCACAGGTGAAGTGCTGAATGACTGGACGATCACTAATGTGGTTCCTTTGTTCAAGAAGGGCAGCAGGGATAGGACAGGTAATTACAGAGCAGATAGTCTGACAGCAGGGGAAGGGAAATTATTGGAAACAATTGTGAGGATGAATCAACACTTGCAAAGGTAAGGATCAACTCGGTTTAGTCATCACGGGTTTGGCAGAGGGAGATACTGTCTGAGGGATTCAGTTCAGTTTTTTTTAAATTGTGCTTAAGTATATTGATGAAGGCAGTGCAGATGATGTGGTTTACACGGACTTGAATAAGTCCTTAAACAAGATCCAACATGGAAGGCTGGTCCAAAAGGACTGGGTTCCAAGGCAAGTTGGCAAATTGGATGCAAAATTGGTGGATAGAATATTTTCACCACCGGGTGTACCACAGGGATCTGTGCAGGAACCATTGAACATTAATAACTCGGATGTGACAGCAGAAGGTATCAGTAGTCGGTTTGCAGATGACATGAAAGGTGAGGGTGTTGTTCACAGGGAGGAGGGTGGTCTCCGTCTGTTGTCCGATGTCAATCGGATGATAATCTAAGCAGAGTTTAGTTCTGATTGAAGTGAGGTAATACTCTGTGGGAGGTACGATAAGCGAAGAACAGACATAATGAACGGCAGGTCCTTGCGGAGTACTGAGGAATACAGGGACCTTGATAGACAAGTCCATAGATCCCTGAAGGTGTCAGCACAGGGAGAAAGGGTGGGAAAGGCACCTCAACTGGGAGCGGGAGAGGGACCCATATCCTGGTGTGGGTGAATTGCTAGAGCTGCTTGAGAAGATATAACCTAGTCTGGCAGGGTTTTGGACCTTAAATAAACGTAAGGCCAGTAAGAAGATTGAGGATGGTACACGAGTTAAAGACAGCAATTTCAGCAGACAAGACAGGCAAGAACATAGTAGGGAATGGGGGAAAACTGATGATTAAACTGCATTTATTTCAATGCAAGGGGCCAGACAGCTAAGGAAGATGAACTCAAGGCATGGATTGGAACATGGGACTGGGGTATTATAGTTATTACAGAAACACAGCTGAAGGAGGGGCAGGACTGGCAGCTCATTGTTTCAAGGTAGAGATGCTACAGGAAGGGGAGGAAAGAGAGGACGTGTGGTGGTGGGTTTTGATTGCATGAATCATCACAGCAGTACTTAGAGAGGATATTCCTGTGGGATCGCCCAGTGAAGCTATGTTAGTGGAACTGAGAAATAAGAATGGGTCATCACTTTGATACGATTGGACTGCTGACCCCGAATAATATGTGGCAGACTGAGGAATAAATATATCGGGACATCTTAAATATCAACCATAATAATAGGGCTGTTATGGTAGGGTTTTTGAACTTTCCAAACCTAGACTGGGACTGCCAGTGTTCAGTGTTTGCAAGGGAGGAATTTGGTAATTGCGTTCCAGAAAACTCCCAATCAATATGAAAATGGCCTAAAAAGAGAAAGGGGCAAAACCTGACCTCCACTTGGGAATTAAGGTAGGGAAAGGGACTGAGATGTGAGTGGGAAAGCGTTTTGCCAAAGTGACCACAATTCTAGTAGTTTGAAAACAGCTTTGGAAAAGGACAGGCCTGGTCCACAAGTGAAAGTTATAAAATGGAGCCTGACCAATCTTGATTGTATTAGCCAGGAACTTTCAAAATGCGATTGGGGAAGGGAATTATTTACAAGGAATGGGAAATTTGGCAAGTGAGAATATTTTAAAAGTGAGATAATCTGATCGATCAGTGCCAATGTTTTCCTGTTTGTGTGCAGGTCAATGCTGACAGCATTCGGAAACACTGGCTGTCTATTGAGGGTCTGGTCAAGGAAAAGGGGGCACATGTCTGGTATAGTCAGCTGGATCAAGGGAATCCCTGAGGATATACAGGGGCTGTAGGAATATACTTTGAGCAGAAAACAGGAATGGAGAAAGGCTAAATGAAATAGCCTCAGCAGAGAAGGAAAGGGGAAGCCAAAAGTGATTGTATCAGTATATTAAGAGTGCATAAGTAACTTGGGACAAAATAGTGTCCATTAAAGATCAATGAGGCCATCGATGTGTAACTGCAGGATATTTCCTAAGATCCTAAACAATTTTTTAAATCCAGAACTTATTGTGGAGGAAGACTGGGGAACTCAGGGAACAAGAGTAATACGTGAGACCACAATTGGAGTTCTCTGCAATTCCAGTCTCTCTGCTGCAAGAATGATGTTGTGAAACTTGAAAGGGCTCAGAAAAGATTAACAAGATATTGCCCAGGTTGTTGCTGAATAAGCTGGGGTTACTGTCACTGGAGAATCGGAGACTGAGGGATGACCTTACAGAGGTTTATATGAACATGAGCGGCATGGATAGGGTAAGCATTTTCCCAGAAATTGTGGAGTCCAAAACTAGAGGGCATAAGTTTAAAGTTAGAGGTGAATGGTTTACAGAGGGACTGAAGGGACAGCTTCTTCACACACATGGTGATGTGTGTATGGAATGAACTGAAAGAGAAAGTAATGGAGACTGATACAATTACAACATTTAAAAGGTATCTGGATGGGCATCTGAATAGTAAGGGTGTAGACATATATGGGCCAAATGCTAGAAAAGGGAATGGATTTATTTAGATCTTCTGGGAAGCCTGGACGAGTTGGGAACCGAAGGGTCTGTTTCTATGCTGTATATCTCTGTGACTTGAAAGAAGACTATAGAAGAGGTGGTGCTGAAGGTTTTAAAACACAAAGCTATGGCAAGTTCCAGAACCTGATTAAGTGTATCACAGGACACTGTGGGGTGCTAGGGAAGAAATTGTGGAGCCCCTAGCAAAGGTATGTGTACTACTGACAGCCATGTGTGATGGGCTGGCAGGCTGGAGGGTGGCATCACGGACAGTGAAGGAGGTTTTCTGAGATTACAAAGGGATCTTGATGAAGGGAGTGAATGGGCTGAAAAACTAGAGATGGAATTCAATCTGAATAAATACGAGGTAATGCATTTTGTAAAACAAACAAGGGTAGAGCTTATACAATTCATGTTAGGGCCTCAGTTAGTGTCTTAGAGCAGAGGGACCTCCGGGTTCAAGTATATAATTCTTGAAGTTTGCACCACAGGATGGATAAGACAGTGCTTTGCATGCCTGACTATGGCTCAATCTATTGAGTGGAGGATTTGGGACGTCATGTTGAGATTGCACAGACATTTGTGAGGCCTGTTCTGCAATACTCTGTCCAGTTCTGGTCGCCCAGTTAACAGTGTGGATATTATTAAGCTGCAGGACATTCAGAAGCGACTTACCAGGATATTGCTGGGTATGGAAGGCTTGAGTACTGAAAAATGGCTGGATCGGCTGAGTCTTTTTTCACTGGAGCCTGGAGGTTGAGACATGATGCTATAAAGGTTTATGAAAAAAAATGAGGTATATAGATCAATTTAATGGTAGTTGCCTTTTCCTCAGGATGGGGGAGTCTCAAGAGGAGGGGCCACATTTTTAAGGTTAGAGGAGAGAGATGTTCAAAACAAAGATATGGGGCAATTTGCTACACAGAAGGTGGTTTGAGTGTGGAATGAACTTCCTGAGAAAGGGGTTGATGTGGGTACAATTACAACGTTTAAAAGATATTTGGATAAACAGGTGAATAGGGAAGGGTTGGAGTGATATGGGCCAGCAACAGGCAGCTGGGAAGAGTTTTGTTTTAGATTATGGTGGGTATCAATTGAAGGGTCAGTTTCCATGCTGTATGGCTCTAAGACAAGTATATGGTTTTATTCCATTATTAAAGAAAGGATCAGGGCTGGGTCCACTGATGTGCATCATCTACATAAACGATTTGGTTGAAAATATAGGAGTGATTGTGCGAAAGTTTGTTGATGATCAAATGAATGGTGTAGTGGGCAGTAAATACGGTTATCAAAGGGGATCTTGACCAACTGGGCTAGTGGACCAAGGAATGAAAGATGGAATTTAATTCAGGTGTTGGATTTTGTTAAGACAAACCAGGGAGGACTAACACAGTTAATGGAAGGGCTCTGGCCAGGGTTGTTGAACAGAGAGAGAGAGAGAGACTAGGGGGTGCAAGTTACATTGTTCCTCGGAAGTGGCATCACAGGTGGACAGGGTAGGGAAAGCGACATTTGGCACATTTGCCGACATTGGCCAGCACTTTGTGACATACGTTGGAGATATTTGTAACATTGTCCTAAATATTTCCCTTGGGCAGAGGAGGCCACGGGGTGACCCTAAGAATGGTGAATAACCAAGGGTAGGTGAGTCCAAAACTAGAGGCTATAAACGGGAGGTGAGAGAGAGCAAGGATTTAAAGAGGAAGCTGAGGGAGAACATTATTCACAGAGGATGGTGTATAGATGGAACAGACTGCCTCAGGCACATGGGAGAAACAAGAACAATTACAGTATGGAAAACACATTTGGGTAGGTACATGGAGAGGAGAAGTTTTGAAGAGATAAGGGCCAAACGCAGGCAAATGAGACTCGTTCAGTTTAGGTAACATGGCCAGCATTGAGGAGTTGGACCACAGGTTCTCTTTCCGTGCTGTATCACACTGTATCCAGCTAAAGCGGATTAGTGTACCAAAATAAGGCATGTTGGAGACACTGAAGCAAGTTACAGTGATGGGGATGGTAGTCTGGAATGCAGTACATTTCAAATATGTGGAGGGACTATCGGGAAGGTAGGAGGTTACAGGGACAGGGGCTATTGTAGGAGTTAAAAATGACTGAAGACACTGGTGCACAAGCCATGCCACAGATACAGTGTTGCAGAGTAGTGACTCTTAGTACAGTGTTGGAGGGAGAATACAGAACAGAAAGATCCCAGGCAGCATTCACAACCTCTCATCGGAGGCCTACTCTCCCCTCTGTTGTACTGATGCTCACTAAGACAGCGCAGGACTGGATTGATAACTATGAACTCCCCATTGCTGTCTCTGTGCAACGTAAGTTAATGTAGAGGTGGTGATTGAGTCTGGGGTGTGTCTATACTGTGCTCCCCCTCCAGCACTGTATCTAGGTCATGTCTTGTTAGCAATGTTTGGAGCCCTCTCATTGCTCTCTGCTCTGTGCACTATGAGTGATTATACCTCACTGCAGGATTTATTGCAGGCTCCAGATCTCCCTTCCCTTTGTCTCTCTGGCTGACCAATCGTCTTCAATGAGGTGATGGATGAGACACACAGCAGTTGGGAAGTCTATTGGGTCAGCAACTTCCTGAGCACCTACAGGAGACAGAGAGATAGACAGAATGGGAAATTAGACTGATGCAGTGAGAGTTACACAAGGAGAATACAAATGAGCCCCACAGATATCTGGAAAATCCCAAACTCCATCCCTGGCCTGTGTGGTTGCGTCTCTCTGGAGTGGAGAATTCTGTTAGCTCAGGGTCTAGAATAGCTGCAAGAGTGAGAGACGCTGACAGAGGCAGCAATTAGACCCACACAGTGAGGGATACCACATGGAGAGATACTGAGTGATGTCACCAGCGTGCTGGAAGACTCCAGTATCACACAATCATGTTGGAAGAATGGGTTTAGCTTCATGTGTCAGTGCTCAGGGATGAGCAACCAGTGAGCAGGTGAAGAAATGGCCTAGTAACATTATTGTTAGGGCATTTGTCCAAAACCTCAGCTAATGTTCAGGGGAGGCAGGTTTGAATCCCATAAGAAGATATGGTGGAATTTAAAATCAATAATTTTAAAAATAGCAATTAACAATCCATAAACAAATATGAAACCATTGCTGATGGACAAAAATCACAATCCCTTAGATTAGATTCCCTACAGTGTGGAAACAGGCCTTTAGACCCAACCAGTCCACACCATCCCTCCGAAGAGTAACCCACTCAGACCCACCTCCCTCGACCTAATACACCTAACATTATGGGCAATTTAGCATGGCCAATTCACCCGACCTGCACGTCTTTGGACTGTGGGTGGAAACCGGAGCATCCGGAGGCAATTCACGCAGACACAGGGAGAATGTGCAAACTCCACACAGTCACCTGGGGCTGGAATTGAACCTGGGACCCTGGTGCTGTGAGGCAGGAGTGTTAATCCCTGAGCCGCCATGCCGCCCACTTGCCCTTTCGACAAGAGATCTGATCATCCTCACATGGTCTGCATGACATACCCACAGCAAAGTTTTTGCCTCTCAATTGCCCTCTGAAATGGCCAACCAAGCTACTCAGCTCATGGGCAACTAGTGATAGGCAATAAAGGCTGGTCAGCCAGAGACACCCACATCCCCTACCTTACTTATAAAAACACCCATTAGGATAGTCCTACTGGAACCATGCTGGGAGCAGAGTCCAGGCCAATCATGTCAGTAGGTTTATGGACAGGGCTTTAAACTGAGAGAGGATGCAGGAACAGGGTCCAGGTGAAAGGAGCTTTCCAAATCCAAAGAGAAAAGGTGAAGCATCGGAACAGTTTGGGGATGTGGCTGAAGGCAATCAGAAAGGAACAGGGTGGGACAGCGACTAACTAAAACTGTACATCAGTGAAAAGGTTTGTGACAGGAAATTGTGGGAAAGAGTCAATTATGTTTTATTTTGAATGGACGAAGTCTTATCAATAAGGCAGATGGATTTGTGACACAGAGATAAAAGAGGTTTAGACACCAGAGAGATATGGTTACAGGGTGAACAAAAGGTGGACATAAATAAAGACAAAGCATTTGGTCTCAGATCATGAAGTAGAGTCAGTCTGAATGTAAATTCTGGCTACTACTTGCCAAGGACACAAGCAGCAGAACAGTTTTAGCCACCAAACAGCATTCCGTTGCTCATCACTGCATTACACAGGAACTCATTGGAATTTTTTTAACAAACACTTTGTGATAATTTTGGGAAACTTCAATATTCACAAAATCTGGGACAGTCACACTGACAAGAGTGATATTGGAAGAGGAGTTCAGAGAATTAGTTTTCAGTGTTTCTTTGAATAACAAATTGTGCAATTGGCTAGGGACATAACTATCTCAGAGCGACCATATGATGAAACTTCGTGAATGAGTAATGTCACCTGGACAGATCCTCTGTGAAATTGTGATAAAGTACAGTTTCAACAAATATAAAGTTTTAAAATGAATCACAGAAAGGACAAGCTACAACTAGAAACAAAAATAACCAATAACATGAGTTTGAGAGGAGAACTGACCAAGGTAAATAGGCTAAACAGACTGAAATACGTGCCTGTAAATGAACAGAGGAAAACATTCGAAGGAGCAGTGTAAAACATTCAACAAAAGGACATTCCATTGAAACAGACAAACCCTCAGCAAGAAATCCCCATTGGTCCCACAATAAAGTAAAAAGGATCATATTAGATTATCAGGCTTAGAGGATCACCAAAAAGTACGTAAAATCCTGAAGTGAGAGAATGTTTTAGGAGTAAGTTTTAAAGGGATTGCAAAGGGTCTGCTCGCAGGAGGAGGTCAGATGGAAGAGGGAATAATTGTCAAGGTTTTATGTCACAAAAGGAACAGGGAGAGCTGAAGGTGCTGGAGGTGGTGAGAGTGTTACAGAGAGGGGTCAGGGACTGAACAGTGTTACAAAGCAGGTACGGATTGCTGCAGCTGGAGGGGTTTGCAGAGGTAGGGAGGGACATATGTATTTTTATTTATTCATTCACGGGGTGAGGATGTCACTGATTGGACCAACATTCTTTGCCCCACTGCTAACTACCCAGAGTATAGCAGAGAGTCAGCCATATTGCTGTGGGTCTGGTGTCACTTGCAGGCCAGACCAGGTTAGAATGTCAGATGTTCTTCTCTCAAGGACGGAAGTGAACCAGATGAGTACTTCCTACTGATCAACAGTGCTTTTATGGTGGCCTCACCAATGTCCTGTACAGCCACAACATGACATCCCAACTTCTACTCTCAATGCTCTGCCCAAAGAAGGTAACCATCCCAAACGCCTGCTTCAGCAGCCTGTCTACCTGTGACACCACTTACAAAGAAATGTCTACCTGCATCCCTGGGTCTCTGACTGACAACACTACCCAGGGCCCGAACAGTAACTATACAGGCCCCACCCTGGTTTGTTTCACCAAAATGGAACACCTCACATTTATCTAATTAAACTCCATCTGCTAATCTTCAGCCCACTATCCCAGCAGTACTGTTCATCCTGTTGTGTGACAGATAACCTTCATCACTGTCCACTTTACCAACAATTTCAGTGTCACTCAATAAACTTACTTACCACAAAACCAATATTCCCATCCAAACCATTTATCCAAATGACAAACAAAAGGGGACCCACTTCACCGCTGGTCACATGTCTCCAATCAGAAAGGCAACATGTCTCCCACCACCCTCTGTCTCCTACCATCAAGCCCAATTTTGTATCCAGTTGACAAACTCCTCCTGAATGCGATATCCTTTTACATTGATCTGAGCTTATTACCCAGTTTACCATACCGAACGTAGAACAGAGAACAGTACAGCACAAGATCCTTCGGCCATGATGCCATGCCCATTTTTTACCCGATTGTAAGCTCAAACTAACTTACATACCGTTCGTTTTGCTATCATCCATGTGCCTATCCAAGAGTCTGTTAAAATGTCCCGTTACACCCACCCATCATTCTCTGTGTAAAGAACCTACATCTGAAATCTCCCCTTACCCATCCTCCAATCATCTTACAATTATGCCCCCTTGTACCATATATGCCATGGGATAAAGAGGTCTCTCACTGTTCACTCTATCTTTGCCTCACACCATCTTGTTCACCTCTACCAAATCACACCACACTCTTCTTCACTCCAATGAGAAAAGCCTTAGCTCCCTCAACCTTTCTTCATAAGACATGCCCTCCAGTCCAGGTAGCATCCTGGTAAATCTCCTCTTTACCCTCTCTAAAGCTTCCACATCCTTCCTGTAATGAAGGGATCAAAACTGAACACAATATTCTAATTGGGATCTAAACAGGGCTGTATAGAGCTGCAGCATAATCTCATGGCTTTAAAACTCAATCCCCCAGCTAATGAAAGCCAATACAACATATTCTTTCTTAACAACACTATCAGCTTGGTGGCAAATTTGATGGATCTCTGGTCATGAAATCCAAGATCCATCTGTTCCTCCACACTATTCAGTATTCTGCCTTAACCCCTGTATTCTGCATTCAAGTGTCACCTTCCAAAATGCATCACTTCACACTTTTCCACATTTGACTTCATCTGCCACTTCTCAGCCCAACTCTACATCCTGTCAATGTCCCATTGCAACCTCCAGCAGACATTCACACTATTCACCACTCCACCAACCTTCGTGTCATGATCAAACTTACTTACCCACTCTTCCACTCACACGTCCAAGTCATTCATAAAATCACAAGGAGCAGAGATTTTTGACCTCTCCCTGCAGAAAACCCACTGGTCACTGAGCTCCAGCTGAATGATTTCCATCTGTCATCACCCTCTGTCTTCTTTGGGCCAGGAATTCTGTATCCAGACAGGCAGGTTTCCCTGTAACCCATGCTCTGTACATTTTCAATGAGCAATAAATGTGTTTTGTCACATTCTCAAAGGATTCAATAAGATTTATGAGGCATGATGACTTACAAAGCCATGATGACTTCCTCTAATCAAACTATGGTTTTCCAAAGAATCATAAATCCTGTATCTCAGAGTCCTCTCCAATAATCTGTACATCACAGACAGAAGACTGACAGGTCTGTGCTTCCCAGGATTATATCGTTCCCTTTCTTGAACAACGCATGGTTGATTTACCTCACCTGCACATCTTTGGGCTGTGGGTGGAAACTGGCGCACGTGTCGGCAAACAACGCAGACATGGAGAGAATGTGCAAACTCCACACAGACAGTCGCCTGGGGCTGGAATTGAAATCGCGTCCCTAGTGCTGTGAGGCAGCAGTGCTAACCACTGAGCCACCGTGCTGTCCCATGTAACTCTCTAGAGCCCTGCTTCTGATCCTTCGTTCCTCAAACTTAAGTTTGCTTCCTTCTTCCTCTTGACTGGATGTCCTACATCCCTTGGAACCTTGTCAAATGCTTTGCTGAAGTTCACGTAGACAACGCTGACTGCTCTGCCTTCATCGATCTCTTGGTCAACTCCTCGAAGAGTCAATCCGGTTTGTGAAACATGGTTTCCCACTCACAAAGCCATGCTGACTATCTCTAATCAGCCCTTGCCTTTCCAAATATATGCAGCTCCTTTCTCTCAGAATCTCCTCCAACAACTTACCCAGCACTGGCTCACTGGGCTGAGATTGCCTGGCTGTTCCTTGCAGCCTTTAAGTAATGGAACAGCATTAGCCTCCAGTCTTCCAGTAACTCATTGTGTCTGTTGATAATATAAACTTCTCTGTTAGGGACACTGCGATCTCTTCCCTCGCTTCCCATGAATATTCAAGGATAGACCTAATGAGCTATTGAAGATTGATCTACCTTTATTTGTTTTAAGATTCCAGCACATTTTCTTCTCTGTTGAGGATTCTTTCCAAGACATCGCTATTTATTTCCCCAAGTTCCCGAGCTTCCATGTCTTTCTCCACAGTAAATTCTGACAACACTATTTTGTCTAATATCTCACCCACCTCCTGACAGTTAAGGTGTCCTATTCTCTACCAAGTTACTCTTTAGCCCTTATTGAAACTTGTGTAAAGGTTTCTGAAAATTCAAATAAACTGTATCCTCAGTACAACCGCTCTTACACCCGTATCTAGTCTGCTATTTATATTCACACAAATAAAAATACAATCCAACAGGCTCAAAAACACATTCTCTTTTTATTAAAAGTGTTTCTAAGGGTCCAGTTATTGTTCATTTACATATCCTTTCAAACATATTTCAGCTCCCGACCTACTGTCAGGCTAATACTGTTTGGTTTCAGACTGGCAACAGAAAGGGTTATGGGAGTTCGTGTTTATCAATCTGAAAAAGGGAGATTACAGGTTCAACAGGTAATAGATGTTTTGGAAATAAGGAGGGTCGTGGGGAGTGAAGGACATTATGGAGATAGGGAGTGATGTGGGGCCTGAAAGAGGGCAAAGAGATATGAAGGGCTGTTGGGCCTGAAGGAGGTTGCACAGATCAGGGGGATGATGGGGATTGAAGGAGGTTACTCTGAACGGGAGGGTCGTTGGGTCAGGATGAGATTATGGAGATAGGGAGGGTCGTGGGACCTTTTGGAGGTTATGGAGTTAGGGAGGTTTGTGGGGAATGATTCAGGTTACATGGATAGGAAGAGTCGTGGGGACTGAAGGAGTTTATGGAGATAGGGAGGGCTGTGGGGACTGAAGGAGGTTATATAGATAATAAGTTTATAGAGAAGCACAGGAAAGAAGAGCAGGTATCCGCCATTTGACCACAGAGTCGGTCCCACCATTCAATGTGATCACGACTGATCATTTAACCCAGTACAGTCTTCCTGCTTTCACACCGTACTCTGATATTATAGTGACCACTGGCATTTAGTGATAGAGCAGGCTGTAGTAACTGGGACGGGGGTGTGGGGGGGGTGGTGTCTTACCGAGATAGGGAGGGTTGTGGAAGCTGGGACAGGTGACAGATACAGAGCAGGTTTTAGGAATGGGAGGACTTTACAGGGATTTGGAAGAATGCAGGGATGGAATGTGATAACAATCACAGGGAGGATTTTGGGAGCTCGATCTAAGACGGGTACAGCTGAGAACAGAAGTGAGTCAAGCAAACAGTCAGGACAGGCAGGGACAAGGTAGGAATAATAAATTAAACTGCATTTATTTCAATGCAAGGGGCCTAACAGGGAAGGCAGATGAACTCAGGGTATGGTTAGGAACATGGGACTGGGATCTCACAGCAATTACAGAAACATGACTGAGGGATGGGCAGGACTGGCAGCTAAATGTTCCAGGATACAAATGCTACAGGAAAGATAGAAAGGGAGGCAAGAGAGGAGGGGTAGTAGCATTTTTGATAAGGGATGGCATTACAGCTGTTCTGAGGGAGGATATTCCCAGACATACATCCAGGGAAGTTATTTGGGTGGAACTGAGAAATAAGAAAGTGATGATCACCTTATTAGGATTGTATTACAGACCACCAAATAGTCAAATGGAAATTGCCAAACAAACTTGTAAGGAGATCTCAGCTATCTGTAAGAATAATAGGGTAGGTATGGTAGGGGATTTTAACGTTCCAAACATTGACTGGGACTGCCATAGTGTTAAAGGTTTAGATGGAGAGGAATTTCTTAAGTGTGTACAAGACAATTTTCTGAATCAGTATGTGGATGTACCTACTACAGAAGATGCAAAACTTGACCTACTGTTAGGAAACAAGGCAGGGCAGGTGAGTGAGGTGTCAGTGGGGGAGCTCTTTGAGGCCAGCGCCCATAGTTCTATTTGTTTTAAAATAGAGATGGAAAAGGATAGACTAGATCTAAAAGTTGATGTTCTAAATTGGAGAAAGGCCAATTTTGACGGTATTAGGCAAGAACTTTCGAAGGCTGATTGGAGGCAGATGTTCACAGCTAAAGGGACGGCTGAAAATGGGAAGCCTTCAGAAATGAGATAACAAGAGTCCAGAGAAAGTATATTCCTGTCAGGGTGAAAGGGAAGGCTGGTAAGTATTGGAAATTCTGGATGACTAAAGAAATTGAGTGTTTGGTTCAGAAAAAAAGCATATGTCAGGTATAGACAGGATAGATTGAGTGAATCCTTAGAAGAGCATAAAGGAAGTAGGAGTATACTTCAGAGGGAAATCAGGAGGGCAAAACGTGGACTTGAGATAGGTCTGACAAATAGAATTAAGGAGAATGCAAAGGGATTTTACAAATATATTAAGGAAAAAAGGGTAACTAGGGAGAGAATAAGGACCCACAAAGATCAGCAAGGCGACCTTTGTGTGAAGCGGCAGAAAATGAGGGAGATAAAAAATGAATATTTTGCATCAGTATTTACTGTGGAAATGCATATGGAAGATATAGACTGTAGGGAAATAGATGGTGGCATCTTGCAAAACGTCCAGATTACAGAGGAGGAAGTGCTAGATGTCTTGAAACAGTTAAGGGTGAATAAATCCCCAAGAACTGATCAGGTGTACCCGAGAACTCTGTGGGAAGCTAGAGAAGTGATTGCTGAGATATTTGTATCATCAATAGTCACAGGTGAGGTGCCAGACTGGAGGTTGGCAAAAGTGGTGCAACGGTTTAAGAATGGTGGTAAAGAGAAGCCAGGGAACTATAGACCGGTGAGCCTGAACTCAGTGGTGGGCAAGTTTAGATTACTTACAGTGTGGAAACAGGCCCTTCGGCCCAACAAATCCACATTGACCCGCCGAAGCACAACCCACCCATACCCCTACATTTACCCCTCACCTAACACTACGGGGAACTTAGCACAGCCAATTCACCTGACCAGCACATCTTTGGAGTGTGGGAGGAAACCGGAGCACCCGGAGGAAACCCATGCAGACACGGGGAGAACGTGCAAACTCCACACAGACAGTTGAACCCGGGAATTGAACTCGGGTCTCTGGCACTGTGTGCCACCGTGCCACCCAAGTTCTTGGAGGGAATCCTGAGGGACAAGATGCATGTGTATTTGGAAAGTCAAGGACTGATTAGGAATACTCGACATGGCTTTGTGCATGGGAAATCATGTCTCATAAACTTGATTGAGTTTTTTGAAGCAGTAACAAAGAATATTGAGGAGGGCAGAGTGATAGATGTGATCTATGTGGACTTCAGTGAGGCATTCGACAAGGTTCCCCATGGGAGACTGATTAGCAAGGTTAGAACTCATGGAATACAGGGAGATCTAGCCATTTAGATACAGAACTGACTCAAAGGTAAAAGACAGAGAGTGGTGGTGGAGGGTTGTTTTTCAGACTGGAGGCCTGTGACCAGTGCAGTTCCGCAAGGATCAGTGCTGGGACCTCAACTTTTTGTCATTTACATAAATGATTTGGATGCGAGAATAAGAGGGAAAGTTAGTAAATTTATAGATGACACCAAAATTGGAGGTGTAGTGGACAGCAAAGAGGGTTACAACAGGATCTGGACCAGATGGGACAATGGGCTAACTGGCAGATAGAGTTTAATTCAGATAAATGCGATGTGCTGCATTTTGGGAACGCAAGTCTTAGCAGGACTTATACACGTAATGGTAAGGTCCTAGGGAGTGTTGCTGACCAAAGAGACCTTGGAGTGCAAGTTCATAGCTCCTTGAAAGTAGATTAGATTAGATTACTTACAGTGTGGAAATAGGCCCTTCGGCCCAACAAGTCCACACCGACCCGCCGAAGCGCAACCCACCCATACCCCTACATGTACCCCTTTTTACCTAACACTGCAGGCAATTTAGCATGGCCAATTCACCTGACCTGCACATCTTTGGACTGTGGGAGGAAACCGGAGCACCCGGAGGAAACCCACGCAGACACGGGGAAAATGTGCAAACTCCACACAGTCAGTCGCCTGAGTCGGGAATTGAACCTGGGTCTCTGGCGCTGTGAGGCAGCAGTGCTAACTACTGTGCCACCGTGCCGCCCACTACAGTCGCAGGTAGTTAGGATAGTGAAGGCGGCATTTGGTATGCTTTCCTTTATTGGTCAGAGTATTCAGTACAGGAGATGGGAAGTCATATTGCGGCTGTACAGGACATTGGTTTGGTCACTGTTGGAATATTTTGTGCAATTCCAGTCTCCTTCCTATCGGAAGGATTGTTGTGAAACTTGAAAGGGTTCAGAAAAGATTTACAAGGATGTTGCCAGGATTGGAGGATTTGAGCTACAGGGAGAGGCTGAACAGGCTGGGGCGGTTTTCTCTGGAGCTACGGAGGCTGAGGGGCGACTTTACAGAGGTTTACAAAATTATGAGGGGCATGGATAGGGTAAATAGACTAAGTATTTTCCCTGGGGTCAGGGAGACCAGAACTCGAGGGCATAGGTTTAGAGGGGAAAGATATAAAAGAGACCTAAGGGGCAACTTTTTCACGCAGATGATGGGACGTGTATGGAACGAGCTGCCAGAGGATGTGGTGGAGGATGGTACAATTGCAACAATTAAGAGGTATTTGGATGGGTATATGAATGGGAAGGGTTTGGAGGAATATGGGCCGGGTGCTGGCAGGTGGGTCTAGATTGGGTTGGGATATCTGGTTGGCATGAACGGGTTGGACCGAATGGTCTGTTTCCGGGCTGTACATCTCATGACTCTATCACTCACAGAGGTTATAGAAATAAACTGTGTGGTCGCGTCTGGAGGAGATTAAAGGTATAAAGGTTTGTAGTTACCGAATGACATTACATCAGTCGGGACCAGCAAAGTTTACAGAGACTGAGTGCGTTTTAGAGACAGGAAGAGTTCATTGTCATCACTAGAAATACAGAAACTAATTTATGAGAGAAGCAGGGTCACTCTGCTTTGTGCCCAGAGACAAGGAGGAGTCTAACAGCTGGAGGAGGTTACTAAGGTACAGAGCTTTTTTGTTGTCGTGACGGGAAGGTTACAGAGATCATGAAGGTAGTAGGAATTCAAAAAAGTCACAAAGACAGGGAGGTTTTTCAGATCTGGAAAGGACTACACTGACCAGGATGGCTTAAGGAACTGAAGAGTTGTTTTTCTTCAGTTAAGGAGAGATGGGACAGAACCCGGGACTAAAGGCAAAAGCAGAAACTTGGAGAGTTTTACTGATATGAGGAGCTTACAGAGATAAGCAGGATTGTAGGGGCTGATAGAGATAGGGGGAAGTGGTATCGATGAAACAGACAATGGAGAAACTGACAGACATAGGGAGGGTTCAGCAGAGTGCAGGAATTATCATGATCATACAATGGTATCATCAGAAGTGGTTCTGACCAGTGAGCACTGCTACCAATACTCAGGGAAGACTGAGCTGTTTTATTGGGATAGGCTCCTCAGGTACCAGGATTATGCAGTGTGATATAAATGGACACATTTGAGGAGGGGGAACAGGTCTGAGGTGAATGGAAATTCCCAAGTCCAAAGAGAAAGTTTGAAGTATTGGAACACCATGGAGATGTGAATGAAGACCAAAAGAAAGAAACAGTGAGGGACTGAGTTTAATTAAAATACGACAGTGTCAAACAGATTTGTGACAGGAAATTATTGGTTAAAATAAAGTAAATGCCATTTCCGCCCCTCACAATTCCTCACACACCACAAGTGACATCACTTCCGCCCCTCACATCATCGCTGATGTCACACACTCAGTGACTTCCATGCCCCCCCACTGCCGTGTTTGCCACCACTTCCGCCCCCACTAATGCCACTCATCTGCATTCTGCTGACACCACCCCCCCAGGTCCCACCGTCACCATCCCTGCCCCCAGAACCCTGAGGGGAACACCACCCCTGCTCATAACTCCATCCCCATCCCCCCCCTAACACCACACCCACTCCAGTTACAGGCTCCGTCACCTCCCCCAGCTCCACACCTACGCTTGGTCCCAGCTCCCAGTCCTGCCGAGTTTTCACCATTCCCCCAGACCTCCCCCTCACTGAGGACGAATGATCAGTCCTCAGCAAAGGCCTCACCTTTATCCCCCTCCATCCACACATCAACTAATTTAATACACGCCGTGACGTCAAACACTTCTTCCACCACCTCCGCCTCAGAGCTTACTTTTACAATGAAGACTCCCGCCTATTTTCTGAGGACCCCTTTGCCGGTCTCCAATACACTCCATCCACCTGGACACCCCGCGCTGGCCTATTACCTGCCTTCGATTTCTTCATTTCCAATTTCCACCGAGACATTAACCGCCTCAACCTATCTACCCCCTCCCCCACTCCAACTTCTCACCCTCACAACGTGCAGCCCTTCACTTCCTCTGCTCCAATACCGACCTCACCATCAAACCAGCAGTTAAAGGGGGTGCAGTGGTAGTCCGGTGCACTGACCTCGACACCACTGAAGCCATGATGCCAACTCAAAGACACATCCTCCTACCACCCCCTCTACCATGATCCACCTCCCATCACCAAACCGTCATCTCCCAGAGCAGACAGAACCTCATCACCTCAGGAGGAGATCTCCCACCCACAGCTTCCAACCTCATTGTCCGGGATCCCCCACTGCCCGGTTCTATCTCCTTCCCAAGATCCACAAGCCTGACCACCCTGGCCGACCCATTGGCTCAGCATGCTCCTACCCCACCGAACTCATGTCTACCTACCTTGACATCGTCCTATCCCCCAGTCCAGGAACTACCCACATTCGTTCGAGACACCACTCACACCCTCCACTCCTCCAAGACTTCCGTTTCCCTGGCCCCCAACGCCTCATCTTCAAAATGGATATCCAATCCCTCTACACCTCCATCCACCATGACCAGGACCTCCAAGCCCTCCGTTTCTTCATCTCCCGACGTCCACAACAGTACCTATCCACTGACACTCTCATTCGTTTGGCCGAACTGGTCCTCACCCTTAACAATTTTTCCTTCAAATCCTCCCACTTCCTCCAGACCAAAGGGGTAGCCATAGGCACCTGTATGGGCCCCAGCTATGCCTGTCTCTTTGTTGGCTTCGTAGAACAGTCCATCTTCCGTAGTTACAATGGCACCACTGCCCACCTCTTCCTCCGCAACATTAATGACTGCATTGGCACCACCCCGTGCTCCCTTGAGGAGTTTGAGCAATTCATCAACTTCACCAACACATTCCACCCTGACATTAAATTTACCTGGACCATCTCAGACACCTCCCTTCCCTTCCTGGACCTCTCCATCCCCATTAATGACATCTGACTTGACACCGACATTTTTATAAACCTACCGACTCCCACAGCTACCTAGATTACACATCTTCCCACCCTACCGCTTGCAAAATTCCCAACCGCTATTCCCAATTCCTCCGCCTCTGCTGTACCTGCTCCCAGGAGGGCCAGTTCCACCATAGAACACACCAGATAGCCTCCTTCTTTAGAGATCGGAATTTCCCTTTCCACGTGGTAAAAGATGCCCTCCAACGCATCTCGTCCACATCCTGCGCCTCCGCCTTCAGACCCCACCCCTCCAACCGTAACAAGGACAGAACGCCCCCTGGTGCTCACCTTCCACCCTACCAACCTTCGCATAAACCAAATTATCCGCCAGCATTTCCACTACCTCCAAACGGATCCCACCACCAGGGATATATTTCCCTCCCCACCCCTCTCCACTTTCCGCAAAGACCATTCCCTCTGTGATGACCTGGTCAGTTCCATGCCCCCCAAAAGCCCACCCTCCCTTCCTGGCACCTTCTCCTGCCACTGCAGGAATTGCAAAACCTGCGCTCACACCTCCCCTTCACCACCATCCAAGGCCCCAAAGGAGCCTTCCAAATCCAAAGTTTTACCTGCACATCCACCAATATCATTTATTGTATCCGTTGCTCCCGATGCGGTCTCCTCTACATTGGGGAGACTGGACACCTCCTCGCAGAACACTTTAGGGAACATCTCTGGTACACCCGCACCAATCAACCCCCCCGCCCTGTGATCCAACATTTCAACTCCCCCTTCCACTCTGCCGAGGACATGCAGGTCCTGGGCTTCCTCCACCGCCACTTCCTCACCACCTGACGCCTGGAGGAAGAACGCCTCACCTTCAGCCTCGGAACACTTCAACCCCAGGGCATCAATGTGGACTTCACCAGTTTCCTCATTTCCCCTTCCCCCATCTCTCTCCACCTCCAGCGTTCCAGCTCAGCACCGCCCTCATGACCTGTCCTAATGGCCTACCTCCATTCCCACCTATCCATTCCACCCTCCTCTCTGACCTATCACCCCTATCCCCACCCCCATTCACCCATTGTACTCTTTGCTACCTTCCCCCATCCTCCACTCTGACCTATCACCTTCTTGGTAAAAACAATGACTGCAGATGCTGAAAACCGAATCCTGGATTAGTGGTGCTGGAAGAACACAGCAGTTCAGGCAGCATCCAACGAGCAGCGAAATCTATCACCTATCACCTTCTTCCCCACCCCATTCACCTATTGTACTCTATGCTACTTTCTCCCCATCCCCACCCCCCTCTCATTTATCTCCCTACTCTGCAGGCTCCCGGCCTCTGTTCCTGATGAAGGGCTTTTGCCTGAAACGTCGATTTTCCTGCTCCTCGGATGCTGCCTGACCTGCCGTGCTTTTCCAGCACCACTCTAATCTAGACTCTGGTTTCCAGCATCTGCAGTCCTTGTTTTTACCTGATTGGAGGAGGAGACTACCAAGATAAGGCATGTTGTAGAAGACACTGAAGCAGTTTACAGTGATAGAGATGGTAATCTGGAATGCAGTACATTTCAAATATGTGGAGGGACTATCGGGAAGGGAGGTGGTTACAGTGATAGAACCTGTTATCGGAATTAAAAATTATTGAAGACACTGGACCACAAGACATGCCACAGATACAGTGTTGCAGAGTAGTGAGTTTTAATATAACAGAACTTACATTGGGGTGGTGATTGAGCCTGGGGTGTGTGTGTACTGTGCTCCCCTCCAGCACTGTATCTATGTCATGTTGTGTTAACAGATGTTTGGAGCCCTCTCATTGTTCTTTGCTCTGTGCACTGTGGGTGACCTTACCTCACTACAGGATTTATTGAAGGCTCCAGATCTCCTTTCCCTTTGTCACTCTCTGGCAGACCAACTGCGTTCAATGAGGTGATGGACAATCCACCCAGCAGCTGTGAAGGCTCTTGACTCAGGACTTTCCTGAGTACCTACAGGAGACAGAGAAATAGACAGAATGGGAAATTAAACAGATGCAGTGGAGATGCATTACACATGGAGAATGGCACTGAGTCCCACAGAGGTCTGGAAAATGGAGCGATATTAAGTAATAGTCCCAGATTGCCGGAAGATGTCAGGATCACACAATTGTGTCGGAAGAATGGTGCCCTTCATGATGCCCTGGTATCAGTGCTCAGGGATGAGCACACAGTGAGCAGGTGAAGTAATGGCCTCGTGATATTATTGCGAGAGAATGTATCCAAAATCTCAGCTAATGTTCAGGGGAGGCAGGATTGAATCCTGCCATCTGAAAAGGAGACATTTGAAATAAATAATTTTAAAAATAATAATTAACAATCCACAAATAAGTAGGAAACCATTACTGATGTACAACAAATCCAAATACTTGTCCTTTAGTGAAGGACATCTGCCCATCCTCACGTGGTCTGCACGACATCCCCACAGCAAAGGGTTTGCCTCTCAATGACCCTCTGAAATGGCCAAGCAAGCTACTCAGCTCAAGGGCAGCTAGGGCTGGGCAAGAAAGGCTGGTCAGCCAGAGACTCACACATCCCATACCTGACTTTTTAAAAAAAATCTATTAGGATGGTCCCCCTGGAACTGTGCTGGGACCAGTGTCCTGGCCAATCATGTCGGTAGGTTTATGGACAGGGCATTAAACTGACAGAGAGGATGCAGGTGAAAGGAGCTTTCCAAATCCAAAAGGGAAAAGGTGAAGCAATGGAACAGCATGGGAGTGTGGCTGAAGACAAGCAGAAAGGAACAGAGTTTAACTAAAATTGTACATCAGCAAATAAATTTGTGACAGAAAATTGTGGAAGAGAGTATATTATGTTTTTTTTGAATGGACAACGTTGCTGCAATAAGGTCGATGGATTTGTGACACAGAGATAAAAGAGATTTAGACACTAGGGAGACATGGATACAGGGTGAACAAAAATATTCAATGGTTCGTAATCTTGTGCAAACTCAGGCAAAATGGGCAACGCTAACAATAATGGATACCAAAGGCATTACAGAGAAAGCATTTGGCCGCAGATCATGAAGAAGAGTCAGTCTGAATGTAAATTCTGGCGACTACTTACCAAGGACACAAGTAGCAGAACAGTGTTAGCCACCGAACAGCATTTCGTTGCTCATCACTGCATTAAACAGGAACTCATTGGAATTTTTTAAACAAAGGCATTGTGATAATTTTGGAAAACTTCAATATTTGTATAATCTGGGACAATCACACGGTCAACATTGATATTGGAAGGAGTTCGGTTAATTTTTTTTTCAGTGTTTCTTTGAAAAACACATTGTGCAACTGTTCAGGGACATAACTATCGCAGAGCGACCGTGTAATGAAACTTAGTGAATGAGTAATGTCACCAGGAGAGATCCTTCGGGAAATTGTAATAAAGAGCACTTTAAAGAAATATAAAGTTTTAAAGTGAATCACAGAAAGGACAAGCTACAACTAGAGAGAAAAATAGCCAATGACATGAGTTTGAGAGGAGAACTGACCAAGGTAAACAGGCTAAACAGACTGAAATATGTGCCTGTAAATGAACAGTGAAAAACGTTCGAAGTGACAATGCAAAATACTCAACAAAAGGACATTCAGTTGAAACAGTAAAAACCTCAGCAAGAAATTCCCACTGATCCTTCACTCAGGACAAAAGGAATCATACGAGATTATGAGGCTGAGAAGATCACCAAAAAGTGCTTAAAATCCTGAAGTGAGTGTGTGTTTTAGGAGTAAATGTTAATGGATTGCAATGGGTCTGCTCGCAGGAGGAGGGCTGTGGGAAGGGGAGCCACGGTCAGGGTTCATTGACACAATAGGAACAGGGAGAGGTGAAGGTGCTGGAGGTGGTGAGAAAGTTATAGAGAGTGGTCAGGGTGTTACAAAGCCAGGACGGATTGCTGCAGCTGGAGGGGTTTGCAGAGGTAGGGAGGGACATAGGTATTTTTATATATTCATTCGTGGGACGTGGGTGTCAGTGCCTGGAACAACGTTCTTTGACCCCTCTGCTAATTACCCAGAGGGTAGCTCAGAGTCAGCCATATTGCTGTGGGTCTACAGTCACATGTCGGCCAGACCAGGTTAGAATATTTGATGTCCTTCCCTAAAGGAGGTTAGTGAACTAGATGAGTTCTTCCTCCTGATCAACAATGTTTTAATGGTGGCCCCACCAATGTCTTTTACAGCCACAACATGACATCCCAACTCTTACTCTTAATGCTCTCCCCAATGAAGGTAACCATCCCAAACACCTGCTTCACCAGCCTGTCTACCTGGGACACCACATTCAAAGAACTGTGTACCTGCATCCCTGGATCTCTGACTAAATACACCACTCAGGGCCCGAACATTAACTGTACAAGTCCCACCCTGGTTTGTTTCACCAAAATGGAACACCTCACCTTTATCTAATTAAACTCCATCTGCTATTCTTTAGCCCACTATCCCAGCAGTACTGTTCATCCTGTTGTATCATAGATAACCTTCTTCACTGTCCACTTTCCCACCAATGTCAGTGACACCCAAGCAACTTACTTACCAGGAAACCAATATTCCCATCCAAACCATTTATCCAAATGACAAACAACAGGGGACCCACTACACCGCTGGTCACATGCCTCCAGTCAGAAAAACAACATGTCTCCCACCACCCTCTGTCTACGACCATCAAGCACCTTTTGTATCCAGTTCACTAGCTCCTCCTGAATGCCATATCCTTTTACACTGATCTGAGCTTATTACCCAGTTTACCAGACAGAACACAGAACGCAGAACAGTTCAGCCCAAGACCCTTCGGCCATGATTTCATGCCAACCGTTTATCCAACTGTAAGATCAAAGTAAACTACATACCCTTCATTTTACTATTATCCCGGTGTCTGTCCAAGAGTCTATTAAATGTCCCAGATGTGTCTATTTCTACGACCACCGATGGCAGTCCATCCAAACACCTACTATTCTCTCTCCTCTTATCCATCCTCCATTCACCTTAAAATTACACCCCCTTGTAATAGCCATTTATGCCATAGGAGGAAACATCTCTGACTATTCACTCACTCTGTGACTCTTATCATCTTGTTCACCTCCACAAAGTCGCCCCACCCCGTTCTCCAATGAAAAAAGCCTTAGCTCCCTCAACCTTTCTTCGTAAGAACTGCCCTCCATTACAGGCAGCATCTTGGTAAATCTCCTATGTACGCTTTCTAAAACGTGCACATCCTTCCTGTAAATAGGGGACCAGGACTGAACACAATATTCCAAGTGTGGTCTCACCAGGTCACTAGAAAGATGCAGTAAAACCTCATGGCTCTTACAGTCAATCCCCTTCTCAGGGGAGTCAACACAACATATGCCTTTTTAACAACCCTACCAACGTGCGTGGTGATTTTGAGGGATCTATGGACACGGACCCCATGATCACTGTTCTCCACACTGCCAAGTATTCTGCCTTTCACCCTGTATTCTGTATTCAAATTCGACCTTCCAGAATGAATCACTTCACACTTTTCCAGATTGGACTCCATCTGCCACTTCCAGCCCAGCTCTGCGTCCTGTCAATGTCCCATTGCAACCTACAACAGCCCTCCACATTCCTCACCACTCCACCAACCTTCAGGTGATTGGCAAACTTACTAACCCACTCTCCAACATCCACATCCAAGTCAGTTACAAAAATCACAAAGAGCAGAGTCCCAGAGCCGATTGTTACAGAACCCCACTGGTCACTGAGCTCCAGGCTCAATACTGTCCATCTGCTGCCACCCTCTGTCTTCTCTGGGCCATCCAATCCTGTATCCAGACAGACAGATTTCCCTCTATCCCAATTTTCCTTCTTTTCTGAATGAGCCATCAACATGGTCTGCCATATCCTCAAAGAATTCAATAAGGTTTGTGAGGCATGACCTGACCCCTCACAACCAATACTGACTGTGGCTAATTTAACTATAGTTTTCCAAGTAGTCATAAATCCTGTCTTTAGAGTCCTCACCAATAATCTGCACACCACAGACATTCGACCAAATCTGTAATTCCCAGAATTCTACCTCCGTAACAAGGCTCGGACTTTACAACTCTTCTCTCCTCTGCCAAGTTCCCAGAAGGGCACTGGAGGGTGGTGGGGATTACAGAGTCAGGGAGGGATATCAGGACAGGAGGATTTTGCAGACATTAGGTGGTTTGCAATGCCAAAAGGAAGCTTCAGTAATTGTGAGGTTTCATAGTGATGAAGGCATTTGAGGAGTGAGGGAGGGAGGGAGGACTGTCGGGAAATGAGAGGTTTCACAGTTTAGGTGTTTTGTTAGGGCTCCAAGAGGTTACTGAGTCGGGGAGGTTTAAGCACTGGCAGTTGTTACATAAACATGGTTTTGGTTGCAATGGCAGGAAGAGGATGCAGGAAGCTGGAGAGTATTGGGGTCTGAACAAGGTTACACAAATGGGAAGAGTTATCAGGAGTGGAGGTGTTTACAGAGACAGCAATGGCCTGATCTGGAGCAGAGGACCCAGACTGGGAGGGATGTGGGGACTGGAGGTGGTTTCACAGGGAGGGAGGACCAGAGGGCCACAGGAGGTTACAGAAATGTGTAGAGCTGTAGGACTGACGGGTTCATGGAGTTGGGAATGTTGGGAGAGATGGAGAAGTTTACAGGGATAAGGATGTTTGTAGGCCAGGGCTGGATCACAGACAGGGAGTGTTTTAGGGAGCTGAGCAGATTACAGAGATAAAGGTGTTTGTATCGAATGGAAGAACAAACAGAGATATGCAGGGGAGTCGTGACTGAAGATGTCTATCGACATAGGAAGGCTTAGGGTCTGGGGGAGATGGAGACTGTGGAATCTGGATTTCTTTTCAGAGACTGGGATAACAATTTTGGTCAGAAACAGTTTCACTGATTAGGGAGCATTGCACAATCAGGAGGAAATTGTAGAGGAAGGTGACTTTTGAACAGATAGTGGTGTAAGAGCTGGACAAGGTTATGAAGATGGGTAGATGGTGGAGACACAGGAGGAGCTTACATTGACATGGGAGTGATAGTGACAGGAGGGTGTTAAATAGATAGTGGGTTTTGTAGGGACTGGATTGGGAGAGGCACAGGCATGGAGTGAGTTCGACAGATCAGGATTACTGCAGAGACCTGAGAGATTACACTGATCGGGATGGTGGTCGGGTCTCCACAGACTGCTGGTGTTTAGGGACTGGAAGAGATTTGGTCGATAGGGAGGGATGTAAGAGCTGCAGGAGCTGATGGAGAGTTGAAGAGTTGGAGCAGTTTGCAGAGGGAGGTTTCTCAGACAGGAGTAGGTTATAGATATTGAGGGTTGTGTGGTCTGAGTAAGTCAAAAAGAGGAGAGTTTTCACGTCTGGAAGAGGTTACACTGACAGGGACAGTTGAAGAGAATGAAGCAAAAATGCATGGAGAAGGTTACACAGATAGGGAGGTGAGTAGGGACTGAAGGTGAATACACAGACATGGAGGGTTGTATTGTTAGACGGAGCTGAGAGGGATAGGGACCGGTGTAGGGATTTACACAGATAGGGAAGGTTGTGTTTTTGGAGAAGGTTACACTGATACAGACAGTGTTAGGGAGTGTTTAGTGGACTGCAGAGGAGCTCAGAGAGAATGCATTATGGGGAGTGGAGGAGATTACAGACACAGAGATGGCTGTCGGGTTGAAAAGACCTTCTACAGATCCTCGGTGCTATAAAGCTGGAGGGAGATTATAACAGTGAGTGTTGCCAAGACTTAATTACTTCACTGATATAGAGCAGGTCTCAGCATGTAACTGTCAAAGGGAAGTTGAGACAGTCCAGATGAGTTTTCAGTGATACAAATGTTTATGGGAGTTTCAAGAGGGAACAATGATTGGGAGTGCTGTACCAAATGGGAATAGTTATTGGGAGGGTTCTAAAATCAGGAAGAGGTGACAGACATATCGATCTTTGTAAGGACTGGAGAAGGGTACATTGCCAAGGAGTGTTTTAGAGTCTGGAGGAGATTACTGTGTTAAGGAGAATATTGGGGATAAGGCAAGGTGTAAGAGACGGGGATGGTTGACAGGGCTGGACAATAACCTGAATAGAATTGCCATCATGGGCAACCAGGCCATTCGGCCCAACCAGTCCATTCCAAACCTCTGAAGAGCATCCTACCCAGACCCACCCCTCTACTTATACATTAAACCCTGCATTTCTCGTGGTGAACTTACTTAAACCACACATTCCTGAATACTACAGTCAATTTATGATGGCCAACTCACTGATGGAGCAAATTTTGGACACACACACACACACACACACACACACACACACACACACACACAGCAAGGGAGCGACACGCAAACACACACACAGTGAGGGGAGGACACGCGCACACACAGAGCGAGGGATACGCACACAGCGAGGGAGGGACAAGCACACACACAGCGAGGGGGACACGCACACACACAGTGAGGAAGGGACACTCACACTCACACACATGGCAAGGGGGGACGTGCACACACACAGCGAGGGAGGGACACGCGCACACACACACACACAGAGCGAGGGAGGGACACGCTGAGACACGCAGTGAGGGAGGAGACATGCACACACAGTGAGGGAACTACACGCACACACACAGCGAGGGTGGGACACGCGCACACAGCGAGGGAGGGACACACAGCGAGGGAGGGACAAGCACACACACTGCGAGGGGGAGGGCATGTGCACACAAATTGAGAGGGGGCACACACACGCAAAGCGAGGGAGGGACACACAAACACACACACAGTGAGGGGAATACAGACAGACACACGGCGAGGGAGGGAAACACACACACTGCGAGGGACGGGGAGACACACTCTTAAAGCGAAGGATGGACACACACACACAGAGCAAGGGAGAGACACGCACACACACCGAGGAAGGGACAAACACACACACTTACGGTGAGGGGAATACATGCAGACACACAGTGAGGGAGGGACACGCACATACACTGCAAGGGAGGGACATGGACACATCGCAAAGGAGGGACACGCACACACATGTCGAGGGGGACGGCATGTGCACAGAAATTGAGAGGGGGCATGCATACACATAGCGAGAGGGGACATACAGACATGGCAAGGGTGGGACACACGCACACAGCAAGCTGGTCACATACTCATACACACAAGGGACGGACATATACACACACACAAACACAGAGCAAGAGAGAGGCATGCACACAAGGGATGGACACACACGCAAAGCGAGGGAGGGACACACACAGATACACACACACACACACACACACAGAGCAAGGGAGGGACACTTGCACACACAGCGAGGGAAGGACACGCACAGCGAGGGAGCGATATGCAAACACACAGAGTGAGGGGGTCACCCACAGACACACAGCGAGAGAGGGACACACACACACACACACACACACACACATATATAGAGTGAGGGAGGGAAGGACATGCACACACAGTGTGGGAGGGGCACGCAAACACAGCGAGGGAGGGACATACACACACATGGCGAGGGGGAGGGCATGTTTACAGAAATTGAGAGGGGATATCCACATACAGCGAGAGAGTACACGCACAGACACGGCGAGGGAGGGACACGCACACACACAGCGAGGGGAGAAGCGCACACACAGTGAGGGGATATACACAAAAAGCAATGGAGGGCCACACATACACACACACACACACACACAGAGCGAGGGAGTGACACGCGCACACAGAGCAAGAGGGACACACACACACAAAGCGAAGGTGAGACACGCACATACACTGCAAGAGGGACACACATACTCACAGCAAGTGAGGGACACACACAGTGAGGGAGGGACATGCGCAAGAACACAAATACAGACACATGCAGCGAGAGAGGGACACGCGCACACAACGAGGGAGGGACAACACACACACAAACACGCACACACAGAGCAAGGGAGGAACACTCACAAACACAGTGAGGGGGAGACACACGCACACACACAGCGAGGGGGGGACACGCAAACACAGCGAGGGGGAGACACATGCACACACAAGACGGAAGGCCACACACACGCGTGCACATCTAGAGGGACACACACACACACACACACACAGAGCGAGAAAGGGGCACACGCACACACAGCAAAGGGGAGACACATGCACACGCAGCGAGGAAGGGTCACACACAAACACGCACAGCAAGAGGGACACACACAGAGCAAGGGAGGGGAGAATCTCACACATACACAGCGAGGGAGGGACACGCACACACACAACAGCATGGGAGGGAGACACACTTACACACACACACACACACACACACACACACACACACACACACACAGAGGGAGGGACACGCACGTATACACACACACACACACGCAAAGAGCGAGGGAGGGACACGCTCACACACACAGTGAGAGAGAGACACATACACACACAGTGAGTGAGGGACACCCAGCGAGGAAGGGACACACACACAGCGAGGGAGGGACGTGCTGAGACACGCAGCAAGGGAGGGACATGCACACACACAGGGAAGGAGGGACAAGCAGACACACGGTGAGTGGGAGGGCATGGGCACAGAAATTGAGAAGGTGCACGCACACACAGCGAGAGCCGGCACGCATAGGCACAGCGAGGGAGGGACACACGCGCACACAGCAAGGGGAGGACATGCACTCACACACCGACAGGAGATGGGCACATACAGTGAGGGGGATATACACAAAGAGCAATGGAGGGACACACACACACACACAAAGGGATGAATACACACAGATAGCAAAGGAGTGACACGCGCGCGCGCGCACACACACACACAGAGCTAGGGAGGTAAGGACATGCATAAACAGCGTGGGAGGGACATGCACATACACAGCAACGGAGGGACACACACATACACAGTAAGTGAAGGACGCGTGTGCACACACACACACGTACACACAGAGCGAGCGATGGACACGCACATAGTGAGGAACACGCACACACAGTGAGAGGGACACACACACAGACACACAGACAGCGAGGGGGAGGAAATGTGCACAGAAAGTGAGAGGGGGCACGCACACACAGTGAGAGGGGACACACTGAAACAGCGAGGGAGGGACACACGCACTCACAGCAAGGGGGGGACATGCACTCACACAGCGAGGGAGGGACACACACACACACACACACAGGGAAGGAGGGACAAGCACACACACGGCGAGGGGGAGGAAATGTGCAGAAAGTGAGAGAGGGCACGCACACACAGTGAGAGGGGACAAGCACTGACACAGCGAGGGAGGGACACATGCACACACAGCAAGGGGGGACATGCACTCACAGCGAGGTGGATATACACAAAGAGCAAGGGAGGGACACACACACATACAGCGAGGGAGTGACAAACGCACACAGCTAGAGGGACACACACTCACACAGCGTGGGAGGGACACACAGGCACAGTGAAGAATTGACACGCATACATATACACACACGTAGTAAGGGAGGGACACTCACATACACTGCAAGAGGGACACACACACTCACAGCAAGAGGTCGACACACACAGCGAGGGAGGGACACACGCATGCGCAAGCATACAAACACAGACACACACAGTGAGAATGGGACATGCGCACACACAGCCAGGGAGGGACACACAAACAGTGAGGGAGGGATGTACACAAACACACAGAGCGAGAGAGGGATACGCACATAAACAGCAAGGGACGAACACGCACACACATGGCGAGGGGGAGGGCATGTGCACAGAAATTGAGAGGGGGCACACACACAGCAAGAGGGGACACGCACAGACATGGTGAGGAAGGGACACACGCACACAGCAATGGGAGACAGGCACTCTCACAGCGAGGGTCGATGCAGACACACAATGGTGGGGATATGCACAAAGAGCAAGAGAGGGACACACACGCACACAAGGGACGGACACACAGTCACAGGGCGAGAGAGTGACATGCGCACACACACACACGCACAAAGCAAGGGAGGGACACACACACAGTGTGGGAGTGACATGCATACACACATACGCAGTGAGGGAAGGACACTCTCACTGTAAAAGGGTAACACATACTCACAGCAAAGGTGGACACATACACACAGCGAGAGAGGGGCACGCACACACACAGTCAGTGAGGGACACGGACACACAGAAACACACACACACACACACACACAGCAAGAGAGGGACACGCGCATACACACAGAGCAAGGGAATGTCACACATGCACACACTGACAGCGTGGGAGGGACCTGCACACAGTGAGGGGGCAACATACACATGAGGAAGCACACAAACACAGACACACACAGCGAGAGAGGGATACGCACACACAGAGCCAGGGAGAGACATGCATACACAGTGAGGGAGGGACACAGACAAACACACACAGAGAGCAAGAGAGGGACACACTCACGCACAGCGAGGGGGGAAGACACATGCTCACACAAGGGAGGGCCAAGCACATACACACACCAAGAGGGACACACACACACACACGAGCAAGGGAGGGACACTCAGCGAAGGGACACACACACACAGACACAGTGAGGGAAAGACATGCACGTGCACATACTCCGAGAGCAAGGGACACACACAGCAAGGGAGGGACACGCTGAGACACGCAGCGAGGGAGGGAGCATGGACACACAGCGTGGGAGGGACACGCACACACACAGCAAGGGAGCGACACGCACACACAGCGAAGGAGGGATAAGCACATACACTGCGAGGGGGAGGGCATGTGCACACAAATTGAGAGGGGGCACACACACGCAAAGCGAGGGAGGGACACGCACAAATACACACACACACACACACACACAACACACACACAGCGAGGGAGGAACACACACATACATAGCAAGTGAAGGACGTGTGCACACGCACACAGACACATACACACACACGTACACACACAGCGAGGGATGGACACGCACACAGAGTGAGGGACACGTACACACAGTGAGAGAGGGACACACACACATTCACAGCGAGGATGGGACACACACACGGCGAGGGGGAGGAAATGTGCACAGAAAGTGAGAGGGGGCATGCACTGACACGGCGAGGGAGGGACACACGCGCACACAGCAAGGGGGGACATGCACTCACACTACGAGGGGGATATACACAAAGAGAAAGGGAGGGACACACACACGCACGCACACACAGCGAGGGAGTGACACGCATTTATAAGGGGATACACGCAGACACACAGTGAGGGAGGGACACATCCAAACACACACACATACACAGCGAGGGTAGGACACACATACACAGCGAGCGAGGGAGTGAAACGTACACACAGTGAGAGAGTCACACACACACACAGTGAGGGAGGGAAGGGCATGCACACACACAGCGATGGAGGGTCATACACAAACACACACAGCGAGGGATGGACACGCAAACACAGAGAATGAGGGACACGCACACACAGCGAGGGAGGGAAGGACATGCACACCCACAGAGCGAGGGAGGGACACGCACACACAGTGAGTGAGGAACACGCACACACAGCGAGAGAGGGACACACGCACACAGCGAGAGAGGGACGCACACAGCGAGAGAGGGACACACGCACACAGCAAGGGAGGGACACACGCACACATACACATACACAGTGAGGGTAGGACACATACACACACAGCAAGCGAGGGAGTGAAACGTACGCACACAGTGAGGGAGGGAAGGACATGCACACACACAGAGCAAGTATGGGACACACACACAGCAAGGGAAGGACATGCGCACACACGGAAGGAGGGACAAGCACACACATGGCAAGGGGGAGGAAATGTGCACAGAAAGTGAGGGGGGACAGGCGCTGACACGGCAAGGGAGGGACATACGCGCGCGCACACACACACAGCAAGGGGGGACATGCACTCACACAGCGAGGGGGATATATACAAAGAGCAAGGGAGGGATACACACACATACAGCGAGGGAGTGACAAACGCACACAGCTAGAGGGACACACACACTCACACAGCGTGGGAGAGACACACAGGCACAGTGAAGAATTGACACGCATACAAATAGACACACACACAGTGAGGGAGGGACACTCACATACACTGCAAGAGGGACACACACACCCACAGCAAGAGGGGGACACACACAGCGAGGGAGGGACACGCACTCACAGCCAGGGAGGGACACACACACAAACACACCGAGGGAAGGACATGCACACACACAGCGAGGGAGGGATGTACACAAACACACAGAGCGAGAGAGGGACACGCACATAAACAGCAAGGGATGAACACGCACACACACAGGGAAGGATGGACCAGCAGTCACATGGCGAGGGGGAGGGCACATGCACAGAAATTGAGAGGGGGCACGCACACACAGCGAGAGGGGACACGCACAGATATGGTGAGGAAGGGACACACGCACACACAGCAAGGGGAGACAGGCACTCTCACAGCGAGGGTCGATGCGGATACACAATGGTGGGGATATGCACAAAGAGCAAGAGAGGGACACACACGCACACAAGGGACGGACACACAGTCACAGGGCGAGAGAGTGACATGCGCACACACACACAGCAAGAGGCGCACACACACACGCACAAAGCAAGGGAGGGACACACACACATACACACAGCAAGGGGGATATATACAAAGAGCAAGGGAGGGATACACACACATACAGCGAGGGAGTGACAAACGCACACAGCTGTGGGAGTGACATGCATACACACATACACACACGCACAGCGAGGGAAGGACACTCACATACACTGTAAAAGGGTCACACATACACACAGCGAGGGAGGGACACACACACACACACAGCGAGGGAGGGACACACACACACATAGCGAGGGAGGGACACACACACACACACACACACACACACACACACACACAGCGAGGGAGGGACACTCACATACACTGTAAAAGGGTCACACATACACACAGCGAGGGAGGGACACACACACACAGCGAGGGAGGGACACACACACACACAGCGAGGGAGGGACACACACACACACATACACACACACAGCGAGGGAGGGACACACACAGCGAGGGAGGGACACACACAGCGAGGGAGGGACACACACACACACACAGCGAGGGAGGGACACACACACGCAGCGCGAGGGAGGGACACACATACACACAGAGACAGCGCAAGGGAGGGACACATGTACACACACACACAGCGCGAGGGAGGGACACACACACACACACAGCGCGAGGGAGGGACGGACACACACACACACACACACACACACACACAGAGCGCGAGGGAGGGACACACACACAGCGCGAGGGAGGGACACACACACACACACACACACACACACACACACACACACACACACACACACACACACACACAGCGCGAGGGAGGGACACACATACACACAGCACGAGGGAGGGACCCAAATACACACAGCGCGAGGGAGGGACCCAAATACACACTCACACACACACACACACACACACACACACACACACAGCGCGAGGGAGGGACACACATACACACACAGCGCGAGGGAGGGACACACACACATACACAGCGCGAGGGAGGGACACACGTACACACAGCTCGAGGAAGGGACACACATACACACACACACACACACACAGCGCGAGGGAGGGACACACATACACACACAGCGCGAGGGAGGGACACACACACACACACACACACAGCGCGAGGGAGGGACACATACACACAGCGCGAGGGAGGGACACACATACACACACACACACACACACACACACACACACACAGCGCGAGGGAGGGACACACATACACACACAGAGACAGCGCAAGGGAGGGACACATGTACACACACACACAGCGCGAGGGAGAGACACACATACACACACACACACAGCGCGAGGGAGGGACACACATACACACACACACACACACACAGCACGAGGGAGGGACACACACACACACACACAGCACGAGGGAGGGACGGACACACACACACACACGTACACACACACACAGAGCGCGAGGGAGGGACACACACACACACACACACACACACACAGCGCGAGGGAGGGACCTACATAAACACACACCCACAGCGCGAGGGAGGGACACACGTACACACAGCGCGAGGAAGGGACACACATACACACACACACACACAGCGCGAGGGAGGGACACACATACACACAGCGCGAGGGAGGGACACACATACACACACACACACACAGCGCGAGGGAGGGACACACATACACACACAGAGACAGCGCAAGGGAGGGACACATGTACACACACACACAGCGCGAGGGAGAGACACATACACACACACTACAGCGCGAGGGAGGGACACACATACACACACACACACACACAGCACGAGGGAGGGACACACACACACACACAGCGCGAGGGAGGGACGGACACACACACACACACACGTACACACACACACAGAGCGCGAGGGAGGGACACACACACACACACACACACACACACACACAGCGCGAGGGAGGGACCTACATAAACACACACCCACAGCGCGAAGGAGGGACACACGTACACACAGCACGAGGAAGGGACACACATACACACACACACACACACACACACACACACACACAGCGCGAGAGAGGGACACACATACACACACACACACAGCGCGAGGGAGGGACACACGTACACACAGCGCGAGGAAGGGACACACATACACACACACACACACACACACACACACAGCGCGGGAGGGACACACACACACACACAGCGAGGGAGGGACACACACAGCGAGGGAGGGAGACACAAACACACACAGCGCGACACACACACACACGCAGCGCGAGGGAGGGACACACATACACACACAGAGACAGCGCAAGGGAGGGACACATGTACACACACACAGCGCGAGGGAGGGACACACACACACACACAGCGCGAGGGAGGGACACACACACACACACACAGCGCGAGGGAGGGACACACACACACACACACACACACACACAGCGCGAGGGAGGGACACACACACACACACACACACACAGCGCAAGGGAGGGACACACATACACACACACACACACACAGCGCGAGGGAGGGACACACATACACACAGCACGAGGGAGGGACCCAAATACACACAGCGCGAGGGAGGGAACCAAATACACACTCACACACACACACACACAGCGCGAGGGAGGGACACACATACACACACAGCGCGAGGGAGGGACACACACACACACACACAGCACGAGGGAGGGACACACGTACACACAGCTCGAGGAAGGGACACACATACACACACACACACACACACACACACACACACACACAGCGCGAGGGAGGGACACACATACTAACACAGTTCGAGGGAGGGACACACACACACACACACACACACACAGCGCGAGGGAGGGACACACATACACACAGCGCGAGGGAGGGACACACATACACACACACACACACACACAGCGCGAGGGAGGGACACACATACACACACAGAGACAGCGCAAGGGAGGGACACATGTACACACACACACAGCGCGAGGGAGAGACACACATACACACACACACACAGCGCGAGGGAGGGACACACATACACACACACACACACACAGCACAAGGGAGGGACACACACACACACACACAGCGCGAGGGAGGGACGGACACACACACACAGCGTGAGGAAGGGACACGCACACACACACACAGCGCGAGGGTCGGGACACACACACACACACACACACACAGCGCGAGGGTCGGGACACACACACACACAGCGCGAGGGTTGGGACACACACACACACACACAGCGCGAGGGAGGGACACACATACACACACAGAAACAGCGCAAGGGAGGGACACATGTACACACACACACAGCGCGAGGGAGGGACACACATACACACACACACACACACACAGCACGAGGGAGGGACACACATACACACACACACACACACACACACACACACAGCGCGAGGGAGGGACACACACATACACACACACACACACACACACACAGCACGAGGGAGGGACACACATACACACACACAGAGCGCGAGGGAGGGACACACATACACACACACAGAGCGCGAGGGAGGGACACACATACACACACACAGAGCGCGAGGGAGGGACACACAGACACACACAGCGCGAGGGAGGGACACACATACACACACACACAGCGCGAGGGAGGGACACACATACACACACACACACACACACACACACAGCACGAGGGAGGGACTCACATACACACACACACACACAGCGCGAGGGAGGGACACATACACACACACACACACACTCAGCGCGAGGGAGGGACGCACATACACACACACACACACACACACAGCGCGAGGGAGGGACACACATACACACACAGAGACAGCACAAGGGAGGGACACACATACACACACACACACACAGCGCGAGGGAGGGACACACATACACACAGCACGAGGGAGGGACCCAAATACACACAGCGCGAGGGAGGGACCCAAATACACACTCACACACACACACACACACACACAGCGCGAGGGAGGGACACACATACACACACAGCGCGAGGGAGGGACACACACACACACACACACAGCACGAGGGAGGGACACACGTACACACAGCTCGAGGAAGGGACACACATACACACACACACACACACACACACACACAGCGCGAGGGAGGGACACACATACACACACAGCGCGAGGGAGGGACACACACACACACACACACACACACACACACACACAGCGCGAGGGAGGGACACACATACACACAGCGCGAGGGAGGGACACACATACACACACACACACACACACACACACACACACATAGCGCGAGGGAGGGACACACATACACACACAGAGACAGCGCAAGGGAGGGACACATGTACACACACACACAGCGCGAGGGAGAGACACACATACACACACACACACACAGCGCGAGGGAGGGACACACATACACACACACACACACACACAGCACGAGGGAGGGACACACACACACACACACAGCGCGAGGGAGGGACGGACACACACACACAGCGTGAGGAAGGGACACGCACACACACACACAGCGCGAGGGTCGGGACACACACACACACACACACACAGCGCGAGGGTTGGGACACACACACACACACACACACACAGCGCGAGGGAGGGACACACATACACACACAGAAACAGCGCAAGGGAGGGACACATGTACACACACACACAGAGCGCGAGGGAGGGACACACATACACACACACAGCACGAGGGAGGGACACACATACACACACACACACACACACACACACACACACAGCGCGAGGGAGGGACACACACACACACACACACACAGCACGAGGGAGGGACACACATGCACACACACACACACACACAGCGTGAGGGAGGGACACACATACACACACACAGAGCGCGAGGGAGGGACACACAGGCACACACAGCGCGAGGGAGGGACACACATACACACACACACAGCGCGAGGGAGGGACACACATACACACACACACACACACACACAGCACGAGGGAGGGACTCACATACACACACACACACACAGCGCGAGGGAGGGACACATACACACACACACACACACACTCAGCGCGAGGGAGGGACGCACATACACACACACACACACAGCGCGAGGGAGGGACACACATACACACACAGAGACAGCACAAGGGAGGGACACATGTACACACACACACAGCGCGAGGGAGAGACACACACACACACACACACACACACACACAGCGCGAGGGAGGGACACATGTACACACACACACAGAGCGCGAGGGAGGGACGCACATACACACACACACACACACACACACAGCGTGAGGGAGGGACGGGGACACACACACACACACACACACAGCGCGAGGGAGGGACACACATACACACACACACACACACAGCACGAGGGAGGACACACGTACACACAGCGCGAGGAAGGGAGACACATACACACACACACACACACACACACACACACAGCGTGAGGGAGGGACACACACAGAGCGCGAGGGAGGGACACACAGACACACACAGCGCGAGGGAGGGACACACATACACACACACACAGCGCGAGGGAGGGACACACATACACACACACACACACACACACAGCACGAGGGAGGGACTCACATACACACACACACACAGCGCGAGGGAGGGACACATACACACACACACACACACTCAGCGCAAGGGAGGGACGCACATACACACACACACACACAGCGCGAGTGCGAGGGAGGGACACACACACACACACACAGCGCGAGGGAGGGACACACATACACACAGCGCGAGGGAGGGACACACATACACACAGCGTGAGGAAGGGACACACACACACACACACACACATACACACACACACAGCGCGAGGGTCGGGACACACACACACACAGCGCGAGGGTCAGGACACACACACACACACACACACACAAGCACACAGCGCGAGGGTCGGGACACACACACACACAGACACAGACACACACGCTGCGCGAGGGTCGGGGCACACACACACAGCGCGAGGGTAGGGACACACACACACAGCGCGAGGGTAGGGACACACACACAGCGCGCGGGAGGGAGACACATACACAGCGTGAGGGATGGACACACGTACACACGTACACACACATACACACACACACACACACACACACACACACACACACACAGCGCGAGGGAGGAACACATACACACACATACACACACACACAGTGCGAGGGTAGGGACACAAACACACACACAGCGAGGGATAGATGAACAGACATACACACACACACACACACACACTCACAGCGAGGGAGGGAGACACACACACACAGCGTGAGGGACACACACACACACAGCGCGAGGGAGGGACACACGCACACACAGCGCGCTAGGGAGGGACACACATACACACACACACACAGCGCGAGGGTAGGGACACACACACACAGCGCGAGTGTAGGGACACACACACACACGGACGTGCACACAGTGAGAGGGACTCACCCACACACACGCACACACGGACGCGCACACAGTGAGAGGGACACACTCACACGGACGCGCACACAGTGAGAGAGACACACGCACGCGCACACAAGGACACGCACACAGTGAGGGACACACACACACACACACGGACGCGCACACAGTGAGAGGGACACACGCACACACACGGACGCGCACACAGTGAGAGGGACACACGCACACACGGACGCGCACACAGTAAGAGGGACACACACGCACACATGGACACGCACACAGTGAGAGGGACACACACGCACACGGACCCGCACACAGTGAGAGGGACACACGCGCACACGGACGCGCACACAGTGAGAGGGACACACGCACACACGGACGCGCACACAGTGAGAGGGACACACGCACACACAGACGCGCACACAGTGAGAGGGACACACGCACACACGGACGCGCACACAGTGATAGGGACACATGCACACACGGAGGCGCACTCAGTGAGAGGGACACACGCACACACGGACGCGCACTCAGTGAGAGGGACACACGCACACACGGACGCGCACTCAGTGAGAGGGACACACGCACACACGGACGCGCACACAGTGAGAGGGACACACGCACACACGGATGCGCACACAGTGAGAGGGACACAGACACACACACACACACACACACACGGAAGTGCACACAGTGAGAGGGACACACACACACACACGGACGCGCACTCAGTGAGAGGGACACACGCACACACGGACGCGCACTCAGTGAGAGGGACACACGCACACACGGACGCGCACACAGTGAGAGGGACACACGCACACACGGATGCGCACACAGTGAGAGGGACACAGACACACACACACACACACACACACGGAAGTGCACACAGTGAGAGGGACACACACACACACACGGACGTGCACACAGTGAGAGGGACACACACACGCGCACACGCACACAGTGAGAGGGACACACGCACACACGGACGCGCACACAGTGAGAGGGACAGACGCACACGCACACAGTGAGAGGGACAGACGCACACAGTGAGAGGGACACGCACACACGCACACGCACAAAGTGAGAGGGACACACACACATGCACAAACGGACGTGCACACAGTGAGAGGGACACACACATACACAGCAAGAGCGACGCGCACACAGTGAGAGGGACACACACACACGGACACGCACACACAAACACACACACGGAGATGCACACAGTGAGAGGGACATGTGCACACACACACACAGCAAGAGCGACGCGCACACAGTAAGAGGGACACACACACACACGCACACACAGTGAGAGGGACACACGCACACACGAACGCGCACACAGTGAGAGGGGCACACGCACACGCACACAGTGAGAGGGACACACACACACAGCAAGAGCGACGCGCACACAGTGAGAGGGACACACGCACGCGCACACAGTGAGAGGGACACACACACTGACGCGCGCACAGTGAGGGACACACACACACACACACACACAGCAAGAGCGACGCGCACAGTGAGAGGGACACACACACACACACACCGACGCGCAAACTGTGAGAGGGACACACGTACATGGTGAGAGGGACACACACACACACAGCAAGAGCGACGCGCACACAGTGAGAGGGACACACACGCACGCGCACACAGTGAGAGGGACACACGCACACACGGACGCGCACACAGTGAGAGGGGGACACACACTGACGCGCGCACAGTGAGGGACACACACACACACGCACACACCGACGCGCAAACTGTGAGAAGGACACACACACGGACGCGCACACAGTGAGAGGGACACGCACACACACACAGCAAGAGCGACAAGCACATAGTGAGATGGACACACACACACAGCAAGTGCGTCGCGCACACAGTAAGAGGGACACGCACACACGGACGCGCACACAGTGAGAGGGACACACGCACACTTGAATGCGCACACAGAGAGAGGGACACACACACACATAGCAAGAGCGACGCGCACACAGTGAGAGGGACACACGCACACACGGACGCGCACACCGTGAGAGGGACACACACGCACGCGCACACAGTGAGAGGGACACACGCACGCGCACACAGTGAGAGGGACACACGCACGCGCACACAGTGAGAGGGACACAAGCACGCGCACACAGTGAGAGGGACACACGCACACACGGACTCGCGCACAGTTAGAGGGACACACACACACACGGGCGCGCGCACAGTGAGAGGGACACACGCACGCGCACACAGTGAGAGGGACACACGCACACACGGACGCGCACACAGTAAGAGGGACACGCACACACGGACGCGCACACAGTGAGAGGGACACACGCACACTTGAATGCGCACACAGAGAGAGGGACACACACACACACATAGCAAGAGCGACGCGCACACAGTGAGAGGGACACACGCACACACGGACGTACACACCGTGAGAGGGACACACACGCACGCGCGCACAGTTAGAGGGACACACGCACACACGGACGCGCACACAGTGAGAGGGACACACGCACGTGCACACAGTGAGAGGAACACACGCACACACGGAGGCACACACAGTGAGAGGGACACACGCATGCGCACACAGTGAGAGGGTCACAAGCACGCGCACACAGTGAGAGGGACACACGCACGCGCACACAGTGAGAGGGACACACGCACGCGCACACAGTGAGAGGGACACACGCACACACGGACGTGCACACAGTGAGAGGGACACACACACACACACGGATGCGCACACAGTGAGAGACACACACACACACACACACACACACACACACGGACGTGCACACAGTGAGAGGGACACACACACAGGGACGCGCACACAGTGAGAGGGACACACACACACACGCGACCGCGCACACAGTGAGAGGGACACACGCACACACGGACGCGCGCACAGTTAGAGGGACACACGCACGCGCACACAGTGAGAGGAACACACGGACGCGCACACAATGAGAGGGACACACGCACACAGCAAGAGCGACGTGCACACAGTGAGAGACACACACACACGCAGCAAGAGCGACACGCACATAATGAGAGGGACACACACACACAGCAAGTGCGACGCGCACACAGTAAGAGGGACACACACACATGCACGCGCACACAGTGAGAGGGACACACGCACACAGAGAGAGGGACACACACACACATAGCAAGAGCGACGCGCACACAGTGAGAGGGACACACGCACACAGGGACGCGCACACCGTGAGAGGGACACACACGCACGCGCACACAGTGAGAGGGACACACGCACGCGCACACAGTGAGAGGGACACACGCACGCGCACACAGTGAGAGGGACACACGCACACACAGACGCGCGCACAGTTAGAGGGACACACGCACACACGAACGCGCACACAGTGAGAGGAACACACGCACGCGCACACAGTGAGAGGAACACACGCACACACGGAGGCACACACAATGAGAGGGACACAGGCACACACGGATGCGCACACAGTGAGAGGGACAAACGCACACACATGGGCGCGCACACAGTGAGAGGGACACACACACACACGGACGCGCACACAGTGAGAGGGACACGCACACACGGGCGCGCACACAGTGAGAGGGACACACACACACGGACGCGCACACAGTGAGTGGGTCACACGCATGCGCACACAGGGAGAGGGACACACGTACGTGCACACAGTGAGAGGGACAAACGTACGCGCACGCAGTGAGAGGGACACACGCACGCAGCAAGAGCGACACGCACATAATGAGAGGGACACACACACACAGCAAGTGCGACGCGCACACAGTAAGAGGGACACACACACATGCACGCGCACACAGTGAGAGGGACACACGCACACTCGAGCGCGCACACAGAGAGAGGGACACACACACACATAGCAAGAGCGACGCGCACACAGTGAGAGGGACACACGCACACAGGGACGCGCACACCGTGAGAGGGACACACACGCACGCGCACACAGTGAGAGGGACACACGCACGCGCACACAGTGAGAGGGACACACGCACGCGCACACAGTGAGAGGGACACACGCACACACAGACGCGCGCACAGTTAGAGGGACACACGCACACACGAACGCGCACACAGTGAGAGGAACACACGCACGCGCACACAGTGAGAGGAACACACGCACACACGGAGGCACACACAATGAGAGGGACACAGGCACACATGGACGCGCACACAGTGAGAGGGACAAACGCACACACATGGGCGCGCACACAGTGAGAGGGACACACACACACACGGACGCGCACACAGTGAGAGGGACACGCACACACGGACGCGCACACAGTGAGAGGGACACACACACACGGACGCGCACACAGTGAGTGGGTCACACGCATGCGCACACAGGGAGAGGGACACACGTACGTGCACACAGTGAGAGGGACAAACGTACGCGCACACAGTGAGAGGGACACACGAACGCACGGACGCACAAACAGTGAGAGGGACACAGGCACACACGGACGTGCACACAGTGAGAGGGACACACACACACACACGGATGCGCACACAGTGAGAGACACACACACACACACGGACGTGCACACAGTGAGAGGGACACACACACACACGCGACCGCGCACACAGTGAGAGGGACACACGCACACACAGACGCGCACTCAGTGAGAGGGACACACACACACACACACACATACAGCAAGAGCGACGTGCACAGTGAGAGGGACACACACACACACCGAATTGCGAACAGTGAGAGGGACACACACACGGACGCGCACACAGTGAGAGGGACACACGCACACACGGACGCACACACAGTGAGAGGACAAATGCACACACGGACGCGCGCACAGTGAGAGGGACACACGCACGCGCACACAGTGAGAGGGACACACACACACACACGGACGTGCACACAGTGAGAGGGACACATGGACGCGCACACAGTGAGAGGGACACACGCACACACGGACGCGCACACAGTGAGAGGGACACACGCACACACGGACGCGCACACAGTGAGAGGGACGCACGCACACACGGATGCGCACACACAGTGAGAGGGACACACACGGACGCGCACACAGTGAGAGGGACACACACACATGCACACACACACAGTGAGAGGGACACACACACACGGACGCGCGCACACACACACACACACACAGCAAGAGCGACGCGCACACAGTGAGAGGGACACACACGCACGCACGCGCACACTGTGAGAGGGACACACGCACACACACAGCAAGAGTGACGCGCACAGTGAGAGGGACACACACACACACACGGACGTGCAAACAGTGAGAGGGACACACACACGGACGCGCACACAGTGAGAGGGAGACACACACACACAGCAAGAGTGACACGCACACAGTGAGAGGGACACACACACACACGGACGCTCACACACACACACACAGCAAGAGCGACACGCACACAGTGAGAGGGACACACACACACAGCAAGAGCGACGCGCAAACAGTAAGAGGGACACACACAAACACTCACACAGTGAGAGGGACACGCACACACGAACGCGCACACGGTGAGAGGGACACACACACATGGACGCGCACACAGTTTTAGGGACACACACCCACACACGGACGCGCACACAGTGAGAGGGACACACACACACACACATACACACACACACGCACACAGTGAGAGGGACACACACACACACAGCAAGAGCGACGCGCACACAGAGAGAGGGACACACGCACACACGGACGCGCACACAGTGAGAGGGACACACACACACACAGCAAGAGCGACGCGCACACAGTGAGAGGGACACACGCACACAGTGAGAGGGACACACACGCACACGGACCCGCACACAGTGAGAGGGACACACGCACACACGGACGCGCACACAGTGAGAGGGACACATGCACACACGGACGCGCACACAGTGAGAGGGACACACGCACACACGGACGCGCACACAGTGATAGGGACACATGCACACATGGAGGCGCACTCAGTGAGAGGGACACACGCACACACGGACGCGCACACAGTGAGAGGGACACAGACACACACACACGGACGTGCACACAGTGAGAGGGACACACACACGCGCACACGCACACAGTGAGAGGGACACGCGCACATAGACGCGCACACAGTGAGAGGGACACACACACTCGCACAAACGGACGCGCACACAATGAGAGGGACACACAAACACGCACACAGTGATAGGGACACACACATACACAGCAAGAGCGACGCGCACACAGTGAGAGGGACACACACACACACGGACACGCACACACAAACACACACACGGAGACGCACACAGTGAGAGGGACACGCGCACACACACACGCAAGAGCGACGCGCACACACTAAGAGGGACACACACACACATGCACACACAGTGAGAGGGACACACGCACACACGAACGCGCACACAGTGAGAGGGACACACGCACACGCACATAGTGAGAGGGACACACACACACAGCAAGAGCGACGCACACACAGTGAGAGGGACACACAAGCACGCACACGAACGCGCACACAGTGAGAGGGACACACGCACGCGCACAGAGTGAGAGGGACACTCACACACTGACGCGCGCACAGTGAGGGACACATACACACACACACACACACACACACACACAGCAAGAGCGACGCGCACAGTGAGAGGCACACACACACACACACCGACGCGCAAACTGTGAGAGGGACACACGTACACGGTGAGAGGGACACACACACACACACAGCAAGAGCGACGCGCACACAGTGAGAGGGACACACACGCACGCACACGAACGCGCACACAGTGAGAGGGACACACGCACACACGGACGCGCACACAGTGAGAGGGACACACACACAGCAAGAGCGACGCGCACAGTGAGAGAGACACACACACACAAGCACACACCGACGCGCAAACTGTGAGAGGGACACGCACACGGACCCGCACACAGTGAGAGGGACACACGCACACACGGACGCGCACACAGTGAGAGGGACACATGCACACACGGACGCGCACACAGTGAGAGGGACACACGCACACACGGACGCGCACACAGTGATAGGGACACATGCACACATGGAGGCGCACTCAGTGAGAGGGACACACGCACACACGGACGCGCACACAGTGAGAGGGACACAGACACACACACACGGACGTGCACACAGTAAGAGGGACAGACACACGCGCACACGCACACAGTGAGAGGGACACACGCACACACGGACGCGCACACAGTGAGAGGGACAGACGCACACGCACACAGTGAGAGGGACACGCGCACATAGACGCGCACACAGTGAGAGGGACACACACACTCGCACAAACGGACGCGCACACAATGAGAGGGACACACACACACGCACACAGTGAGAGGGACACACACATACACAGCAAGAGCGACGCGCACACAGTGAGAGGGACACACACACACACGGACACGCACACACAAACACACACACGGAGACGCACACAGTGAGAGGGACACGCGCACACACACACGCAAGAGCGACGCGCACACAGTAAGAGGGACACACACACACATGCACACACAGTGAGAGGGACACACGCACACACGAACGCGCACACAGTGAGAGGGACACACGCACACGCACACAGTGAGAGGGTCACACACACACAGCAAGAGCGACGCACACACAGTGAGAGGGACACACAAGCACGCACACGAACGCGCACACAGTGAGAGGGACACACGCACGCGCACACAGTGAGAGGGACACTCACACACTGACGCGCGCACAGTGAGGGACACACACACACACACACACACACACACACACACACACACACACACACACACACACACACACACACACAGCAAGAGCGACGCGCACAGTGAGAGGCACACACACACACACACCGACGCGCAAACTGTGAGAGGGACACACGTACACGGTGAGAGGGACACACACACACACACAGCGAGAGGGACACACACGCACGCACACGAACGCGCACACAGTGAGAGGGACACACGCACACACGGACGCGCACACAGTGAGAGGACACACACACAGCAAGAGCGACGCGCACAGTGAGAGAGACACACACACACAAGCACACACCGACGCGCAAACTGTGAGAGGGACACACACACGGACGCGCACACAGTGAGAGGGACACACACACACAGCAAGAGCGACGCGCACACAGTGAGAGGGACACACACACACTGACGTGCACACAGTGAGAGGGACACGCACACACACACACAAACGCAGCAAGAGCGACACGCACATAGTGAGAGGGACACACACACAGCAAGTGCGACGCGCACACAGTAAGAGGGACACACATACACACAGACGCGCGCACAGTTAGAGGGACACGCACACACGAACGCGCACACAGTGAGAGGAACACACGCACGCGCACACAGTGAGAGGAACACACGCACACACGGAGGCACACACAATGAGAGGGACACAGGCACACACGGACGCGCACACAGTGAGAGGGACAAACGCACACACATGGGTGCGCACACAGTGAGAGGGACACACACACACACGGACGGGCACACAGTGAGAGGGACACGCACACACGGACGCGCACACAGTGAGAGGGACACACACACACGGACGCGCACACAGTGAGTGGGTCACATGCACGCGCACACAGGGAGAGGGACACACGTACGTGCACACAGTGAGAGGGACACACGCACGCACGGACGCACAAACAGTGAGAGGGACACAGGCACACACGGACGTGCACACAGTGAGAGGGACACACACACACACACGGATGCGCACACAGTGAGAGACACACACACACACACACACACACACGGACGTGCACACAGTGAGAGGGACACACACACAGGGACGCGCACACAGTGAGAGGGACACACACACACACACACGCGAACGCGCACACAGTGAGAGGGACACACGCACACACGGACGCGCACTCAGTGAGAGGGACACACACACACACACACACACACACACACACACACAGCGAGAGCGACGCGCACAGTGAGAGGGACACACACAGACACCGAATCGCGAACAGTGAGAGGGACACACACACGGACGCGCACACAGTGAGAGGGACACACGCACACACGGACGCGCACACAGTGAGAGGACAAATGCACACACGGACGCGCGCACAGTGAGAGGGACACACGCACGCGCACACAGTGAGAGGGACACACACACACACACACACACACACACACAGCAAGAGTGACGCGCACAGTGAGAGGGACACACACACACACGGACGCGCAAACAGTGAGAGGGACACACACACGGACGCGCACACAGTGAGAGGGAGACACACACACACAGCAAGAGTGACACGCACACAGTGAGAGGGACACACACACACACGGACGCGCACACAGTGAGAGGACAAATGCACACACGGATGCGCGCACAGTGAGAGGGACACACGCACGCGCACACAGTGAGAGGGACACACACACACACGGACGTGCACACAGTGAGAGGGACACATGGATGCGCACACAGTGAGAGGGACACACGCACACACGGACGCGCACACAGTGAGAGGGACACACGCACACACGGACGCGCACACAGTGAGAGGGACACACGGACGCGCACACAGTGAGAGGGACACACACACACACGCACGTGCACACAGTGAGAGGGACACACACACACGCGCACACAGTGAGAGGGACACACACACATGCACACACACACAGTGAGAGGGACACACACACACGGACGCGCGCACACACACACACACACAGCAAGAGCGACGCGCACACAGTGAGAGGGACACACACGCACACACACGCACGCGCACACTGTGAGAGGGACACACGCACACACACACACACACACACACACACAGCAAGAGTGACGCGCACAGTGAGAGGGACACACACACACACACGGACGCGCAAACAGTGAGAGGGACACACACACGGACGCGCACACAGTGAGAGGGAGACACACACACACAGCAAGAGTGACACGCACACAGTGAGAGGGACACACACACACGGACGCTCACACACAAACACACACACACACACACAGCAAGAGCGACACGCACACAGTGAGAGGGACACACACACACAGCAAGAGCGACGCGCAAACAGTAAGAGGGACACACACAAACACTCACACAGTGAGAGGGACACGGACACACGAACGCGCACACGGTGAGAGGGACACACACACATGGACGCGCACACAGTTTTAGGGACACACACCCACACACGGACGCGCACACAGTGAGAGGGACACACACACACACACACACACACACGCACACAGTGAGAGGGACACACACACACACAGCAAGAGTGACGCGCACACAGAGAGAGGGACACACGCACACACGGACGCGCACACAGTGAGAGGGACACACACACACACGGACGCACTCACAGCAAGAGCGACGCGCACACCGTGAGAGGGACACACGCACACACGGACGCGCACAGCGTGAGAGGGACACACACACACACAGCAAGAGCGACGCGCACACAGTGAGAGGGACACACGCACACAGTGAGAGGGACACACACGCACACGGACCCGCACACAGTGAGAGGGACACACGCACACACGGACGCGCACACAGTGAGAGGGACACATGCAGACACGGACGCGCACACAGTGAGAGGGACACAGACACACACACACGGATGTGCACACAGTGAGAGGGACACACACACGCGCACACGCACACAGTGAGAGGGACACACGCACACACGGACGCGCACACAGTGAGAGGGACAGACGCACACGCACACAGTGAGAGGGACACGCACACATAGACGCGCACACAGTGAGAGGGACACACACACACGCACAAACGGACGCGCACACAATGAGAAGGACACACACACACACGCACACAGTGAGAGGGACACACACATACACAGCAAGAGCGACGCGCACACAGTGAGAGGGACACACACACACACGGACACGCACACACAAACACACACACGGAGACGCACACAGTGAGAGGGACACGCGCACACACACACGCAAGAGCGACGCGCACACAGTAAGAGGGACACATACACACATGCACACACAGTGAGAGGGACACACGCACACACGAACGCGCACACACTGAGAGGGACACACGCACACGCACAGTGAGAGGGACACACAAGCACGCACACGAACGCGCACACAGTGAGAGGGACACACGCACACACACCGACGCGCAAACTGTGAGAGGGACACACGTACACGGTGAGAGGGACACACACACATACACAGCAAGAGCGACGCGCACACAGTGAGAGGGACACACACGCACGCACACGAACGCGCACACAGTGAGAGGGACACACGCACACACGGACGCGCACACAGTGAGAGGGACACACACACAGCAAGAGCGACGCGCACAGTGAGAGGGACACACACACGCAAGCACACACCGACGTGCAAACTGTGAGAGGGACACACACACGGACGTGGACACAGTGAGAGGGACACACACACACAGCAAGAGCGACGCGCACATAGTGAGAGGGACACACACACACAGCAAGTGCGACGCGCACACAGTAAGAGGGACACACACACACACGCACACACGGACGCGCACACAGTAAGAGGGACACACATACACACGCACACACGGACGCGCACACAGTGAGAGGGACACACGCACACTCGAACACGCACACAGAGAGAGGGACACACACACACACATAGCAAGAGCGACGCGCACACAGTGAGAGGGACACACATACACACAGCAAGAGCGACGCGCACACAGTGAGAGGGACACACGCACACACGGACGCGCACACAGTGAGAGGGACACACGCACACACGGACGCGCACACAGTGAGAGGGACACACACACACGGACGCGCACACAGTGAGAGGGACACACGCACGCGCACACAGCGAGAGGGTCACAAGCACGCGCACACAGTGAGAGGGACACACGCACGCGCACACAGTGAGAGGGACACACGCACGCGCACACAGTGAGAGGGACACACGCACGCGCACACAGTGAGAGGGACACACGCACACATGGACGCGCGCACAGTTAGAGGGACACACACGCACACGGACGCGCACACAGTGAGAGGGACACACGCACGCGCACACAGTGAGAGGAACACACGCACACACGGAGGCACACACAGTGAGAGGGACACACGCACACACGGACGCGCACACAGTGAGAGGTACAAACGCACACACATGGACTCGCACACAGTGAGAGGAACACACGCACACACGGAGGCACACACAGTGAGAGGGACACACGCACACACGGACGCGCACACAGTGAGAGGGACAAACGCACACACATGGACGCGCACACAGTGAGAGGGACACTCACACACGGACGCGCACACAGTGAGAGGGACACGCACACACGGACGCGCACACAGTGAGAGGGACACACACACACGGACGCGCACACAGTGAGAGGGACACACACACACGGACGCGCACACAGTGAGAGGCACACACACACGGACGTGCCCACAGTGAGAGGGACACACACGCACACACGGACGCGCACACAGTGAGAGGGTCACACGCACGCGCACACAGTGAGAGGGACACACGTACGTGCACACAGTGAGAGGGACACACGTACGCGCACACAGTGAGAGGGACACACGCACACACGGACGCACACATAGTGAGAGGGACACAGGCACACACGGACGCGCACACAGTGAGCGGGACACACACACACACACACGGATGCGCACACAGTGAGAGGGACACACACACGGACGCGCCCACAGTGAGAGGGACACACACGCACACACGGACGCGCACACAGTAAGAGGGTCACACACACGCGCACACAGTGAGAGGGACACACGTACGTGCACACAGTGAGAGGGACACACACACACGCACACACACGGACGTGCACACAGTGAGAGGGACACACACACACAGGGACGCGCACACAGTGAGAGGGACACACACACACACACACACACACACGAACGCGCACACAGTGAGAGGGACACACGCACACACGGACGCGCACTCAGTGAGAGGGACACACACAAATACACGGATGCGCACACAGTGAGAGGGACACACACACACACACATACACACACACACACACGGACGGACGTGCACACAGTGAGAGGGACACACACACACAGGGACGCGCACACAGTGAGAGGGACACACACACATACACACACACACACAGAAACGCGCACACAGTGAGAGGGACACACGCACACACGGACGCGCACTCAGTGAGAGGGACACACACACACACACAGCAAGAGCGACGCGCACAGTGAGAGGGACACACACACACACCAAATCGCGAACAGTGAGAGGGACACACACACGGACGCGCACACAGTGAGAGGGACACACACACACACAGCAAGAGCGACGCGCACACAGTGAAAGGGACACACATACATGGACGCGCGCACAGTGAGAGGGACACACACACACACAGCAAGAGCGACGCGCACACCGTCAGAGGGACACACACACACACGCGCACACCGCGAGAGGGACACACACGCACGAGCACACAGTGAGAGGGAAACACACACACACACACACACGGACGTGCACACAGTGAGAGGGACACAGGCACACACGGACGCGCACACAGTGAGAGGGACACACACACACACACGGATGCGCACACAGTGAGAGGGACACACGCACACACGAACGCGCACACAGTGAGAGGGACACACGCACACGCACATAGTGAGAGGGACACACACACACAGCAAGAGCGACGCACACACAGTGAGAGGGACACACAAGCACGCACACGAACGCGCACACAGTGAGAGGGACACACGCACGCGCACACAGTGAGAGGGACACTCACACACTGACGCGCGCACAGTGAGGGACACATACACACACACACACACACACACACACACAGCAAGAGCGACGCGCACAGTGAGAGGCACACACACACACACACCGACGCGCAAACTGTGAGAGGGACACACGTACACGGTGAGAGGGACACACACACACACACAGCAAGAGCGACGCGCACACAGTGAGAGGGACACACACGCACGCACACGAACGCGCACACAGTGAGAGGGACACACGCACACACGGACGCGCACACAGTGAGAGGGACACACACACAGCAAGAGCGACGCGCACAGTGAGAGAGACACACACACACAAGCACACACCGACGCGCAAACTGTGAGAGGGACACGCACACGGACCCGCACACAGTGAGAGGGACACACGCACACACGGACGCGCACACAGTGAGAGGGACACATGCACACACGGACGCGCACACAGTGAGAGGGACACACACACACACAGCAAGAGCGACGCGCACACAGTGAAAGGGACACACATACATGGACGCGCGCACAGTGAGAGGGACACACACACACACAGCAAGAGCGACGCGCACACCGTCAGAGGGACACACACACACACGCGCACACCGCGAGAGGGACACACACGCACGAGCACACAGTGAGAGGGAAACACACACACACACACACACAGACGTGCACACAGTGAGAGGGACACAGGCACACACGGACGCGCACACAGTGAGAGGGACACACACACACACACGGATGCGCACACAGTGAGAGGGACACACGCACACACGAACGCGCACACAGTGAGAGGGACACACGCACACGCACATAGTGAGAGGGACACACACACACAGCAAGAGCGACGCACACACAGTGAGAGGGACACACAAGCACGCACACGAACGCGCACACAGTGAGAGGGACACACGCACGCGCACACAGTGAGAGGGACACTCACACACTGACGCGCGCACAGTGAGGGACACATACACACACACACACACACACACACACACAGCAAGAGCGACGCGCACAGTGAGAGGCACACACACACACACACCGACGCGCAAACTGTGAGAGGGACACACGTACACGGTGAGAGGGACACACACACACACACAGCAAGAGCGACGCGCACACAGTGAGAGGGACACACACGCACGCACACGAACGCGCACACAGTGAGAGGGACACACGCACACACGGACGCGCACACAGTGAGAGGGACACACACACAGCAAGAGCGACGCGCACAGTGAGAGAGACACACACACACAAGCACACACCGACGCGCAAACTGTGAGAGGGACACGCACACGGACCCGCACACAGTGAGAGGGACACACGCACACACGGACGCGCACACAGTGAGAGGGACACATGCACACACGGACGCGCACACAGTGAGAGGGACACACGCACACACGGACGCGCACACAGTGATAGGGACACATGCACACATGGAGGCGCACTCAGTGAGAGGGACACACGCACACACGGACGCGCACACAGTGAGAGGGACACAGACACACACACACGGACGTGCACACAGTAAGAGGGACAGACACACGCGCACACGCACACAGTGAGAGGGACACACGCACACACGGACGCGCACACAGTGAGAGGGACAGACGCACACGCACACAGTGAGAGGGACACGCGCACATAGACGCGCACACAGTGAGAGGGACACACACACTCGCACAAACGGACGCGCACACAATGAGAGGGACACACACACACGCACACAGTGAGAGGGACACACACATACACAGCAAGAGCGACGCGCACACAGTGAGAGGGACACACACACACACGGACACGCACACACAAACACACACACGGAGACGCACACAGTGAGAGGGACACGCGCACACACACACGCAAGAGCGACGCGCACACAGTAAGAGGGACACACACACACATGCACACACAGTGAGAGGGACACACGCACACACGAACGCGCACACAGTGAGAGGGACACACGCACACGCACACAGTGAGAGGGTCACACACACACAGCAAGAGCGACGCACACACAGTGAGAGGGACACACAAGCACGCACACGAACGCGCACACAGTGAGAGGGACACACGCACGCGCACACAGTGAGAGGGACACTCACACACTGACGCGCGCACAGTGAGGGACACACACACACACACACACACACACACACACACACACACACACACACACACACACACAGCAAGAGCGACGCGCACAGTGAGAGGCACACACACACACACACCGACGCGCAAACTGTGAGAGGGACACACGTACACGGTGAGAGGGACACACACACACACACAGCGAGAGGGACACACACGCACGCACACGAACGCGCACACAGTGAGAGGGACACACGCACACACGGACGCGCACACAGTGAGAGGACACACACACAGCAAGAGCGACGCGCACAGTGAGAGAGACACACACACACAAGCACACACCGACGCGCAAACTGTGAGAGGGACACACACACGGACGCGCACACAGTGAGAGGGACACACACACACAGCAAGAGCGACGCGCACACAGTGAGAGGGACACACACACACTGACGTGCACACAGTGAGAGGGACACGCACACACACACACAAACGCAGCAAGAGCGACACGCACATAGTGAGAGGGACACACACACAGCAAGTGCGACGCGCACACAGTAAGAGGGACACACATACACACAGACGCGCACACAGTGAGAGGGAAACACACACACACACACACACGGACGTGCACACAGTGAGAGGGACACAGGCACACACGGACGCGCACACAGTGAGAGGGACACACACACACACACGGATGCGCACACAGTGAGAGGGACACACGCACACACGAACGCGCACACAGTGAGAGGGACACACGCACACGCACATAGTGAGAGGGACACACACACACAGCAAGAGCGACGCACACACAGTGAGAGGGACACACAAGCACGCACACGAACGCGCACACAGTGAGAGGGACACACGCACGCGCACACAGTGAGAGGGACACTCACACACTGACGCGCGCACAGTGAGGGACACATACACACACACACACACACACACACACACAGCAAGAGCGACGCGCACAGTGAGAGGCACACACACACACACACCGACGCGCAAACTGTGAGAGGGACACACGTACACGGTGAGAGGGACACACACACACACACAGCAAGAGCGACGCGCACACAGTGAGAGGGACACACACGCACGCACACGAACGCGCACACAGTGAGAGGGACACACGCACACACGGACGCGCACACAGTGAGAGGGACACACACACAGCAAGAGCGACGCGCACAGTGAGAGAGACACACACACACAAGCACACACCGACGCGCAAACTGTGAGAGGGACACGCACACGGACCCGCACACAGTGAGAGGGACACACGCACACACGGACGCGCACACAGTGAGAGGGACACATGCACACACGGACGCGCACACAGTGAGAGGGACACACACACACACAGCAAGAGCGACGCGCACACAGTGAAAGGGACACACATACATGGACGCGCGCACAGTGAGAGGGACACACACACACACAGCAAGAGCGACGCGCACACCGTCAGAGGGACACACACACACACGCGCACACCGCGAGAGGGACACACACGCACGAGCACACAGTGAGAGGGAAACACACACACACACACACACAGACGTGCACACAGTGAGAGGGACACAGGCACACACGGACGCGCACACAGTGAGAGGGACACACACACACACACGGATGCGCACACAGTGAGAGGGACACACGCACACACGAACGCGCACACAGTGAGAGGGACACACGCACACGCACATAGTGAGAGGGACACACACACACAGCAAGAGCGACGCACACACAGTGAGAGGGACACACAAGCACGCACACGAACGCGCACACAGTGAGAGGGACACACGCACGCGCACACAGTGAGAGGGACACTCACACACTGACGCGCGCACAGTGAGGGACACATACACACACACACACACACACACACACACAGCAAGAGCGACGCGCACAGTGAGAGGCACACACACACACACACCGACGCGCAAACTGTGAGAGGGACACACGTACACGGTGAGAGGGACACACACACACACACAGCAAGAGCGACGCGCACACAGTGAGAGGGACACACACGCACGCACACGAACGCGCACACAGTGAGAGGGACACACGCACACACGGACGCGCACACAGTGAGAGGGACACACACACAGCAAGAGCGACGCGCACAGTGAGAGAGACACACACACACAAGCACACACCGACGCGCAAACTGTGAGAGGGACACGCACACGGACCCGCACACAGTGAGAGGGACACACGCACACACGGACGCGCACACAGTGAGAGGGACACATGCACACACGGACGCGCACACAGTGAGAGGGACACACGCACACACGGACGCGCACACAGTGATAGGGACACATGCACACATGGAGGCGCACTCAGTGAGAGGGACACACGCACACACGGACGCGCACACAGTGAGAGGGACACAGACACACACACACGGACGTGCACACAGTAAGAGGGACAGACACACGCGCACACGCACACAGTGAGAGGGACACACGCACACACGGACGCGCACACAGTGAGAGGGACAGACGCACACGCACACAGTGAGAGGGACACGCGCACATAGACGCGCACACAGTGAGAGGGACACACACACTCGCACAAACGGACGCGCACACAATGAGAGGGACACACACACACGCACACAGTGAGAGGGACACACACATACACAGCAAGAGCGACGCGCACACAGTGAGAGGGACACACACACACACGGACACGCACACACAAACACACACACGGAGACGCACACAGTGAGAGGGACACGCGCACACACACACGCAAGAGCGACGCGCACACAGTAAGAGGGACACACACACACATGCACACACAGTGAGAGGGACACACGCACACACGAACGCGCACACAGTGAGAGGGACACACGCACACGCACACAGTGAGAGGGTCACACACACACAGCAAGAGCGACGCACACACAGTGAGAGGGACACACAAGCACGCACACGAACGCGCACACAGTGAGAGGGACACACGCACGCGCACACAGTGAGAGGGACACTCACACACTGACGCGCGCACAGTGAGGGACACACACACACACACACACACACACACACACAGCAAGAGCGACGCGCACAGTGAGAGGCACACACACACACACACCGACGCGCAAACTGTGAGAGGGACACACGTACACGGTGAGAGGGACACACACACACACACAGCGAGAGGGACACACACGCACGCACACGAACGCGCACACAGTGAGAGGGACACACGCACACACGGACGCGCACACAGTGAGAGGACACACACACAGCAAGAGCGACGCGCACAGTGAGAGAGACACACACACACAAGCACACACCGACGCGCAAACTGTGAGAGGGACACACACACGGACGCGCACACAGTGAGAGGGACACACACACACAGCAAGAGCGACGCGCACACAGTGAGAGGGACACACACACACTGACGTGCACACAGTGAGAGGGACACGCACACACACACACAAACGCAGCAAGAGCGACACGCACATAGTGAGAGGGACACACACACAGCAAGTGCGACGCGCACACAGTAAGAGGGACACACATACACACAGACGCGCGCACAGTTAGAGGGACACGCACACACGAACGCGCACACAGTGAGAGGAACACACGCACGCGCACACAGTGAGAGGAACACACGCACACACGGAGGCACACACAATGAGAGGGACACAGGCACACACGGACGCGCACACAGTGAGAGGGACAAACGCACACACATGGGTGCGCACACAGTGAGAGGGACACACACACACACGGACGGGCACACAGTGAGAGGGACACGCACACACGGACGCGCACACAGTGAGAGGGACACACACACACGGACGCACACACAGTGAGTGGGTCACATGCACGCGCACACAGGGAGAGGGACACACGTACGTGCACACAGTGAGAGGGACACACGCACGCACGGACGCACAAACAGTGAGAGGGACACAGGCACACACGGACGTGCACACAGTGAGAGGGACACACACACACACACGGATGCGCACACAGTGAGAGACACACACACACACACACACACACACGGACGTGCACACAGTGAGAGGGACACACACACAGGGACGCGCACACAGTGAGAGGGACACACACACACACACACGCGAACGCGCACACAGTGAGAGGGACACACGCACACACGGACGCGCACTCAGTGAGAGGGACACACACACACACACACACACACACAGCGAGAGCGACGCGCACAGTGAGAGGGACACACACAGACACCGAATCGCGAACAGTGAGAGGGACACACACACGGACGCGCACACAGTGAGAGGGACACACGCACACACGGACGCGCACACAGTGAGAGGACAAATGCACACACGGACGCGCACACAGTGAGAGGGACACACGCACGCGCACACAGTGAGAGGGACACACACACACACACACACACACACACAGCAAGAGTGACGCGCACAGTGAGAGGGACACACACACACACACACACACACACACACAGCAAGAGTGACGCGCACAGTGAGAGGGACACACACACACACGGACGCGCAAACAGTGAGAGGGACACACACACGGACGCGCACACAGTGAGAGGGAGACACACACACACAGCAAGAGTGACACGCACACAGTGAGAGGGACACACACACACACGGACGCGCACACAGTGAGAGGACAAATGCACACACGGATGCGCGCACAGTGAGAGGGACACACGCACGCGCACACAGTGAGAGGGACACACACACACACGGACGTGCACACAGTGAGAGGGACACATGGATGCGCACACAGTGAGAGGGACACACGCACACACGGACGCGCACACAGTGAGAGGGACACACGCACACACGGACGCGCACACAGTGAGAGGGACACACGGACGCGCACACAGTGAGAGGGACACACACACACACGCACGTGCACACAGTGAGAGGGACACACACACACGCGCACACAGTGAGAGGGACACACACACATGCACACACACACAGTGAGAGGGACACACACACACGGACGCGCGCACACACACACACACACAGCAAGAGCGACGCGCACACAGTGAGAGGGACACACACGCACACACACGCACGCGCACACTGTGAGAGGGACACACGCACACACACACACACACACACACACACAGCAAGAGTGACGCGCACAGTGAGAGGGACACACACACACACACGGACGCGCAAACAGTGAGAGGGACACACACACGGACGCGCACACAGTGAGAGGGAGACACACACACACAGCAAGAGTGACACGCACACAGTGAGAGGGACACACACACACGGACGCTCACACACAAACACACACACACACACACAGCAAGAGCGACACGCACACAGTGAGAGGGACACACACACACAGCAAGAGCGACGCGCAAACAGTAAGAGGGACACACACAAACACTCACACAGTGAGAGGGACACGGACACACGAACGCGCACACGGTGAGAGGGACACACACACATGGACGCGCACACAGTTTTAGGGACACACACCCACACACGGACGCGCACACAGTGAGAGGGACACACACACACACACACACACACACGCACACAGTGAGAGGGACACACACACACACAGCAAGAGTGACGCGCACACAGAGAGAGGGACACACGCACACACGGACGCGCACACAGTGAGAGGGACACACACACACACGGACGCACTCACAGCAAGAGCGACGCGCACACCGTGAGAGGGACACACGCACACACGGACGCGCACAGCGTGAGAGGGACACACACACACACAGCAAGAGCGACGCGCACACAGTGAGAGGGACACACGCACACAGTGAGAGGGACACACACGCACACGGACCCGCACACAGTGAGAGGGACACACGCACACACGGACGCGCACACAGTGAGAGGGACACATGCAGACACGGACGCGCACACAGTGAGAGGGACACAGACACACACACACGGATGTGCACACAGTGAGAGGGACACACACACGCGCACACGCACACAGTGAGAGGGACACACGCACACACGGACGCGCACACAGTGAGAGGGACAGACGCACACGCACACAGTGAGAGGGACACGCACACATAGACGCGCACACAGTGAGAGGGACACACACACACGCACAAACGGACGCGCACACAATGAGAAGGACACACACACACACGCACACAGTGAGAGGGACACACACATACACAGCAAGAGCGACGCGCACACAGTGAGAGGGACACACACACACACGGACACGCACACACAAACACACACACGGAGACGCACACAGTGAGAGGGACACGCGCACACACACACGCAAGAGCGACGCGCACACAGTAAGAGGGACACATACACACATGCACACACAGTGAGAGGGACACACGCACACACGAACGCGCACACACTGAGAGGGACACACGCACACGCACAGTGAGAGGGACACACAAGCACGCACACGAACGCGCACACAGTGAGAGGGACACACGCACACACACCGACGCGCAAACTGTGAGAGGGACACACGTACACGGTGAGAGGGACACACACACATACACAGCAAGAGCGACGCGCACACAGTGAGAGGGACACACACGCACGCACACGAACGCGCACACAGTGAGAGGGACACACGCACACACGGACGCGCACACAGTGAGAGGGACACACACACAGCAAGAGCGACGCGCACAGTGAGAGGGACACACACACGCAAGCACACACCGACGTGCAAACTGTGAGAGGGACACACACACGGACGTGGACACAGTGAGAGGGACACACACACACAGCAAGAGCGACGCGCACATAGTGAGAGGGACACACACACACAGCAAGTGCGACGCGCACACAGTAAGAGGGACACACACACACACGCACACACGGACGCGCACACAGTAAGAGGGACACACATACACACGCACACACGGACGCGCACACAGTGAGAGGGACACACGCACACTCGAACACGCACACAGAGAGAGGGACACACACACACACATAGCAAGAGCGACGCGCACACAGTGAGAGGGACACACATACACACAGCAAGAGCGACGCGCACACAGTGAGAGGGACACACGCACACACGGACGCGCACACAGTGAGAGGGACACACGCACACACGGACGCGCACACCGTGAGAGGGACACACACACACGGACGCGCACACAGTGAGAGGGACACACGCACGCGCACACAGCGAGAGGGTCACAAGCACGCGCACACAGTGAGAGGGACACACGCACGCGCACACAGTGAGAGGGACACACGCACGCGCACACAGTGAGAGGGACACACGCACACATGGACGCGCGCACAGTTAGAGGGACACACACGCACACGGACGCGCACACAGTGAGAGGGACACACGCACGCGCACACAGTGAGAGGAACACACGCACACACGGAGGCACACACAGTGAGAGGGACACACGCACACACGGACGCGCACACAGTGAGAGGTACAAACGCACACACATGGACGCGCACACAGTGAGAGGAACACACGCACACACGGAGGCACACACAGTGAGAGGGACACACGCACACACGGACGCGCACACAGTGAGAGGGACAAACGCACACACATGGACGCGCACACAGTGAGAGGGACACTCACACACGGACGCGCACACAGTGAGAGGGACACGCACACACGGACGCGCACACAGTGAGAGGGACACACACACACGGACGCGCACACAGTGAGAGGGACACACACACACGGACGCGCACACAGTGAGAGGCACACACACACGGACGTGCCCACAGTGAGAGGGACACACACGCACACACGGACGCGCACACAGTGAGAGGGTCACACGCACGCGCACACAGTGAGAGGGACACACGTACGTGCACACAGTGAGAGGGACACACGTACGCGCACACAGTGAGAGGGACACACGCACACACGGACGCACACATAGTGAGAGGGACACAGGCACACACGGACGCGCACACAGTGAGCGGGACACACACACACACACACGGATGCGCACACAGTGAGAGGGACACACACACGGACGCGCCCACAGTGAGAGGGACACACACGCACACACGGACGCGCACACAGTAAGAGGGTCACACACACGCGCACACAGTGAGAGGGACACACGTACGTGCACACAGTGAGAGGGACACACACACACGCACACACACGGACGTGCACACAGTGAGAGGGACACACACACACAGGGACGCGCACACAGTGAGAGGGACACACACACACACACACACACACACGAACGCGCACACAGTGAGAGGGACACACGCACACACGGACGCGCACTCAGTGAGAGGGACACACACAAATACACGGATGCGCACACAGTGAGAGGGACACACACACACACACATACACACACACACACACGGACGGACGTGCACACAGTGAGAGGGACACACACACACAGGGACGCGCACACAGTGAGAGGGACACACACACATACACACACACACACAGAAACGCGCACACAGTGAGAGGGACACACGCACACACGGACGCGCACTCAGTGAGAGGGACACACACACACACACAGCAAGAGCGACGCGCACAGTGAGAGGGACACACACACACACCAAATCGCGAACAGTGAGAGGGACACACACACGGACGCGCACACAGTGAGAGGGACACACACACACACAGCAAGAGCGACGCGCACACAGTGAAAGGGACACACATACATGGACGCGCGCACAGTGAGAGGGACACACACACACACAGCAAGAGCGACGCGCACACCGTCAGAGGGACACACACACACACGCGCACACCGCGAGAGGGACACACACGCACGAGCACACAGTGAGAGGGAAACACACACACACACACACACGGACGTGCACACAGTGAGAGGGACACAGGCACACACGGACGCGCACACAGTGAGAGGGACACACACACACACGGATGCGCACACAGTGAGAGGGACACACACACACACATGGACGTGCACACAGTGAGAGGGACACACACACACAGGGACGCGCACACAGTGAGAGGGACACACACACACACACACACACACACACACACGGACGTGCACACAGTGAGAGGGACACACACACACGCACGCGCACACAGTGAGAGGGACACACACACACACGGACGTGCACACAGTGAGAGGGACACATGGATGCGCACACAGTGAGAGGGACACGCACACACGGACGCGCACACAGTGAGAGGGACACACGCACACACGGACGCGCACACAGTGAGAGGGACACACGGACGCGCACACAGTGAGAGGGACACACACACACACGCACGTGCACACAGTGAGAGGGACACACACACACGCGCACACAGTGAGAGGGACACACACACATGCACACACACACAGTGAGAGGGACACACACACACGGACGCGCGCACACACACACACACACACAGCAAGAGCGACGCGCACACAGTGAGAGGGACACACACGCACACACACGCACGCGCACACTGTGAGAGGGACACACGCACACACACACACACACACACACACACACACACAGCAAGAGTGACGCGCACAGTGAGAGGGACACACACACACACACGGACGCGCAAACAGTGAGAGGGACACACACACGGACGCGCACACAGTGAGAGGGAGACACACACACACAGCAAGAGTGACACGCACACAGTGAGAGGGACACACACACACACGGACGCTCACACACAAACACACACACACACACACAGCAAGAGCGACACGCACACAGTGAGAGGGACACACACACACAGCAAGAGCGACGCGCAAACAGTAAGAGGGACACACACAAACACTCACACAGTGAGAGGGACACGCACACACGAACGCGCACACGGTGAGAGGGACACACACACACACACACACACACACGCACACAGTGAGAGGGACACACACACACACACAGCAAGAGTGACGCGCACACAGAGAGAGGGACACACGCACACACGGACGCGCACACAGTGAGAGGGACACACACACACACGGACGCACTCACAGCAAGAGCGACGCGCACACCGTGAGAGGGACACACGCACACACGGACGCGCACAGCGTGAGAGGGACACACACACACACAGCAAGAGCGACGCGCACACAGTGAGAGGGACACACGCACACAGTGAGAGGGACACACACGCACACGGACCTGCACACAGTGAGAGGGACACACGCACACACGGACGCGCACACAGTGAGAGGGACACATGCAGACACGGACGCGCACACAGTGAGAGGGACACACACACAGTGATAGGGACACATGCACTCATGGAGGCGCACTCAGTGAGAGGGACACACGCACACACGGACGCGCACTCAGTGAGAGGGACACACGCACACACGGACGCGCACACAGTGAGAGGGACACAGACACACACACACGGATGTGCACACAGTGAGAGGGACACACACACGCGCACACGCACACAGTGAGAGGGACACACGCACACACGGACGCGCACACAGTGAGAGGGACAGACGCACACGCACACAGTGAGAGGGACACGCGCACACAGTGAGAGGGACACGCACACATAGACGCGCACACAGTGAGAGGGACACACACACACGCACAAACGGACGCGCACACAATGAGAAGGACACGCACACAGTGAGAGGGACACACACATACACAGCAAGAGCGACGCGCACACAGTGAGAGGGACACACACACACACGGACACGCACACACAAACACACACACAGAGACGCACACAGTGAGAGGGACACACGCACACACACACGCAAGAGCGACGCGCACACAGTAAGAGGGACACATACACACATGCACACACAGTGAGAGGGACACACGCACACACGAACGCGCACACACTGAGAGGGACACACGCACACGCACAGTGAGAGGGACACACAAGCACGCACACGAACGCGCACACAGTGAGAGGGACACACGCACGCGCACACAGTGAGAGGGACACTCACACACTGACGCGCGCACAGTGAGGGACACACACACACACACACACAGCAAGAGCGACGCGCACAGTGAGAGGCACACACACACACACACCGACGCGCAAACTGTGAGAGGGATACACGTACACGGTGAGAGGGACACACACACATACACAGCAAGAGCGACGCGCACACAGTGAGAGGGACACACACGCACGCACACGAACGCGCACACAGTGAGAGGGACACACGCACACACGGACGCGCACACAGTGAGAGGGACACACACACAGCAAGAGCGACGCGCACAGTGAGAGGGACACACACACGCAAGCACACACCGACGCGCAAACTGTGAGAGGGACACACACACGGACGCGGACACAGTGAGAGGGACACACACACACAGCAAGAGCGACGCGCACACAGTGAGAGGGACACACACACACACACACGCAGCAAGAGCGACACGCACATAGTGAGAGGGACACACACACACAGCAAGTGCGACGCGCACACAGTAAGAGGGACACACATACACACGCACACACGGACGCGCACACAGTGAGAGGGACACACGCACACTCGAACACGCACACAGAGAGAGGGACACACACACACATAGCAAGAGCGACGCGCACACAGTGAGAGGGACACACATACACACAGCAAGAGCGACGCGCACACAGTGAGAGGGACACACGCACACACGGACGCGCACACAGTGAGAGGGACACACGCACACACGGACGCGCACACCGTGAGAGGGACACACACACACGGACGCGCACACAGTGAGAGGGACACACGCACGCGCACACAGCGAGAGGGTCACAAGCACGCGCACACAGTGAGAGGGACACACGCACGCGCACACAGTGAGAGGGACACACGCACACATGGACGCGCGCACAGTTAGAGGGACACACGCACACACGGACGCGCACACAGTGAGAGGGACACACGCACGCGCACACAGTGAGAGGAACACACGCACACACGGAGGCACACACAGTGAGAGGGACACACGCACACACGGACGCGCACACAGTGAGAGGTACAAACGCACACACATGGACGCGCACACAGTGAGAGGAACACACGCACACACGGAGGCACACACAGTGAGAGGGACACACGCACACACGGACGCGCACACAGTGAGAGGGACAAACGCACACACATGGACGCGCACACAGTGAGAGGGACACACACACACGGACGCGCACACAGTGAGAGGGACACGCACACACGGACGCGCACACAGTGAGAGGGACACACACACACGGACGCGCACACAGTGAGAGGGACACACACACACGGACGCGCACACAGTGAGAGGCACACACACACGGACGTGCCCACAGTGAGAGGGACACACACGCACACACGGACGCGCACACAGTGAGAGGGTCACACGCACGCGCACACAGTGAGAGGGACACACGTACGTGCACACAGTGAGAGGGACACACGTACGCGCACACAGTGAGAGGGACACACGCACACACGGACGCACACATAGTGAGAGGGACACAGGCACACACGGACGCGCACACAGTGAGCGGGACACACACACACACACACGGATGCGCACACAGTGAGAGGGACACACACACGGACGCGCCCACAGTGAGAGGGACACACACGCACACACGGACGCGCACACAGTAAGAGGGTCACACACACGCGCACACAGTGAGAGGGACACACGTACGTGCACACAGTGAGAGGGACACACACACACGCACACACACGGACGTGCACACAGTGAGAGGGACACACACACACAGGGACGCGCACACAGTGAGAGGGACACACACACACACACACACGAACGTGCACACAGTGAGAGGGACACACGCACACACGGACGCGCACTCAGTGAGAGGGACACACACAAATACACGGATGCGCACACAGTGAGAGGGACACACACACACACATACACACACACACACGGACGGACGTGCACACAGTGAGAGGGACACACACACACAGGGACGCGCACACAGTGAGAGGGACACACACACATACACACACACACACAGAAACGCGCACACAGTGAGAGGGACACACGCACACACGGACGCGCACTCAGTGAGAGGGACACACACACACACACAGCAAGAGCGACGCGCACAGTGAGAGGGACACACACACACACCAAATCGCGAACAGTGAGAGGGACACACACACGGACGCGCACACAGTGAGAGGGACACACACACACACAGCAAGAGCGACGCGCACACAGTGAAAGGGACACACATACACGGACGCGCGCACAGTGAGAGGGACACACACACACACAGCAAGAGCGACACGCACACCGTCAGAGGGACACACACACACACGCGCACACCGCGAGAGGGACACACACGCACGAGCACACAGTGAGAGGGAAACACACACACACACACACACACACACACACACGGACGTGCACACAGTGAGAGGGACACAGGCACACACGGACGCGCACACAGTGAGAGGGACACACACACACACATGGATGCGCACACAGTGAGAGGGACACACACACACACACGGACGTGCACACAGTGAGAGGGACACACACACACAGGGACGCGCACACAGTGAGAGGGACACACACACACACACACACGAACGCGCACACAGTGAGAGGGACACACGCACACACGGACGCGCACTCAGTGAGAGGGGGACACACACACACACACACACAGCAAGAGCGACGCGCACAGTGAGAGGGACACACACACACACCAAATCGCGAACAGTGAGAGGGACACACACACGGACGCGCACACAGTGAGAGGGACACACACACACACAGCAAGAGCGACGCGCACACAGTGAAAGGGACACACATACACGGACGCGCGCACAGTGAGAGGGACACACGCACACACGGGCCCGCACACAGTGAGAGGGACACACGCACACAAGGATGCGCACACAGTGAGAGGACACACGCACACACGGACGCGCGCACAGTGAGAGGGACACATGCACGCGCACACAGTGAGAGGGACACACACACACACGGACGTGCACACAGTGAGAGGGACACACGGACGCGCACACAGTGAGAGGGACACACGCACACACACGGACGCGCATACAGTGAGAGGGACACGCACACACACGGACGCGCACACAGTGAGAGGGACACACACACGGACGCGCACACAGTGAGAGGGACACACGCACACACGGACGCGCGCACAGTGAGAGGGACACACGCACACACGGACACGCACACAGTTAGAGGGACACACGCACACACGGACACGCACACAGCAAGAGCGACACGCACACCGTCTGAGGGACACACACACACACACACGCGCACACCGCGAGAGGGACACACACGCACGCGCACACAGTGAGAGGGAAACACGTTCGCGCACACAGTGAGAGGGAAACACGCACGGGCACACAGTGAGAGGGACACACGGACGCGCACACAGTGAGAGGGACACACGGACGCGCACACAGTGAGAGGGACACACGTACGCGCACACAGTGAGAGGGACACACGCACGCGCACACAGTGAGAGCGACACACGCACACATGGACGCGCGCACATTGACAGGGACACACGCACACACAGATGCACGCACAGTGAGAGGGACACACACACACACGGACGCGCGCACAGTGAGAGGGACACACGGGCGCGCACAAAGTGAGAGGGACACACGCACACACGGACGCGCGCACAGTGAGAGGGACACACGCACACACTGACACGCACACAGTTAGAGGGACACACGCACACACGGACACGCACACAGCAAGAGCGACGCGCACACCGTCTGAGGGACACACACACACACACACGCGCACACCGCGAGAGGGACACACACGCACGCGCACTCAGTGAGAGGGAAACACGGACGCGCACACAGTGAGTGGGACACACGGATGCGCACACAGTGAGAGGGACACACGGGCGCGCACACAGTGAGAAGGACACACGTACGCGCACACAGTGAGAGGGACACACGCACGCGCACACAGTGAGAGCGACACACGCACACATGGACGCGCACACATTGAGAGGGACACACGCACGCACAGTGAGAGGGACACACACACACACGGACGCGCGCACAGTGAGAGGGACACATGGGCGCGCACAGAGTGAGAGGGACACACGCACACACGGACGCGCACACAGTGAGAGGACACACGCACACACGGACGCGCACACCGTGAGAGGGACACACGCACACACGGCCGCGCACACCGTGAGAGGGACACACACGCACATACGGACGGCACACCGTGAGAGGGACACACACGCACACACGGACGCGCACACCGTGAGAGGGACTCACGCACGCGCACACAGTGAGAGGGACACACGCAGGCGCACACAGTGAGAGGGACACACGCACACACGGACGCGCGCACAGTTAGAGGGACACACGCACACATGGACGCGCGCACATTGAGAGGGACACACGCACACACGGACGCACGCACACTGAGAGGCACACCCGCACACACGGATGTGCACACAGTGAGAGGGACACACGCACGCGTACACAGTGAGAGGGACACACACACGGACGCACACATAGTGAGAGGGACACACACACACACACGGATGCGCACACAGTGAGAGGGACACACACACACACACACACACACACACACGGACGTGCACACAGTGAGAGGGACACACACACACACACACACACAGACGTGCACACAGCGAGAGGGACACACACACGGACGTGCACACAGTGAGAGGGACACACACACACAGCAAGAGCGACGCGCACAGTGAGAGGGACACGCACACACACCGATGCGCAAACAGTGAGAGGGACACACACACGGACGCGCACACAGTGAGAGGGACACACACAGCAAGAGCGACGCGCAAACAGTGAGAGGGACACACACACGGGCGTGCACACAGTGAGAGGGACACACGCACACACGGACGCGCACACAGTGAGAGGGACACACGCACACACGGGCGTGCACACAGTGAGAGGGACACACGCACACACGGACGCGCACACAGTGAGAGGGACACACGCACGCGCACACAGTGAGAGGGACACACACACACATGGACGCGCACACAGTGAGACGGACGGACACACACACACGGACGCGCACACAGTGAGAGGGACGCACGCACACACGGATGCGCACACAGTGAGAGGGACACACACACGGAGGCGCACACAGTGAGAGGGACACACGCACACACGGACGCACACACAGTGAGAGGGACACAGGCACACACGGACGCACACACAGTGAGAGGGACACAGGCACACACGGACGAGCACAAAGTGAGAGGGACGCACGCACACACGGACGAGCACACAGTGAGAGGGACGCACGCACACACGGATGCGCACACAGTGAGAGGGGGACACACACACACACACACACACAGCAAGAGCGACGCGCACAGTGAGAGGGACACACACACACACACGCGCATGCGCACACAGTGAGAGGGACACACACGGACGCGTACACAGCGAGAGGGACACACGCACACACAGCGAGAGGGACACACACACACACAGCAAGAGCGACACGCACACAGTGAGAGAGACACACACGCACGCACACGAACGCGCACACAGTGAGAGGGACACACGCACACAGTGAGAGGGACACACACACACGGACGCGCACACTGTGAAAGGGACACACACACACACACACACACACACACACAGCAAGAGCGACGCGCACAGTGAGAGGGACACACACACGGACGCGCACACAGAGAGAGGGACACACACACACAGCAAGAGCGACGCGCACACAGTGAGAGGGACACACACACACACGGACCCGCACACAGTGAGAGGGAGACGCACAAACACACACACAGCAAGAGCGACACGCACACAGTGAGAGGGATACACACACAGCAAGAGCGACGCGCACACAGTAAGAGGGACACACAAACATGCACACAGTGAGAGGGACACACGCAAACATGGATGCGCACACGTGAGAGGGACACACACACACACACACAGACGTGCACACAGTGAGAGGGACACACACACATGGACGCGCACACAGTGAGAGGGACACACACACACACACACACACACGGACGCGCACACAGTGAGAGGGACACACACACACATGCGCACACAGTGAGAGGGACACACACACACACAGCAAGGGCGACACGCACACAGTGAGAGGGACACACACACACACGAACGCGCACACAGTGAGAGGGTCACACACACACACACACACACACACGCGCACACAGTGAGAGGGACACACACACAGCAAGAGCGACACACACACCGTGAGAGGGACACACGCACACACGGACACGCACACACGGACGCGCACACAGTGAGAGGGACACGCACACACACACACGCGGACGTGCACACAGTGAGAGGGACACACACACACATGCGCACACAGTGAGAGGGACACACACACACACAGCAAGGGCGACGCGCACACAGTGAGAGGGACACAAGCACACACGTACACGCACACACGTACGCGCACACAGTGAGAGGGACACACGTACGCGCACACAGTGAGAGGGACACACGCACACACGGACGGGCACACAGTGAGAGGGACACACACACATCGACGCGCACACAGTTTTAGGGACACACACCCACACACAGGCGCACACACAGTGAGAGGGACACACACACACATGCGCACACAGTGAGAGGGACACACACACACACAGCAAGGGCGACGCGCACACAGTGAGAGGGACACACGCACACACGGACACGCACACACGGACGTGCACACAGTGAGAGGGACACACACACACGGATGCGCTCACAGCAAGAGCGACGCGCACACCGTGAGAGGGACACACACACACACACACACACGGACGCGCACAGCGCGAGAGGGACACACACGCACACACGGACGCGCACACAGTGAGAGGGTCACACGCACGCGCACACAGTGAGAGGGACACACGCACGCACACACAGTGAGAGGGACACACGCACGCGCACACAGTGAGAGGGACACACGTACGCGCGCACAGTGAGAGGGACACACGTACGCGCACACAGTGAGAGGGACACACGCACACACGGATGCACACACAGTGAGAGGGACACAGGCACATACAGACACGCACACAGTGAGAGGGACACACACACACACACGGATGCGCACACAGTGAGAGGGACACACACACACACACACACACACACACACACAGACGCGCACACAGTGAGAGGGACACACACACACACGGACACGCACACAGCAAGAGCGACGCGCACACCGTGAGAGGGACACACACGCACGCGCACACCGTGAGAGGGACACACGCACGCGCGCACAGTGAGAGGGAAACACGGACGCGCACACAGTGAGAGGGACACACGCACACACGGACGCGCACACAGTGAGAGGACACACGCACACATGGACGCGTACACAGTGAGAGGGACACACGCACGCGCACACAGTGAGAGGGACACACACACAAACGGACGTGCACACAGTGAGAGGGACACACGGACGCGCACACAGTGAGAGGGACACACGCACACACATGGACGCGCACACAGTGAGAGGGACACACACACGGAGGCGCACACAGTGAGAGGGACACACACACACACGGACGCACACACAGTGAGAGGGACACAGGCACACACGGACGCGCACACAGTGAGAGGGACGCACGCACACACGGATGCGCACACAGTGAGAGGGACGCACGCACACACGGATGCGCACACAGTGAGAGGGACACACACACACACGCACGTGCACGCGCACACAGTGAGAGGGACACACACGGACACGTACACAGTGAGAGGGACACACGCACACACAGCGAGAGGGACACACACACACACAGCAAGAGCGACACGCACACAGTGAGAGAGACACACACGCACGCACACAAACGCGCACACAGTGAGAGGGACACACGCACACAGTGAGAGGGACACACACACACACACACAGCAAGAGCGACGCGCACAGTGAGAGGGACACACACACGGACGCGCACACAGAGAGAGGGACACACACACACAGCAAGAGCGACGCGCACACACACACACACACGGACGCGCACACAGTGAGAGGGAGACGCACACACAAACACACACACACGGACGCGCACACAGAGAGAGGGACACACACACACAGCAAGAGCGACACGCACACAGTGAGAGGGACACACACACAGCGAGAGCGACGCGCACACAGTAAGAGGGACACACAAACACGCACACAGTGAGAGGGACACACGCAAACACGGATGCGCACACGTGAGAAGGACACACACACACACACGGACGTGCACACAGTGAGAGGGACACACACACATGGACGCGCACACAGTGAGAGGGACACACACACACACACACGGACGCGCACACAGTGAGAGGAACACACACACACACACACGCGCACACAGTGAGAGGGACACACACACAGCAAGAGCGACACGCACACAGTGAGAGGGACACACGCACACACGGACACGCACACACGGACGCGCACACAGTGAGAGGGAAACGCACACACACACACACGGACGTGCACATAGTGAGAGGGACACACACACACATATGCACACAGTGAGAGGGACACACACACACACAGCAAGGGCGACGCACACACAGTGAGAGGGACACACGCACACACGTACGCGCACACAGTGAGAGGGACACACGCACGCGCACACAGTGAGAGGGACACACGCACACATGGACGCACGCACAGTGAGAGGGACACACGCACACGCACACAGTGAGAGGGACACACGTATGCGCACACAGTGAGAGGGACACACAGACACATGGACGCGCGCACAGTGAGAGGGTCACAAGCACACACGCGGCGCACACAGTTAGAGGGACACACGCACACACGGACACGCACACCGTCAGAGGGACACACACGCACGCGCACACAGTGAGAGGGTCACACGCACGCGCACACAGTGAGAGGGACACACGCACGCGCACACAGTGAGAGGGACACACGCACGCGCACACAGTGAGAGGGACACACGGACGCGCACACAGTGAGAGGGACGCACGGACGCGCACACAGTGAGAGGGACGCACGGACGCGCACACAGTGAGAGGGACGCACGGACGCGCACACAGTGAGAGGGACGCACGGACGCGCACACAGTGAGAGGGACACACGTACGCGCACACAGTGAGAGGGACACACGCACGCGCACACAGTGAGAGCGACACACGCACACAAAGACGTGCGCACATTGAGAGGGACACACGCACACACAGACGCGCGCACAGTGAGAGGGACACACACACACGGACGCGCGCACAGTGATAGGGACACACGGGCGCGCACAGAGTGAGAGGGACACACGCACACACGGACGCGCGCACAGTGAGAGGGTCACACGCACACACGCGGCGCACACAGTTAGAGGGACACACGCACACACGGACACGCACACCGTCAGAGGGACACACACGCACGCGCACACAGTGAGAGGGTCACACGCACGCGCACACAGTGAGAGGGACACATGCACGCGCACAGAGTGAGAGGGAAACACGGCCGCGCACAGAGTGAGAGGGACACACGTACGCGCACACAGTGAGAGGGACACACGCACACACGGATGCGCACACAGTGAGAGGGACACACACACACACACACAGCAAGAGCGATGCGCACAGTGAGAGGGACACACACACACATGCACGCGCACACAGTGAGAGGGACACACGCACACGGACGCACACACAGTGAGAGGGACACACGCACGCGCACACAGTGAGAGCGACACACACACACAAAGACGTGCGCACATTGAGAGGGACACACGCACACACAGACGCGCGCACAGTGAGAGGGACACACACACACACGGGCGCGCACAGAGTGAGAGGGACACACGCACACACGGACGCGCACACCGTGAGAGGGACACACACGCACACACGGACGCGCACACCGTGCGAGGGACACACGGACGCGCACACAGTGAGAGGGACACACGCACGCGCACACAGTGAGAGGGACACACGCAGGCGCACACAGTGAGAGGGACACACGCAGGCGCACACAGTGAGAGGGACACACGCAGGCGCACACAGTGAGAGGGACACACGCAGGCGCACACAGTGAGAGGGACACACACAGGCGCGCACAGTTAGAGGGACACACGGACGCGCGCACAGTTAGAGGGACACACGCACACATGGACGCGCGCACATTGAGAGGGACAAACGCACAATCGCACACACACACGCGCACACAGTGAGAGGGACACACGCACACACGGACGCACGCACACTGAGAGGCACACCCGCACACACGGACGTGCACACATTGAGAGGGACACACGCACGCGTACACAGTGAGAGGGACACACACACGGACACACACACAGTGAGAGGGACACACGCACACACGGACGCGCACACAGTGAGAGGGACACACACACACACACGGATGCGCACACAGTGAGAGGGACACGCACACACACACACACACACACACGGACGTGCACACCGTGTGAGGGACACACACACACACACACACACAGACATGCACACAGCGAGAGTGACACACACACGGACGTGCACACAGTGAGAGGGACACACACGCACACACGGATGCGCACACAGTGAGAGGGACACACACACACAGCAAGAGCGACGCGCACAGTGAGAGGGACACACACACACACCGACCCGCAAACAGTGAGAGGGACACACACACGGACGCGCACACAGTGAGAGGGACACACACGCACACACGGATGCGCACACAGTGAGAGGGACAAACACACACTCAGCAAGAGCGACGCACACACAGTGAGAGGGCCACACACACACGGACGCGCGCACAGTGAGAGGGACACACGCACACACGGGCGCTCACAGTGAGAGGGACACATGCACACACGGACGCGCACACAGTGAGAGGACACACGCACACACGGACGCGCACACAGTGAGAGGACACGCACACACGGACGCGCACACAGTGAGAGGGACACACGCACGCGCACACAGTGAGAGGGACACACGCACGCGCACACAGTGAGAGGGACACACACAAACACACGGACGTGCACACAGTGAGAGGGACACACGGACACGCACACAGTGAGAGGGACACACGCACACACGGACGCGCACACAGTGAGAGGGACACGCGCGCACACAGTGAGAGGGACACACGCACACATGGACGCGCACACAGTGAGAGGGACACACGCACACACGGACGCACACACAGTGAGAGGGACACACGCACACACGGACGCACACACAGTGAGAGGGACACACGCACACACGGACGCGCACACAGTGAGAGGGACACGCGCGCACACAGTGAGAGGGACACACGCACACACACGGATGCGCACACAGTGAGAGGGACACAGGCACACAGAGGTGCACACAGTGAGAGGGACACACACACACACGGACGCACACACAGTGAGAGGGACACAGGCACACACGGACGCGCACACAGTGAGAGGGACACACACACACACACACACAGCAAGAGCGATGCGCACAGTGAGAGGGACACACACACACACGCACGCGCACACAGTGAGAGGGACACACGCACACACGGACGCACACACAGTGAGAGGGACACACGCACACACGTACGCGCACACAGTGAGAGGGACACACGCACGCGCACACAGTGAGAGCGACACACGCACACAAAGACGTGCGCACATTGAGAGGGACACACGCACACACAGACGCGCGCACAGTGAGAGGGACACACACACACACGGACGCGCGCACAGTGAGAGGGACACACGGGCGCGCACAGAGTGAGAGGGACACACGCACACACGGACGCGCACACAGTGAGAGGACACACGCACACACGGACGCGCACACCGTGAGAGGGACACACACGCACACACGGACGCGCACACCGTGCGAGGGACACATGGACGCGCACACAGTGAGAGGGACACACGCACGCGCACACAGTGAGAGGGACACACGCACGCGCACACAGTGAGAGGGACACACGCAGGCGCACACAGTGAGAGGGACACACGCAGGCGCACACAGTGAGAGGGACACACACAGGCGCGCACAGTTAGTGGGACACACACAGGCGCGCACAGTTAGAGGGACACACGGACGCGCGCACAGTTAGAGGGACACACGCACACATGGACGCGCGCACATTGAGAGGGACAAACGCACAATCGCACACACACACGCGCACACAGTGAGAGGGACACACGCACACACGGACGCACGCACACTGAGAGGCACACCCGCACACACGGACGTGCACACATTGAGAGGGACACACGCACGCGTACACAGTGAGAGGGACACACACACGGACACACACACAGTGAGAGGGACACACGCACACACGGACGCGCACACAGTGAGAGGGACACACACACACACACGGATGCGCACACAGTGAGAGGGACACGCACACACACACACACACACGGACGTGCACACCGTGTGAGGGACACACACACACACACACACACACACACAGACATGCACACAGCGAGAGTGACACACACACGGACGTGCACACAGTGAGAGGGACACACACGCACACACGGATGCGCACACAGTGAGAGGGACACACACACACAGCAAGAGCGACGCGCACAGTGAGAGGGACACACACACACACCGACCCGCAAACAGTGAGAGGGACACACACACGGACGCGCACACAGTGAGAGGGACAAACACACACTCAGCAAGAGCGACGCACACACAGTGAGAGGGACACACGCACACGGACGCGCGCACAGTGAGAGGGACACACGCACACACGGGCGCGCACACAGTGAGAGGGACACATGCACACACGGACGCGCACACAGTGAGAGGACACACGCACACACGGACGCGCACACAGTGAGAGGACACACGCACACACGGACGCGCACACAGTGAGAGGGACACACGCACGCGCACACAGTGAGAGGGACACACACAAACACACGGACGTGCACACAGTGAGAGGGACACACGGACGCGCACACAGTGAGAGGGACACACGCACACACGGACGCGCACACAGTGAGAGGGACACGCGCGCACACAGTGAGAGGGACACACGCACACACATGGACGCGCACACAGTGAGAGGGACACACACACGGACGCACACACAGTGAGAGGGACACACGCACACACGGACGCACACACAGTGAGAGGGACACAGGCACACACGGACGCGCACACAGTGAGAGGGACGCACGCACACACGGATGCGCACACAGTGAGAGGGACACACACACACACACACAGCAAGAGCGATGCGCACAGTGAGAGGGACACACACACACACGCACGCGCACACAGTGAGAGGGACACACGCACACACGGACGCACACACAGTGAGAGGGACACAGGCACACTCGGACGTGCACACAGTGAGAGGGATGCACGCACACACGGATGCGCACACAGTGAGAGGGACACACACACACACAGCAAGAGCGACGCGCACAGTGAGAGGGACACACACACACACGCACGCGCACGCGCACACAGTGAGAGGGACACACACGGATGCGTACACAGTGAGAGGGACACACGCACACACAGCGAGAGGGACACACACACACACAGCAAGAGCGACACGCACACAGTGAGAGAAACACACACGCACGCACACGAACGCGCACACAGTGAGAGGGACACACGCACACAGTGAGAGGGACAAACACACACACGGACGCGCACACTGTGAAAGGGACACACACACACACACACACAGCAAGAGCGACGCGCACAGTGAGAGGGACACACACACGGACGAGCACACAGAGAGAGGGACACACACACACAGCAAGAGCGACGCGCACACAGTGAGAGGGACACACACACACACGGACGCGCACACAGTGAGAGGGACACGCACACACAAACACACACACACGGACGCGCACACAGTGAGAGGGACACGCACACACACACACACACATACACACACACACGTGCACACAGTGAGAGGGACACACACACAGCAAGAGCGACACGCACACAGTGAGAGGGACACACACACACACGGACGCGCACACAGTGAGAGGGACACACACACATACGGACGCGCGCACAGTGAGAGGGACACACGGGCGCGCACACAGTGAGAGGGACACACGCACACACGGACGCGCACACGGTGAGAGGACACACGCACACACGGACGCGCACACAGTGAGACGGACACACGCACGCGCACACAGTGAGAGGGACACACGCGCACAAGGTGAGAGGGACACAGGCACACGGACGCGCACACAGTGAGAGGGACACACGCACACACATGGACGCGCACACAGTGAGAGGGACACACACACGGACACGCACACAGTGACAGGGACACGCACACACGGACGCGCACACAGCGACAGGGACACGCACACACGGACGCGCACACAGTGAGAGGGACACACACACACGGACGTGCACTCAGTGAGAGGGACACACACACACACACGGACGCGCACACAGTGAGAGGGACACGCACACACACACACACGGAGGTGCACACAGTGAGAGGGACACACACACACATGCGCACACAGTGAGAGGGACACACACACAGCAAGAGCGACGCGCACACAGTGAGAGGGACACACGCACACATGGACGCGCACACAGTGAGAGGGACACACGCACACATGGACGCGCACACAGTGAGAGGGACACACGCACACACGGACGCGCACACAGTGAGAGGACACACGCACACACGGACGCGCACACAGTGAGAGGGACACACGCACGCGCACACAGTGAGAGGGACACACACACAAACGGACGTGCACACAGTGAGAGGGACACACGGACGCGCACACAGTGAGAGGGACACACGCACACACATGGACGCGCACACAGTGAGAGGGACACACACACACACACGGACGCGCACACAGTGAGAGGGACACACACACGGAGGCGCACACAGTGAGAGGGACACACGCACACACGGACGCACACACAGTGAGAGGGACACAGGCACACACGGACGCGCACACAGTGAGAGGGACGCACGCACACACGGACGCGCACACAGTGAGAGGGACGCACGCACACACGGATGCGCACACAGTGAGAGGGACACACACACACACGCACGTGCACGCGCACACAGTGAGAGGGACACACACGGACACGTACACAGTGAGAGGGACACACGCACACACAGCGAGAGGGACACACACACACACAGCAAGAGCGACACGCACACAGTGAGAGAGACACACACGCACGCACACAAACGCGCACACAGTGAGAGGGACACACGCACACAGTGAGAGGGACACACACACACTGTGAAAGGGACACACACACACACAGCAAGAGCGACGCGCACAGTGAGAGGGACACACACACGGACGCGCACACAGAGAGAGGGACACACACACACAGCAAGAGCGACGCGCACACACACACACACACGGACGCGCACACAGTGAGAGGGAGACGCACACACAAACACACACACACGGACGCGCACACAGAGAGAGGGACACACACACACAGCAAGAGCGACACGCACACAGTGAGAGGGACACACACACAGCGAGAGCGACGCGCACACAGTAAGAGGGACACACAAACGCACACAGTGAGAGGGACACACGCAAACACGGATGCGCACACGTGAGAAGGACACACACACACACACGGACGTGCACACAGTGAGAGGGACACACACACATGGACGCGCACACAGTGAGAGGGACACACACACGCACACACGCGCACACAGTGAGAGGGACACACACACAGCAAGAGCGACACGCACACAGTGAGAGGGACACACGCACACACGGACACGCACACAGTGAGAGGGAAACGCACACACACACACACGGACGTGGACATAGTGAGAGGGACACACACACACATGCGCACACAGTGAGAGGGACACACACACACACAGCAAGGGCGACGCGCACACAGTGAGAGGGACACACGCACACATGTACGCGCACACAGTGAGAGGGACACACGCACGCGCACACAGTGAGAGGGACACACGCACACATGGACGCACGCACAGTGAGAGGGACACACGCACACACGCACACAGTGAGAGGGACACACGTATGAGCACACAGTGAGAGGGACACACAGACACACGGACGCGCGCACAGTGAGAGGGTCACACGCACACACGCGGCGCACACAGTTAGAGGGACACACGCACACACGGACACGCACACCGTCAGAGGGACACACACGCACGCGCACACAGTGAGAGGGACACACGCACGCGCACAGAGTGAGAGGGAAACACGTACGCGCACACAGTGAGAGGGACACACGCACGCGCACACAGTGAGAGGGACACACGGACGCGCACACAGTGAGAGGGACACACGGACGCGCACACAGTGAGAGGGACGCACGGACGCGCACACAGTGAGAAGGACACACGTACGCGCATACAGTGAGAGGGACACACGTACGCGCACACAGTGAGAGGGACACACGCACGCGCACACAGTGAGAGCGACACACGCACACAAAGACGTGCGCACATTGAGAGGGACACACGCACACACAGACGCGCGCACAGTGAGAGGGACACACACACACACGGACGCGCGCACAGTGAGAGGGACACACGGGCGCGCACAGAATGAGAGGGACACACGCACGCGCACACAGTGAGAGGACACACGCACACACGGACGCGCACACCGTGAGAGGGACACACACGCACACACGGACGCGCACACCGTGAGAGGGACACACGGACGCGCACACAGTGAGAGGGACACACGCACGCGCACACAGTGAGAGGGACACACGCACGCGCACACAGTGAGAGGGACACACGCACGCGCACACAGTGAGAGGGACACACGCAGGCGCACACAGTGAGAGGGACACACGCAGGCGCGCACAGTTAGAGGGACACACGCACACACACACGCGCACACAGTGAGAGGGACACACGCACACACGGACGCACGCACACTGAGAGGCACACCCGCACACACGGACGTGCACACATTGAGAGGGACACACGCACGCGTACACAGTGAGAGGGACACACACACGGACACACACACAGTGAGAGGGACACACGCACACACGGACGCCGACACAGTGAGAGGGACACACACACACGGATGCGCACACAGTGAGAGGGACACGCGAACACACACACACACACAGACGTGCACACCGTGTGAGGGACACACACACACACACACACACACACACACACAGACATGCACACAGCGAGAGTGACACACACACGGACGTGCACACAGTGAGAGGGACACACACGCACACACGGATGCGCACACAGTGAGAGGGACACACACACACAGCAAGAGCGACGCACACACAGTGAGAGGGACACACGCACACGGACGCGCGCACAGTGAGAGGGACACACGCACACACGGGCGCGCACACAGTGAGAGGGACACATGCACACACGGACGCGCACACAGTGAGAGGACACACGCACACACGGACGCGCACACAGTGAGAGGACACACGCACACACGGACGCGCACACAGTGAGAGGGACACACGCACGCGCACACAGTGAGAGGGACACACACACACACACGGACGTGCACACAGTGAGAGGGACACACGGACGCGCACACAGTGAGAGGGACACGCGCGCACACAGTGAGAGGGACACACGCACACACAGCAAGAGCGACACGCACACAGTGAGAGGGACACACGCACACACATGGACGCGCACACAGTGAGAGGGACACACACACGGACGTGCACACAGTGAGAGGGACACACACACACGGATGCGCACACAGTGAGAGGGACACACACACACACACACACACAGCAAGAGCGATGCGCACAGTGAGAGGGACACACACACACACGCACGCGCACACAGTGAGAGGGACACACGCACACACGGACGCACACACAGTGAGAGGGACACAGGCACACTCGGACGCGCACACAGTGAGAGGGATGCACGCACACACGGACGTGCACACAGTGAGAGGGACACACACACATGGATGCGCACACAGTGAGAGGGACACACACACACACACACACACGGACGCGCACACAGTGAGAGGGACACACACACGGAGGCGCACACAGTGAGAGGGACACACGCACACACGGACGCACACACAGTGAGAGGGACACAGGCACACACGGACGCGCACACAGTGAGAGGGACGCACGCACACACGGACGCGCACACAGTGAGAGGGACGCACGCACACACGGATGCGCACACAGTGAGAGGGACACACACACACACGCACGTGCACGCGCACACAGTGAGAGGGACACACACGGACACGTACACAGTGAGAGGGACACACGCACACACAGCGAGAGGGACACACACACACACAGCAAGAGCGACACGCACACAGTGAGAGAGACACACACGCACGCACACAAACGCGCACACAGTGAGAGGGACACACGCACACAGTGAGAGGGACACACACACACTGTGAAAGGGACACACACACACACAGCAAGAGCGACGCGCACAGTGAGAGGGACACACACACGGACGCGCACACAGAGAGAGGGACACACACACACAGCAAGAGCGACGCGCACACACACACACACACGGACGCGCACACAGTGAGAGGGAGACGCACACACAAACACACACACACGGACGCGCACACAGAGAGAGGGACACACACACACAGCAAGAGCGACACGCACACAGTGAGAGGGACACACACACAGCGAGAGCGACGCGCACACAGTAAGAGGGACACACAAACGCACACAGTGAGAGGGACACACGCAAACACGGATGCGCACACGTGAGAAGGACACACACACACACACGGACGTGCACACAGTGAGAGGGACACACACACATGGACGCGCACACAGTGAGAGGGACACACACACGCACACACGCGCACACAGTGAGAGGGACACACACACAGCAAGAGCGACACGCACACAGTGAGAGGGACACACGCACACACGGACACGCACACAGTGAGAGGGAAACGCACACACACACACACGGACGTGGACATAGTGAGAGGGACACACACACACATGCGCACACAGTGAGAGGGACACACACACACACAGCAAGGGCGACGCGCACACAGTGAGAGGGACACACGCACACATGTACGCGCACACAGTGAGAGGGACACACGCACGCGCACACAGTGAGAGGGACACACGCACACATGGACGCACGCACAGTGAGAGGGACACACGCACACACGCACACAGTGAGAGGGACACACGTATGCGCACACAGTGAGAGGGACACACAGACACACGGACGCGCGCACAGTGAGAGGGTCACACGCACACACGCGGCGCACACAGTTAGAGGGACACACGCACACACGGACACGCACACCGTCAGAGGGACACACACGCACGCGCACACAGTGAGAGGGACACACGCACGCGCACAGAGTGAGAGGGAAACACGTACGCGCACACAGTGAGAGGGACACACGGACGCGCACACAGTGAGAGGGACACACGGACGCGCACACAGTGAGAGGGACGCACGGACGCGCACACAGTGAGAAGGACACACGTACGCGCATACAGTGAGAGGGACACACGTACGCGCACACAGTGAGAGGGACACACGCACGCGCACACAGTGAGAGCGACACACGCACACAAAGACGTGCGCACATTGAGAGGGACACACGCACACACAGACGCGCGCACAGTGAGAGGGACACACACACACACGGACGCGCGCACAGTGAGAGGGACACACGGGCGCGCACAGAATGAGAGGGACACACGCACGCGCACACAGTGAGAGGACACACGCACACACGGACGCGCACACCGTGAGAGGGACACACACGCACACACGGACGCGCACACCGTGAGAGGGACACACGGACGCGCACACAGTGAGAGGGACACACGCACGCGCACACAGTGAGAGGGACACACGCACGCGCACACAGTGAGAGGGACACACGCACGCGCACACAGTGAGAGGGACACACGCACGCGCACACAGTGAGAGGGACACACGCAGGCGCACACAGTGAGAGGGACACACGCAGGCGCGCACAGTTAGAGGGACACACGCACACACACACGCGCACACAGTGAGAGGGACACACGCACACACGGACGCACGCACACTGAGAGGCACACCCGCACACACGGATGTGCACACATTGAGAGGGACACACGCACGCGTACACAGTGAGAGGGACACACACACGGACACACACACAGTGAGAGGGACACACGCACACACGGACGCCGACACAGTGAGAGGGACACACACACACGGATGCGCACACAGTGAGAGGGACACGCGAACACACACACACACACAGACGTGCACACCGTGTGAGGGACACACACACACACACACACACACACACACAGACATGCACACAGCGAGAGTGACACACACACGGACGTGCACACAGTGAGAGGGACACACACGCACACACGGATGCGCACACAGTGAGAGGGACACACACACACAGCAAGAGCGACGCACACACAGTGAGAGGGACACACGCACACGGACGCGCGCACAGTGAGAGGGACACACGCACACACGGGCGCGCACACAGTGAGAGGGACACATGCACACACGGACGCGCACACAGTGAGAGGACACACGCACACACGGACGCGCACACAGTGAGAGGGACACACGCACGCGCACACAGTGAGAGGGACACACACACACACACGGACGTGCACACAGTGAGAGGGACACACGGACGCGCACACAGTGAGAGGGACACGCGCGCACACAGTGAGAGGGACACACGCACACACAGCAAGAGCGACACGCACACAGTGAGAGGGACACACGCACACACATGGACGCGCACACAGTGAGAGGGACACACACACGGACGTGCACACAGTGAGAGGGACACACACACACGGATGCGCACACAGTGAGAGGGACACACACACACACACACACACAGCAAGAGCGATGCGCACAGTGAGAGGGACACACACACACACGCACGCGCACACAGTGAGAGGGACACACGCACACACGGACGCACACACAGTGAGAGGGACACAGGCACACTCGGACGCGCACACAGTGAGAGGGATGCACGCACACACGGACGCACGCACACTGAGAGGCACACCCGCACACACGGACGTGCACACATTGAGAGGGACACACGCACGCGTACACAGTGAGAGGGACACACACACGGACACACACACAGTGAGAGGGAAACACGCACACACGGACGCGCACACAGTGAGAGGGACACACACACACACACACGGACGCCGACACAGTGAGAGGGACACACACACACACACACGGATGCGCACACAGTGAGAGGGACACGCGAACACACACACACACACAGACGTGCACACCGTGTGAGGGACACACACACAAACACACACACACACAGACATGCACACAGCGAGAGTGACACACACACGGACGTGCACACAGTGAGAGGGACACACACACACAGCAAGAGCGACGCGCACAGTGAGAGGGACACACACACACACCGACGCGCAAACAGTGAGAGGGACACACACACGGACGCGCACACAGTGAGAGGGACAAACACACACTCAGCAAGAGCGACGCACACACAGTGAGAGGGACACACGCACACGGACGCGCGCACAGTGAGAGGGACACACGCACACACGGGCGCGCACACAGTGAGAGGGACACACACACACAGCAAGAGCGACGCGCACAGTGAGAGGGACACACACACACACCGACGCGCAAACAGTGAGAGGGACACACACACGGACGCGCACACAGTGAGAGGGACAAACACACACTCAGCAAGAGCGACGCACACACAGTGAGAGGGACACACGCACACGGACGCGCGCACAGTGAGAGGGACACACGCACACACGGGCGCGCACACAGTGAGAGGGACACATGCACACACGGACGCGCACACAGTGAGAGGACACACGCACACACGGACGCGCACACAGTGAGAGGACACACGCACACACGGACGCGCACACAGTGAGAGGGACACACGCACGCGCACACAGTGAGAGGGACACACACACACACACAGACGTGCACACAGTGAGAGGGACACACGGACACGCGCACACAGTGAGAGGGACACGCGCGCACACAGTGAGAGGGACACACGCACACACATGGACGCGCACACAGTGAGAGGGACACACACACACACGGACGCACACACAGTGAGAGGGACACAGGCACACACGGACGCGCACACAGTGAGAGGGACACACGCACACACGGACGCACACACAGTGAGAGGGACACACGCACACACGGACGCACACACAGTGAGAGGGACACACGCACACACGGACGCACACACAGTGAGAGGGACACACACACACACGGACGCGCACACAGTGAGAGGGACGCACACACGGATGCGCACACAGTGAGAGGGACACACACACACACACAGCAAGAGCGATGCGCACAGTGAGAGGGACACAGGCACACACGGACGCGCACACAGTGAGAGGGACACACACACGGACGCGCACACAGTGAGAGGGACACACGCACACACATGGACGCGCACACAGTGAGAGGGACACACACACGGACGCGCACACAGTGAGAGGGACACACGCACACACATGGACGCGCACACAGTGAGAGGGACACACACACGGATGCGCACACAGTGAGAGGGACACACACACACACACACACACAGCAAGAGCGATGCGCACAGTGAGAGGGACACAGGCACACACGGACGCGCACACAGTGAGAGGGACACACGCACACACACGCACGCGCACACAGTGAGAGGGACACACACACACACACACAGAGGTGCACACAGTGAGAGGGACACACGCACACACGGACGCACACACAGTGAGAGGGACACACACACACACGGACGCACACACAGTGAGAGGGACACACGCACACACGGACGCACACACAGTGAGAGGGACACACGCACACACGGACGCACACACAGTGAGAGGGACACAGGCACACACGGACGCGCACACAGTGAGAGGGACGCACGCACACACGGATGCGCACACAGTGAGAGGGACACACACACACACACACACACACAGCAAGAGCGATGCGCACAGCGAGAGGGACACACACACACACGCACGCGCACACAGTGAGAGGGACACACGCACACACGGACGCACACACAGTGAGAGGGACACAGGCACACTCGGACGCGCACACAGTGAGAGGGATGCACGCACACACGGATGCGCACACAGTGAGAGGGACACACACACACACAGCAAGAGCGACGCGCACAGTGAGAGGGACACACACACACACGCACGCGCACACAGTGAGAGGGACACACACGGACGCGTACACAGTGAGAGGGACACACGCACACACAGCGAGAGGGACACACACACACACAGCAAGAGCGACACGCACACAGTGAGAGAAACACACACGCACGCACACGAACGCGCACACAGTGAGAGGGACACACACACACGGACGCGCACACTGTGAAAGGGACACACACACACACACACACAGCAAGAGCGACGCGCACAGTGAGAGGGACACACACACGGACGCGCACACAGAGAGAGGGACACACACACAGCAAGAGCGACGCGCACACAGTGAGAGGGACACACACACACACGGACGCGCACACAGTGAGAGGGACACGCACACACAAACACACACACACGGACGCGCACACAGTGAGAGGGACACGCACACACACACACACAGCAAGAGCGACACGCACACAGTGAGAGGGACACACACACAGCAAGAGCGACGCGCACACAGTAAGAGGGACAAACAAACACGCACACAGTGAGAGGGACACACGCAAACACGGATGCGCACACGTGAGAGGGACACACACACACACACACGGACATGCACACAGTGAGAGGGACACACACACATGGATGCGCACACAGTGAGAGGGACACACACACACACGGACGCGCACACAGTGAGAGGGACACACACACACACACGTGCACACAGTGAGAGGGACACACACACAGCAAGAGCGACACGCACACAGTGAGAGGGACACACACACACACACACACGGACGCGCACACAGTGAGAGGGACACACACACATACGGACGCGCGCACAGTGAGAGGGACACACGGGCGCGCACACAGTGAGAGGGACACACGCACACACGGACGCGCACACGGTGAGAGGACACACGCACACACAGACGCGCACACAGTGAGACGGACACACGCACGCGCACACAGTGAGAGGGACACACGCGCACAAGGTGAGAGGGACACAGGCACACGGACGCGCACACAGTGAGAGGGACACACGCACACACATGGACGCGCACACAGTGAGAGGGACACACACACGGACACGCACACAGTGACAGGGACACGCACACACGGACGCGCACACAGCGACAGGGACACGCACACACACACACAGGGACGCGCACACAGTGAGAGGGACACGCACACACACACACAGGGACGCGCACACAGTGAGAGGAACGCACACACACACGGGCGCACACACAGTGAGAGGGACACACGCACACACGGACGCGCACACACACACACACACACACACACACACACAGCAAGAGCGACACGCACACAGTGAGAGGGACACACACACACACGCACACACCGCGAGAGGGACACATGCACACACGGACGCACACACGGTTAGATAGACACACACACACACACACACACGGACGTGCACACAGTGAGAGGGACACACACACACGCACGCGCACACAGTGAGAGGGACACACGTACGCGCGCACAGTGAGAGGGACACACGTACGCGCGCACACACGGACGCGCGCACAGTGAGAGGGACACACGCACACACAGCAAGAGCGACACGCACGCAGTGAGAGGGACACACACACACAGCAAGAGCGACGCGCACACAGTGAGAGGGACACACACAGGCGCACACAGTGAGAGGGACACACACAGCAAGAGCGACACGCACACAGTGAGAGGGACACACGCACACACGGACGCGCACACACACACACACACACACACACACACAGCAAGAGCGACACGCACACAGTGAGAGGGACACACACACACACGCACACACCGCGAGAGGGACACATGCACACACGGACGCACACACGGTTAGATAGACACACACACACACACGGACGTGCACACAGTGAGAGGGACACACACACATGGACGCGCACACAGTGAGAGGGACACACACACACACACACACAGCAAGAGCGACGCGCACACAGTGAGAGGGACACACGCACACACGGACGCGCACACAGTGAGAGGGACACACGCACGTGCACACAGTGAGAGGGGCACACGCACGCGCACACAGTGAGAGGGACACACGTACGCGCGCACAGTGAGAGGGACACACGTACGCGCGCACACACGGACGCGCGCACAGTGAGAGGGACACACGCACACATGGACGCGCACACAGTGAGAGGGACACACGTACACACGGACACGCACACAGCAAGAGCGACGCGCACAGCGTGAGAGGGACACACACACACGCGCGCACAGTGAGAGGGACACACGTACGTGCACACAGTGAGAGGGACACATGTACGCGCACACAGACGCGCGCACAGTGAGAGGGACACACGCACACATGGACGCGCACACAGTGAGAGGGACACACGCACACACGGACACGCACACAGTGAGAGGGACACGCACACACGGACACGCACACAGCAAGAGCGATGCGCACAGCGTGAGAGGGACACACACGTGCGCGCAAACCGCGAGAGGGACACAGACGCACGCGCACACAGCGAGAGGGACACACGCACGTGCACACAGTGAGAGGGACACACGCACACACGGACGCACGCACAGTGAGAGGGACACAGGCACACACGGACGCGCACACAGCGAGAGGGACACACACACGGATGCGCACACAGTGAGAGGGACACACGCACGGACGAGCACACAGTGACAGGGACACGCGCACATGGACGTGCACACAGTGAGAGGGACACACACACACACAGTAAGAGCGACGCGCACAGTGAGAGGGACACACACACACGCACACACGGACGCGCAAACAGTGAGAGGGACACACACACGGACGCGCACACAGTGAGAGGGACACACACACACAGGGACGCGCACACAGTGAGAGGAACGCACACACACACGGGCGCACACACAGTGAGAGGACACACGCACACACGGACGCGCGCACAGTGAGAGGGACACACGTACGCGCGCACAGTGAGAGGGACACACGTACGCGCACACAGTGAGATGTACACACGTACGCGCACACAGTGAGAGGGACACACGGACACACTGACACACGCACAGTGAGAGGGGCACAGGCACACACGGACGCGCACACAGTGAGAGGGACACAGGCACACACGGACGCGCACACCGTGAGCGGGACACACACACACACACAGCCAGAGCGACGCGCACACCGTGTGAGGCACATACACACACACACACAGCAAGAGCGACGCGACACCGTGAGAGGGACACACACACGCACACACGGACGCGCACACAGTGAGAGGGGCACACGCACACACACACACACGCGCACACCATGAGGGGGACACATATGCACACACGGACGCGCACACAGTGAGGGGGACACACGCACACACTGACACGCACACCGTGAGAGGGACACACACGCACGCGCACACCATGAGAGGGACACATATGCACACACGCACACACACACACGGACGTGCACACAGTGAGAGGGACACACACACACACACACACACACACACACACACACACACACACGGGCGTGCATACAGTGAGAGGGACACACACGCGGATGCGCACACAGTGAGAGGGACACACACACGGATGCGCACACAGTGAGAGGGATGCACACACACACACACGGAGGCGCACACAGTGAGAGGAATACACACACACACACACGCACACAGTGAGAGGGACACACACAAACGCACGCGCACACAGTGAGAGGGACACACACACGGACGCGCACACAGTGAGAGGGACACACACACACACAGCAAGTGCGACGCGCACACCGTGAGAGGGACACACACACACAGCAAGAGCGGCGCGCACACCGTGAGAGGGACACACACACACGCGCACACCGTGAGAGGGACACACAAGCACACACGGACGCGCACACAGTGAGAAGGACACACGCACACACACACGCACGCACGCGCACACCGTGAGAGGGACACACACACACACGCACATACAGTGAGAGGGACACACACACACACGGACACGCACACAGTGAGAGGGACACACGCACACATGGACGCGCACACAGTGAGAGGGACACACGCACGCGCACACAGTGAGGGGGACACACGCACATACTGACGCGCACAGTGAGTGGGACACACGCACACACGGACGCGCGCACATCGAGAGGGACACACGCACACACGGGCGCCCGCACAGTGAGAGGGACACACGCACACACGGGCGCCCGCACAGTGAGAGGGACACACGCACACACACACACGGATCTGCACACAGTGAGAGGGACACACACACACGCACACATGGGCGCGCGCACAGTGAGAGGGACACACGCACACACGGGCGTGCGCACAGTGAGAGGGACACACGCACACACACACACGGACGTGCACACAGTGAGAGGGACACACACACACACGGACGTGCACACAGTGAGAGGGACACACACACGGATGCGCACACAGTGAGAGGGACACACACACGGATGCGCACACAGCGAGAGGGACGCACACACGGATGCGCACACAGTGAGAGGGACACACACACACACACGGACGCGCACACAGTGAGAGGGACACACACACACACGCACGCGCACACAGTGAGAGGGACACACACACACACGGACGCGCACAGTGAGAGGGACACACACACACACAGCAAGAGCGACGCGCATACAGTGAGAGGGACACACACGCACGCACACGGACACGCACACAGTGAGAGGGACACACACACTAACGCGCACACAGTGAGAGGGACACGCATACACACAGCAAGAGCGACGCGCATACAGTGAGAGGGACACACACGCACGCACACGGACACACACACAGTGAGAGGGACACACGCACACACGGACGCCGACACAGTGAGAGGGACACACACACACACACGCGGATGCGCACACAGTGAGAGGGACACGCGAACACACACACACACACAGATGTGCACACCGTGTGAGGGACACACACACACACACACACACAGACATGCACACAGCGAGAGTGACACACACACGGACGTGCACACAGTGAGAGGGACACACACGCACACACGGACGCACACACAGTGAGAGGGACACAGGCACACTCGGACGCGCACACAGTGAGAGGGATGCACGCACACACGGATGCGCACACAGTGAGAGGGACACACACACACACAGCAAGAGCGACGCGCACAGTGAGAGGGACACACACACACACGCACGCGCACGCGCACACAGTGAGAGGGACACACACGGACGCGTACACAGTGAGAGGGACACACGCACACACAGCGAGAGGGACACACACACACACACAGCAAGAGCGACACGCACACAGTGAGAGAAACACACACGCACGCACACGAACGCGCACACAGTGAGAGGGACACACACACACACGGACGCGCACACTGTGAAAGGGACACACACACACACACACACAGCAAGAGCGACGCGCACAGTGACAGGGACACACACACGGACGCGCACACAGAGAGAGGGACACACACACACAGCAAGAGCGACGCGCACACAGTGAGAGGGACACACACACACACGGACGCGCACACAGTGAGAGGGACACGCACACACAAACACACACACACGGACGCGCACACAGTGAGAGGGACACGCACACACACACACACAGCAAGAGCGACACGCACACAGTGAGAGGGACACACACACAGCAAGAGCGACGCGCACACAGTAAGAGGGACACACAAACACGCACACAGTGAGAGGGACACACGCAAACACGGATGCGCACACGTGAGAGGGACACACACACACACACGGACATGCACACAGTGAGAGGGACACACACACATGGATGCGCACACAGTGAGAGGGACACACACACACACACACACGGACGCGCACACAGTGAGAGGGACACACACACACACGTGCACACAGTGAGAGGGACACACACACAGCAAGAGCGACACGCACACAGTGAGAGGGACACACACACACACACACACGGACGCGCACACAGTGAGAGGGACACACACACATACGGACGCGCGCACAGTGAGAGGGACACACGGGCGCGCACACAGTGAGAGGGACACACGCACACACGGACGCGCACACGGTGAGAGGACACACGCACACACGGACGCGCACACAGTGAGAGGGACACACGCACGCGCACACAGTGAGAGGGACACACGCGCACAAGGTGAGAGGGACACAGGCACACGGACGCGCACACAGTGAGAGGGACACACGCACACACATGGACGCGCACACAGTGAGAGGGACACACACGGACACGCACACAGTGACAGGGACACGCACACACGGACGCGCACACAGCGACAGGGACACGCACACACGGACGCGCACACAGTGAGAGGGACACACACACACGGACGTGCACTCAGTGAGAGAGACACACACACACACACGGATGCGCACACAGTGAGAGGGACACGCACACACACACACACAGGGACGCGCACACAGTGAGAGGAACGCACACACACACGGGCGCACACACAGTGAGAGGGACACACGCACACACGGACGCGCACACACACACACACAGCAAGAGCGACACGCACACAGTGAGAGGGACACACACACACACGCACACACCGCGAGAGGGACACATGCACACACGGACGCACACACGGTTAGATAGACACACACACACACACACACACACGGACGTGCACACAGTGAGAGGGACACACACACACGCACGCGCACACAGTGAGAGGGACACACGTACGCGCGCACAGTGAGAGGGACACACGTACGCGCGCACACACGGACGCGCGCACAGTGAGAGGGACACACGCACACATGGACGCGCACACAGTGAGAGGGACACACGTACACACGGACACGCACACAGCAAGAGCGACGCGCACAGCGTGAGAGGGACACACACACGCGCGCGCACAGTGAGAGGGACACACGTACGTGCACACAGTGAGAGGGACACATGTACGCGCACACAGACGCGCGCACAGTGAGAGGGACACACGCACACATGGACGCGCACACAGTGAGAGGGACACACGCACACACGGACACGCACACAGTGAGAGGGACACGCACACACGGACACGCACACAGCAAGAGCGACGCGCACAGCGTGAGAGGGACACACACGTGCGCGCAAACCGCGAGAGGGACACAGACGCACGCGCACACAGCGAGAGGGACACACGCACGTGCACACAGTGAGAGGGACACACGGACGCGCACACAGTGAGAGGGACACACGCACACACGGACGAACGCACAGTGAGAGGGACACAGGCACACACGGACGCGCACACAGCGAGAGGGACACACACACGGATGCGCACACAGTGAGAGGGACACACACACGGACGAGCACACAGTGACAGGGACACGCGCACATGGACGTGCACACAGTGAGAGGGACACACACACACACACACACGGACGTGCACACAGTGAGGGACACACACACACGGACGCGCACACAGTGAGAGGGACACACACACACACACACACGGACGTGCACACAGTGAGGGACACACACACACGGACGCGCACACAGTGAGAGGGACACACACACACACAGTAAGAGCGACGCGCACAGTGAGAGGGACACACACACGCGCACACACGGATGCGCAAACAGTGAGAGGGACACACACACGGACGCGCACACAGTGAGAGGGACACACACACACAGGGACGCGCACACAGTGAGAGGAACGCACACACACACATGCGCACACAGTGAGAGGGACACACACAGCAAGAGCGACGCGCACACAGTGAGAGGGACACACGCACACACGGACGCGCACACAGCAAGAGCGATGCGCACACCGTGACAGGGACACACGCACACACGGACGCGCACACCGCGAGAGCGACACACACGCACACACACACAGCAAGAGCGACGCGCACAGTGAGAGGGACACACACACACACGGACGCGCACACAGTGAGAGAGACACACACGCACGCACACGAACGCGCACACAGTGAGAGGGACACACACACACGGACGCGCACACTGTGAAAGTGACACACACACACACACAGCAAGAGCGATGCGCACAGTGAGAGGGACACACACACACGGACGCGCAAACAGTGAGAGGGACACACACACGGACGCGCACACAGTGAGAGGGACACACGCACACACAGCAAGAGCGACGCGCACACAGTGAGAGGGACACACACACACACAGACGCGCACACAGTGAGAGGGACACGCACACACAAACACACACACACGGACGCGCACACAGTGAGAGGGACACGCACACACACACACACACACACACACACACACAGCAAGAGCACACCGTGAGAGGGCGACACACACACACGTACACGCACACAGTGAGAGTGACACACGCACACACGGGCGCGCGCACAGTGAGAGGGACACGCACACACACACACACACACACACACACACACACACACACACACACACAGCAAGAGCAACACGCACACAGTGAGAGGGACACACACACAGCAAGAGCGACGCGCACACAGTAAGAGGGACACACAAACACGCACACAGTGAGAGGGACACACGCACACACGAACGCGCACACAGTGAGAGGGACACATGCACACACGGATGCGCACACGGTGAGAGGGACACACACACACACACACACGGACGTGCACACAGTGAGAGGGACACACACACATGGACGCGCACACAGAGAGAGGGACACATACACACACACACGGACGCGCACACAGTGAGAGGGACACACACGCACGCACACAAACGCGCACACAGTGAGAGTGACACGCGCACACTGTGAAAGGGACACACACAAACACACACACAGCAAGAGCGACGCGCACAGTGAGAGGGACACACACACACACGGACGCGCAAACAGTGAGAGGGACACACACACGGACGCGCACACAGTGAGAGGGACACACACACACAGCAAGAGCGACGCGCACACAGTGAGAGGGACACACGCTCGCACACGAACACGCACACAGTGAGAGGGACACGCGCACACTGTGAAAGGGACACACACAAACACACACACAGCAAGAGCGACGCGCACAGTGAGAGGGACACACACACACACGGACGCGCACACAGTGAGAGGGACACACGCACACACAGCAAGAGCGACGCGCACACAGTGAGAGGGACACGCACACACACACACACAAACAGCAAGAGCGACACGCACGCAGTGAGAGGGACACACACACACAGCAAGAGCGACGCGCACACAGTGAGAGGGACACACACAGGCGCACACAGTGAGAGGGACACACACAGCAAGAGCGACACGCACACAGTGAGAGGGACACACGCACACACGGACGCGCACACACACACACGCACACACACACATACACAGCAAGAGCGACACGCACACAGTGAGAGGGACACACACACACGCACACACC